>NW_004443948.1:17995000-18064317 GCF_000243295.1 Trichechus manatus latirostris | reverse complement strand
AAAAAAAAAAAAACAAGGGTCCAGGAATTGACGGAATATAACTGAGATGTTTCAACAAACAGATGCAATGCTGGAAGCGCTTTCTCGTCTATGCCAAAAAATATGGAAGACAGCTACCTGGCAAACTGAGTGGAAGGGATCCATATTTCTGCCCATTCCATAAAAGGTGATCCAACAGAATGTAGCAATTATCGAACAATATCATTAAATCACACACAAGTAAAATTATGCTGATGATAATTCAAAAATGGTTGCAGCAGTATATTGACAGGGAATTGTGAGAAATTCAAGCCAGATTCAGAAGAAGACGTGAACAAGGGATATCATTGCTGATGTCAGGTGGATCTTAGCTGAAAGCAGAGAATATCAGAAAGATGTTTACCTGTGGTTTATTAACTATGCAGAGGCATTTGATTGTGTGAATTATAAAAAATTATGGATAACATTACAACGAATGGGAATTCTGGAACACTTAACTGTGCTGATAAGGAACCTGTGCATAGAACAAGAGGCAGTCATTCCAACAGAGCAAGGGGATACTGGGTGGTTTAAAATCAGGAAATTAGGAAAGGTATACGTCAGGGTTGTAGCCTTTCACCGTACTTATTCAATCTGTATGCTGAGCAAATAATCTGAGAAGCTGGACTATATGAAGAAGAACATGGCATCAGGATTGGAGGAAGACTCATTAATAACCTGTAATATGCAGGCAGGATTGAAGGAAGGTTCATTAACAAGCTGCAATATGCAGATGACATAGTCTTGCTCGCTGAAAGTGAAAAGGACTTGAAGCACTTGCTGATGAAGATCAAACACTACGGCCTTTAGTATGGATTACACCTCAACATAAAGAAAACAAAAATCCTTACAACTGGACCAATAAGCAACATCATGATAAATGGAGAAAATATTGAAGTTGTCAGGGATTTTATTTCACTTGAACCCACATTCAATGCTAAAAGCACCAGTCAAGAAATCAATTCACATATTGCATTGGGTGAATTTGCTGCAAAAGACCTCTTAAAAGTGTTAAAAAGCAAAGATGTCACTTTGAGGACTAAGGTGCGCCTGACCAAGGCATGGTATTTTCAATTGCCTCATATGCATGTGAAAACTGGACACTGAATGAGGAAGACCGAAGAAGAATTGATGTATTTGAATTATGGTGTTGGCAAAGAATATTGAATATACTTTGGATCGCCAAAAGAAAGAACAAATCTGTCTTGGAAAAGTACAGCCAGAATGCTCCTTAGAAGAAAGGATGGCAAGACTTCATCTCACATACTTTGGACATGTTATCAGGAGGGACCAGTCCCTGGAGAAGGACGTCATGCTTGGAGGGTCAGTGAAAGAGAGGAAGATCCTCAACAAGATGGATTGACACAGTGGCTGCAATGATGGGTTCAAGCATAGTAATGATTGTGAGGATGGTGCAGCACCAGGCAGTGTTTCATTCTGTTGTTCAGAGGGTCACTATTAGTTGGAGACGACTCAATGGCACCTAACAACAACAAGTGTTAAGTAAATAAAATACCAAGTCAATTAATACATTTTTACTTTGAAAGTTTCTCACATGCATAAAAGGTTCACGTTCAAAATATTAAGATCTAAATATTTCAAGCGGTGTATGAGAGTTTCACAGAGTTAAAACCAATGGTTGAATTAAAAAACAGGTTTTCTTAATGGTATCTAAATGTATATATTTGTATAAACAAAAATCAGTATTTCTTTTAAGTTCTGAATTTTCAGAGCTATATAATAAAGTCAGTATCTTAAAAAAAAAGGGGGGGGGGGTTATTTTCTACAGGTAGCTAATATTTTACTGGCGGATTACAGACCATCACAAAATACATATTGACAGAGATTGACTGTGGCTGCTGTAACTTAATCTCAGCATTCTGGTGATTTCGAATCTCTTGAGCCTCACTTCATGGTTTATGATACAGTTACATCACAATGCCTCAAAAGAATCACAGCTTTGTCACTAATCTCTCCCTATCACTTATCGTGTGAGGAAGGAAGCTGGAAGGCACCACAAGAAAGAGGCAGTGGCATGAATGATTGCATTCAGCCTCTTTCCACAACAATATCTGTAAGTCTGGGAGTGATAAATGGCACCCAAGTTATAAATGAGCAACAAGGTCAGCAGCGCCAAGCAGCCAAGAGTTCAAAGAAAAGTCACAATTCTGACGAGTTCAAGAAAAGGCCACATCTACTGGCATGCATCACTAAATAAATCCTCAGAGATGCCTTACTGCAATTACAAAATAGAATTAAGAAAGCCCGTTATTGAAGAGCTAAGATTTTGTCCAAGAATTGAACAAAGAACACTGATTAGCATAAAAGTAATCCCTTTTCCAGAAAAAAACACTGAATTTAATATCAACAAGCTCTGGCCAGTCAAGAATCCTGGTGGAAAATGCCTTTGAATTTTTAAATTATTCTTTGACACTGAAGGATGTATACCTGAAAAGTATTAATTGTCTTCTTGGTCTTCTCTCCTTAATCTCTTAAATACATGTATAAAGAAACCAGAAGGGACATTGAATAAAATGACCTAACTTTCTTAGGACTGTTTTAGACTGTATATTCATTTCTTCATGATCATCATCTCTTAGGCAAATCACATAAAATGAAAATGTGATCCTTTCTTGTAAACTAAAATCTACAAATTTTCTAGCAATATAACTAATAAAAAACATTCATAGACTGTTACAATGGAAAGACACCTGAGAAATCCCATTGTTTGGCCCTTTATGTAATGAAGACCCAGAAATATTGAGGGTCTTTCCCAAGGCCACTTCACTGTTAATGGGCAGATGAGGACTAAACTCCTGGTCCCTGATGCCAACTCCTGTCTTCTTTCCACTGAATAAAAGTCTTGTAGCATGATGGGTTGTAAACCTGGCATGCTTTATCAATATTGTAACAAATTTCAATACACGCAGTCCCTGACTTAAGAAGGGGTTCAATTCTGACAACTCTGTTGTAAATCAGTTCTAACATAAGTCGAATATCTCCTTCTTTTATTTTTTTTTTAGTTTTCATGTCCTGCTATATGGCAGTGTTTTGAACAGTAAATCAAAAGATTGAACATCTCCAAGTGAATATCTGAGAATGATAATGTCAGCAAATTACGAGCTGTAACATTGTATGTAGTACATATTACTAACGATAAGATGTAAAAAAACAAAAAAGACAGACAGTGATAAGAGTGGTTAGTTGTAACGTGAATACATCGTAAATCAAGGACTGCTTGTATTCTTTTTTATTTTTTTTACTTATTTGTTCATGTGGATCAAGATTCATTGCACCATATTGAAAAATGTTGCTAGCCAAATGTGATGCACAGCTGGGGAAGAATACAAGAAGAGATAATTACTGTAATCTTGACTAACCTTTGTCGTAGAGTCAATTCCTACTCATGGTGATCCCACTACTCATCAGAAAAAGAAACTGTGATCATTAAGGTTGTGTGTCAACTTGGATGGGCCATGATTCTCAGTGGTTTGGCAGTTATGATGCACTTTGGCCATTGTATGATAATGTGATCACTTCTGTGATGAGATTTGACATAATGTGATCACCTCCATGATAAGATCTGCTGTGAGTAGCCAA
This sequence comes from Trichechus manatus latirostris, assembly GCF_000243295.1. Lineage (NCBI taxonomy): Eukaryota > Metazoa > Chordata > Mammalia > Sirenia > Trichechidae > Trichechus > Trichechus manatus. The sequence continues at coordinate 18,060,699 of NW_004443948.1, read as the reverse complement.
TCAGTTGAAAGGGAGTTTCCTCGGAGATGTGGACTGCATCGAATATAAGTGGGGTTTCTGGCAAGGCTCATGGGCTTTTGCTCGCTTTGGATCTTGCAGCTGGCTCCTGTTAGTCTGGCCTCTGGTTCTTGCGACTTGTGCTAGCAGCTATCTGCCATCTTTCCTTCTGATCTTGGGATTCGTTGATCTTCGCAGCCTGTGAGCAACAGCCCTGCTGTCTGACCTGCTGATCTTGGGTTCACCAGTCTCTGCGGCTGCGCGAATCTGGAGAAGCCTGACTCTATCCAGATCTGCAGATTTGGGATGTTCCAGCCTCTGCCATTGCGTGAGCCATTTCCTTGATATAAATCTCTCTTAATATACATATTTATACACTTTACTGGTTTCGCTTCTCTAGAGAATCCAGCCTAAGACAGAAACCAAAGGTCCAAAAGGACTTTTGAAATTATTGAAAGAGCCCTGTTTCCACTTTCACTCCACTACCCAGGAAGAGACTAACCATGTTGTGACAGCTTTCCTCCGCACATTTGAGCAGCCATGTTGGAAGTTAAAAAAAAAACAAAATCACACCACGTCTCATTTAATTGTTTAACAGTAGGGTTATGGTTTCCACGATGTTTTTACCTTAAACAATACAGAATATTAATGTCAAAAAGCAGCACATCGCACTTAGCAATGAGTTGAATTTTAAAGCACATTTTGTGTACCCATGCTTTTAAGACTGAAGATGATATTACAAAATTTTAACAACAGAGCACCAACCAATGAGAAAAATATGCTATATTGAATAGTGGCATAAAACTGTAATCAGAGCTAATCAAAGGACACTCTCGTTAGCCAAATTGGTGGATAACTCAAGAATTACTTACTTGTCTTTAAAGTCTATTTTTATGTGTAATTATTTTGACCATGTCTAACATTCTGGAAATAGTTCAAACTGAATACTGAAATTTCACCATGAAGCTTTGAAAGTCGATTTTCTACATCTGTCCTCATAACTGCTTCTATACCACTTTCCAGCTCACCTTGAGACTGGCATCAGGATCAGGCTCAAAGAATTTCTGTAAACTTGCTGACGTCCACCTTTCCTGGGTACCTATAATAATAGTTTTATTCAAAAGAATCTCTCTTCTGACGATGCTAATCTTGTAAAACATAGGATGACTATTTCAATCAAGCACTTAATTAAAAAGTCTGGCATATGAAAGTGAGATTTTTCCATGGATAATAAAAAACATGAGTGATCAATAGAAAACCACACAGCTTCAAATATACTTGAGGATCATGAAAGTTGTGCTCTAATGGGAAAGTAAGATCAATAGAAAATGCAACCGCTAAAGTGTTCTGTGTACTCTAGATTCTATAAAAATTATAGTTCAAGGCAAATCCTTCTGCAACCACTTCAGAGAGTAACAAAATTCTTTCCTTGTGCTGGAATGTTGTAATTATTATGGCTAGAAAAACCAAGGCGCAGGATAATTAATCACCTCCTTGGTCAGAAATGGAATAAACTAAAGCAGACCTCAAATGCTCCAAGACTCCTTTTTACGCCTTTTCTTTAATTTGGGCAGGATCCTTCATAAATATGCAAAATGCATAATTGATGATTGTTTCTTTATGAAATAAATTGTCCATACTCGTTAATCTTTGAAACATTCTTTAAGCACTGCATGCACACTTTTGCTTTCCTCTTTTGCCGTGAGCTCCCAGAGAAGCTGTCTACTCCTCTGAGTGTTACAGTGCTTCCTTGAGTTCTCGCTAAACCAGAAACCCTGTGTTCTATTGTTGGAGGTGTGATCACTAATAGAGACATAACCTGGGCAAAAGCATTTTTTAACTGAATGAAGACTAATAATGTAATGAGAACATTAAAGCACAAACACTGTTGGCAATCAGCTAGAGCTAAGAGAGACTTTTTTTAAACCTGTGGTGGATTGTATTGTTGTTGTAATGGTTTTACCATAATGTAATTTAATGCATTACCAGGAAAGGGCCATGCCCTGTGGTATGGCGCTGCTTATATTTCGAAACACGCTAGCGTGAAGTAACAGCTAGATCTAATAATAGAAAAGAACTTACCTAAAGATGCATTGATTTTTATATTAGGTCATGTTGAGAATTTACAAAGAACATCTAGTCCATGAAACAAAAATTCTCTTGAGAATAGCATTGATTGCAAGAAGGGTAATACTAGAAAAATGGAAATCCTCTCCTCCCAGGATGGTGTACATTTGTATAATGGATTAAGTGCACTAGGTAGCTTAGAAAAGGTCATCTTTCAGATGAACGACAAATTTGATGAATTTCAGTAGATTTAATCATCCCCTGAGATTTGATCAAGCCAACAATGGAGTCAGAACTATCATCCATCTCACCCATATAATTAGCTTATTAAAAACAGGGTTAATTTATTCCAACTTCTGAAAATATAAATATTATTTCTGTTACCATGCACCTGTTTAAAAAAATTGCTCACAAATTAAATTCCTATCATTTTAATAAATACTCCTATCATTGGACGACTGCAAAGATCAGGAAATAATTCTTTCTCAGCCAAGATACTAGTAAGAGAAGGAACAAACAATTAAGGCAATGTCCGATTATATCCTTTACAAAATCCAGAGATCCTCCTCAAGGTATAAAATACCAGCAATAGACGGTGACTTTCTTATGCCCACATTATTAGCAAGATAAATCAACATTCAATTAAAAAACAAACTATTCTATATTACAAAAAATTTTTCAAACAGTTTTCTTCAGAGTAACATGTTTCTGTATTTTCACCATTCTAGTTTACGTTGTTTTTCCATATTTTTTATTATCTTTTCAATGTAGTTTGTTTTGAGCTGTTAGTTACAGTTTTCATTTCTCTGTGGGCATGTCTCTCAAGTACTTTCATTATCTGTAAGAATGTTCTGTTCTGGTGCTTCTTGTCCTCTTTCTCCCTATATTAAATTGGTCTCAGATACAGCTCATCTTTTTCTGTTGCTCTTTTGAAGTGGAATGTCCTCTTTGAAAGAGGGCGGCCATGTTACCTTTCGCAACATATGGCTCTAGAGCTCCCTTTCTTGTTGTTTTCCCAAAGTGATTAAAATAACATGGAATCCGATTTTCTGAGATCATCTTCCTCTGAACCTCTTTCTTATTCTAACCTAGATCAGAGAAGGCAAACTAATGTCTATGGACCAAATATGGACCTTGGGCCTATTTTTTGTCCTGCCTTCAAGCTAAAAAAAGAATTGCAAAAAAAAAAAGAGTACGCGACAGAGACTTTATGTGGTCCACAATAAAACCTACAAATTTACTAGCTGGTCCTTTACAGAAAAAGATTGCCACCTCCCAAGTCCTGGACCAACATTTTCCTTTAGCCTTGTTGTCCCTGTCCATCTCAATTTGGATTCTACTTCCATAATTTTCTCCTAGTTCAAGGCTTTGACCTGGAAAGGAGCTTCCATTTATTTGTCCAGAATTCTTAGGTTCCAGACTGCTCAACACTCACTGTCAGGCCTTACGTGGTCTCCATGAACTAACTGGTCAGTTAGATCCTGAGCGACCCCTTCCACCTTTGACTGCGGTTCTCACATAGCCACACTTTCCAGTTGGATTTCTCTCCTACATCTCTGTATTTATGGAAGAATTCAGGGCAAAGCAAAATTTAGACTACTGCATTTATCTTCCCTAAATAAATATTAAATAAAATTTGATTAAAATATTAAATTAAATTAAATAATTAAAAATTATTTTTTAATTATTACAAATAATTAAAATCAAGTTAAAATTCTCCAGATGATTTTAAAAACTGATAAAGGGGACTTAGAAAGATGAAGACACATTTGCATTCTATTTATGAAGTAGCATGTGATCTTTTAAGCACAAAGTATGTGTTCAGTAAATACTTTTTACCTAGATTTATTGCTTGTTTCTTCCTGGTCTTTGGTGAAACACTCACTTTTTTACATATGATAATTAAACTGTTCAAACAGATTATTACATTCCAATTTATATATCCATCTAATATAAACTATATTCCTCTCAGAAAAAGTAGTGTACTTCTACTGGGTTATTTCTTTTTTTAAAATTTTTTTTTGTTGTACTTTAGATGAAGGTTTACAGAACAAATAGTTTCTCATTAAACAGTCAGTACTCGTATGGTTTTATGACATTGGTTAACAACCCCATGACATGTCAACACTCCTCCTTCTTGACCTTGGATGACTTTTTTTTTTCTGGTGAAAATACACATAGCCAAAGTTGCACCATTTCAAAAGTTTCTACATGTACAATTCAGTGACATTGATTACATTCTTCCAGTTGTGCTGCTATTCTCACTATCCTTTTCCAAATTATTCTATCACCATTATCTTCAACTTACTGCCCCCTAGGCTTCCCATCAAATCTTTCAGTTGCTGTTGTCAATTTGATCTCACATAGATCCTTTTTTTTTCTGTACCTTAGATGAAGAAATAGTTTCTCATTAAACAGTTAATACACATATTGCCCTATGACAATGGTTAACAACCCCACAACATGTCAACACTGTCCCTTCTCAGCCTTGGATTCCCCCTCACCAGCTTTCTTGTCCTCTCCTGAATTCTAGTCCTTGTCCCTTGACTGCTGTGCCTCATTAGTCCCATTTCGTTTTATGGGGCTGTACAATCCCCGGCTGAACAGTGAACCTTGGGAGTGACTTCCCCACTGAGCTAAAAAAGTGTCTGGGGGCCACACTCTTGGGGCTTCTCCAGTCTGTCAGGCCAGTAAATCTGGTCTTTTTTTGTGAGTTAGAATTGTGTTCTACATCCTTCTACAGCTCTGTTCAGGACCCTCTGTTCTGATACTGGTCAGAGCAGTCACTGGTGGTAGCCAGGCACCATCTAGCTATACTGGACTCAGTCTGGTGGAGGCCGTCATTGCTGTGGTCCATTAGTCCTTTGGACAAATCTTTTCCTTGTACCCTGTTCTCTTCATTCTCCCTTGCTCCCAAAGGGGTGAGACCAGTGGAGTATCTTAAATGGCTGCTCATAGGCTTTTAAGACCGCAGACACTACTTACCAAGGTAAAATGTAGAACATTGTCTTTACAAACTGTGTTATGCCAGTTGGGCTAGATGTTCCCCAAGACCATGGTCCCCACAGCCCTCCACCCAGCAATTCAGTCCCCTGAGGGAGTTTGGATGTGTCTATGGAGCTTCCATGACCTTTCCTTGTACAAGCTGTGCTGGCTTCCCCTCTACTGGGTTAATTTTATGTGTTGTTTAATAATAAAGCTACTCACAGAGAGTTTAAGCCATTTATCTCTCTCTCTCTTTTTTTCTGAATTACTTTTCAAGCATGCAGCATAATATGAATCCTTATTATAAAATGTATTCTACAAGAACAATGAAGTAGCTCATATTGAGCTAATCCATCTACAGATAACTATTCAAAATTCTGGATAAAATATAAAAAGCAACTCTTAGAAGGCCCTGGAGAATAAGCAAGTTCAGGGAGAAACTTGAGAGCTTTTGAGTCTTTCTTGAGACAAGGGTAGCACACCAGGTAAAAACCTTGTTTACACAGCTTTTTGCTGAGGACATCCCCTAGGCAACCCCTGGGGGTAGGGGTGGGGTTTAAAAGCATGCTGGAACTCAAGCAGGATCATTCTTGCTGGCTTGAGGAGACAGAGGATGAAATTTGGGGTGCCAGAGTGCAAATAGCGGAAAAAAGAGACCATTTTTTTCTAACTTGTGGACGAAGGGAGGGAGAAATATCTGGAATTTTGGTATAAATATTGTTTTTAGTTGCCATCTAGTTGGCACTGTTGCATGGTGACCTCAGGTACAACAGAACAAAATATCGCCCAGTCTTCTGCCACCTTTACAATCATTGGCAGGCTCAAGTCCATTACTGCAGCTATTGTGTATTTTGAGTGTCTTCCAATCTAGGGGGCTCATCTTTCACTAGCAATATTTTGGACAATATTCTGATGTGATCATTGGGTTTTCATTGGCTAATTTTTGGAAGTAGATCACCAGGTCTTTCTTCCTAGTCTGTCTTAGTTTGGGAACTCCAATGAAAACTAACTACCATCAGTGACCCTGCTGGTATTTGAAATACCAGTAGCGTAGCTTACAGCATCACAGCAACACACAAGTAACCACAGTACAGCAAACTGACAGACAGGTGGTAGTTGGGATAGATAGATCTCTTTAAATTATAATTTTGTGTCCTATGGTGACATTTCTAAAAATTGGTCCTGTGAGATTTCACACTGTAAAAAAATAATGTGTTGTTTTTCAATTGGACATATTCTTTCATGCACCATCAAGGATGCTGGTGTTTCAAGATGCTTATATATTTAGCAAAATTTGATGCTCTCTGAAGTTCAACTCTACCTGTCTGAGAAAATGCAAACAAAGATAAAGAACTCTACAGGTTTAAGTATGCAAGGTTTCATATGAATGAAAATATGAAAGATTACATTCAAATTACCATTCCAAATGGGAAAATGAAGATGAAATCTCATACAAATATTGATTTTCAAAGTTTTACCTAATGACCAATATATATTTTCCATATTTTTTATTGAAAGTATTAAGTGAGGAGATTGGTTTCATAGAAATAAACATTTTCCTGATTGTAATGATCTCATAGATCATAATTTTCTTCCAGGACATAATTTTCTTCCTGGTTTATGCATCCATGCTGAACCCAGAACTCTGGCCCTCTGAAGCACTAAAACAGCAGTGATCCCGGGAGATAAGGAAGAGAGAAACATAGGCACTGCCTGTACTTTCAGTAGAAAATCTGACTTCTTACATTCTTTACGGAGAGCGTCCTAAAACTTTCCAAGACGACAATTTCCATCTCCTTTAATTTGAAGCTAGTGAGGTTGATTAGGTGATTGAAGCAATTACTCTGCTAAATAATATGCTTAAATTCTTATAAAATGTCAAAGGTGATTGCATAAACGGTGCAGATCATAATTTTCTGATTATGAAAAAACTAAGTAAAGGTTGCTTCCGCAATGACTGAGTAACTATGTGGCTCACAGTTAATGCGGCCACACATTCTGTCCTTTATTGATGAAAAACAGGAAGTTCAATTAAGTGAAATGAGGAATTCTTCAACTTATTGAAGAAAAAGGTTTCGGAGTATGTATATATGAAAGAGTAGACTCAGCTAATATTTTCTATATCTGAAACAAAGTACAATAACCAGTTATAAAGATTAGCATTAAACAAATCATTTAATTGTGTTCATAAACATACATATCCAGAAAGATTTAAAATGATTGGGGAAAAAAAGGTTATCCACAAAAAGAAATCAAAATGATCTTAATATTTATAGGATTAGTTGGGCAATAATAGAATTTTTTAGAGCTGGAATGTTCCCTTAGTGATAAGGTCTTTGCTTGAAATTCTAATTATTCATTACATCTTATTTCTCCAGCAAATGGCAGGAAATCATTTTGAGTAAATACAAATCCCAAACTAAATAAAAATAAACCCCTATACAAAGTAAGTTAAATAAAAATATAATAACTCTCAAAAACAGTATTTTAAATCACTTGTCCCAAACTTCAAATCTATTAAAATGCTATACTGAAAAGTCTCTTTCTCCTGCTGTTGTCTGTAAAATTAGTATACGTATCATCATTTACTTGACAATGTGAAAACAGACAAAATACTTAACACTAAAATTATATTGTAGCATCCCTGGGCCATTTCAAACATAATTCTTATCCCTGAAACCTGCACCATATAATGGAAGACAGAACCTTCTCCAACTACATCTACTCCTTTTTACCCGAATCCACTTCACCATATCTTATTTGTGCCTCACCATTGTTCATCAACTCTCACAGACTCAGTCTCTTACAACTGCACTGCCTTGCCCTTGACTTGTGAAATCACATTGTCCTACATGTTTTTTCTCTTAACTTTTCCTCATAATTTATTTTCCTTTGACGTTATACCACTTGTCTCTTTTGCCTTCTTCCTCTCCTCACTGCTATTTATGGCAGCTTTCTGAATGCTCATATCATTTATAAAAGATTATACAGTAAGACCTGTGAAAGCCAGAACCTGTGTCAGGTAGAAATCTGTCAGAGAAGGAAAACTTAAATATGTTCCACTAAAACAACTGCTAGAAAAGGTAAGTCTGCACTCTGTCAAAGGTGGAAAACTTGCAAGATCTGGAAAAATAAGGCAGTCTTACCAAGTTCCGGCTCTCACAGGTTTCACTGTAGAATCTATTTGACCCATCTCTAGATATCATTTTTTTATTTCAGTTATTATGTATATGACTATCTCATACCTACTACTATAATGTATAAAACTTCCTAATAGAACTAGCCCTTTTCAAAATGTGTAAAGCACAATTAAAGCTCTTCATTAATTCATTATTATTGTAGCTATGTACTGTGATTCAAAAATTGTTCAACACTAATATAAAGACTGAAAAATAGATTATTACATTGAAAGATGATTCCATATATATTGAAAATAAATGACTGAGTGCTTTATGTTCTTGTGCTCCACATAAGATCTTTATATGTAAGTATAGATTATCAATGCTTAACAATCAGTTGAGATTTCAGGAAAGCCCAGTAACTAGCATTCCTCTTAGCAGCTCAAGTTCTGAACCAATTGAACAATAAGCAAATGATTTAGTCCATTAAGACCAAAACATCACTTTTGTGGTTGAGAAAGCAGATATTGAATTAGATGGGCATTGTATTCAGGGATTCTGAATAAAGTGCTGAACCCAAGAATTAGACAGATTTACCCATTCATTCACAGACATGGCTGGGCTTATTATTTATATAGCAACTGTGATGTTTAAGGTTGTATGTCAACTTGGCTGGGCCATGATTCTCACTGGTTTGGCAGTTATAACGTAGTTTGGCAATCGTATAATAATGTGATCACCTCCATGATGGGATCTGCTGTGAGTAGCCAATCAATTGAAAGGGAGTTTCCTTGGTGGTGTGCCTACATCCAATATAGTTGGACTTCCTGGCAAAGCTCGCAGGCTTTTGTTCACTCTGGATCCTGCAGCTGGCTTCTGTTCATCTGACCTCCGGCTCTCGGGACTTGAGCTAGCAGCTTACCTGTCTGTCGATCTTGTGAGATCCTACCACCATGAAAGAAGAGCCATGAAGGAGAGCGTCCTTTGGACTCACGGTCCCTGTGCTGAGAAGTTCCTAGTCTAGGGGAAGATTCATGACAAGGACCATCCCCTAGAGCCAGCAGAGAGAGAAAGCCTTCCCTCGGAGCTGGCACCCTGAATTTGGACTTCTAGCCTCCTAAACTGTAAGAGAATAAATTTCTGTTTGTTCAAGTCATCCACTTGCGGTATTTCTGTTATACCAGCACTAGATAACTGAGACAGAAGTCCTGGTGGCGCAGTGGTTAAGAGCTTGGCTGCTAACCAAAAAGTCAGCAGTTGGAACCCACCAGTCGTTCCTTGGAAACCCTGTGGGGCTGTTCTACTCTGTCCTATAGGGTTGCCATGAGTCAAAACTGACTCAGTGGCAATGGGTTTGGTTTGGTATTTTTTAAATAACTAAGACAGCAACTTTAAGGAAAATGAGAGTTGATCCTAAAAAAACAAAGGAGCCCTGGTGGTGAAGTGGTTAGGACCTATGGCTACTAACCAAAATGTTGGCAGTTCAAATCCACCAGCTGCTCCTTAGAAACCCTATGGGGCAGTTCTGCTCTGTTCTACAGGGTCACTATGAGTCAGAACCGACTCGACGGCACCTAACAACAACAACTGTCCTTTGAGTGATATTAAATGACAGTATTAAGATACACCAATAGGCTTCCATATTTATTTAGGATGTTGAAGGATATGAAAGACCTTTTCTTCCACTGTAACAACAAGAAAAACCAGATAAAATTTAAACCATACTTTTAATATGTCTTGCAAAGAGCAATGGATGCAAGAAAGCCTTGAAAAAAGCCTTGAAAGAATGAACCATTAAGATCAGAGTTTCACAGGCATCAGTGAACTCTAGGACACTATCTAGCAGGCTAATATATGTGTATATGGAGTATCCAAAAGGAAATAGAGGGAAGGGGGACAGAAAAACTATCTGAAAAAATAATAGCCAACAATTTTCCAAATTTGATGAAACCTACAAACCTACAGATCCAATAAGCTCAACAATCTCCAAGCACAAGAAATATGAAGAAAAGTATACCACAGCATATCCTAATCAAATTGCTTAAAACCAGTGACAAAAAGAAAATTGTAAAAGCAGTCAGAGAGAGAGAGAAAAAAATATATATATATATATACAGAGGAACAAAGATAAGGATAATAGCAGATTTACATTAGAATAAACACAAGCCAGGAGACAGTGGACAAATATATTAAAAGTACTGAAAGGTATAACTGTCAGCCTAGAGTTCTATACCCAGTGAGAATACCTTTCAAAAACAAATGTAAAATACAGACTTTTTCAGACATACACATGCTGACGGACTTCATCGTCAGCACACCTGTACTATAAGAAATGTTAAAGGAAGTCCTTCAGGCAGAAGGAAAATGATACCTGATAAAGTGTGCATCTACACAAAAGAATGAAAAGACCTGCAAATAGTAACCCTGTGGATAAATGTTAAGGACTTTATTTCTTATTATTTAAATCTTTTTAAAAAAATAATTGAAACTTTTTAAAGACTCACCCACTTCCTTGATAATTTGGTCAAACAGATCTTGTCGACATTCTGAATTGAAGTAAAAATTAATAATATATTCTGTTAATAATTCATACTAAAGGCATATACAACTAGCTTAGTACTTCAATTAGGAATACATTGAGCTGGGGAGGGGACACAGTATTCCAAATCACAGTAGTTTAAATAGCTTAAATTTAGTTATCTCATGTAACAAGAAATCTGCAGATGGGTCATAGCTGGAGTTAGACTAGATACTCTGGAATAACATCAAGAACATAGGTCCTTCCATCCTTCTATTCTCTCATTCTTAGTAGATTGGGGCTATTTCTTCATGCGTGTAGCCTCATCCTGCGGAAAAAAAAAAAAAAGATTGCTGCAGCTCCAACAGCCATGCCCACATTCTAGACAGAATAAAAGTGGGAAAGGAAGGAAGCATCAGATATCCTTCTTTTCATCAAAATATGTATCTGAATTCCCCAGTGGATTTTCTTTATATCTCCCTCCTGGACTAGCTATAATAGAGCCTTAAAAATTCAGTATCTGGCAAAGTGGAACAAGAATGCCATATTTGGCTAGGCCAATCATATTTTACCATGTGGGGCTGGGAACATTGCTATCCTCCTCAAAAATGAGGTTCTATTAGCAAGGATCACCACCTGTCTGTCAGTTTGGCATACTGTGCTATGTTGCATGGTGTTGTGATGATGGAAACCGTGCCACTGGTATTTCGAATACCAGCAGGTGGACAGGATTCAGCAGAGCTTCCAGACTAAGTCAAATGAGGAAGAAAGGTCTGACAATCTACTTCTGAAAATTATCCAGTGAAAACCCTATAGATCATAAAAGAATATTATCCAAAAATAGTGCCAGAAGATGAGCCCACTAGGTTAGAAGACACTCAAAATACACGGTGGAAGCAACAATAGATCTTAAGCATACCAACAATCTTGAAGATGGTGCAGGATCAGGCAAACTTTTGTTCTGTTGTACATGGGATTGCCATGAATCAGAGCCACCTCAATGGCAACTAAAACAACCAAATTAGCAAGAAAGGCAGAAATAGATACTTAGTAAGACACTGGGTTTACAGTCAGTAGCTTCAAATTATTTTTCATTATGGAAAAACTCAGTACTAAAACTTACAGAAGAGAAGAAAAAAATGGAAAGTAACATATCATTCTATATGAATGGCTACCAATCTTCTCACATTTTATTTCTTCAGTGTAGAGTGTAAAAATTATGAAATGTGGTAAAATGTTTCCAATGTGGTGAAGATCAAAGGAGAAGTGATAGAGTGCACAGTTCTGATTAAAGAAATGTTTGAATTCATCAAAGAAGTTGGCTAGCCTGATTTCCAATGCCTCCAGTGACTATCTACCAGGGCAATCTATTTCATATTTTGAATATACAGAGCAGTTTATTTCTTAAATTTTAACCAAGTGAAAATGAGGTTATGGATTTATAGCTGTACATAAAATAAAGTAGCTATATTTTCTGGCAGAAGGTAGCAGCACCTCTTAGGAGGTGTTATGAGATTGAATTATAAGCACTATATATGAAAATTTTGATTTGTTTGCTGCTAGAGAAGAAGGAGACAAATGTGCTGTTGTAAGATTAGCTTGAGTCTCACAAATGTCAGAAAGGCCGTGAAACTGATGGTCAATGAGATATCACAGAGACCACACAAGTTCTCACCCTTCACCTTAACCAGGAAAGCCCACCATTGCCGCCACAAGATGAAGTATCTATTCTAGGAACAATGAAATAGGAAGCTATCCTGTCTCTCTCCACCATAATTTCTAAAAATAGTCCTTATATGAGGTGACAGAAACCATATGGAGAAAAAAAAAACTACATAGGAAATCTTGTGTCTCACAAGCTCATAAATATTCTTATTTAGCTAAATTTCTTCAGCTCTCAAGTGAGTCCACAATTTGATATATTCCATTTCTTTAGGAGCTTTACATCTAATGGGATAAAATTCTAGGTATCTATATAATAGTACTAGAAAACTTAGTGAGTGAATACATTATACACCTACCCTTCACTTATCGACTACCTCATCATCTGACATTTTGCATTTATGACAATAGTGAAAAATCTACTGTCTGACTATTTTGTACATTAATGACATATATCTGCAGTAATGAACACCGAGGTGTGAGGCAAGAGTAACACTGGCTGTGATGGTTAAGGTCATGTGTCAGCTTGACTGGGCCGTGATTCTCAGTGGTTTGGCAGTTATGTAATGATATAATTTGGCAGTTACATAATGATGTAATTTGTAGTTATGTAACAGTGCAGTCATACTCCATTTTTTTATCTGATGTGGTCATCCTCCATGTTTGCATGATACCGATTTTCACATAATAACCTGGTCTTTGGAACCTAACCATGTCGATAAATAAGGAGTGTATAATAATCCTTTGTTGAATATTATTCTATAACTATGTACAGAGATTTTGTAAAACATGCTAAAACTCTTTGTAAAAATAGAGGCTCTTTTGTCTAATATTACTATTGCTAGGAGCAATTAGGAGAACATATGAGCTCAGATTCATCTTCTAATGTCTATACAGTTCTAAAGGTGAAAGTGTGGTCACATGGAAGCTACATGAAGTGTTTTAGAAGAAATATCATTTAGTTATAGTCATAAGCTTAGGGGTGAGAGTGATGCACCTTACAAATAAGAATTAATATAACTTAGAAACTTACAGACTAATACCCCTCATAAATATAGGCACAAAAATTCTCAACAAAATTCTAGTGAACAGAATTCAACAACATATTAAGAAAAGCATACTTCATGAGCAAGTGGGATTCATCCAGGAATGCAAAGGAGGTTCAACATTAGAAAACCAATCAGTGTAATTCAGCACGTAAATAAAACAAAGAAAAGGAACCACTGATCATCTCAATTGATGCAAAAAAAAGCATTTGACAAAACCCAACACCCTTTCCTGATAAAAAATCTCAGAAAAATAGGAATAGAAGGGCAATTCCTCAACATAACTAAGGACATACATGCAAAACCAACAGCCAACATTATTCTCAATGGAGAAAGACTGAGAGCCTTCCCCTTGAGAATGGAAATGAGACAAGAATGCCCACTATCACCACTCGTATTTGATATTGTACTGGAAGACCTAGCCAGAGAAATAAGGCAACAAAGGCACCTAAATTGGAAAGGAAGAAGTAAAACTACCTTTATTTGCAGATGACATAATCCTATGCATAGAAAATCCCAGAAATTCCACAAGAAATCTACTGGATCTAATAGAAGAATTCAGCAAAGTGGTGGGGTTCAAGATCAACACACAAAAATCAGTTGGGTTTCTTTACACTAACAAGAACACCAAAAAGGAAATCAAGAACATAACACCATTTACAATAGACCACAAAATAATAAAATGCCTAGGAATAAACATAACCAGGAATGAAAAAGACAGATACAATGAAAACTATAAAGCACTAGTGCAAGAAACTAAAATGACCTACATAAGTGGAAGGCCATTCCATGCTCACGGACTGGAAAGACTTAACAATGTGAAAATGTCAACACTACCCAAAGCAACCTATAGATATAACGCAATATCAAACCAAATTCCAACATTCTTTACTGAAAATGGAAAAACTAATCACCAACTTTATATGGAAAAGAAAGAGGCCCTTAATAGCTAAAGCAATTTTGAAGAACAAAGTAGGAGGCCTCACACTTCCCTATCGCATAGGAAGATGCTATGCAGCCACGGTAATCAAAATAGCCTGGTACTGATTCAATGACAGACACATAGACCAAGAGAATAGAATTGAAAACTCAGAAATAAACCTATCTGTTATGAATTGGGAGCCCTGGTGGTGCAGTGGTTAAGGGCTTGGCTGCTAACCAAAATGTCAGTGGCTCAACTCCATCAGCCACTTCTTGGAAACCTTATGGGGCAGCTCTACTCTGTCCCATAGGGTCGCTATGAGTCAGAATTGAATCAGCTGCAACAGGTTTGAGGTTTTTTTTGTTGTTGTTATGGATTGAATTGTGTCCCCCAAAAAGGTGTGCCAATGTGGCAGGGCCATGATTTCCAGTATTGTGTGGTTGTCCTCCATGTTGTAATCTGATGTGATTATCCTATGTGTTGTAAATCCTAACCTCTATGATGTTAATGAGATAAAATTAGAGGCAGTTATGTTAATGAGGCAGGACACAATCTACAGGATTAGGTTGTATCTTGAGTCAATCTCTTCTGAGATATGAAAGAGAGAAGTGAGCAGGAAGAAAGGGACGTCATTACCACCAAACAAGAAGAGCCAGGAGAGGAATGTGTCCTTTGGACCTAGGATCCCTGCACTGAGGAGCTCCTAGACCAGGGGAAGATTGATGACAAGGACCTTTCCCCAGAGCTGACAGAGAGAGAAAGTCTTCCCCTGGGGCTGGCACCCTGAATTCAGACTTCTAACCTACTAAACTATGAGAGAATGAATGAAAGCCATCTACTTGTAGTATTTCTGTTATAGCAGCACTACATAACTCAGACAAAATTTGGCACTGGGAGTGGGGTGCTGCTCTAACAGATACTTACAATGTGGAAGCAGTTTTGGAATTGAGTAATGGGTAGAGGCGGAAGAGTTTTCAGGTATCTAACAGTAAAAGCCTACATTGCCCTGAAGAGGCTGTTGGTGGAATTATGGACATCAAAGACAATTCTAGTGAGGACTCAGAAGGAAGTAAGGAAAATTGTAACACTGGAGATGGAGCAGACGGTGAGAAGCAGTGGCAGAGAAATGGTGGCAGCAGAACGAGGAGACTAGTGCAAGAGGGTGCAGGACCTGATGCATGGAGCTAGAGTGATGAGTGCCTTTGGGCTGAGGCTTACTGGCAGAGGGGAGTGCCTCCAGGCACTTACTGGTAGAGCTAAAGAGCTTCATAACACTTGTCCGAGCAGGGCGGAGGCTGGGCTGGCCCAAGAGGCCCAAGGGGCTGAGAGGCCAAGAGACCAAGGAACCAGGAAACAGAAGCTGATGAGGAAAGGAGCACAGGAAGCAGAGCTGCCTCCATTTCAAAGTTTGGGGCCACAGCCTCTGGGATCTCAAAGGGTGGAACCACAGCCTGCTGGGTCTCAAAGAGTGAAGCCACGGCCTCCTAGGTTTCAGAGAATCAGATCTTCACCAACTCAGTTATGGATGTGGGGTTGCCATTCACTAGTGCCAGGGGGATGGGGTCAGATCTGCTGCCCAAAGCTGAGGGGGCTGGGTTGCCATGCTGTCATGGATTGAATTGTGTCCCCCAAAAATATCTGTCAACTTTTCTGGGTCATGATTCCAAGTATTGTATGATTGTGTAATCTGATGTGATTTCCTTATGTGTTGTAAACTCTATCACTATGATGAGGTTATACGTGATCTCCTTATGTGTTGTAAATTCTGTCACTGTGATGAGGTTATACTGATGAGGTTTACAAGATTAGATATAAAAGAGAGAAAGCCTTCTCCTGGAGCTGATGCCCTGAATTTGGACTTGTAGCCCACTGGACTGTGAGAGAATAAACTTCTCTTTGTAAAGCTATCCACTTGTGGTACTTCTGTTATAGCAGCACCAGATGACTAAAACACATGCCCAAGGGGTAAAAGAACAGGGCTTGCTGGAGCCGAGGGGGTAGGGTCGCCACTCAGACAGACTAGGAGAATGGGGGCCACCCAAATCTAAGGGAGTAGAGTTTCCATCCCAGTGAGCCTGGGAGGTGGAGCTGAAGCCCAGGGCTGAAGGGCCTCCACCCAGAATCTGGAGAGAGTGGCCAACACAGAGTCTGGAAGGCAGGGCCATTGCCTAAATGGTCTCAGAGAACAGAGGATTATTTTCAAATCTTGAGAGTTAATGTAATGTGTTCTGCTGGGTTTTGGACTTGCTTGGTGCCTGATAACCCTTTTTTCTCTCCAATTTCTCCCATTTTTAATGGAAATGTCTACCTTGTGCATTTTCCACCAATGTACTTTCGAAGCACATAATTTATATTCTAGATTTCTCAGATGAAAAGGAATTTTCAGAAGATGAGATTTTGGACTTGGAGTTTATTTAAGACTTTGGGGATGATATGATGGGGTGAATGTGTTTTACATGTGGCAAGGACATGAATTTTGGGGAGCCAAAGGGTGTAATGCTATGGATTGAATTGTGTCCCCCTAAAATGTGTGTCAACTTGGCTAAGCAGTGATTCCTAGTATTGTGTGGTTGTCCTCCATTTTGTGATCTAACGTAGTTATCCTATGTGTTGTAAATCCTAATTTCTATGATGTTAATGAGACAGGATTAGAGGTAGTTATGTTAAGGAAGCAGGACACAATCTATAGGATTAGGTTGTATCTTGAGTCAGTCTCCTTTGAGATATAAAAGAGAGAAGCTAGCAGAGAGGAGAGGTACATCAGTAGCACCAAGCAAGAAGAGCCAGGAGGGAGTGTGTCCTTTGGACACAGGGTCTCTGCACTGAGGAGCTCCTAGACCAGGGGAAGATTGATGACAAGGTCCTTCCCTCAGCGCTGATAGAGAGAGAAAGCCATCCCCTGGAGCTGGTGCCCTGAATTTGGACTTCCAGCCTCCTAAACGGTGAGAGAATAAAGCCATCTACTTGTAGTATTTCTGTTAATAGCAGCACTAGATAACTAAGACACCATCCATCTATGGGCAGCTGATTTTCGACAAGGTGTCAAAGTCTATTCAATGGGGAAGAAATAGTCTCTTTAACAAATGGTGCTGGCAAAACTGGATATCTGCTTTAAGAAAAATGAAACACGATCCATACCTCTCACCATACACAAACATTAACTCAAAATGGATCGAAGACCTAAATGTTAAAGCTAATACTATAAAGCTCCTAGAAGATAACATATGGACAAAACTGTGAGACCTAATTAAAAAAAAAAAAAAAAGATTATCAAACACATCTACAAATGCAGGAACGACAGAAGACAAATTAGATAACTGGGACATCCTAAAAATTAAATACTTACGCTCATCAAAAAGCTTCATCAAAAAAATAAAAAGACAACCTACAGACTGGGAAAAAATCTTTGGAAACAACATAACTGATAAGGGTCTAATCTCTAAAATATATAGAAAACTTCAACAACTCAACAACAAAAAGATGACTAATCCAATTAAAAAATGGCAAAGGACATAAACAGACACTTCACCAAAGAAGACATTCAAGAGGCAACAAACACATTAAAAGATGTTCATGACCATTAGCCGTTAGAGAGATGCAAATCAAAACTACGAGATATCATCTCACCCCTGCAAAAAAGGCACACATAAAACAAACAAACAGAAAACAACAAATGTTGGTGAGGATGTGGGGTGATTGGAAACTTATCCACTGCTAGCGGGAGTGTAAAAGGGCACAACCACTATGGAAAATGGTATGGCACTTCCTCAAAAAGATAGAAATAGAAACACTTATGATCCAGCAATTCCACTCCTGATATATAACCTGTTGTTGTTGTTGTTAGGTGCTGTCAGGTTGGTTCTGACTCACAGCGAACCTATGTACAACAGAACGAAAGACTGCCCCGGGGTATCCTAAAAATCACTATTATACTTGAGCTCATTGTTGCAGCCACTGTGTCAATCCATCTTATTGAGGATCTTCCTCTTTTTCATTGACCCTGTACTTTAACAAGCATGATGTCTTTCTCCAGGGCTGATGTCTCCTAATAACATGTCCAAAGTATGTGATACATAGTCTCACCGCACTTGCTTCTAAGGAGCATTCTGGTTGTACTTCTTCCAAGACAGATTTGTTCATTCTTTTGGCAGTCCGTGGTATATTCAATATTCTTCACCAACACTATAATTCAAAGGCGTCAATTCTTCTGTGGCCTTCCTTAGTCATTGTCCAACTTTCGCATGCATATGAGGCGACTGAAAACACTGTGATTTGGGTGAGGCACACCTTCGTCTTCAAGGTGACATCTTTCCTTTTTCACACTTTAAAGAGGTCTTTTGCAGCCGATTTGCCCAATACAATGCATCCTTTGATTTCTTTCTGCTGTTTCCACGGGTGTTGATTGTGGTTCCAAGTAAAATGAAACCCTTGACAACTTCAATTTTTTCTCCACTTATCATGATGTTGCTTATTGGTCCAGTTGTGAGGATTTTTGTTTTCTTTATGTCAAGGTATAATCCGTACAGACTGAAGGCTGTGGTCTTTGATGTTCATCAGTGAGTGCTTCAAGTCCTCTTCACTTTCAGTAAGCAAGGTTGTGTCATCTGCATAACACAGGTTGTTAATAAGTCTTCCTCCAATCCTGATGACCCATTCTTTTCATATAGTCCAGCTTGTCGGATTATCTGCTCAGCATACAGATCGAATAAGTATGGAGAAAGTATGGCACACACTTTTCCTGACTTAAAACCACTCAGTATCCCCTTGTTCTGTTCAAACAACTGCCTCTTGATCTATGTACAGGTTCCTCATGAGCACGATTAAGTGTTCTGGAATTCCCATTCTTCACAATGTTCTCCATAATTTGTTATGATCCACACAGTCGAATGCCTTTGAATAGTCAATAAAACACAGGTAAACATCTTTCTGGTATTCTCTGTTTTCAGCCAGGATCCATCTGACATCAGCAGTGATATCCCTTGTTCCATGTCCTCTTCTGAATCCAGCTTGAATTTCTGGCAGTTCCCTGTCAATGTACAGCTACAGTCGCTTTGGAATGATCTTCAGCAAAATTTTACATGCATGTGATATTAATGATATTGTTCCATAATTTCTGCAGTCAGTTGCATCACCTTTCTTTGGAATAGGCATAAATATGGATCTCTTCCAGTTGGTTGGCCAGGCAGCTCTCTTCCAAATTTCTTGGCATAGATGAGTGAGCACTTCCAGTGCTGCATCTGTTTGTTGAAACGTCTCAACTGGTATTCTGTCAATTCCTGGAGCTTGTTTTTTGCCAATGCCTTCAGTGCAGCTTGGACCTCTTCATTCAGCACCGTTGGTTCCTGATCATATGCTACCTTCTGCAATGGCTGAATATCCACCAATTCTTTTTGGTATAGTGGCTCTGTGTATTCCTTCCATCTGTTTTTGATGCTTCCTGCGTCATTTAATATTTTCCCCCTAGACTCCCTCAATATTGCAACTCAAGGCTTGAGAAATGCCGAGCGTGTTCTTCTCTTTTGGCTTTCTAACTCCAGGTCTTTTCACAAGTCATTATAATACTTTACTTTGTCTTCTCAAGATGCCCTTTGAAATCTTCTGTTCAACTCTTTTACTTCATAATTTCTTCCACTTGCTGTAGTTACTTGATGTTCAAGAGCAAGTTTCAGAGTCTCTTCTGATATTCATTTTGGTATTTTCTTTTTTTTCTGTCTTTTTAATAACCTCTTCCTTTCTTCATGTATGATGGTCTTGATGTCATTCTACAACTCGTCTGGTCTTCCGTCATTACTCTTCAACAGGTCAAATCTATTCTTGAGATGGTCTCTAAATTCAGGTGGTATATACTCAAGGTCCCCCATGTGTCTATCAGTTTGTCATACTGTGGGGGCTTGTGTGTTGTGATGCTGGACACTGTGCCACCAGTATTCAGATAACAGCAAGGTCACACATGGTGGACAGGTTTCAGTTGAGCTTCCAGACTAAGAGAGACTAGGAAGAAGGACCTGGCAGTCTACTTCTGAAAAGAATTAGTCAGTGAAAACCTCATGAATAGCAGTGGAACATTGTCTAAGATAGTGCCAGAAGATGCACCCCCCAGGTTGGAAGTCACTCAAAAGATGACTGGGGAAGAGCTGGCTCCTCAAAGTAGAGTCACCTTAATGATGTGGATCGAGTCAAGCTTTCGGGACATTCATTTGCTGATGTGGCATGACTCTTAAATGAGAAGAAACAGCTGCAAACATCCATTAATAATCAGAACGTAAAATGTACGAAGTATGAACGTAGGAAAATTGGAAATCATCGAAAATGAAATGGAACACATAAACATCAATATCTTAGGCATTAGTGAGCTCAGATGGACTGGTATTGGCCATTTTGAATAGGACAATTATATGGTCAGCTGTGCTGGAAATGACAACCTGAAGAGGAATGACACTGCATTCCTCGTCAAAAAGAACATTTCAGGACATATCCTGAAGTACAACGCTGTCAGTGATAGGATAATATCCATATGCCTACAAGGAAGACCAATTAATACGACTATTATTCAAATTTATGCACCAACAACTAAGGCCAAAGATGAAGAAATTCAAGATTTTTGCCAACTTCTGCAGTCTGAAATTGATCAAACATGCAATCAAGACGCCTTGATAATTAACTGGTGTTTGGAATGCAAAAGTTGGAAAAAATCAAGGAGGATCGGTATTAGGAGAAAATTTGGCCTTGGTGACAGAAACGATGTTAGAGATCACGTGGTAGAATTTTGCAAGACCGATGACTTCTTCATTGCAAATACCTTTTTCACCCACATAAACGGCGACTATACACACGGACCTCACCAGATGGAATACACCGGAATCAAATCTGTGGAAAGAGATGACGGAAAAGCTCAATATCAGTCAGAACAAGGCCAGGGGCCCACGGCGGAACAGATCATCAATTGCTCATATGTGAGTTCAAGTTAAAACTGAAGCCGCTTTTGAACGATCTTCAGCAAAATTTTACTTGTGTGTGATATTAATGATATTGTTCGATAATTATCAATGCAACTTGATTGCATGTTTGATCAATTTCAGACTGCAGAAGTTGGTAAAAATCTTCAATTTCTTCATCTTTGGCCTTAGCGGTTGCTGGGTAAATTTGAATAATAGTCATATGAACTGGTCTTCCTTGTAGGCGTATGGATATTATCCTATCACCATCACTGACAGCGTTGTACTTCAGGATAGATATTGAATTTTTTTTTTTTTTACAATGAATACAGTGCCATTCCTCTTCAAATTGTCATTTCTGGCATAGCTTCCAGAGACATGTGGGGGAGGTATATTACTTAGAGATCTAATAATAGAGACATGGAAGGCATATGCACATGTATGTTCATTGCACATTATCCACAACAGCAAAAATATAGAAACATAAGTGCCAATCAATAGATAAATGGATAAAGAAACTGTTAAATACATACAGTAGAATACTACGCAAACATAAAGAATAATGATGAGTCCTCAAAAAATATTATAATGTGGATGAATCTGGAGGACATTATGCTGAATGAAATAAGTCAGTCACAAAAAGACAAATATTATATGATCACACTTTTATAAGAAGACAAGAATAGAGATATATACAAAGATCAACACTCATTGGTGGTTAGCAGGGATGGGTAGGAAAGAGAGTAGAGGAGAAAATGCACTCCGGAGATAGTAGACACTAGTTATTTTTGATGGGTAAGGTAGCACTGAATATGAGTGAAATGCACACAGCTTGACAAAGGTAAACGATGTCGCTAAGAAGTGCACAAGAGAAAAGGATGTTTTTGGTAAAGGATATGACAAATATAATTTTGCAACAACACCAGCAACAACCAAAAAATATGTGTGTAGTTACACAAATATGTACCTAGGCATATATGTGTATGAGTATGAACATGTGTGTGCATGGAGCCCTGGTGATGCAGTGGTTGAGAGCTACGACTGCTAATCAAAAGGTCAGTGGTTCAAATTCACCAGCTACTCCTTAGAAACCCTATGTGGGCAGTTCTACTCTGTCCTAAAGGGCTGCTATGAATCAGAATCAACTCGACAGCACCGAGGTTTTTTGGATGTGTGCATAGAAAGATGTGTCTGTAGGCATATGTACATACAGGTATGTGTGTGCATGCATGTACAGCTATATATAGTAAACCACATAGGGGACACAGTTACAGATATTTCTTAGACATAACCAAATATCTTGCAAGATTGGTTTTCTGGGTTTGAAGGCGTAGGACCGCAGTCTTATAGGACAAGTCAGTTAATTGGCATAATATAGTTCATAAAGTGTACGTTCTCTCTACTCATCTGGAACAAAAGAGAAAAAAGGAAACCAAAGACTCAGAGAAGAAAGTGGTCTACAGGACTAATAGTCTATGCAAACCATGGCCTCAACTACACTGAGACCAGAAAAACTAGACAGTGCCCAGTTACCACTACCAACCATTTTGATCATGGCCACAGTAGATGGATCCGGACAGAATAGGAGGAAAATGTGGAACAGAACTCAAATTCTTAAAAAGTCCAGACTTACTACACTGGACTCCCCAAGACTACCACCCTGAGATACTCTTTAAACCTTAAATTGAAACTATCCCTAAGGTCATCTTTTAGCTAAATGACAGATGGGCTCATAAAATAAAGAATATCACCTGTGAATAATGAGCTCGTTTAAAAAATCATCTATATGAGACCAAATGGTGAAAAATTACTCTAAAGCAAAGATGAGAAGGTAAGGGGGCAGGAACCTAGAGTACTGGAAATGGTA
Source organism: Trichechus manatus latirostris (assembly GCF_000243295.1). Lineage (NCBI taxonomy): Eukaryota > Metazoa > Chordata > Mammalia > Sirenia > Trichechidae > Trichechus > Trichechus manatus. The sequence continues at coordinate 18,037,581 of NW_004443948.1, read as the reverse complement.
CAACCAGAATGGAATGAATGAGAACGAGAATACATTGTGAAAAATGCAACCAATATCACTGAATAATTGGTGTAGAAATTGTTACCTGGGAACCTAATTTGCTGTGTAAACTTTCACCTTAAACACAATAAAATATTATTTAAAAAATAAGTCTTAATAAAAAAAGAATTAATATAATTTAATCAACATATAATGACTAAAGTTGGTCATATGTTAATTTATAAAACTATGCAATAATTTATAAATGGATGACTGAAGGATTCATCAAACACCAACATTCCAACCAAGAAATACCTTCTATAATCACATTTGAGCTTAGAATAGATAATAGTATTAACATAATTTTAAGTTACCAACAAAATAATTACCCAAAGTAGTATACGATAAAAAAAAAGAGTAGGGTAAGTGATCTGGGGTTATCCTGCACTCTTTTCAGAGAGTCTTGTCCTTCAGACACAGCATTAGTGCTATATCAGCAAGGCTTTATCTACAGGGGAAAAGAGGGTCTAAAGTTATCTTGTCCAAGATAAATTCCATATTCTGACTTTATATTCACTAGGCAACCTTCTAATTATAATTTGGCTTTCAGTGCTTATAGATAAAGAATGTTACATCCTACCAACATCATATAAAGTCTATAGGGAAGTTACATTTATATTTTTTAAAAGTAACAGAAACTGGTATTCTAATATATGTCTCAGACACTTATGAATTTAGATTAATTTAGATAACTGACATATATATATATATATATATATATATATCACACTGTCCTCTAAACCTAAAAATTATATTCACTGATGCACTCTTAATAAAATGTATCTATGGAGCCCTGGTGGCAAAGCGGTTATGGTTAAGAGCTCAGCTGCTAACTTATTTTTACAACAATAAAAACACATGTATGTAGTTAACTTTCTAGATTTGGCATAGACTGTATTGAGTCATCAATGCATAGCCTTTTGCCAATAGACTATTGAAACTCAAGTTTGGGATTAAAGGTATGCTCTATGATCATTGTAGCTGACTGACCATTTAATTTTGTGCCTATTGCCAACTGGTTGGGTTATCAACCTAGACATTATTAAATAAGGCAACCTCTACTGGCTGTAAGGGAAGCCTGGATTTCTGGTAAATGCTGACCATATATTAATGAGACAACATCCTTTCTGACCTCATCACATTTTTGTTGTTGCTGTTGTTTAATCATTGTCTTCTTATTGTTTCTGTTCTACTTCAACTACTTGCTACACTAATCATAATCATTGTTACACCAATTTATATTTGTTGTAACAAATTCCAATATTCTGTAGCAAAGTGTACAGCATTTTAAAGCTATATGATGATCTAAAAGACTAATTAACACCAATTAAGGCATTTTATTTTCCCTTTGCCTTATACAAACATATGGATTTCAATACAGGTGGTTAAGTAACTGACAGAGCCCATCAGTGGCTGGAAAAAGAGAAATATTTCTAATGTTTCTGAGACATAATTCAGGTTATGGCCCGTCCATGTCACAATTAAAGGAATCTTTGGGGTAGCGAGGCAGCTGGAGGAGAACCAAACTTGAAATATAATAAACCTAGGAGACGAGGCCCAGGACAGGAAGCTGGCGGCAGTGTGGTGTTGGCTAATGCCACACTCAATCATCTGCTAGATTAAGTTTTGGCCAGGTCAGCTAGCTGGAGGAAAAATGTGAAGCAGAAAACTTGCTCATTATAGAGGTGCGAGCTGACTTAAAACAGAGAGATACTACTCAGTAATTACTCACCTTTTCCCCCAACCACTTCCCCTCTCCCCCTCCCACACACACATCTAATAGGGAATGGATATCTGGCATGAAAGTCTTTGGCCACAAGACAAACAAGCAGGGGGTCCAGGAAATGTGCCTCAGGAAAGAGCTCTAAATAATACAGACTCTGAAAATCTTCACTTTGCTTCCTAGGTTTATCGTATATAAGTCTTACCCAAAGGACCAATTAAGATTCTCCTCTCAGATATAAGATTCCCTCTAGGGTACCAAGAAACATCTTCTGTTTGTAGACCAAAAGAAAAAAATGTTTTAAAGTACTTACAACAAAGAGGGAATAAAGTTCTTTTTATTCTCTCTGTAAATGTTTGTTTCCATTCATATTTTGTCTACCACCTCAAAAATTCTAGATAACAAATGATAAAAAGAAATCCAATGGGCATAAACAATCTTTTGAAGTCCACAGAACAAAAGCTGGTTAGGGATGTTGCTCTCTTCCACCTGTAAAAGATAGTAAGGTATTGACCCAGATTACATTTTAAATCAACTATGTCATTGCATATACAGGGGGAGACATGGGACATTTCCTAGAGGCAGATTCAGACTAGACATTTATATTCACACAGAGCCATTGAGGAATTGTTAGGCTTTTTTAGAGAAATAGCTTACTTCAATTAAGAGCCAGAAATTGGTGACATTGAGGGTTGCATTCATTTGGCCTCCTAGGTTGCTGTGATTATACTTCTGCTTTCTCCATCCTCCCATTCTGTAATTGGCTTAATAATTTAGTTTTGACCTGTTCCCTACCTAGTATCATATGTGCACCTCGGTTGCCTCCACCACTTAAGGACCCTGACTTGACCCCTATTCAGTAAGACAGACCTGTGCCTGTGGACAAGCCAGTTCTTTCAAATGATGACCACCTGTCCACCTGGCTTGCAGTTAGCCCCTGCTTCCTGGTTTTCCCACTGCTGGCCTAATTGGAAAATGGCTTTGTCTGCACCGCAAATTACACTGCAACACTCCTCAAAAATAGGGCATCCCGCTCGGCTACCCATTTTTCATCAGCATCTGTATCTGGGTCACTTCTTCTGTGTCAGTTCTTCCCCAGAGAGCAGGTATTCTGCTACCACCTGGCTCCCTTCTGCTCTGTCCTGCTCTAGCAAAACCATCATCATTTGGGCATGAGTTACTTCAAGACATTGCCCTGTGATAGGCAGAATTCTAAAGACATCCTCCCAAGATTCTTATCCCCTGGTTATCCAACCTAACACTAATCTGGGTACTGCAGTAAAGAGACTTAGAAAATATAATTAAAATTACTGATCATCTGACAAAGGAGTCCTGGTGACCCAATGATTAAGGCTCACTGCTAACCAAAAGGTCAGCAATTTGAACCCACTAGCAGCTCCACGAAAGAAAAGATCTGGTGATCTGCTCTCTTGAAGATTACAACCTAGAAAACTCTATAGGACAATTCTACTCTGTCCTGTAGGGTAATTATGAGTTGGAATTGACTCAATGGCACACAACAACAACGATCAGTCAACCTTAGAATAGGCAGATCATCATGAATTATCTGGGTAGGCTCAATGTGATTGCATGGTCCAGTAAAAGCAAAAGAGTCGATCAGTAAGAGAAGTGGAGCTAAGGAGGGCCCCCAGTTGACAACCAGCAAGGAAACAGGGGCCTCAGTCCTACAACCTCAAGGAACTGGATTCTGACAACAACCTGAATGCTTGGAAGCAGGTTCTTCCCCACAGACTCCAGACATGAGCCCAGGCCACTGACACCTTGCTTTCAGCCTTGTGAGACCCAGGGCAAAGAAATCAATTGGGCCATCTCAGACTTCTGAACTGGCACTCATAGTTTAGTGATAAAATTCCTGTCTCCCATGCAAGAGACGCAGTTCAATTCCCAGCTAACCCACCTCATGCATAGCCACCCCCTATCTGTTAGTGGTGAATTGTGTGTTGCTATGATGATGAACAGGTTTCAGTGGAGCTTTTGGACTAAGATGGACTAGGAAGAAAGGCCTAGCAATCTACTTCTGAAAATGAGCCATTATAATCCTATTGTTCACAACAGCCCAGTTGTAACCAATCATGGGAATGGCACAGGACCAAGTAGCATTTCATTCTGTTGTGCATGAGGTCACCATGAGTTGGGGAGCAACTTGAAGACAGCTAACAACAACAAGACTTCTGACCTACAGAACTGTGAGAAAATAAATTTTTGGTGTTTTAAGCCACAAATTCTGTGGTAATTTGTTATTGTAGCAATAGAAAACTAGTATAGTCATGTAATTCACTTATGTAATTCTTTAAAAAAAGAAACAGAATTTTTTAAGGAAAAGGTCACCTCTAGTTATTAAAGTTAACATCAATATTCTTATTAGCCCTTTTTATACACACAGTTAGGAGCTTATATTTCTTTTAATTCTTACCACTGCTTTACTGTTAGAAGCTTTTTGGAACTAAGCATGTCTTTGTTCATTAGATATTTATTGAGCATCTCCTATGTCCAAAGGTCTTTGGCAGATACAAAGGATCCCTGCCTATGGATCCACCCTGTATGGAAGATGAGCTGCAGGATAAAGTCTGAACAACTTAACATGGCATACACATTGTTGATTCATTTGGCTTCTGCCTATAATTCTTCACTTGCCCCTAGGATCCAGCCAGACATGACACCAGCTGTTATTAAAACGCTTGATTTCCTTTCATGCATTTGGAACTTAGCACTTATAATTCCTTTAGCCTAATTGCCCCTCCTCATATTTTTTACTTGGAAAATTGCCTTAAGACTAGATTTCTGCATCATCTTTGTTAGAGCAGTGGTTTTAATAGGGGGAATATCCCCCCCACCCAAGGGATATTTGTCAATATCTGGAGGTATTTTTGTGTTTGTGTGTGGAAATTGAGTTTATTAAATAAAACTATATTTTACATAATTTAGGAAAGACTAAATTTAGACATCTAATTCCATCAGTGACTTATTTCCCATGCCTGAAACAAACTGTGAAATGAGGTGTAAAATTGGATAAATTTTAATGTCCCTTGTTCCTTAGTATTCTTTTTTTAATTGTTGTTGTTTAAATGAAGTTTACATTTCAAGTTAGTCTCCCATACAAAATTTTATACATACATTGTTATGTGACCCTAATTGCTCACCCCATTCTGTGAGAGCACACTCCTCCTTTCTGTCCCTGATTCCCCATGTCCATTCAACCAGCTCCTAACCCTCTCTGCCTTCTCATCTCACATCTGGACAGAAGCTGCCCCTTTGGTCTTTTGTATCTACTTGAGCTAAGAGGCACACTCCTCACGAGCATCACTTTATGTCCCACAGTCCAGACCAATCCCTGTCTGAAGAGATGGCCTTGGAAATTGTTTTAGTTCTGGGCTGATAGAGAATCCAGGGGCCGTGCTTTCTGGGGTATCTCTAGTCTCAGTAAGACCATTAAGTCTGATCTTATTACTAGAATTTGAGTTCTGCACCACATCTTTCTGCTGCTCCATCAGGGACTCTCTGTTGTGTTCCCTGTCAGGGCAGTCATTGGTGGTAGCCGGGCACCATCTTGTTCTTCTGGTCTCAGGCTGATGAAGTCTCTGGTTTATGTGGCCCTTTCTGTCTCTTGGGCTAATACTTTCCTTGTGTCTTTGATGTTCTTCATTCTTTCAATATCTGGAGATATTTTTGGCTGTCACTACTTTGGGGAGTCCTGCTGGCATGTAGTAAGTAGAGGAGAGGGATGCTGATAAACATTCTACAAAGCACAGGCAGGCCACAAAAAAGAATTATCCAGGACCTAAATGTCAACAGCGCCGCAGCTGAGAAACCCTGAGTTAAATAGTTAGCAGTGTCAAATGATTCAGAGAAGTCAAGTAAAGTGACAGAAAATTGTCCTTTAGCTTTGACAAAATGATGTTAGATAGTTCGGAAGCCAGATTGCAATCTGTTGAAGTAAAAGAGTATTGAGTAAATAAGAGACAGAAAGTAAATTACTTTTTCAGGAAGTTTGACTCTGATGGGAAGTAGAGTTATAGTGCAGAGATAAGAAGGAGATGTAAAGTAGAAGAAAGGTATCTTTGAGGAAGCATAGACTTGATCTTGTTCTGTAGGAATGGAGAGGTTGATGATTTGCAGGGCAGAGAAGATATTTGATGAAACAAGCAGCTTGGGGAAGCAGGTGGTACAGGAAATAACTGAGCATATGTGTTATTCAGACTGTGATTCTGAACACTATTTTTTACTAATAAGATCTAGGAATTCCTAGAAATGGCTGACAGGTCTAAGGTAGGAAATGCACAAGAAGAATTTGGAATATCTTGACCTAAAGCAAGGAAATGGTTTCACTAGCCAGAGATGAAAAATTTGAGCACCTGTGCAAAGGATTGAATACATTTGTTTAAAAAACATAAATCCACAATTACATTCCCCAAAAAATGCATTAAGAAAAGGTGGAGTCAGGGGCCCATCTTTCTGAGTTTGATTTCTGGCTCTTCTACTTACTGGAGCCCTGGTGGTACAGTGGTTAAGAGCTATGGCTGCTAACCAAAAGGTCAGCAGTTTGAATCCACCAGCCACTCCCTGGAAATTCTATTGGCCTGAGGATTGAAAGAATAAATCAAGTAATACCCTAGAACAGTGCCTGGCATAGTTAGCTGTGGTTTTTTCTAGAAGTACTTAGTCCTCAGTGGAGTTGAATGGTATTAAAAGATGTTTTAAAGTCTTCTTAGTTTTTCTTTTTCAGTCCAAAAGTTAACATTTCAGATGAAGCCTGGATTTACATCTTCAGCCTGAATCTTTCTCATGGACTCTGAACTATTTATCCATCTGCTATCCAGGCATCTCCATATGACTATCTAATAGATGTCTCAAACCTTGTTGTTGTAAGGTGCAATGTCGTGGATTGAATTGTGTCCCCCCAAAATATGTGTCAACTTGGCTAGGCCATGATTACCCATATTGTGTGGCTGTCCTCCATTTTGTGATTTGATGTAATTTTCCTATGTGTTGCAAATCCTAATCTCTGCCTATAGTTAATGAGGCAAGATTGTTGCTGTTGTTGTTAGGTGCCATTGAATCAGTTCCAACTCATAGCAACCCTTTGTACAACAGATAAAAACACCACCTGGTCCTGCGCCATCCTCGTAATCATTGTTATGTTTGAGCCTACCGTTGCAGCCACTGTGTCAATCCATCCCACTGAGGGTCTTCCTCTTTTTTGCTGACCCTCTACTTTTCCAAGCATGATGTCCTTCTCCGGGGACTGATCCCTCCAGGGATGCAACACTCTTACTCAGGTCACATCCTTGATCTGATGTAAGGGGAGTTTCCCTAGGGTGTGTTGTGTCCTGCATCACTTTTTATTTTGCAAGAGATAAAAGGAGAGAGAAGTGAGCAGAGAGATAGGGGACCTCATACCACCATGAAAGAAGAACCAGGAGCAGAGTCTGTCCTTTGAACCCGAGGTCCCTGCACTGAGAAGCTCCTAGACCAAGGGAATATTGATGACAAAGACCTTTCCCGAGAACCTACAGAAAGAAAGCCTTCCCCAGGAGCTGGTACCCTGAATTCAGACTTCTAGCCTCCTAGACTGTGAAAGAATAACTTTTTGTTTGTTAAAGCCATCCACTTGTGGTATTTCTGTTATAGCAGCACTAGATAACTAAGACATGCAGTCAAGTTGGCTCTAACTGATAGTGACCCTATGTATAACAGAACAAAATTTTGCTGGTCCTGCGCCATCCTCACGTTAGTAGGTATGTTTGAGCCCATTGTTGCAACCATGGTGTCAATCCATCTTGTTGAGGGTCTTCTTCTTTTTCGCTGACCCTCTACTTTATCAAATCTAACTAATCCAAAATGGTACTACTGATATCCCTCCCATAATCTGCTGCAAACATAGTCTTCTCTATTTCAGTGGATGTCAAGTCTACCCTTACAACTGCTCAGGCCAAATACTGTGGAATCACCTTTGACTCTTCTCCTTTCACACTTCATATTCAATCTCTCATGAAATCCTGTTAGCTTTATTACAAAATGTACTCAGAATCCACCTACTTTTCACCACCTCCACTGTAACAACCCTGGCCCAAGCCCTCCTCATCATCTGCCTAGATAACTGTCAGTAGCCTCCTGGCTTGTCTCTCTGTTTCTACCCTTGGTCTTCTCATCTATTTTCAACATTGGAGCTAGAGGAGTCTTTTAGGTTATTTCTCTACTCAAAATACTCCAAAAGTTTTCTCAACCAGAGTGAAAGTGTTTACAGTGATTAAAAAAGCCTTCTCTGACTTGCCTTTGCATTACCTTCTGATCTCTTCTCCTATATCTCCCGTCTCCACTCCCTCAACTCTGGCCCCTTTTCTTACTCTTCCTCAACTGTCAGGCACACTCCCACCTCAAGAGTGGCTTTTGTCCCTGCCTGGAATACTCCTCCCCTAGATATCTGGATGGCTTTCCACTCACCTTTTTCAATTTTTGTTACATTTTGCTATTTTAAAGATCTCTACCCCGACCATTCTATTTAAAATGGCAAAGTACCACAATCCCCATACTCATAATCCCCTTAATCTTTGCACAATTTGTATTTCATAACACTTATGAACTTCTTAAAAAGTTAAAAGTTAAAAGACAAACTATATTATTCATTTATTACGTTTATTGGGTGTTGTCACTTTCTTTCTTTCGTGAACTATAATCTCCACGGGAATGTGAATTTTTACCTGTTTTGTTCACTAGATTATCCCAATATCTATACAGTACCTGGGTCATGTCGTCATTGTTGTTGTTAGATGCCACTGATGCTGACTTACCATGAACTCATGTGTTATAGAGTAGAACTGCTTTACACGGTTTTCTTAGCTGTAATCTTAATAGAAGCAGATTACCAGGCCTATCTTCCACAGTACCACTGGGTGGGTTCAAACCACCAACTTCTTGGTTAGCAGTTGAACACAAACCATTTGTGAAACCTAGGAACCCTATCTGGGCCATGGTAAAACTTTTATAAATATGTGTAGGTCACTGAATAAATCTCACCAAAAAAAAACCACTTCTTTTCAATGGCTATTTGTAGGATGGAGTCTGGATGAGCCCAGTTGGTGTCCATAAAGAGTGGAGAACTAAGGTTCCTGGGTGGTGCAAACAGTTTGAACTTGGCAAATAACCAAGTTCGGTGGTTCAAAGCTGCCCAGTGGCTTCTTGGAAAAAACAGGCCTGGCAATCTGGTTCCATAAAGATTATAGCCAAGAAAACTCAATGGAGCAGTACTCTTTTATAAAACACAAAACAAGAACAAAAACAAAGTCAACAACAAAAGTGAAGAACTAACTCACAGGACTATGGGTCACCTTGCTAATATCAGGAAGTGGACCTAGAAGTTTACAATTGTCAAATGCCTGGTATTCCCAACATTCTTCTAGAACTGGTCTGACAAAATGGGAAGTATTGCTAGATAGGTTTTGAAATGAGTGTCAACCAAACATATATATGATGCCACCAGAAATAAACAGCTTCCAAATTCCCCAAAAGAGGACAGGACAGTTTTTGAGTCTCACTGATAAATTCATTTCCCCAACTCTCCTTTTATTGTTCAATAAAGATATAAAAATAATGCTTAATTGAATGAAATATTTATTACTGTATTTTTATTCAAATAATTTGCATCTTCTATGTTTGTTTGCCAAATGAGCCCTCCTCCCTCCCAGTGAGGTATTTTTGTAAGTTCACTATGCTAATTATGACAGCAAAAAAAAACTAGCATAGTGCACTAACAAAAATACCTCTCAGGAGGAGGCCGCGGTTGGCAAACAAACATAGAAGGCGTGTATTATTTGTGTAAAAGTATGGTAGTTCTCTATTCTACTAGCTTCCAGTCTCTTTTCTGGTAAACATATTAATTTGTCTCCCTTATCTTTTTTTTTTCAACCATTTTTACCTTATTGTTCACACACAGGGAACGGAGGGATGAAAGTAGTTAAAAATAGAGAAAACGTTTTCCTTCTCATTGTTACAAAAGCAAGTTGTTCACTTTGAAGTTATTCTTTAACTTTTTCTAATTGCTGATTCATTATTCTAAGTTGTACCAAGAAGAAAAAGTTTGCAAACAGTAAGCAAGCACCTATGAAGCCACATATTGGCTCCTATACATAAGCCAAGGCCTCAGATGATATTTATAAAACTTCAGAAGTTTAAAGAGGTTCTTCTAGAATATGAGGCTGAAAACTATTGACACTTGTCAGTGACAAGAAGCTAGTGTGCTTACTGGTAAAGAAATTCTAGGTCAAGCTGGCACTGAACATGCCTGAGCTTGCCCATCATTTAGTAGGTTACAGTTTGCCAACTTTACAAAGGAAAGGTTTATTAAGGAAAAAATTTCAGCCTCTCCTTCTTTAACCTTCTGTATCTTGTCCAAAGTAGCTTTGCCAAAGCCAAAGGTTTAAGGGCTGGTCTCACTTTCTCCATTTTAAATAGGGACTACAAATAAAACTGTCAACCAGTAAGAATAAATGTAGTGAGCTTCTTGCCCAGAGTGGTAGACTTAGTTTAACTAGCAGCGCCAGAGCAAATAAATCCATAGGGCTCATTCACTGACTGACAAATTTTGACTTGATCCCAACAACAGCAAGTGGAAAAAAAATCAGTCCTCAAATCACCTCATTGTGGGTTTGCATGTTTTAAGTTATGCCTGCTGCAGCAACTTAAATAACAGCAATTTCAGATATGTTTGCTGCCCAAAACATCTAAAATGGATCTAATCATGTAGTTAAGTGTTTAAAAATACAACAAGCAAACATGACCAATTTTCTTTAAAGCTAGAGGCAGAGTAGATAAACAAAGATAGTTTGAAATCCAATGTGTTTAGGCATAGGGGATGAGGGAAACAATAACTTATTTAGAAAATCTATGAAGAACTCTTCTTTTAAAGCACTTCAAATTTGCCCGGTAAACTTAAATTTGAAAGGCAATCTTGACAGTATAAACCTTGTCTGATAATCTGTGTCAGATTCTCCAAAGGATAGCTGCAGGAGAACAATTGCTATTACTATTGAAACATCTGGTATTGACATCACCTGAAGTAGTAGTTGTCAACACTGACTGAATATTTATTATAATTACCCGGGGGTGTTTTAAAATTCTGATCCCCAGGCCCTATCCCAGACCAAACACACCAGAATCTCTGGGCGTAAACCCTAGGTGATTCTAAGGTGTGATCAAGGCCTGTGATGGCCAGTATGTCCTGTAATACTTCTTAACACACACAGACCGGTCATGTGTTAATCTCAGGGTGGACTCCTGGGAAATTATTTTTAAACAGCACCTAAATAATTCTTATCAGACAACTGCAACAAACTGGTCTGGAAGAAGAAATGTGAGGAACTATACCAAGGGTTTAGCAGAGATCTGTGAAAAGCATTTGAGAACAAAATGTTATTTATCTTGCACTCCAAACCCAAATATAAGTATTTTTCAGGTAAGGCTTAAAGTCTAGAGTAATCGAGGCACATTCTAGGTGAAGCTCAACGTTCCCTTGAAATTCTCGTTCATTTCTCAAGACAAAGGAGATCTGAAAAAGAACAAGTTGGAATGCTGAGGGATACATAGGCCACGGTGTTGGGCAACTGGGTGGAGATTTCAGTGGGAAGAATTAGATTGGGGCAAATCCTCTTGTCTCAGTTTTTTGTCCTCACGTAGAGTCACTGTCTTCACACCACGTGGTGTGTTCTGTTACCTCTCTTTTGTGTTATGGGAGTCTGGGCCTGAAGCATCTTCTGGTGAGCAGATGACTGCATCTCTGCAAGGCATGATGATAACTCCTGATTAGTCCCTCAATGTTATAAAAATAATCATTCTAAGTACTAGTTAAAATGGTTGCATTTTATCCAATATGTTGACTCTGGATTATTTAACTATTTTCCTATTGCAACACTGGAGTACAGAAGTATTTCCTTAGCATCCTTCTAACAGACTATAGGAGCCCTGGTGGTGCAGTTTGAATTCACAGTCACTCCTTGGAAACCCCATAGGGCAGTCCTATTCTGTCTTATAGGATCTCCGTGAGATGGAATTTACTCGACGACAATGGGTTTGGTTAGTTTTTTTTACAGACTATAACACAAAGGGGGTAAAGCAGACTTTTCCACTATGCCACTGAATTTCTTGCATAATTTGCCCTGCGAGGGCTCCATTACGTCAATGGCAATGCTCAATGGAGAAAGGAAGGAGCCTGGTGGTCACAATAATGTCCCATAACCATCTGGTGGGATACAGTAGTATCAATAGGACATGGCGCTAACAGGGACTTCATAACTGTGAATGCACAAAAGAGCACCTTGGGAACAAATGGAGTCACCTCTAGAATATTCTCAGACATAACTCTATTGCAATTTGAGAAAAACTTGAGATTCTGTACAGAAGGTGCAGGAAAATTCAGAAAAAAACTGGAGAGGTTACCATAGACGCCTCTATACCCACAGGCAAAGAAAATCTGGAGATACTTGAAGTCAATTAAAATTTTTTAATATATAATAATATGTGCACTATACTCCCATTTTTTGTTCAAAAATTTAAGTGCACATTTTTAAACTGACTGATATAGAAGAAAAGATTAACAGTTGTTACCTTTGAATAGTGGGATTATGAGTAATTTCCTTTTATTCTTAACCTCGTTTTCTAAACATTCTACAATGAATTATTTTTGCAATGAGACAAAGAATTAAAATTATAAAAATATGATTGGTCAAAATTGATTCATATAGTAGATATCTATGGTTCAAAAAAAGGGTTTTCAAGCCTACTAAAGAAATAAATATTTTATGAAACTCAAGTTATATCTCAATACAACACAATAGAGGAGTAATCAAGCATTCATTATTCAAATTCTTGAAAATGTGTAATTTTTGTTGTTGATAAAAAAGGACTGTTCTATAATAATTATCTATTGTATTGGGTAATAGTTTTTCACCCTAATCCTGTTCTGTTAATCCAACCTGTCTCAGGGAGGCATCCTTATTGTCAACATCATTTAGTCATTGCATCATTAACACTGGGACTCAAATCCTAGTACTAGCTCAATTGGCCAGCACGCTCACCATCATTGGGGAGGGGAGGAGTTGGCAGTACTTGTTTTAACTAGAAGCCATACTTTTTAAAAGCAGAGTAGAAAATCCATGGTTCTACTTAGCTATTACTATAGCTATTAAGCAGAACTACTACAGCTATTAAGCTATTACTATTAGTTTATAAGCAGAATTCCAGAATACAAAAAAAAACACTAACGTACTTTAATAAATAATTATTAACAAGAGTTCAAAATATTTAACTACCTATTACATGCAAGAATTACATGCCACAGATGCCATATCTTGAGCATTTTCATTATAATCCATGTTTACTCTTGACTGAGAAAGTGGAGTGACTTTTTTTTTCAGTAGGATGGAATTCTCCATTGATTTAAGAAAAGTGTTTGAGGAAAATTTAGCTAATTTTATTACATAGAAAGATATATAATGCATATCTAAAATTTTGCCATTTGAAACAATAATTTTATAATATATAATATGCGTTTCATTGTTCTGGTGATTGATGTATACACACCACATATATACGGATTCAGCATGTTGTTCTTGCCTCTATAATTTTGAGACAGATGTTTCAGGATGGCTTTCAAAAACAACATCCTCACCTTCCACAACAAAAGTCATCATCATCATCAACCTCTTCATCATCATTGGTATCCTAGTTATACCAAATAAACTAAAACCAGGAGCCACATTTGCTGTCTTGCCTTTGGATTAAGCCATGGCTTTGGCACCCTCCTGCCATGCAAGGTTAGCATTTTAAGAAGCAACCTCCACAACCAAAGGCATGAAATAACAGTAAAAAATCAGCTAAGATTGTTTTTACTTCATATTTATCTTAAATCATAAATATAAGAATATAACAAAAGACATATTTGTGTTTTTGTATATATTTTATTTTTGATTGCTTACTGGGGAAAAAAAGGTCTATGGCAACCCCTCCCTCTGTAATCTTATCAGTATCCTTGACCATTACCATTATCAGTCTACTACTAGTAAAGAGCTGCTCATCATAAAACAAGTTAAACCTGTGGAGTTGGACACATAAACATTTTGAAAACAGAACAGATATCACTTCTAGTACTGAGAATAAAAATGTGAGAGTTTAACTAGAGAGAAAAAAGAAATGTGTAGAGATTCACTGAAGCTCAGTTGCAAGCACTGCATAATAGGTGTAAAATTACCTCTGCCAATATAACTGAATGTTCAGTAGCCATAAGAAATTTTATTGAGCGTTATTTTTAAGCTACTCCTTCAGGCAAAATATGTGCCCAGGAGGCATATTCCAGCAGTGATAGGTACTTGAATAGTGCGTATAGTGGCAGGTATTTAGAGAGGGACTACAGCCACAATCCAAAGCATAACATTCCTCTGTGAAAATTGACCTTTTTAATCCTCTCTGAACACATAGATCACACTTCCCACTCAAACCTTGCCCATCATTTCAAAAATGGGAAGATAGCAGGATGTATTTATTATATAGGTCTAGGATACAGCTGTATCGAGCACTGCTTAAACATGTTACAATACACTTGTGTTAAGAGTACTGATGGCCAACATCAGAGTCAACCCAACATATACAGGTGGAGGACCAATTGAAGTATGATAAATGACTAAAACACAGACTAAAGGGAGAGCTAAACAATAGGGAATGCAAAGGAACAAGCCCTCCTTGTTTTGAGCCCTGATAGTGCAATGGGTAAGTGCTTGGCTGCTTGAACCCGCCAGTGGCTCTGCTGGAGAAAAGACCTGGTGGCCTGCTCCTGTAAAGATTAAACCAAACCTATTGCTGTCTAGTCGATTCCAACTTATAGCCACCCTAGAGGACACAGTAGAACTGCCCCACAGGGTTTCCAAGAGCAGCTGATGGATTCAAACTGACGACCCTTTTCGTTAGCAGCCAAGCTCTTAACCTGTAAAGATTACAGCCTAGGAAATGCTATAGGGCAGATCTGCTCTTCCTATAGGGTCGCTATGAGTCAGAATTGACTCAACAACACACAACAACACACAACAAATCAAAAAGCAGCATCCATAAGAGAAAAAAGCAAAAGAGGCTATATGCATACTAATACTTCCTATGCACTAGGAAAATTCAGGAGATAGAACAGATAAAGAGGAATCCAAAAGGAAGAATTGTTTACTGAAATTAACTCAGAAATTATAAATGTCACCTTCTGTAATGGGAGGAAATCGTCCATTTAAAAAAAATTTTCTCAAATTCATTCTAATGTTTTAAGGCAACAGAAAGTAAGGAAAGATGGTTAGTGGGGAGGACAAAAAATCAGCGGTAGTAACTTCCCACTAAATTCCAAAGAACTAGCTTACTTAAAATTCCTATAAATTGTAAATTATTATTTTTTAATTTTCTTTTCCAGCTATATTGAGGTTTAATTTTAGTAAATGTATACAAACATGCAATCATCACTACAGTTTAGAAAATTCTATTAGGCCAAAATATTTCCTCATGCCAGTTTACAATTAATCCACACCCCCATCCCAACTACAGGCAAACACTGATCTGAATTCTGTCTCTATAGTTATGCCTTTTCTGTAATTTCATGTAAATGAAATCATACTGTATGTAGAATTTTGTGCCTGGCTTCTTTAATTGAGCATAATGTTTTTGAAGTGCATGTTGGTTATTGTAGTTATCAGTATTTTGTTGCTTTTCATTGCCAAATAGTATTCCATGGTATTGATAGACGACATTTTGTTCACCCACTCAACAGTTACTGGAAATTTTGATTATTTCCTTTTTGGGGGTATTATGAATAATGATTCTATGAATGTTTATTTGAATGTTTTTGTGGAGATAAACGTTTTCATTTTTCTTGAGTAGATAGCTAGTAGTGGAATTGCTGTGTCTTAGAGTAAGAGATGGTGGAACATTTTAAAAAACTATTTTCCAAAGTTACTTTTCCATTTTACATTCCTACCAGCAATGTATGCATGTTCCAGTTTATCCACATTCATGACAATACTTAGATTGTTGGATTTTTTTAATGATAGCCATTCTTGTGGGTGTGTAATGATATTTCATTGTGGTTTTAATTTGTATTTTTCTAGTGAATAATGATTTGAGCATTATTTTCTTTCCTTAATTAACATCTGCATATCTTCTTTGGTGAAATACCAACTCAAATCTTTTACCCATTTTTATTGCATTGTTTTCCTCTTATTATTGAATTCCAAAGGTTATTTAAATATTTTAAATATTTAGAGCTTAAATAAATAAGTGATTTGGAAATATTTTCTCCCAAACTGTGACTTGTCTTTTCAATTTCCTATTGATGTTATTTAAAGGTCAAAGTTTTCAATTTTGTTTAAGTCTAATTTATAAAATTTTCTCTATTGTAAATTGTGTTTTTGGTGTTGTACCTAGAAAATCTTTTTCTTAGCCCAAAGTCATATTTTCTTCTAGAAGTTTCATAATTTTAGCTCTTGCATTTAGGGTATGGTACAGCAACATTTATTTAAAAGGCCACACTTTCTCTGTTGATTTACACTGGCACATTTGTCAAAAATCAATTGACACAGATCTAATATTGTTAAGTTGGCAATATTTCCCAAATTGATCTACAGATTCAACACAATCCTTATCAGTGTATCAGTTGATTTATTTTTCAGAAATTAACAAACTAATCATAAAATCTGTAAGCCAATACGAACGATTCAATATCCAAAACAATCATGATAAAAGAGAACAAAATTAGAGGAATCATACTTTCTGAATTCAAAACTTCATAAAAAGCTAAGGTAATCAAGTTAGTGTGAAATTGGCTTAAGAAGATGTGTAGATCAACAGAACAGAATTTAGAGTCCAGAAATAAGACTTTACGTTTATGGTCAATTGATTTTTGATAAAGCTGCCAAGACAATTTAGTGGGAAAAGCATACCTTCTCAAAAAATGGTGCTGAGACACCTGGATATCCACACACAAAGGAATGAAGTTAGACTACTTCCTTATGCCATATATAAAAAATAACTCAAAATGGATCATAGGTCTCAAGAGTTAAAACTATAAAACTGTTAGAAGAAAACACAGGAGCAAATCTTCATGACCTTGAATTGCACCGAGTTTTCTGAGATGCAACAAAAAAACCATAAGTGACAAAAGAAAAAAAATTGGTAAACTGGACATCGTGAAAATTAAAGTGTTTGTTCTGAAAACTGTATATTCAAGAAAGTGAGAAGAAAACCCATAGAATGCAAGAACATATTTGGAAATAATATCTGGTAAGGGACTCATACCCAGAATGTATAAATAAATGTTACAACTCAAAAACAAAAAAGATAAATAACCCAATTAAAAATGGGCTAAGGATCTAGATAGACATTTCTCAAAAGAATGTTTGCAAACTGCCAAAGCACATGAAAATATGCTCAAAACTATTCCCCATTAAGAAAATGCAAGTCAAAATCATAATGAGCTACTATGTCACACCCACTAAGATGGTTATAATAAAAGACAGATAATAACAAGTGTTGGTAAAGATGTGGAGAAATTGGAACCATCTTACATTGCTGCTGTGAATGTAAAATGATGCAGCCCCTTTGGAAAACAGTTTGGCAGTTTCTCAAAAGATTAAGCATAGAATTTACCATATGACCCAATAATTACATTCCTATTTATTAAATCCCCCAAGCATCTGTCAGTTTGTCATACTGTGAGGGCTTGCGTGTTGCTGCGATGCTGGAAGCTGTGCCACTGGTATTCAAATACCAGCAGGGTCACGCATGGCGGACAGGTTTCAGCTGAGCTTCCAGACGAAGACAGACTGGGAAGAAGGACCTGGTGGTCTGCTTCAGAAAAAAATTAGCCACAGAAAACCCTTTGAGTAGGAGTGGAATATGGTCTGATATAGTGCCAGAAAATGAGTCCCTCAGGTTGGAAGGTACTCAAAAGATGACTGGGGAAGAGATGCCCCCTCAAAGAAGAGTTAACCTTAATGATGTGGATGGAGTCAAGTTTTCGGGACCTTCATCTGCTGATGTGCCACGACTCAAAATGAGAAGAAACAGCTGCAAACATCTATTATAATTGGAATGTGGAATGTAGGAAGTATGAATCTGGGAAAATTGAAAATTGTCAAAAATGAAATGGAACACATAAGCATCGATATCCTAGGCATTAGTGAACTGGAATGGTACTGGCCATGTTGAACTGGACAATCATATGGTCTACTATATAGGGAATGACAAATTGAAGAGGAATGGCCTTGCATTCATCTTCAAAAAGAACATGTCAGGATCTATCCTGAAGTACAATGCTGTCTGTGATAGGAGAATATCCATATGCCTACAAGGAAGACCAGTTAATAAGACTATTATTCAAATTTATGCACCAACCACTAAGCCCAAAGATGAAGAAACTGAAAATTTTAACCAACTTATGCAGCCTGAAATTGATCAAATATGCAGTCATGATGCATTGTTAATTACTGGTGATTGGAATATGAAATTTGGAAACAAAGAAGGATTGGTAGTTGGAAAATATGGCCTTGGTGATGATGCCAGAGATCACGTGATAGAATTTTGCAAGACCAATGATGGTCTTTTTCACCAACATAAACCACAACTATACATGTGGACCTTGCTGGATGGAATACCCAGGAATCAAATCGACTAGATCTGTGGAAAGAGATGATGGAAAAGCTCAATATCATCAGTTAGAACAATGTTAGGGGCCAACTGCAGAACAGACCATCAGTTGCTCATCTGCAAGTTCAAGTTAAAGCTGAAGAAAATTAGAAGTCCATGAAAGCCAAAGTACAACCTTGACTATATCCCACTTGAATTTAGAGACCATCTCAAGAATAGATTTGACGCATCAAAAACTAATGACTGAAGACCAGACGAGTTGTGAAATGAGATCAAGGGCATCAACCCTAAAGAAAGCAAGAGGTCATTAAAAAGACAGGAAAGAAAGAAAAGACTAAAATGGATGTCAGAAGAGACTCTGAAAGTTGGTTTTGAACATCGAGTAGCTAACATGAAAGGAAGAAATGATGAAGTAAAAGAGCTAAACAGAAGATTTCAAAGGGCAGTTCGAGAAGTCAAAGTAAAGTATTATAACGACATGTGCAAAGACCTGGAGCTAGAAAACCAAAAGAGGAGAACACACTCAACATTTCTCAACCTGAAAGAACTGAAGAAATAATTCAAGCCTCTAGTTGCAATAGTGAAGGATTTTATGGGGGAAATTTTGAATGACACAGGAAGCATCAAAAGAAGATGGAAAGAATACACAGTCACTGTACCAGAATAATGGTTGACATTCAATCATTTCAGGAGGTAGCATATGATCAAGAACTGATGGTACTGAAGGAAGAAGTCCAAGATGCACTGAAAGCATTGGTGAAAAACAAGGCTCCAGGAATGGATGGAATATCAACTGAGATGTTCAACAAACAGCTGTAGCACTGGCATGCTCACTCGTATATGCCAAGAAATTTGGCAGACAGCTACCTGGCCAAACGACTGAAAGAGGTCCATATATATGCCTATTCCAAAGAAAGGTGATCCAGCTGAATGCAGAAATTATTGAACAATATCATTAATTTACATGCAAGTAAAATTTTGAGGAAGATCATTCAAAAGTGGTTGCAGCAGTACATCAATAGGGAACTATCAGAAATTCAAGCTGAATTCAGAAGACGACATGGAACCAGGGATATCACTGCTAGTGTCAGATGGATCCTGGCTGAAAGCAGAGAATACCAGAAAGATGTTTACCTGTGTTTTATTGACTACTCAAAGGCATTCAACTGTGTGGATCATAACAAATTATGGATAATATTGCAAAGAATGGGAATGCCAGAACACTTAACTGTGCTCATGAGGAACCTGTACATAGATCAAGACACAGAAGAACGAACAAGTCTGTCTTGGAAGAAGTACAGCCAGGGTGCTCCTTGGAAGTGAGAATGACGAGACTTCAACTCACGTACTTTGGACATGTTACCAGGAGGGACTAGTCCCTGGAGAAGGACATCATGCTTGGTAAAGTGAAGGATCATCAAAAAAGAGGAAGACCCTCAACGAGATGGATTGAGACAGTGGCTGTAACAGTAGGCTCAAGCATAACAATGATCACAAGGATGGTGCAGGACCAGGCAGTGTTTCATTCTGTTATACACAGGATCACTATGAGTTGGAACCGACTTAACTGCACCTTACAACAACAAGAAGTTATCAAATACCCAAGGGAAATAAAAACATGTCCACATAACTATTTGTGCACAAATGCTCATAGCAGAAACATTTGCAACAGCAAAAAAGTGGAAACAACCCAAATTCCATCAACTGATGAATGGTTAAATAAAATGTGATATTATCTGTGCAATGTAATATTATTTGGCAATAAAAGTGAATGAAGTACTGATACATACTACAACATGGATGAACCTTGAAAACGTTGTGCTAAGTGAAAGAAGCCAGACACAAAATGTCACATAGTGTATGATTCCACTTATATGAAATTTCTAGAATAGGTAAATCTGTAGAGACAGAAATACATTAGCAGTCGTTACCTAGGACTGGACAGGTTGGGGGGCAGGGAATGAGAAGTGGCTACTAGGGGTACAGGGTTTCTTTTTTGGATGATAAAAATCCTCTAAAATTGATTGTAGTATTGCACAACACCGTGAACATACTAAAAACCATTTGGCTGTAGTTCCTGGGTGGTGCAACTGAGTTTTGACAAAGGTGCGAAAGTAATTCAGTAGACGAAGTACAGTCTTTCAACAAATGATGCTGGGGCAATTAAACATTCATAGGCAAAAAGAAAAAAAAGAACATCAATCTAAATCTTACACCTTATGCAAAAATTACCTCAAAATGGATCACAAACTTAAATGTAAAATAAAAACTTTTAGAAAAATACATAAGAGAAAATCTTTTGGATCTAGGGCCAGGCAAAGATCTGATACCAAAAGCATGATTCATGGAGAAAAAATTTATAATTTGGACCACATCAAAACTTAAAAAAAAAAATTTGTGTTAAAAATCTTGTTAAGAGGACAAAAAGACAAGCTACACATCAGATGAAAATATTTGCAAACTGTATATCCAACAAAAGATTAGTATCTAGAATGTTTAAAGAGATCTCAAAACTCAACAATATCAGAAAACAACACCATTTATAATAGCCCCTAAAAAATAAAATACTTAGGAATAAATCTAACTAGGAATGTAAAAGACCTATACAAAGAAAACTACAAAACACTGCTGCAAGAAACCAAAAGACATCTACATAAATGGAAAAACATACCATGCTCATGGATAGGTAGACTTAACATTGTGAAAATGACAATTCTACCCAAAGCAATTTACAAATATAATGCAATCCCGATCCAAATACCAACAGCATTCTTCAAAGAGATGGAAAAACTCATCAATAACTTTATATGGAAAGGGAAGAAGCATCAGATAAGTAAAGCACTATTGAAGAAGAAGAATAAAGTAGGAGGACTCACACTACCTGACCTCAGAACCTACTATACAGCTATGGTAGTCCAAACAGCCTGGTACTGGTACAATGACAGATACATTGACCAATGGAACAGAATTGAGAACCCGGATGTAAATCCATCCACCTACGGTCACCTGATCTTCGACAAGGGCCCAAGGTCCATCAAATGGGGAGAAAACAGTCTTTTTAACAAATCGTGCTGGCAAAACTGGATGTCCACCTGCAAAAAAATGGAACAGGATCCATACCTCACACCATACACAAAAACTAGTTCAAAATGGATCAAAGATCTAAATATAAAGCCAAAAACTATATAAAGTTCATAGAATAAAAAATAGGATCAACACTAAACCAAAAAAAACCAAACCCATGGCTGTCGAGTCGATTCCGACTCATAGCGACCCTATAGGACAGAGTAAAACTTCCCCAGAGAGTTTCCAAGGAGCACCTGGTGGATTGAAACTGCCAACCTTTTGATTAGCAGCTGTAGCATTTAACCACTACACCACCACTAGAGGCCCTAATACATGCCTTTAACAGTATACAAACCATAACCAACAACACACAAACTCCAGAAGATAACCTAGATAACTGAGATCTTCTAAAAATTAAACACTTGTGCTCATCAGAAGACTTCACCAAAAGAGTAGAAAGAGAACCTACAGACTGGGAAAAAATTTTTTAGCTATTTCAAATCAGACAAAGGTCTAATCTCTAAAATCTACAGGAAAATCCAACACCTCTACAACAGAAAGACAAATAATCCAATTAAAAAATGGGCAAAGGAAATGAACAGACACTTCACCAACAAAGACCTTTCACTGTGCAATTTCAAGGGAAAGACTTTCTATAGTAGGCATTGTCTTTACCTTGAAGAGGAAAATTTGCCTGTTTCAGTATCTTTTTGTAGCAAGTTTGACCAAAGCAGTTGGTAAATAAGTATGTAATTTTTTTAAATAACTCTGTCATGAAATATTGTAATGGGAACCTTTGCTAATAAGGAAATGGCCTCCCTTGGATTATGAGAAGTTTCTTGTGTGTGATGTGGGGGCGTGTACGTGTGTGTGTGTGTGTATATATATATATGTATAAAAAAATTTTAAAAAATATGACATAGGAAGGATCTTGCCTTTTACCTTTTAAGTTCAGGGAACAGTTTGTCCTGGCCACACGTATGTTATCAGTGTAACGCCTTATGAAGCTTTAAAAATGAGCTGATGTCTCATTAAATAGTAAAATACAAACATGATATTTTGTTATTATAATACTTTCAAATAAATGATCTGAAGTTGTAGGTTACACTCTAGCATCAACACTAAGTTGCGCCTTGTACATTTGCTTTGGCTACACACGTAAAAGATTATTGCTAGCTAGAATGAGATAGAGTCCTTACTTTCTACGAAGTTCTACTTTGCAAATGCTATAGAACAACTTGCTTTTTAAAGTACATTTGCACATTTTACATACTATACTATACATTTGCCTTTGGTTTTCTGTACAGATTGTTTTGGTTGATGTTAAATTGAAATCATAGGCCTGAAATATGCTGTCCTTATATGAAGTAAATTGGTACAACCCCCCCCCCAAAACAACTCAACAATAAAAAAACAAACAATTCAATTAAAATGGACAAAAGGCATGAAGACATTTCACCAAAGAAGATATAAAGACAACAACTACACACATAAAATGATGTTCAACAACATCAGCCATTAGGAAACTGCAAATTAAAGCCACAATGAGCTGTCAGTCCACATCTATCAGAACGGCTAAAACAAGAGAATAGTGACATCTAATGCTGACAAGGATGTGGAGAAATTGGATCACTCATACATTGCAGGTGGGAATGTAAAATGGTACTACCACTCTGGAAAACCCTTTGGCAGTTAAGACACTATACATGCAACCACCATACAGCCCAGCAATGGTACAGCTGGGCATTTATCTGAATGAATAGTGGTACAAGAAGCTGAATTAGGGGAATGATGAGACAGAGGCGGCTTGTTGTCAACAACATCTATTCTCCCTGTATTCTTTAACTTCAGTTTGCCCTGCATATATTTTATTTGAATGATTTGGATAAAATATATGAATGGGATAGTAGGGAAGAAGGGAAATGAGCTTTATCTTGGATTGTGCAGTAAATTTCAGAAACTTTCTGTTCACCACAGCACTTAAATTCTGATAGTACAGTAAATAAAATATTATACATGGAAATAATTAAATTGCAAAGTACTATGCATATATGTAAAACTTATCACTGTTCTTTGGAAAAGCAATGGTTTTTACTAGAATTTAATCAAACAGCATGGTTGATTTCAAAGTCATAGGACAGCAATAGCATAGGATACTGCATGTGAGTCTTTATTATTGAGGTTTGCTATATAAGGAGTTTGGATGGTGCAAGCAGTTTGTGATTAGCTGCTAATCCAAAGGTTGGCAGTTCAAACCCACCCAGTGTCTAAAGGGAAGAAAGACCTGGTGAACTGCTTCCATAAAGATTACAGCCAAGAAAACCCTATGGAGCAGTTCTACTTTGTAACACATAGGGTCGCCATGAATTGGAGGCCAACTGGACAGCGGCCAACAACAACATTATGTAAATAAAAATGTTATTAATTACAACAATTATCTTTTTTTCTTCTTCTAATCTTAACAGCAGGGATTCTATTAGTAAAACATTTCAATGGTATATTTCTGGAAAACAAATCTCTTTAGATTTTTTGTTGTTGTGTACCATAGAGTCGATTTTTGGCTCGTAGCGATCCTATGTGACAGAATATAACCACCCCATAGGATTTTCTAGGCTGTAATCTTTACAGGAGTAAATCGCTAGGTCTTTCTCCCACGAAGCCTCTGGTGAGTTCAAACCACCAGCCTTTCAGTTAACAGCCAAGTGCTTAACCTTTGCACCAGCAGCGCAGGTTTCCTTCTTTCAGTGTATGCCAGAAGTGCTTTCTAAATCGCTACCCAAACGCGAGAGATACCCAACTGTAAAAATCAAAAGTCAAGGTTATGGGAAGGAACTCATATTTGGGTGAAACATATATATATATATACATATATTTTACTTTGATGGTTCCAACTTTATATTTTGCCTTAACTTTAGCTTCAGAACAACACACATTTCTTTTGCATGTTTTCGTAGGATTTGTTCTAACCAGATCAGCTCTGTCATCAAGTTCTAATGCCTTTCTTAGTTTCATAAAAATACTTTTCTAACCACACAGTTTAGGGTTGAAAGTTTTTGGAGGAAATTTTTACACTCTCCCATTGTATTTATGAAGAAACCATTCTTAACAATAGTTCAGAAAAGAGAAAATGGGGTACCCACTAATCACCCACTTATCCACTAGTTGTCTCACTCATCTGCATGTTTATTAATTACTTGTGATCATTTCCATTATCTTTCACCACATCTCGAATACCCATACCAGACACACTGTTTTCTCTTTCCTCCCTTTGCAAACTACTCAAGTGAAGCTGATACTCTTTTACGTTTATTAAACCCCACAAGATTTGTCCACCTTTGAATACTTGGAGTCCTAGGAAAGGTGATAGTTTCCTTTCCTTGATGTTTTCAAAGGCAGCAGGACTGACAGGGCTGAGCAGCTGCTCAGGGAGCCAAGCTCTGAGAGTTCCACTGTCATCTCAACCCTGGTGACCCTTTGCTTCACTTCCCTCAGCTGCAAAAACACAGACAGCTGCATTACTCTTGCTTTTCTGGGACGTGAACAGGAAATCGTGCAACAAAAATGAGTGGAGGTTGGATTTGGCAGCAAAGCCTTGTGGAAAGAGGTGAGTTGAGAATCAGAAGACCTGGGCACTGTTTCCACTAATTAGAGCTATGTGACCACAGACAAGTCATTCTTTCACTTCTTTATCACAAAATGGGCTAATTAATACAAAAAAAGTGAATGTACATATTTAAAAAATATTTTCAAAAGTACTTTAAAATCTAAATAAGTGCTGAAATAATTCGATGTATTATAATAATTACCACAAAATAGAACAAGAACTAACCTCATAATTCATTTTTCTAATTTTGGATAGGAACCAAATAATTTTTTTTAGATTTAAGGCAAGTTTCGTTTAAAACAAAAGGAGTTTTAAAGTTTTGCTCAAAAGGAAACCAGATTACCAAAAACCAACCAAAAAAGATTCTCTAAGGATGTTAGTTTTTGGCTATCAAATAATCTTTGACACTACATATAAGTGAGTCAGAACCCAGTGGATTGAATTTTGTCAAATGATTTTAAAAAGAGAAAAAGTTTAACATACATGATTGGAATTTCAAGAAAGGCAAACATAGAACATATTTCATGCAGTGTTTCCAGCATGAATATTTAAAGTTTGGAGTAATGTGCTGAAAAGTGTTTTAAATAAATAAGAACTTTTTAAGAGATTTGTAAGATGCCACTAATAAAATGTACCAATCACTTTTAATCCTAAAACTTCTGTAACTTTGTTAGTATTAGATCATTCACTTTGTCGTTTTTTAAACTCAAGGTTTGTAATGGCTCTAGAGCACATAAACAGTTTTGAACACATTTACTTACGTCTGCTGGCAATGTCAACACCCAGCACATAAGGCAGTAGCACTTAAGAACAATTATCTGAGGAAGATTAGAAAGATACTAAGGCTTTAACATTTTTAGTTCAGATGGTGTTCACATCAACGGGTATGACACAAAATTGTTTTTAGGAAGTGTTAAGTGACTTGAAGTCAAAGAGGATCTGAAAAGGAAGTACCTCTTCATTTTGCTCACACTATCCGAAGACTGATACTGTAGTTCTCATTTCCTTCCTGAGTTGTTTGCTCTTTCATAGAAAATGAAATTATGTGGACATTGCATGTAAAAGTGTGTACTGCAACTTAAAAAAGGGGATAGCATGAGAAAGCCTCTTAAGGGAAACAGAAATAACGAAGAACCTGATGACAAAAACACAGAAAAAAAACTCAATTTTTAACTCAGATATTATATCTTTTACCACATTAATTACATAAACTGAAACCGTGTGTAATTTTTGCCTAATTATATCTTATAATGTAATTCACAGTTAAAACTGAATTTATGCTAATTTAATTATTATCCTACCTTACATTAGTTCACCTATACTACTCTGAAGTACTTATTCTCGGTCAATGTTAATGTCACATGAAAGGAAGAAAAGTCTTCGGCAATCTATTCATGCAATCTTCTTTAGTTAGTTGAGTAATGGTACCTGGGACTGAGTTTGAATACAGTATCATAATGTGGGATATCAAAAACATGGCTTAAATCTGCGAGCTTTTTTTATTATTATTATTTTATGCCACTGAATTAATAAAGAGTTTAGAGTAACTTTTTAAAACACACGTCAAACTTTAAAATTCAGTTGTCCACAGATCCATGGAGAGAAACTCATGGCTACTTATTTTAGGTAGTATTTCAAACCAAAATTGGCTTAAGCATCTTTTCTATTACTTACCCACTGATGTCCAGGAAGGAAGAAAACCAATATTTCTGGCATTTTCTATGCCATGGGAATTTTAAAATGTTTCCTCATTTAGTCCTTACAATTTCTTTTTAAAGTTTTGTTGTTGTCGTTGAGAATATACACAGCAAAACACACACCAACTCAACAGTTTCTACACATACCATCTTGTGACACTGATTACGTTCTCTGAGTTGTGCAATCATTCCCACCCTCTTTATTTGAGTTGTTCCTCCCCTGTTAACATAAATTCACTGCCTCCTAAGTTTCCTATCTAATCATTCATGTTGCTGTTGTCAATTTGATCCTACAATAATCTTACGAGGCAGGCTTTATTATTTTATTTTACGAATAAGGACACAGAGACACAGATAAGCAATTTCCCTAAGTAAATAACAGGGCAGGAATTCAAAATAATTTAGCTCAAAGACATTTTATGGCAAAAATAGTGAGAAAGCATGAGGGAAAGAAAATTATAAAATGGTATTTTTCTATATTTTTTTCCAGTTTGTGAAAGACATTTTTATAATATAAGCCACTCCATCCAAATAAGGGAGCCCTGGTTGTGAAGTGGTTAAGAGCTCAGGCTGCTAATCAAAAAAGGTCAGAAGTTTGATTCCACCAGCCGATCCTTGGAAATCCTATGGGGCAGTTCTACTCTGTCTGATAGTGTTGTTATGAGTCGGAATCAACTCAAGGGCACACAACAGCAACAACAACGACAACCCAAATAAGGGTCAGCAGACGATTTAACAAGCATGTATTGTATTTTAGAATGGTAAAAATATTAAATAGTTTCAGTGCAAGGAAGAACTAGCCACCACATATGAGGCTCCATATTATTCTGCTATTGACACTAGTGCAATTAAATCAGTTTTTCTACTGGATTCTGTGATTTCACTAGAATTTTTTTTTAATTTTAAAAAATTAATTAATGTTTTGTTGTTACATTGATAATAATCTAAAAATCATTAATTATTTGCATGAGTATCAATACTGTCTTGTTGTCTCAGTGTCTGTATTTCTTTAAATGTAAGCTCTAGTAATACTATCTTACTTGTATAGGCTATGAGAAAACAGAAGTCAACACAACACCTTACTGATGTGTTCACACAAAATAAAGGCCAAATAATATAAATGCATACAGTATAAATGAAGTTTCCTGAACAGAAAGGCCTCAGAGGAATTGATTTAACAAGGAGTGCATGGAAATAGAGACATGCTAATTTTTTAGTGTGCTTTTTATGGATTGAATTGTGTCCCCAAAAAAGATATGTTGAAGTCCTAACCCCTGGTACCTGAACAGGACCTTGTTTGAAAAAAGGGTTTTGGAAGATATTACTTTCTGCTTTGAATTTTTTTTATGATACCAAGTGTTTTCATTAATGGAAGCATGTTTAATCATTGAGTATTGTTGAAGTTTTGGTAGGTAGTATGATTTTTCTTTTTTTGGCCCCCTCCAACAACCCTACAGTTCAAGTCCTGAGGGACATATGTTGTCCCACTAAGTCTGCCCCCAGATACCCCCTAGAGCTCCGAGCGACATACAATATCCCAAAAAGAAAAATTTTCAGAATTTCTTTCTCCTACAAAAAATGCACACTTCTTATACAACTCCCTATAGAAACAGTAATTTGCAGCACACACCTTTTTTTTTTTTTTTTTCAGTTTCAAACAGTTATAAAGGCCCTTGCCTTGTGGCAGCATTCACTGTCAGTGGGAAAGCAGATTCCCAATGAACCTGAGAGGTGGAAAAAGTGGGTGAGCAATTGAATATCCTAATGGTCATGAAAGGGTTAGCATGAGGTCATACTGGAGTAGAGTTGGTCCTAATCCCATCCAAGTGGTGCCTTATAAAAGAGGAGAACAGACGTGGAGAGTCAGACAGAGGGATGGCAATGTGATGATGGAGACAGATGCAAGCCATGGAAGATCAAGGATTTCTGGGAGCCACCAGAAGCTAGGAGAGAGGCATGGAACAGTTTCTCTCTCAGAGACCTAAGAAGGAATCAACACAGTCAATACTGTTATTTAACTTCTAGCCCCTAAAACTGTGAGAAAATATATTTCTGTCCTTTGAAGCCACCCACTTTGTGGTACATTGTCATGGTAGCCCTAGGAAACTAAGACAACGCTATATATATATATATTAAAAAAAAAATTGTTGTCAAGTTGATTCCAACTCATAGTGATCCTATAAGACAGAGTAGAACTGCCCCATAGGGTTTCCAAGGAGTGGCTGGTGGATTTAAACTGCTGACCTTTTGGTTAGCAGCCATAGCTCTTAAACACTGTGCCACCAGGGCTCTGGAAGAACTTCAGGTGATATTTTCAATTTGAGGAAATATTAATTCAATACAAAGTGAAGTGAAATCTGCTAAGCTATGTTAAAACTGATGGTGGTAAAAACATATGTGGAGATAGAAAAACTTACAAAGCTCCTAAAAATCTAAGACAATGCTATAAAAAAAAAAAAAAATAAAGTTGTTGTCAAGTTGATTCCGACTCATAGTGACCCTATAAGACAGAGTAGAACTGCCCCATAGGGTTTCCAAGGAGTGGCTGGTGGGTTCAAACTGCTGACCTGTTGGTTAGCAGCTGTAGCTCTTAACCACTGCGCCACCAGGGCTCCTAGACAATGCTATAGGAGTTATAATTATACTCTCATAATAAGCAGCATTTTAGTTTCAAAAAATAAAATAATCTGTCACATTAAATTAATTTTTTTGTAGGAATATCTTTGGCTTTACCATTTTGTTCCCATTTAATTTCTAAATAAATTTTGGAATTTATAATTATAGAAGAACTATAAGAATGATAAGCCTCTTTTAATTAATGTTCATCAATAAATGACACTGTGAAAAAAATAAGTCAACACACAGATTTTGTGAAAATATTTCTTTCTTTAAAAGAAATGTGAGTATTTCTCAAGTTTTAGACACACTGATCTAAACCATATTCTTCCAGGAGTTGTGGCTACATTGTAAGCCTAAGAAACTTCTTTGAGTCAATATTCTTGCTCAACGATCAGCAAAGTATGGCCTGCTGCCTGATTTTGTATAATCTGGGTGCTAAGAACGGTCTTTGATTAAATGGTTTTATATCAAGAAAACTATTAGCCTTCTAAGGTACCTGCGTCGTGCAAATGGTTTGCACTCAACTACTAACAGAAAGCTTTAATGGTTCGAACCCACCTAGCGGCACCATAGAAGAAAGGTCCGGAGATCTGTTTCCACAAAGATTAGAGCTAAGAAAACCCTATACAGCTTGATTCTACTCTGGAACTTACAGGGTCACCATGAGTTGGAACTGACTTGACTACAATGGATTTTTGGTTATTAGAATTTTAGCAACAATGATTGCTCAAAGAATTTAGGACATTAGGAGCGACATCAATAGTTAATCTAAAAACAAGGCAATTATTTAAGTGATTTTCCTTGGCTCTTGAAAAATTGACAGATGTTAGTGACACTGTTGAGTTGTTGTCCATTAGAGGAGTCAATGCCAAGTTGGAAGTGACTGAAGAATTAGCCTTTATGAATAGTATGGGTGGAACAACTACCAAAAAAAGAAACCCAAACCTATTGCCATCCGGTTGATTCTGACTCATAGCGACCCTATAGGACAGAGTAGAACTGCCCCATAGGGTTTCCAAAGAGCGACTGGTGGATTTAAACTGCTGACCTTTTGGTTAGCAGCCATAGCTCTTAAACACTGTGCCACCAGGGCTCTGGAAGAACTTCAGGTGATATTTTCAATTTGAGGAAATATTAATTCAATACAAAGTGAAGTAAAATCTACTAAGGTATGTTAAAACTGATGGTGGTAAAAAATATATGTGGAGATAGAAATATTTACAAAGCTCCTAAATATCTAATAAGCTTAAAGCCTATAGTTATTCATTATATTATTCAACAGCAGATAATTTGCAGTGTTTGAATCTATCACGTTATTGAACCAATAGTTCAGTTTGAACTTCATTTTCTCATGTTATCATTAGTTCTGTAAATTTTTGCCAGATTAGAAACAGAATATCTTGACTTACCCTACCACACCACAGTTCCACAGTTCAATGACTTAGTAGTGGTAAAATTTTTATTGTGAATTTTGAACTGAGGCTGAGATTAAATTTTTCTGAATGAGACAAACTGACCTTAACTGCTATTATCAAACCCTGAATGCTTTGGAAATTACCTTTTGCTACAGATCTGATTATGTTTCTTAATCAATGCAACCTAAAATTACAGTGTTTATATACAACACATATACTGTGGTAAAGTCATTTTGATACAACTTTGTTTGAATCACAAATAATGTCAAACTGTTTTATACACTTCCCATGCTGTCAAAAATTAAAACAAGAAGTGAAACCTCCATTTCCACAAATCTTTGTAACACGTATATTTTCCAAACTCAACTTACAGGTCCAGAAGCATTTCTCAGACTTCATTGTCACTGTGAAGGAAATTTCCGTATTTACAATTCCGTTTTTGCAACTGGGAGCTTCCACATAACCTTCAATTGAAAGTGGTTTATCTGCAATATAATGATACGTTAAATGGCAAATTTCAAGAAAAAAATCTAACAGAATTTTATAGATGCATTCTAAATAATAAGTATGATCGATTAAAATCATATTCTTGAGGACTGACATCAGTATTTGGCAGTACTTATCAGTGTGAAAATATACTTCCAAAGATGAAATACATAAAATCTCCTTACAGATCAGCATTAACAGATGAACATTTATAACCAATTTCAGTAAGGATACTTTGAATCTCAACTAAGTGAAATGTTAGTCTCCCTAAAACAGATTTCAATTTTTCTCATTAGCAGACCTGCATTACAAAAAATTTACCGTTATTAGTATTATATTTTGAATTTTATCGATAAAAATTTCACAGAAATTTATTTTCTTTATTGTTATGTAACTACTTACTTATCCTGTATTTTTCCTTTAGGCCTTCAAAGTCTGAAATATTTACAATCTGGTCCTCCAGAGAAAAAGTTTGGCAACCCTGTTCTTGTCTCTTTGTATTAATTTTCTGGCCTGTATTTTTACCATATCAAATACTTTAAAATATGTGACTAATATCTACCCATTTTACTCTAAAGCTAAATGCTGTACCATAATTTTTATCTTTCAAAATAGAGTCTGACAACTCATGAACCTATATAAACCTATCTCAGACCTGAAGAAGAGGAGTTGTGGACTGAGGTGGGATGGTCCAAGGAAATGAAGGGCATACTCTGGATTTTATTTGTTTCAAAAGAAAGTAGGTAAGGCTAAAAAGAAAACTGGAGAACAGTAGGTAAACATGGTTTTAAAGATATTAAGAATTTAAAGAAATTTTCCTGGATGCATGAGGGAAAGAATATAAATGTGAAAAGAAAGAGGATTCTGGATGCTGAGTTAATGTTGAGGAAATATTTGAAGCTCTCAACATTAGAAGAGGTGATTGTGGATCTTTAGAGACCAATACGTAGATTGTGGTAGCCAGCCTCCAAGATGACATCCAGTGATTCCCATTTCCTGGAACTCACATCTTTATAGAGTCTTTTTCCACACTTTATAGGGCTGACTAGGGAAACAAAATAAAAATTACCATTAATCTCTCATTCTAAAAAGAAAAAAATTTTTTAAATCTACTTGTAATTCTATACCTAGAGAAAATATACTTCCAAAGGTGACTGCTAAAAAAAAGCATTTCAGACAAACAAAAGCTGAGACAATTACTTGCTAGCAGATATACACAACAAATATTAAAGGAGGTATATACTCAAAAGAATTGAAAACTGGTACTCAAACACACACATATATAGCCATCATAGTCAAATGTTCATCAATGGATAAATAGATAAAGTGTGCTATATAAAAAGAAATGAAGTACTAACACAAGCTACTATATCTCAAAGAGATTGACTTAAGACACACTGTACACAAATACTGCCTCACTAACATAACAAAGAAAACCCATTCCCAAACGGGATTATAACCACAGGTATAGGGGTTAGGATTTACAACACATATTTTGCGGGGACACAATTCAATCCATAACAATGCTCTTTTCTCATTTTTTAACTTCTTTACTAATAATTGATTAATTATTACAAAAATAATGATGATGTATAGTGAAGTATTTATCAAATAAAATACTTTTGGATAAATGTAGCAATATATGAGGAAAGCCCAAACATGAAAACTACCAAACACTGATGCAAGGAATTAAAGATGTCCTAAATAACTGGAGAGATATACTATGTTCATAGATTAGAAGAACAAGTCTTCTTAACAGGTCAAGTCTACCCAGACTGATATACCAAACCAACATAATCTCAGATAAAATGCAAGATGAGTTTTTTTTGGGGGAGGAGTGGGAATAAAAATGAAAAGATACTGAAATTTGTACTGAAATGAAAAAGACAAAGAATAGCCAAAGGACATAGAATAGATAAAGCAATTTTTAAAATAATAATAATAATAAATTTGAAAACTTTTACACTATCTCATTTCCAAGCTTACTGTAAAGTAAAGCTATAGTAATGTAGATAGTGTTACCTCGAGTGTGTGAACGGATAAATAAAACAATTTAACAGAATAGTAAGTCTAGATATATCCCGACATATATATAGCCAACAGATTTACAAGACAGATACCAAAGTAATTCAATATGGAAAGGATAGTCTTTTCAACAAACAATTCTGGAACAATTAGATACTAGTTTAGGAAAAATCAGCCTAAATGCTCACCTCTCACCATGCAAACAAAGTTAACTTAAAATCAGGGCTTCAAACTGGTTCTGGTTTGGATCCCCTGCTAAGAATTTGCATTTCCACCCCAGATATACTGAATCAGAATCTACATTTTAACAAGATCCTCAGGTGATTCTTATGTATAATAAATTTTAAGAACCACAGTTCTACTAGTAGTTCTCAGAATTGGTCCCTAACCAGTAGCATTAGCATTGCCTGGGGAACTTGTTAGAAATGCAAATTCTTAGCAGAAGTTCGAACCAGTTTGAAGCTCTGCTTAAAATAGATCATAGACCTCCACATAAAAGCTAAAACCAAAACCTTTTAGAAGAAAGTCAAGGAGAAAATCTTTGCCATCTTGGTGTTTCCAAAGATTTGTTTTGACACAAAAGTCACCAATCATAAAAGAAAATAAAATGATTAATTAGATGTAATCAAAATTAAAATTGTTTACCCTTAGAAATACACCATTATAAAACTGAAAACGCAAGCCACAGTCTAAGAGAAAATAACTGTAATACATATATCTAGCAAAGCGGATGTATTTAGAATGTCTAAGGAACTATTACAACTCAATAAAACTGTTGCCGTCGAGTTGATTCTGACTCATAGTGACCCTGTAGGACAGAGTAGAACTGCCCCATAGGGTTTCCAAGGAGCAGCTGGTGGATTTGAACTGCCGACCTTCTGGTTAACAGCCAAGCTCTTAACCACTATGCCACCAGGGGTCCATTACAACTCAATAGTAAACTAAAATATTAATAAAACAAAATATTTAAGTTGAGCAGAGATAGTTGCTACTTTACTCTGGGTTCTCTAGTGCAGCAAAACCAGTGAGATGTACACATATAAATATATAGAGAGAGACGGAGACAGAGATAGAGAGAGATTGAGACTGAGATTTTCTTCAAGGAAATGGTTCATGCAACTGTTGGGGCTGGCTGGAGGTCAGGCAACAAAAAGAGTGCAGGAGTGAGGGAGAGAGAGAGAACAGCTTTGCCAGAATATTCATTAATATACTGGAGGCAGGCCACACCTCCAAGGAAACTTCCCTTTCAACTGATTGGCTGATAACATCAGATCACATCATGCAAGATGATTACATTATATTATGGAAGAGCAACCAGTCCGGTGTCTACCAAACCACTGAGAATCAAAGCCTGGCCAAGATGACACATAACATTAACCATCACAATTGTCCACCTAATTTTGTCTTTTTCCTGGACTAATTTTGCATCCTCCATTGATGGGAGGTGTGGCTACATGATTGAGTTCTAGCCAATAGGATATGAGCAGAAATAATAGTGTCAATTCCAGGCTTGGCTCCCTAGCCTCCCACACATTTTCCTCCAGGTTCTTTCCACAAATAAGGCCATAAAGATTGCAGAGACACAAGTTGGCATGAGCCTTGCTCCCTGAATGGTTTACTGGAGA
Source organism: Trichechus manatus latirostris (assembly GCF_000243295.1). Lineage (NCBI taxonomy): Eukaryota > Metazoa > Chordata > Mammalia > Sirenia > Trichechidae > Trichechus > Trichechus manatus. The sequence continues at coordinate 18,002,602 of NW_004443948.1, read as the reverse complement.
GACGACCTGGAACACCCACTAGGACCATTATTGATTAAGAAATAAACTTCTATTTTTTGAGCCATTGCTAGATTAGTTCTACTTGCTACCACAGGCTAGGGTATCTTAACTGATACATAGACCCATCTGTTTAGACATGTTAGCCACTTCTATTCTGTAGTATTAATGCCTTCATGGGCTGTATTTGGGTAAGGGGTACCCCTTGAACTCCCCCAAATATATCTGGGGTGTCTGAATGGCCCCCTCAACTCATCTAGGAGAGGGGCTGTCTTAGTTATCTAGTGCTGCTATAAACAGAAATATCACAAGTGGGTGGCTTTAACAAACAGAAATTTATTTTCTAAGAGGTTAGAAGTTCAAATTCAGGGTGCTGGCTCTAGGGGAAGGTTTCTCTCTCTGTCATCTCTGAGGGAAGGTTTTTGTCTCTTCAGCTTCTATTCCTTGGCTCCTTAGTGATCTTCATGCGGCATGGCACTTATCTTCCCCCACCTCTGCTTCCTTGTTTAATATGCTCCTTTTATATCCCAAAACAGATTGACTTAAGACACACTCTACACTAATACTGTCTCATTAACACAACAATGAAGTCCCATTCCCAAATGGGATTATAATCACAGGATTAAAACCCATTGCCTTCAAGTCAACTCCTACTCATAGAGACCCTATAGGACAGAGTAGAACTGCCCCATAGGGTTTCCAAGGCTGTAAATCTTTATGGAAGCAGACTGCCATATCTTTCTCTCATAGACAGGGTGGTAGGTTCAAATCGTCAACCTTTCAGTTAGCAGCCAAGTACTTTAACCACTGCACCACCAGGGCTCCTTTACCACAAGTATAGGGATTAGAATTTACAATACATATTCTTGGAGGGCACAACTCAATCTATAACAGGGACTGTCTCCCTTTTCTAAGGGACTCCCATTATTTATTCACTGCTGCTTCTTAATCTTACTGTCTTCCTTCCTACATCTCCAGGAATCATTATTATTTGGGTGGGCAGGATGAAAGTTTTGCCTTACTCATAAAATACTCTTTTTTTTTTTTTTTAACCATGCTAAAATAGCATTAACTGAATATTTTGTTCTTAGAGAAAATAAGTAATTCTCCAGCTGATCAATTGAGAGAAGAACAAAGAGTACAAGGAAAAGGAAAGGTAGGGAATCTCTGTTAATATTTCAAAATATTACCCCATGATATTTGCAGTCTTCTGTCAAAAGTACCATGTACCCAAGAAATGCAGTATCTCCTAGGGTCTCAGTAATTGGCTTGAGTCCTCCCCAGAATTTTAGGGACTATGATACTCAAAAATGATTATTCTGTCATGATAATGAGGAATCTGGTCAATGTACAAATGTTTATTGAATATCTATTACGTGGCAGTCACTGTTCTAGGTGTTGGAATGTAATGAAAGACCGATATCTCTACTTTCTCCCGAGTTCCCAGGGGAGGTACTTTTTTCCTTCAAGCATTACCCATACTGAGATGGTAGAACAAGACAGAAACCATTGCAATTTTCCATAATTCCCCACAGATGTTCTCTTGAAGTTACTGATGTGTCTCTGGAGACATCCGGGTATGCCGATGTGTGAAAAGATAAGTGTAGTTCCCCTTGTGTTGCTCCTAGAAAGCAATTAGTGAGGTGGAGCCAAGATGGAGGCTTAGTCACGTGCACCGTAACATCCTCCTGCACCAAAGACCCAAAACACCAAGCAGAAGCAGATAACAATCCAGGAACCCTGAATTTCAGAAAAGAAGGTCTAAGGACTGAACCAAACACTGACTGGGAGGAAAAAAGGCAGTGAAAGCAGCAAAAGAGGAGTAACAGAGAACAGAGGAGCTCAGCCAGGTGTCCTGGCCCAACTTGGCTAACTTAGGACAAAGCCAGCAGTGACCCTGGGTGAAGAAAACAGCAAGGCAACTTCACAACTTTCCCAAAAGAAACAGAGAACCTCTACAGACACACGTGGAAAGAAGTAGAGACAGAGAGTGTCTTAGTCATCTAGTGCTGCTGTAACAGAAATACCACAAGGGGATGACTTTAACAAAGAGAAATTTATTTTCTCACAGTCTAGCAGGCTAGAAGTCCAAATTTAGCGTGTCGGCTCCAGGGGAAGACTTTCTCTCTCTGTTGGCTCTGGAGGAAGGTCCTTCTCATCATCAATCTTCCCTCGGACTATGAGATTCTCTGCGCAGGAACCTTGGGTCCAAAGGACGCACTCTACTCCTGGTACTGCTCTGTTGGTGGTATGAGGTACCCTCTCTGCTCACTTCCCTTTCCATTTTATCTCTTGAGAGATAAAAGGTGGTGCAGCTCACACCCCAGGGAAACTCCCTTTACATTGGATCAGGGAGGGGACCTAGGTAAAGGTGGTGTTACAATTCCACTGTAATCCTCTTTAACATAAAATTACAATCACAAAATGGAGGAAAACCACACAATACCGGGGATCATGGCCTAACCAAGGTCACACGTATTTTTGGGGGACACAATTCAATCCATGACAGAGAGTGTGTCAGGATCCAGAACCAGAGATACTCTGGAGCAGCATCCCCTAATCTCAGAGGTGAGTGGCATGCACAAGGTGGTGGACCCACAGAGTGTTGGTGGTAGGTCTCCCACCCAACCAATTCACAGGCAGCCTCCACTCCTCACACTCGAGAGAGGACAAGTCCCGCTCACTGGCTGCAGCAGATGTGACGTGCCCTGGCACCCACGTATCCTAGCCAGAGGGACATGCTCCCACTCACCTCATCCCCCTGATCAGAGGCAGCAGAGGGTTCCATACCCAAACCACCTTGCCTGACTGGTGGATCACAACATGAGTCGATCCCCTTCCTCCCTATTCCACCAATCCCATCCACTATCCCACCTTGCCCACCCAATGACCAAGACTAGGCATGCCCACATGCATGTGTCTGCCCACCACCTACATCCCCCAAGGGCCTGGTGGAGGGCAGTGGCGATGAGACAGCAAGAGAGCTCGCCCTCCACTCCCTCCTCCTTCCCCCCACCCAACACGAGGTGGTGGTGGTGCCACTGTGTGCACATCTGCCAGGCGTGAATCTCTTCCTTAACCCACTCAGGGGCAGAGGAGCCACAACTGTGCATGCATTCATCCGCAAACCCTTCCTCCCTCCCTCTATCTGACTCGAGGTGGCACCTCTGTGTGCATCTTCCCGGTATAACTCCATCCCTTAACCCACCAGGCAAGGGGCAAAGGAGCAACAACTGTGTGCCCATCCCCCCTGAGGCCCTTTCCTTCCTCCCTCTGCCCAGCACAGGGTGGAGGAGGAGTGAATGTGAGCACATCCACCCTCTGCACCTTCCTCCTTCTACCCACCACTGACACAGATGCAGCATGACTGACTGAACATCTGTCTGCTGTTCCTTCCACCTTCCCTCTGCCCAGGAGGAGGTGGAGGTAGAGCAACTGTGAGAATGTCCACTGGCTGAACTCCTCTACCACTCACACCTCCCCCCAACTGGTGAGAAGTGACGACCGTGCCCCCACTCGCTCACAACACCGGCTGCTCTACCTACAAGGAGAGTACCACTCCTCACTCCTGCATCACCAAACCAAAGACAGACAGAGGCCAAAGCCTGACCAACCCACCCTCAGCTGCCTTGCAAGACCAGTAAACAGAGATCAGAGCTCCCATATCTGACACTCCACTCACCCAGAGACAGGGAGTGCTCCAGCAAGTCCAGTCCAGTGACCAGAGCACCACACCAGCCATGCCTTCCAGGAATCATCAAAACAAAACAAAAAACAGGACCCAGTAAACAATTATACAATTAAAAATAAATACAATAACCTCTTAATGTCCTGGAGACAACAGACAATAGCAAACCACCTAAAGAAGGAGGGCAAGATGGCACCAGCAAGTGATCATAATAAAGAACCAGAAATCCTCTCTGAGGGATAAAAGGTCATGGAGCTTCCTGATAAGGAACTCAAAAGGCTTATGTATAGGGTCCTCAAAGGAATCAAGGAAAACACAGACAAAACCAAGGAAAGCACAGACAAAACACTAGAGGAATTCAGGAAAACAATACAAGAACAAAATAGACAATTGGAAACCATACAGAAACAGCAACTAGAAATCCAGAAGCTTAACAATAAAATTTCAGAATTGACAACTCAATAGAAAGTCCTAGGAGACTACGAAATACAGGAATCAGCAGACTAGAAGACAAACCCCTTGATGCTAATCAGTTTGAGGAACAATTAAAAAAATGAATAAAAATTAAGAAATCCTAAGAGTTATGCGGGACACTATCAAGTGGAATAACTTACACGTGGTCAGAGTCCCAGGAGGGGAGGAGTCAACAAAAAGCACAGAGAGAATTGTTGAAGATATGCTGACGGAAAACTTCCCTAATATCATGAAAGACAAGACGATAACCATATAAGAAGCACAACAAATCCCATACAGGATAGACCCCAAAAGGAGAACACCAAGACGTATCATAATCAAACTTTCCAAAACCAAGACAAAGAAAGAATCCTGAAAGCAGCTTGGGAAAAATGAAAGATCACCTACAAAGGATCATCAGTGAGAAAGAAATTAGTACCATGGGCCTCTTAAGTCCAGTTCTTTGACTTGGGACACTTTTCCTTATCTCACCACTCCCTCCAGAGAGTACTCACAAGGCTTTGTGATGTAGGACTCATATCTAAGGATATTGCCAACTGCCTCAAATTCTTCCACCATTGCTTCATTCCTTAAACTGGAAAAAAGGAGCATATATTCAAACTTATACTTGAAAGATGTTGGATAAACTATAATTTTCTGATTAAATATGCAGAGTAAATTCCACACTGATCCCAGGTGATACATTGGGTTTTAAGTTTCCTAAAATAATATTTTAGTGGTTTCTCAGTCGTGATTCTATCTTCGTTTAAACATCAATCCATATTGTACAAAGTCTCACCCCAGCTGGCTATGATGAGAGAGTTGGGAAATGAAAATCAGATATGATTTTCATGTAAAATATGGGAATTGTAACTGCAATGCTGGAACACTGGAGAACTGAAAAATAGGGTTTTTTTTTTAGGTTTCTTGAGAATTTACTTCTTCCAAAAACAACTTGATTTGCATTGGCTGGGGAAATTTTGAGGTTAAGAGATGTGAGTTAAAATAAAATCTCAGGGCTCATAAGTCTAGTAAAACTACTAAGTTCTGTCTTAAATGGAACTCATGGTAATACTAAGCTTTGCATTGCTTTTACCTGAAACCATACTGAGAGAAGTCAAGTTTCTGTATGAGTAGATAAAAGAGAAAATAGACAAATGACACTTGTTTAGCACATAACCAAATAAATAGATAATCATATTGAGTATCAGATCTACTTGCACTCAAGACAGAATCCTGGAGATAGCTTCAATAAGCCACTGCTATTGCTTAAGCCAATTTCTCCCCAAGGATACGTGCATTCATGTCCCATCATCCTGGGGGAGAGCAAAGTGGGCAAGTGCATATTTGTGGACAATGTGGTCATAGTTGGGAAATACTGCTGTGGGAATATGCTGCTTACAACACCAAAGTGCAGTTTCACCATGTTCAGTTAAATCACATCCTTATCAACTCCCCTCTTTTGGGGGGACTTAGTAAATTCCTTCCATCTCACTCCCATGTAGCTCAAGCTTTTTTTTTTTTTTGTATTTTGCTATTGATTTGTATTTGCTATTGATCACTAAAAATTCATTCTCAATTTGGAAAGATGGAGTCAAGGTACTTTTCCCTATTTCTCCCACTAAATACAGTCAAATACCCGGGACATTATAAATAAAACAAACATAAGAAGACTCTGAACAGTGGAGAGACTAGTTAAGGACCATGGACCCAAGGAAAGGCAGGATGGTGAGTTCCCTGGGTTTTCTTATTGCCTCCTATATTCCCAACTCGGTGCTGAAGAAGCCAGCAACTGGAAAATGCCAACGGGGACAGATAGAAGAAAGCTCCAACAAAAGCCTGCTCTCTCTACCCAAAGGACCATAAAAAGGGTATCCTAAACAATAACCGCTCAACTGCAAACAAAGACCATGGCAAAAAACAAAACAAAACGAACATGTGACCTACCCAAGCCCTGTCAGCAAAGGCCAAAGGGATAGGTAGCCAAGACTGCCACCCTCACCCAGTTATATGAAGCACCGCTTCATGCCCCATCCCTGCTGGAGTGGTTTCAGAGAAGTCTGAGTTGGCAGCCAGAAAGTACATCTCCACCAGGCATTAACGAATCCCACCACCATCACCATCAACATGAATGTCAGGGGTGACCAAATCTTCACAATTGTCCATTTCTTATCCTCTACTTTGGCTTGACCAAACTTTAGTCAAGTTTCTCTTCTCCCTATAGGTCCCTGAACTCTGTTTTCATCCAAGCCTGAGAACACACCCCCTTACCTACTAATCCCATGAATCAGCTGATCAAAATCAGATTCTGTTGGTCATTTCCCCTCATTTGTCCAACTTCCTTCCTATACTTTTTCTGTTTAATTTTGAGAGGTTTGCAATTCCTGAGTTCACAGCTTTCTCTTGATTGCAGTAGTCTTTCTGAATAAAGTCTTTATCTAAGCAGAATTTATTTTTGACATTGGAGACCACAGGGAGGCATCCCTTTCCCTCCCTGCTGGGATAGTGAGAGAAGAGGCTTAGAGGAGAGTCAGGACATTCACCACTGCCTGGGGATAAGGAAGACACCCCCAACAGTGGAGGCCATGTGGGAAGAAATACGGAGGTGTCAGCAAAGACCTAGAGGGAGCCTAAATTCTCACCCCTACCCAGCAGTAGGAAGGTAACCATCACCACCCTCCTGCTGTCAGAAGAAGCCTAAAGGGGAGCCTGGACTTCCACTCCCACCTGGCAGCAGGGAGGAAATGCTCCCTATCCCTGCTTCAACAGTGTCAGAGGAGGCTTACTAAAACAGAAGATTTATTTAAGATCTAGTCTCATAACATAATACAAAAAATGTCCAGAACACAATCATAAATCACTCATCATACCAAGAACTAGGAAAAGCTCAGCTTGAATGAGAAAAGACAATCACTAGATGCTAACATCAAGATGACACTGATTAGTCCAAAAGATTAGTCCAAAGGACTAATGGACCACATCTACCATGGCCTCCACCAGACTGAGTCCAGTATAACTAGATAGTGTCTGGCTACCATCACTGACTGCTCTGACAGGGATCACAACAGAGCATCCCAGACACAGCTGGAGAAAAATGTAGAACAAAATTCTAACTCACAAAAAAACGCCAGACTTACTGGACTGACAGAGACTGGAGAAACCCTGAGAGTATGGCCCTGAGACACATTTTTAGCTCAGTAATGAAGTCACTCACTCCTGAGGTTCACCCTTCATCCAAAGATTTGACAGGCCCATAAAACAAAATGAGACTAAAGGGGCACACCAGCCCAGAGGCAAGGACTAGAGGGCAGGAGGGGACAGGAAAGCTGGTAATAGGAACCAAAGGTCAAGAAGGGAGAGTGTTGACATGTCATGGGGTTGTTAACCAATGTCATAAAACAATAGGTGCACTTTAATGAGAAGCTAGTTTGTTCTGTAAACCATCATCTAAAGTACCAAAAAAA
>NW_004443948.1:17979716-17994900 GCF_000243295.1 Trichechus manatus latirostris | reverse complement strand
AAAAAAAAAAAAAAAAAAAAAAAAACCTAAATAGTAGCAGAGTTAGATTAGCACTCAGCATTCCCAGATCTGGGAAAGCCATGTTTCCAAACTGTAAATAAAAATGTGCTTAAGAACTAAAAAAAAAAAAAGAAAGAAAGAAATTAATAATAGCAATTAATAATGGGTTTTTACAAAATGAAATGGGAACATTGAATTAAAAATCAAGAATTAGGGTAATAATCCAAATTCCACTTCATCTACACAAATTATTATTCAATGATTTTCAACTGAGTTATGGATGCAGTTTCATTTGTTCATAAATATTTATTTTCATGTTTTCCTCCACCACCCTTTCCAGCTCCAGCACACACACCCTGTAATCACATGCCCGGATAACCAACTGCTTGTAAATTAGACTTATTCAAATATTGTCAGACATAATTATAGATGTTATTTGTGAGAATGGAACCTAGTGAAGACAAGTGGTCCATTAAACTTTAAGTTAAATAGTTAATTTCCTATTTCCTTTGAACTACTGTCCTTCCTTAAAGAGTTCTTAATATCTAGTTCCTTGAAAAACAAAATCAAAATGATTTTACTGAATTTGATAGTCTTTAAGATGCCATTTTACTGCAAGTCCTATTTCCTCTTTTTTTAGTCAATTTTATATCGAGTCATTATGAGATAATGTCATGTCAGAAACGATTCAAGTTTTTTATAGTGATTTTTTATACCTCTGAGATAAAACTGTAAAAATCCTTGTTCTTGTAAACCTCTCCACTTATAAAAGTGAAACTTGACAGACCCCAGCGGGGTTTCAAAACCATTGGGCATCTTCAACTGCATGGTTGTTTTTTACATGATATTTTTCACCTGGTTCTTATTCCCAAGAGAGGGAAAAAAAATGTGCATGACTAATCTTTCCTTTTAAATAAAATAATAAATTAATGACTATCCTCTTTTACTTGTTTTATTTGGAGGTTTGTGAATCTCAGAGATGAGGCCTGTTAAGAAAAATGGGGGGAGTATCAATCTGAATATTAAAATGAAGGAAGGAAGAAAGGAAGGGAGAAAGAGAGGGACGGAGGAAGGAAAGAAGGAGCACTTCTTCTCTTATATAGCAGCTCTCAACTGGTGTCAGGGATTGGATTATGTCCCACAAATAATGTGTGTATCAATTTGGCTGGGCTATGAATTCTGGTATTGTGTGATTTTCCTATATGTTGTAAATCCTGCCTCTGTGATGTTAATGAAGGAGGATGGGTGGCAGTTGTGTTAGTGAGGCAGGAATCTACAAGATGCGATTGTGTCCTAAGGCAATCTCTTGAGATATAAAAGAGAGAAATGAGGAGAAAGACAAGGGGACGTCATACCACAAAGGAAGCAGTGCCAGGAGCAGAGTGTGTCCTTTGGACCCAGGGTCCGTGCGTGGAGAAGCTCCTAGTCCTGGGGAACACTGATGAGAAGGCCCAGAGAGAGAGAAAGCCTTCCCCTGGAGCTAACACCCTGAATTTGGACTTTTAGCCTACTTTACTGTAAGGAAATAAACTTCTCTGTGTTAAAACCACCCACTTGTGGTATTTCTGTTATAGCAGCACTAGACTAAGACAACTGGTTACCATATTTGTAAGGAATGGTTCTTGTCTTATAGAACAAATTAGACTACCTGACTGTGTTATGAATGAGAGTTTGTAAAATTTTCCCAAAACTCAGAAAATGAAACTTTTCCACCCTGGACTTTGTAGTATTGCAAAGTTATCTGAGGTATAGTACACTAATTATAATTTTTTCCAAGTTCATAAACCACAAAAATGTAGGAAGCAGAAAATTACTTGTAAACAAAATGAAACCAGTATTTATAGTAATTAAGAGACGAGGAATTTGGCGGGAGGGCTAATCTTGGGGAGGGAGCTAGACTACTTAATTAGATAACAACTCTTTATAGAAACTTAAAAATAACCAGTATGTGTTAAGTGGGATGCTCCACTTTATGGTACCCGAGACACTCTGCTATACAGTTTAGACAGAAACATGAGATTACTCATGCTGAATTTTCTTTTCTGCTTAAATTATAAATTAATTGTACATGATTAGAAAACATGGCAATGATTTGGGAAACTTCTAAGCCTTTATAAATTAAATTTGAGATATGGTTAAGCCTTATGTTAGTATGCAAACTCCAGAATTTGTAACATACAAGGAATCTCAATTGTAGAAAAGATTCTTTCTGATATTTAAGATTTGGTCATTTTTCTAGGCGGTCTAGTGGTCCAGTGGTTAAAGTACTCGGCTGCTAACTGAAAGGTTGGTGGTTTGAACCCACCAACTGCTCTGTGGGAGAAAGATACGGCAGTCTGCTTCCATAGAGATGTACAGCCTTAGAAACACTATGGGGAAGTTCTACTCTGTTCTATAAGGTCACTATGACTCAGCATCGACTTGATGGCAGTGGGTTGGTCATATCTCTGTGCAGTACCCTTGGAAACAGTAAACCTTTGGTTCAATTTAGTTCTTTTCTGATTGGTTCTGCAGCCATCAAAAACCAAACTCTGGACAATAAGGATTCAGAACAGTACAAGGGTAGTATGAAATGCCAGGATTTCTGGAGAAATGTCTGGAGGGTGGCAGCTTTCTGAAGATCCAATAATGTTTAGACCCACCTGGAAGAAGTTAGTTTTCCTCCAGATAACATCTAGAATCTGTTTTATAGTAAATCCCCATAGTCACAGAGAGTTATAAAGAGTATGTTGTAAAGTGGCACACCTAACAAGTTCTGCCATGTCACTTCAACAACTTTTAAGAATCATTTTTACCGATAGAATTGTGAATGTTTTACATGAGTTAAATAACATTAGAAAAGGTAGAGTCAAAACAGAAATCCTTCTAGAATTGCTTTTACATACTACTTTATAATTTGCAATGTATTGTACATGCAACCTGAATGGGCTCATGGCCTGTTAATTCCCATTCAGTCATATTGGATGGAATACAATTCCATGTTTTAGATAATTCAGCAGAACATAAAACTCAGTGTGGCACTAATCATACAAATATAATCTGAACTCAATTTTTAAGAAACCAGGTATTTTTCTCTTAGGAAATTGACTGTGGGCTAGCAGCCCCTTTTATAAGAAAATTATTTTCCAGTTGAGCATTTTCACAAGTTAAAACTGAGAATTGTAGCACTTTCACTGCATAAATGTACCGAAATATTTCAAAGGTAGAAGGCGAAAACTAAATATTAAGTCTTTTCCTGTTTATGCAGTTTAAACACCTGTATGAAACCCTATGAAAAATTTACCTGTAGACTGATTTTCTTTATTGGATACATCAATGGATTTCAAGTCTTGCAAAATTCATGGCTTTTACTTAGAGAAAAGAAAGTAGTCCCACATACCTTGTGCTGTTATCAATCTGTTGTCTCCCAGCTTCAAATATACCCTTCATCGCCCCACTTGTGGTACTGTAGCTGGACCCTGTAAGTATTTCTTCTTTGTCAGATGACACGATGTCAAATGCTGTCAGTACATGGAGCTAGAGCAACACTGCAGGAAAAAGGCACTTTTCTTCCTGGTTCTAGTGTATTTTTTCTGCTTGCTCCTGTGGTGCGAAACATCAAGCTGTGAATGGAACACCCAGTGGTGCTCCCCCTAGTAAGTTCTGCTGCATGGTACCTCCCCATGGCAACTTCCCCTGGCACCCCAAAGGGCAGCTTCTCAGAACACCACCCAGTTAGGCAGCAATTCCATGAAGCAGCACCTCCCTTTGGACAATTTTCCCAACCACCCTAGAAGCAGCTTCCTAGCAATTTCTGTTGGCAATATACCTCAGAGAGCTTTTCTACCACCCAATGGGTCATTGCCATAACCACACCCTTTCCAATGGGGGTAGTAGATACCTCTACCAGATCTGTTCCTTACTTTGGTGCCTTGCTTCAGGTTTAAAATTGTGCCTTCTCCCTTATCTGCTATTCCTTTATTCTTTACAGTACTTTTCCTCCCTGTGTAGGTAATCCCTTGCTATAGTTAATAATTCTTTATATTTTCACTTCAAAATTATGATATAGTTCCTGTCTTCTGAGTAGACCCTGGATAATAAATACCTTCAAACAGTTTTAGATTAAAAAATGACTGACAAATAAAAATATTTTGTTTAAAAAAATCATGGTATAATAACAAAGGCAATCTAAGACACAATCTTAATAAAATGTGTTCACACAGATTTTCTTTAAGTAGACATTAATTTTGAACTATCCATTTACTACCAACATAGGATATACTGTCTAACAGAATAAATTACCAATCTAATTTGTTTTACATTTGCTGTTTGAAAAGAAATTTTCCTTAGTGCAAATACTGCTGAAATATTCATGCAGGTATTTATCAGTAAAAATGCCAGATGAAACTAGAATTAACTGTACTTTTAAATAGAAGCAGATTTGTATATATGTTAGATTACATAATTCAAAGCACTTTTTGACATTACCAGAATGCAAAACTACTCCCTATCATTAATGTAAACATTTTGAAGCACATGGGTCAAAGGAACTTAGAAAATATTTGGAGATAATAAGGATGACTATTCTGCTTAGCTAAATAAATACGTGAGTTCACTTTTCCTTTTATAGCTTTCCCACTTAAAGATGCCCTCTATCCTTCTCCCCCGGGGGCAGAATACTCTCAAAAGTTTAGAACTTACTTTTTTGTGGCTTCCTGTAGACTTAAGGTTCTTTAGTTGCAAGCAACAGATGTCCACCCTAAGCAAATATGAAATTTATTTGAATGCTATTGGGAAGCACACAACATTGGCAATGAGTCTGGAGAACCGGGCTCAGGAAAGACCTGAACAAGAGCTGCTGTAGAGGTCCAGGCAGCAGGCACTACTTGAGCGTCCACTGATGATAACTGCAGGAAGGAGTGAGCTCCAAGTACCCTTCTGTCCTTAAATGCCTCTACTCAAAAGTCAAAGTCCTTGGAGGGTGAGTCCAACTCCTCTAGCTTAGGTCACATGCCCCATCCCTTGCTTAGAAGAGAGAATACCGTGATTTGCAGCGTCTCCAAAATGCCATAAATTGGGAAAGGTACAATTAGCCCAATAGAAATCAAAATGATATTAGCTGCAATAGGGTGAAAGGATACTAGAATGTCCAGCATTTTCTTCTACTACATGTAGGCCAAATCTCTCATTCCTAAAGCACCAGAGATTTCAGAAAAATGATAGATGGAATGTATTCAAACAGTTAAGGACTGTAAGAGTTGAAAGTCTGATAAACTTAAGTCTCTTGTGGGGTATCTAAATGTTAAAAGAGGAACATGGCCCCTCCAAAGAATACTGAAGAGACAGACTTTCTTTGCATGTTCCCTCATGCATTCTGTACGGGTGAACTACTATCGACCTTTATCCCAGCATACCAAGAATACCAGAGATGGTAATGTGGCATTCAGTGCTAAAACGTTCTTCTCCCTTCTCCAAGAAGAAAATAAAAGGAGTTCTGGTGACTACTTAACTTCATTCACAGTCCCAGGGACCCACTAAAAAAACGTATCAAAGGACAATGAGGAGGCACAATCTGAGTGGATTAGTCTCCTGTGGCTACCATCACAGATTACCACTATTTTTTTGGCTTAAAACAACAGAAATTTATTCTCTTCTAGTTATGGAAGTCATACATCTATTATATGCTTTTGTCCAGTTTAAACAAGCATTGTGTTGGTTACAAAAAATAAAACAAAGAAACAAAAAAACAAATCCATGGGCCTTAGTTTCAAGTTTATAATCTAGCTGCGGAGACACAAAACCTGGAGTGTTTCACCAGACTGAAAGTCCATTCTTGCAGAGGTCACATTACCCTCTGAATTTTAACTATTTTAGTGCATGTACTGCCAAAGTAAACATAAGGAGTAATGAAATGTAAGGTATGAAAATTAAGACTACATTCAACTAGAAATAGCTGGCTTCACAGCAAGGTCAGTCATTTAGCATTTTAATAGTTGAAAAGAGTAGCTAAAAGTGGAAAATATTTGGAGTGCAAAATAAAGGTGGTGATGATTATAATGACAGGTCCTACTTTTCTGGTTGACTTCCAGGACAAAGTTTTTCATATGCCTAAATAGATCATGGGAAATCTTTCTGCGAACACTTTGAACGTTCTGTACTTTTGACTGATTGTGTAGTATTGTATAACTCTAGAGAATAAAAGATTGTTTCTTTGTACATGCTTCCTTGTACAAATATGAATTGAAGAAATGAAGTATTAAGATGATTTTAGCAGTGTCATCTTAAAAGGAAGCATCTTAAATGAAAGTATACATATCTGAGAGTATATTAGCATTCTCTTCTTTTTCCACTTCATATAAAAACACTATCCCCTAACTACAGTATTAGGACACCACCTACTGGGAATTTAAAAGACAACAGTCAAGTTATCTCCATGTAACTATTATAACCATACCTTCTTCAGGCATAATCATTTTTTTAAAATTATCAATAATGCAATCAAAAGACTATACAACATATACACTGGTGAAGGCATAGAGAAATTTGACAAATCAGCAGATTTTCATGTTAGGGAGCCTCCAGTTGAATCATTTATCTTTGCTATTTCAGAAACTCACTATTAACCAGGATGATCATCCCCAGATGAACTAGTCTGGATTAATGAAACTAATAATATTCTTATTAACTGAAACACCAATTCATTAACCTATAATTAAAGATAATTGCTTGAAAAATTAATGTGGTTCTATTTTTGTATCAGTATACTTGAGAAACCTAATCACAGCAGTTTGTCTGGGTAAACATGTGTCACAGGTTAGGTTCTCTGGAAGCAGACTCTGAGACGAAGTTGATGTGCAGAACAGAGAAACAGCAGTGAAACAAGGGAAGGAAAAGGAAAAACTAGAGTTGGTTGGAGGAAGATGAACTGTGATGAGCAAAAACTTGGTCAATTCATTAGAGAGCTCTGGAGCATATATGGCCCTGTGTTGGGCCTTTTCCCGCTGCCTAGATTAGATGGGGCCACCCTTGGGTGAAGCAGCCCTCTGCAGTCCAGGACCTGACGGCAGCAACAACTGCCCCTGTGAAGGGAAGCTAGGCAACTCCTCTCTGTGTCCATCTCAAGGTAGGATAAAAGAAAGGTTCTAAAAATAACTGAAGAACACATTTATTGTATGAGTTACCAATCTGATAAACATAAAAGGGCCTCCCTCTATTCTGTTTCAGTCCTCTACCTTTTGAAATTCTCCCTTCCCTATACTATGAAATGCCATCACAATTGATACAAATCCTGTTCTAACATCAACGTCTAAAATGACTCTTAATGTCAGTTTCTGCAAATGTTTATTTCTTGGTCATTGTTTCCATAAAATCAATTTAAAAAACATGTTCCTCAAGCCAACGTTTTTCCATCTTTTATTTCAACCTTTCTGGCTGTTAGGGAGCCCTGGTGGTGCGGGAGGAAGATGCAGCAGTCTGCTTTCTTAAAGATTACAGCCTTGGAAATCCCATGGGGCAGTTCTACTCTGTCCTATAGGGTCGCTATGAGTCGGAATCAACTGAAGGACACACAACAACACTGTTAAGTTTCTACAGTCACTACCAACCTGAAGTCACTCAAATTTGAATCCTGAGATCTTTCAGACCTTGTATGCAATTTGAGTTCTATCTTCAAACCCACATATCCACACACATGGCTTGTGGTTGTGAATTCCTCCATCAAAGACAAAGGATAAAAAAACAAGATAATTTACTATCTTCATTGGATAGGTTTTTCTCCCTTTTTCCTGATAGTTTTGTCTTACGAGAATCATGGTTTATGCAGAAATTTCTGAAGTTCATTTTCCCTGGGTCCTGGGCTTTGGGTTCTCCTGCTCATTGATGTGAATTACATTTTATGGGCCCACAGATCCAATTTACAGTGAGATGAGGAACTTTTTAAGGAAAAAATGCAAAATATTTTGTAGAAATAGTAGTATTTATGCAGAAAAGTTAATATTTACTTAGAATATGAAATTAAATGAAAATTATAAGATTACCAATTCCAATGAATATCACAGAATACAGTCACCTCTATAATATTTTTTCCTTACATTTTGACTGCACCTCTTCATAAGTTAACAATTTTGTAATTTTATCTTTGGAGAGACTAGAAAAATAATTCAGTCTTCCTTCTAGTATAGTTGATTAAAATGGATTCGGGCTTTCTTAAAACTTGGCCACTGAGACTATTTCTTACTTTCTTCCTAGCCTATGCCACGCATTAAACAATATTTTATCAATATGTAAGTATCCTGTTAATGAGTGTCTTTTAGCTGTGTGATCAACAATGTTGCTGGAACTCTTGAAGCCGCTTCAACATGTCTCTGTCCTCACCACTCCACTGAAGTAACCCATCAAAATTATCTAGTCTTCTGTTCTTGTTTTATTCAGAGGCATTCCGCATAGGTGACCTCTTCCTATTTTTAGAAAAACTCTTCTCTCTTGGACTAAGAGACACATGAACTTCACTATTTCATTGGATATTCTTTTCTACCTCCTTTGCTGCTTTTCCCACCAACACAAGACTTATTAATGTTCCTCAGAATTCAGTCCTGGACTATGTTTTCTCTACATCATCTTATTACATGATATCATTAATTCCCTTGGCTTTAAATGTATCTCAGAGCTGATAAATCTCAAATGTATATCTCCAGGGGATAATTCCACTCTAAAATCCAGACTTACAACTCCAACTGCAAAATTATATATATACACACAATTTAAATAAAACATGAAATTAGAAGCAACTCCAGAGGTCTCCCAGATGTCCCTTTGCAATGACACATCATTTTTCCCTCTTAGAATTAATCAGTATCCTAACTTATATGGCAGTAGTTTTCTTGATTTTTTCAATATACAGCGTTTAGATAGTGTAATAGTTTTGTCATTCCTAAAGGCATTCCTATATATTTTAGTTCTACCTATTTTTTAAACACTAAATTTTTTTTAAAACACTACATAAATGGAAGTATATTCTACATAGTTTTGTCTTGCTTCTTTCACTCAATGCTGTCTTTATAAAATTTATCCATGTTGATATATGAAGCTGTGGTCTCTTCCTTTTTATTGCTGTATTGGTGTTTCATCATATGAATACACTACAATTTATTAGTTTACTATTGATGGATACTTCGGTTGTTTTCAGTTTTTGCTTCTATGAACAATGTTTCTAGAACATTCTTGTACATGTAAACTGATACACACGTCCAAAGTATCTATACTGTTTTCTTATTAGCTGCGTTGACTCAGTCCCCAACTCATGGCAACCCCATGTGTTGCAGAGTAGAATTGCTCCATAGGGTTTTCTTGGCTGTAATCTTTACAGAAGCAGATCACCAAGACTTTCCTTCTGCAGCGCTGATGGGTGGGTTCGAACTGCCAATCTCTTGATTAGCAGCTGATCACAAACCACTTGTGCCACCCAGGCTCCTCAAAGTATTTTAGAGAAAATAATTAGACACTGTTGAATAACAGAATATTCAGAACTTTAGATTTTTAACACAATGCTTAACATTTTTCCAAAGCGGTTGCAATAATTTACACACCCACTAGGATCATTTGAGTGTTCCCATTGTTATAGAACCCCCCCAAATTTAGTAGCATCAAGTATTAGTATTTTGCCAATATTGTGAGCATTTGGTGGCATCTCATTGTAGTTTTAATTTGCATTCTTGATTGCTAATGAGTTAAGCACCTTTCCATGTTTATCAGCCATTTAAATACACACACACACACACACACACACACACGTTGTTGTTGTTAGGTGCCGTCGAGTTGGTTATGACTCATAGTGACCCTATGCACAACGGAACGAAACACTGCCCGGCCTGTGCCATCCTCACAATTAATTGTTGCTATGCTTGAGCCCATCATTGCAGCCACTGTGTCACTCCATCTCATTGAGGGTCTTCCTCTCTTTCATTGACCGTCTACTTTACCAACCATGATGTCCTTCTCCAGGGACTGGTCCTTCCTCATAACATGTCCAAAGTATGTGGGATGAAGTCTCGTTATCCTCGCTTCTAAGGAGCATTCTGGCTGTACTTCTTCCAAGGCAGATTTGTTTGTTCTGCTGGCAGTGCATGGTATATATTCAATATTCTTTGCCAACACTGTAATTCAAAGGCATCAATTCTTCTGTCTTCCTTATTCATTGTCCAGCTTTTGCATGCATGAAGTGACTGAAGATACCATGGCTTGGGTCAGGTGCACCTCAGTCCTCAAAGTGACATCTATACTTTTTAACACTTTAAAGAGGTCTTCTGCAGCTAAACACACACACACACATATATGCACTCCTCACTTACCGAAATGGTTAGGGTCCAAAGACCAGGTCATTATGTGAAAATCAGCATTTTGCAAAAATGGAGGATGACTACATCATTGCATGACTGTCAGACCACTGAGAATGGTGGCCAAGTTGACACATAACCTTAACCGTCACAGCCAGCATTATTCTCGCCTCACACCTCAGCATTTGTTACTGCCAGATGTATGTCCCTAATGTGTTAAATAACAGGATAGTAGATTTTTTTACTAGTGTTGTAAACGTGAAATCCCGGATAACGAGAGTTGATAAGTGAGGAGTATGTGGGTGTGTATGTGTATATATATATATATCTATATATATATATATCTCCCCCCACCAAAGTGCCTGTTCAAGTCTTTGACCACTTCTTTCTTGGATTGTCAGAATTTTTTTGTTTTGCCTTGCATATATAGTTTCTTCCTTTGAGTGCTAACCCTGTTTATCATTGGTTGACCTCCTCCCATCACCAGTGGTAGCATATGACTCAGGGCACATCTTTGTGTAGATCTCCCTTCCTCTAAGCCTTTTCTTCACAGTTCCAATTCAGCAGCTGGGCATGCTCGGCTTCCCAGATTAACCGGTCAGTAACACCTTCTCTGATTCTCCAACTTCTCTCCTGGAATTTCACCTCCCAGATGTTTCCACAATTGTCTAAGTTTTAATTCTTATAATATTAAGTGTCTTATTCTATAAGTCATAGTAGTTTTGCTTTCCTCATTTAACCTGATTAATAGCTACTGGCACCAGAAGAGGT
This sequence comes from Trichechus manatus latirostris, assembly GCF_000243295.1. Taxonomy (NCBI): domain Eukaryota; kingdom Metazoa; phylum Chordata; class Mammalia; order Sirenia; family Trichechidae; genus Trichechus; species Trichechus manatus. The sequence goes on along the minus strand of NW_004443948.1, from coordinate 17,983,819 downwards.
TCCAGAACAGTCTTCATGACAATAATCTACAAGTGTTCCCCCAAATCAGATTAGGTTTAAAGAAGCTAATGTTGCCAATGGTAAAGATAATGGTAGTTCATGGATTGCAGTAGCAAAATACTGACTCAAACCCGAAATCACCTGTAATCATATGCTTATAGGACAGCAAGACTTTGGGTGCCATATTTTAGTGGAAATAAGGAATATAAAGGGATTGTGGGATGGCGATAGAGTTTTCAATGAAGCTGAGACCTTTTAAACCCCAAATTCTGAATCTTCTTTGTCAACAGAGCATCTCTTCCTCCTCTGAGGTTAGACTTCCCTTGCCTGTGTTACCTCTAATGGCTTCACCTAAAGTCGTTGTCTTGCTGCTTACTGATGATCTTCCTTAATATTTACTCTCACTACCTCTCATTTCCTCTAAGCCTACATCCAAGTTCAAGTCCTAGCAGGCCCCAGCAAGTACAGTACAAAGTATGACCCAAGAGGAGATATCATACACACCAAATATATATATTGAGAGAGACCTAAAGAATATGTGGGAATGGATGTTGGATTAGAGTGAAGGAAGATTTCTTTGGACTGAATTTATTGATATGGAGGCATTAAGAATCAAGATTCAGTTGTTGGCTCCAGTACCTAGAAGCAGATCTAACAGTTTGATTGGTTGACTGAAAATTGGATTCAAAAGGAGCCTACATTAAATGGAGTTGGGATGCCAGAACATCCTTGGTATAAGTATAGAGGTGTCCAAAGTTTTAGGGAGAATGGAATGCTGGAATAATTACATAAGATCTGAACACTCACCTGCTAACTATGTCTATGGTGAGTCCAGAAGACACTCTCCTTATCAAATCTTAGGGAAATACTTTGGTGAAGCAATCATTAGCATCCTTGAAGAGTTTTGGCTGATGAAGAGTTGTGGCTATTCTCTGTGCAATAGAAATGACAGTGGAAAATCCTGCCCTCAGAATGCATTCCCTGAATTCAATGGGAATGGTAGTATCCCAGGGTAGTAGAGGTCATGTGACATCACTGAACCAGCAGACTAAGATGGACATGTTTACCATAATGATCAGCAAAGTCAAAGTAATTGCAATGGTTTGCTCTGCAGAAATCGATGCAGTATCTAACTGATCCTGACACCCTAGAACTGAAATATAGACAGCCTATTAAAGAAAAGCTGTGGTTGTCTGACTTGAATAGACAAAATGAATAGTCATGGCTCCTCAATTAATTGCAAGATTTGGGCCAGTTCACAGATCCAGAGCCACTTGAATGAAGGGGAGGTCTAGTCCTCTTGAGGAAGGTCCCAATTACACCACAAAAGTATCTATACTCTAAGTCTCCTAACCTTCCCCTAAAGGGACCTGTGCCATCTACCAAGGTAACTACTCACTGGGGGAAAAGATAAAATCAAACATTTCAGAGATGAGGTATACTGTACCTAAACTAATATAAGTTTCTCGGGAAAGAGGGAGGCCGGTAAGAGTAGGAGCTTACACAGGTCAATCAATTGTGCTTTGGCTCAGGTCCACCGCAACTGGATTTTATTCTCCCCGGCAGCTTTGGTCTCAGGAAGATCTCTGTCCTTCTGGGGTTTTTGTTTCATTTTTGAGCATTTTTTGATTTCTTGAGCTTTAGACGCCTCAGCACCCTGATTTTCTTCAACACCTTAGTGTCCCAGATGTCCTTTTGTACTCATACACAAATTGGAGCCAACGGATCCTTCTCCCTGTTTTATCAGTTGTTCTCAATTTACTTGCAGAAGATTCCACTCAGATTGGATCTTCTTTTTGGATATTTGTTGGCAATGCCTGTATTTTAGACCCTTTGGACAGACATAATTCCTCTTATTTACTCCACCTCCACACATCTACTAAACATACCTAAGTCTTGCAGAAATATTGTGGCTGTCTGTAGTTCAGCTCCATCCACTCATATTTTGTGGCTTATGAGCATGCTGTGCCACTTAAATTTTGTTAAGCATGCCGTCTATGGGTTTTTCCTGCAGATATCCAGCTGATGTTTTTATGAAAGGATCTAGGAACATTTCAGAAATTATGTCATCATAATTATCTTCCCCAAACCATAAGCCCATTCTCTACGTAACTTTGGTATTAGTCCACTGTGATCTTGCATGTGGTAGTATCTTCTCTCACTACATGTCTTATCTTTCTTTAGGGAATCTTTTGATTGAGAGAATTAATTTTAATTGATTACATTTATCAAACATTTCCTACATGTTTACTGCTTTGTCTATGTTGTTTAAGAAATCCTTTGCTATTCCGAGATCTCAAAGATACTCTTCTATGCTATCTTCTAGAAGATCAATAGATTTCTGTGATTTAGCCATCATGGAACAGCTGGTATAAGAATAACCTTTCTGACATCAATAACTATAAAACTTAATAAAAATATATGAAGCAACTCTTTTCAATGTTTAAATAACGGACAGTGCAAAGTTACAATATTTGAGATAAGTGAGGCATACTTAGTAAGCTTTCTTTCTTGGAGCATTTTCAAAATATTGGGCAAGGGAAATGCAACCCAAGAAAATATCAGCTGTCTTACTGAGTGAAAATGCCATGACTAATGAAGGTATACTTAAGTTACAAATTGTTAGACAATTTTTATCTAGGAAATTATCTAAATTTCTGATCATAATGCTTTGAAATATGATTTCAACCAATTTTTTAAATAATCAGTTTTTAGTCCTTCATATTCCAAACTTTAAGTTAATTCTATATGCTCATATGGAAGCATATGCATAGTATAATCTTCCTAATTATTTTAAGGAGCAGGGGCAGTTATAATTAGTACTTTATTTCCTTTCAAACCTCAGGATAGGCACACCAGCCTCCTAAAAGGGGCCAGACAGAAAATTTAGCTATTTTTCAATTAAAATAATCTTATTTACATTATATATATATGTTTATGTTAACATATTGTCATTTTAAAATTAGCATTTTTAAATAAATGTTTTATTTTTCTCAGTAAATACCAATAGATATAACTGAGCAAAACAAGCTTTGAGATCTCAATAATTTTTAAGAGTGTGAAGAGGTCATGAAACCAAAATGTTTGGGAACCACTGTTCTATAATAACATTAGTTAGAAAATATTTTTTTAAAGCTTATTCACAATTTCCATAGAAACATTAGCAATACATTAAAATGCCTAGAAATAAGAAAAAATGAGAATAATCTAAAACTCTACTGATGGATATATGAACCTAATCAAAGGACAAACAATATTAATATATTAGCTAGGAAGGCTCAATATTGTAAATGAACCACGATTTCTCAATATGTCAATCTATGTAGTCAATGTAACTACAATAAAAATAACAATAGAATTTTTTATTTGAAGGAAGATTAAATAATTCTAAATTTTATCTGTAAAACTACAGGTAATTCTGAAAAAATAATAAAGGTGTATGTGTGTGCGTGTTGAGGAGTAGCAATAAATATTTCAAAATCAATGTTAACACATAACATAAAGCAACAGTAATTAAATTAGTAATGGTAGTGGAATAAATACCAAGACAAATGGAACTGTAGTGTGTTTATCAATATCAAATACAAAAATATATTATCTAATGGTGATTACATTTTAGATCAGTGGGGGTAGGATTATTTTACAAATGGTATTAAGACAAATGGATAATCCTGGTGGAAAATGTTGAGTCTATACCTTAGCCCTTAAAGTAATATAGTTTCCAAATGCATTAAAGACTTACATAAAAAACAAAATTATAAAAGTATCAAAAAGAAAAAAAAAACAAGTATTTTCATAATCTTGGACAGAGAAAATTCTTTCAACATGATACCAAAGTCAGAAATCATAAAGCAGGGCAAGAGATTTGAAAACATAAAAATGGTCATAAAACATTATAAATACACTTAAATGACGGAAGGAAAAATATCAGCAATGTGTATAACAGGTCAATAATTCCTAATATGAGCTACTGCAAATTTATAGAGGTGGACAACCAAAAAGAAAACTGCAAAAGGCAGCAAATAGTTTAACTATACAAGAAATACAATTAGTGTACTTACACCGTATACAAAAACTACTTCAAAATGGATCAAAGACCTGAA
>NW_004443948.1:17976452-17978081 GCF_000243295.1 Trichechus manatus latirostris | reverse complement strand
CATAAAACAACATGTGTACTACTGTTTCATGAGAAACTATTTGTTCTGTAAGCCTTCACCTGAAGTACAATAAAATATAAAAAAAAAAGAAAAAAATACAATTAGTGTACTTAAATATGTTCATTCACTAAAAACAAAAACCCACAAATAAACTCCTGAAAAATATTAAAGACTGATAGTAGTCTATGTTGAATGTGTGAAGAAACACACTCTCATGCACATATAAACTGGCAGTATAAACTGCACTAACTTTGGTGGAAGGTATTTTGACAATTTAGCTCAAAAATTTAAATCTGCATACCCAGTAACTCAGACAGAAATTATACTTCCAGCAATGTAGCTTAAAGACAAAATGCACAGTATATACATAGACATATATAGCAGCCTATATATGTCCACAAATTACAGTGTACTTCTTATAATCAAATAGTGTATAGTAGTTATAGTACTAAGAGGTATATACACTTTCTTGGAAATGTTTACATTTGTAAGTTAAAAATCATTTAAGTACAGTTGTGTGTATGTGTACATAAAAAGATGTCTAGAGGCATCAACACAAAAATGGTAACAGTGCCTAACTCTGGGTTTTATGTAAGTACCACCTGACATTGTGTGGTGTGTGTGAACGAAAGGATGGGCATGAATTCATATTATTATAGGTACACACCTTCCTGCTGGTAAAACAAAGAAGCATTAAATAGAACCCTTAAAATTTGTCATTTGATAGAAAAGAGTACCAAGAACTCTATCAGAACTAGTACATTTTCTCTTGAGCCCCCAGATATAGTCTCTACAAATTCCTGAATATCTGGAGTTTTAGGAATTAACATCTTTAGATAAAAAGATGTCTTTGAGAGGAAACTAATGTGCTGGTTCTTTATCTATTGTCTATCAGCTCCAATACCACCCTTCTATGCTCTGCTTGAGAAGCACTGGTGGCGTAGCGGTTAAGCGCTTGGCTGTTTGAACCTACCAGCGTTGGAAACCCTATGTTGTTGTTAGGTGACACCGACTCGGTTTTGACTCATAGTGACCCTACGTGTAACAGAATGAAACACTGCCGGCTCCTGCGCCACACTCATGATCGTTGCTATGCTTAAGCCCACTGTTGCAGTCGTTGTGTCAATTCAGCTCATTGAGGATCTCCCTCTTTTTTGCTGACCCTCTGCTTTACCAAGCATGATGTCCTTCTCCAGGGAATGATTCCTCCTGACAACATGTCCAAAGTATGTGAGACATAGTTTCGCCATCCCTGCTTCTAAGGAACATTCTGGTTGTACTTTTTCTAAGACAGATTCGTTCATTCTTTTGGCAGTCCATGATATATTCAATATTCTTCAACACCACAATCTAAAGCCATCAATTCTTCTTCGATCTTCTTTATTCATTGTCCAGCTTTCACACACGTAGGAGATGATTGAAACACCATGGCTTGGGTCAGGCGCACCTTAGTCTTCAAGGTGACATCTTTGCTTTTCAACACTTGAAAGAGGTCTTTTGCAGCAGATTTGCCTCATGCAATGTGTCTTTTGATTTCCTGACTGCTGCTTCCATGGGTGTTGATTGTGGATCCAAGTAAAATGAAATCCTTGACAACTTCAGTCTTTTCTCCGTTTATCATGATGCTGC
>NW_004443948.1:17949050-17976352 GCF_000243295.1 Trichechus manatus latirostris | reverse complement strand
GCTTCCATGGGTGTTGATTGTGGATCCAAGTAAAATGAAATCCTTGACAACTTCAGTCTTTTCTCCGTTTATCATGATGCTGCTTATTGGTCCAGTTGTGGGGATTTTTATGTTGAGGTGTAATCCATACTGAAGGCTGTGGTCTTTGATCTTCATCAGTGTTTCAAGTCCTCTTCACCTGCAGCAAAGAAGGTTGTGTCATCTGCATAATGCAGATTAATTCATCTTCCTCCAATTTGATGCCACGTTTTTCTTCATATAGGATAGCTTCTTGGATTATTTGCTCAGCATACAGATTGAATAGGTATGGTGAAAAGATACAACCCTGACGCACACCTTTCCTGACTTTAAACCATGCAGTATCCCCTTGTTCTGTTTGAATGACTGCCTCTTGATCTATGTACAGGTTCCTCATGACCACAATTAAGTGTTCTGGAATTTCCATTCTTCGCAGTGTTCTCCATAATTTGTTATGATCCACACAATCAAATGCCTTTGCGTAGTCAATAAAACACAGGTAAACGTCTTTCTGGTATTCTCTGCTTTCAGCCAGGATCCATGTGACATCAGCAATGATATCCCTGGTTCTGCATCCTCTTCTGAATCGGCTTTAGTTTCTGGCAGTTCCTTGTTGATATACTGCTGCAGCCACTTTTGAATGATCTTCAGCAAAATTTTACTTGAGTGTGATATCAGTGATGTTGTTTGATAATTTCCGCATTCGGTGGGATCACCTTTCTTGGGAGTAGGCATAAATACTGATCTCTTCTAGTCGGTTGGCCAGGTAGCTGTCTTCCAAATTTCTTGGCATAAATGAGTGAGTACTTCTAGCACTGCATCCGTTTGTTGAAACATCTCAATTGGTATTCCGTCAATTCCTGAAGCCTTGTGTTTTGCCAATGCCTTCAGTGCAGCTTGGACTTAGGTACCACTGGTTCCTCCTCATAGGTACCTCCTGAAATGGCTGAATGTTGACCAATTCTTTCTTTACTCTGTCCTTTATGGTGGCTATGATTTGGAAGCAACTCGACGGCAGTGGGTTTTTATCCTCTGCTCTGTAATGCTAGGGCTGGGACACTGCAAACTACATTTCCCTGACTCTTTTGACAGCTGCCTTTCTATTAGATTCTGCCAATAAGAAGTACTAGAAATTACACAGCAGGAAAGGGAAAAGAAATTTATTTTTGCTTGCTATTTCTATCAGTGTTGCCCTAATAATGGCAAACTGTGGAAGGTGTCTGAATGTTCAAGAAGTGTTAATATAGAAAGATGTCCACATCAGAAAGGATCTGGAGCACTTCGGTCCAATAACACTTCATGAGATAATGAAAATGTTCTCAAATATGTTGCCCAATATAGTAGCCGAAAGTCAAACATGGCTATCAGCATTTAAATGTGGCTAGTGTGACTAATTTTTAATAGTATTTTATTTAAATTTAAATAGTCACATGTGGCTAGTGGCTACCATATTGGACAGTGCAGGTATAAGGCAACTGCAAAGCTGGAGAACCTCCAAGACTGCACATCTGTTATGATGCTAGATATTTTAACAGGTTCTGGGGTTACAAAAACAAGAGACACCTTTTCTCTTTAAAGGATCTCAGTCCAGAAGTGGACGACAGACTTGTAAATCAAACCATTTTGAAAGATTGTTCTGCCAACAGTGTGTAAGATGGTGTATAGGGACAAGATCACAGACAGAGAGGTCATTCCAGGACAAGTCCAAGAGCCCAAATTAAGAGATAAGATACTTCAGCAGCAGCAGCAGTGAGAGAGCATAAGTATTAAGAAATTTGACTTGTCAACACTTGGTGATCAATAGGAAATAAAAGTAGAATTGAGCATAACTTGTCATTTCTGGATTACTGTATTATTCAACAAAGGAATTTAAGAATCAGGTTTGGGAAGAAGTGATGAATTCAGATTTAGATGTGCTAAGTTTAAGGTGCCTGTGAAACATCCAGTGCATATGTTGAACAGGCAACTGGATATATACGGGTCTGGAACCCACAAGGGAGGTTTGGTTGGAAACGTGGATTAGTGAATCATCAGTATGTAGGTGGTAAAGGAAACTCGTAGACAAGATCATCCAGGGAAGGTGAAGAGAGTGAGAAGAGGACCAAGTACAGTATGTTGAGCAACACCAATTATCTAAGGAATAGGCACAGAAGGAAACAACCAGGAATGCAGGTAGGAAAGAGAGTAGCCCAAAGAAGTCTGTCTCATGAAGCCAAAGATCTTGAAAATCAGCAGGATTAAGTGATAGTGTCATACTATAAAAGAGAGCTGACAATTACTGAACACGCACTATGTGGCAGACATTTTCTAAGTGTTTTCTACGTAGAAACACATTTAACCCTTAAAATAACTCTGTAAGGAAGGTTGTATTGTGATTCTGACTTTATAAGTGAGGAAACTGAGGCACAAAATGTCAAATAGTTCACTCAAGGTCAACACACAGCTAGTAAGTGGCAGAGCCCAGATCTGACCTTAGCAGTCTGGTTCTACTCAGCATAGGAGAGAGAAAAGTCCAAAGTTAAGCCCTGAAGAACATCTGAGTGTATATTTGGTTACAGAAATGGGTGTGCCCTATTCCTTAGGGTACACAGGTAAATTTAAGCCCTCCATCATTTCATGTGACACAATAATGAAAAAAGCAAACTCCTCTACCTTACTCTAGCCATACTCAGTCAGTCTCTCAGGGAAGGACCACAGATGATTCTCAGATAAATTAATGTTGGAGAAGCACCTATCTAGAGTAAGAATTCTCAAACCAGTTTTCAACTTAAAAGTCGTCTAGGAATAAACAAGATAGATAGCACCTATACACCTGTTTTTAAAAAGCTCGTCATACTTTTTTGAGAATATACACAGCAAAACATACACCAATTCAACTGTTTCTACATGTACAATTCCGTAACACTGATCACATTCTTTGAGTTCTGCAACCATTCTCACCCTCCTTTTCTGAGTTGTTCCTCCCTAACATAAACTCATTGCCCTCTAAGGTCCTATCTTTCAAGTTGCTATTGTCAATTTGTTCCCATATAAACAGTTCTGAGAAGAGCATAATGCTCAAGGCAGACCTTTTTTATTAGTTAAGCTAAACTACTGTTTAGTTTTAAGAAGACTTTAGGGTGTATTTTTTATTTAAGGGTAAAGATTACCTCAGGGCAACAGTTTTAGGGGTTCATCCAGCCTCCATGGCTCCAGAAAGTCTGGAGTCCATGAGAATTTGAAATTCTCCTCTGCATCCCCCCTTTTGACCAGGATTCTTCTACAAAGTCTTTGATTAAAACGTTCAGTAATGGTAGCTGGGCACCGTCCAGTTCTTCTGGTCTCATGGCAAAGGAGGCAGTTGTTCACAGAGGCAATTCTTATATGTTTTGATGCACAACCAGGGTTGAGAACTACTGATCTAGCCCTAGGCTGTATATACATATATGTATATATAAAAGAAAGGATCATTTGCTAAAGACAAACTGATGTACAGGCGCTTTGGCCTAGTATTAGAGGGACAAAAGACAGACTATAGATAACTTTTGTAAAAGTTAATGGATGGATGTTAAGTAATGGAAGTTAACTAACAGATGTTTATAATGGATGTGTTTTTAACTAAAAAAGGCCCTTGGGTTGTGAAGCGGTTTGTGATTGGCTGCTAACCTAAAGGCTGGCAGTTCAAACCTATACAGTGGCTCCACTAGGCCTGGTGATCTGCCTCTGTAAAGGTTATAGAGAAAAAATGCTATGGAGCAGTTCTAGGCTGTAACATACATAAGTAACATACATGAGTCAGAACTGACTCAACACCAATGGGTTTTTTTTTTCTTTTTAACTAAATTTCTACTTCATACTAATTTTGACTTGATTTATACTTTCTTCATAATTTTGGGTTACTAATGTTGAACATCCTCGTTATACCCTGGTTAAGTAATGATTAGCTATAAATTCATAGGTAGGGAGGCACAAAGTTGAAAAGGCAATCATACCCAATATGCCCAATTTTCTCAACAAAGGAAAGGAAAGGTCATCTGTTACTGAAGTTGGCATTGAGTAAGAGGTTGAGGATAGTAGTGAAGGTTTCAAATAGCCATTGAGAAGAACTGTACATGGAATGATTAAAGATATTTGAAATTTTAGTACGTATGTGTATTTATGTGTATTCATTTTTTTATATAGTTCCCTCAATCATGACTAATTATTATTATTATGCAATTGTTAGAAAAAGAAGGAATTGGGTCTAGAAAAAAAAATAATGTGTTAAATACACGGTTATTTCATTTCTGTAAAAAACAATGACCCCGAACCAAAAAAAACAAAAAAACCCACTACTGCTTCTGTGTGCCTCATAACATTCTCTGAATATGGAATAAGGTGTGGCTGCAACAGTTAATAGCTATCTCCAGGTTAGGGGTGAAGTAAGGAAAAAGGGAAGTATAAAAGGGTTAAGAATAAAAACACTGTAACAAAACATCCACCTTATTATCAATTAAATCTAAAATCAAGCAAAAGAATTTTCAACCACTTCCTTGAAATTACTCAAGTGACAGAAATACAGAGCAGCTTCCAACAAATAAGGGATCATGAGTCAACTGAAATTATACAGCATCAATTTAAGTTGCACAGAATGCTAGTAGTCTTACTTAATGCATTGGTTCTCAAACTTGAGCAAAACATCCAAATTACCTGGAGAAGTACAGATAACTCCAGAGTTTCCAATCAGTAGTTCTGGGGAGAGGCTCAGGAACTGCATTTCAGGTGAAGCTGAAACTGGTCTGGGGACCACACTTTAGGAAATACTGATTTAGTGCATGGTCACCACTGTTCTGTTTTAGTGAACGTGAAAAGTACTAGAGGAGCCTCATAAGTTCACTCATGGCTACAGTCTTCCTAAAACCTCTACTTACTAGAAGTTCCTATGAAGTCTTAAGTTCTTCCACTGTGAATGCTACTCTGAATTACTTCAAAACCTAATTTGGGGAGTAGTAAGGGACTACTATAGTAATCAAAATGAGAGTCATTTAAATTACAACGTAACCTGCAGTAGAAGACAGTATTATGGGATTCCAATTTTTAAATTACTAACTATAAATTATATTTAACCCAGTAAATAATGTAAGAGAACTTCACTGACCTAAGACCAGATTAACAGCTGATATAAGAACAAGTTGTTTACCCAGGTCTTGGAAAAAAGTCACTTTTTTAAAATAAGTATTTCAGATTCATTATTAGGAACAATCTGGTTTTTAAGTACAAATAAATACAGTAATCTTACTTACCTTCAGCACAAGAGCCACATGATTCCCTGGATGTGTCACTTGCAAGAAGTAATTTCCATTTTGTGTTTGAGCATTTTGTGTCTCAGCGGTCAATTATACACATGAACACAAACAACTTAACCGATGAGTATCATAAAATACTAAGAGTTTACAAAAGTCTTGATGATACATATGAAGTGTCTAAATTTTTGATAGGCCTTGAAATTCAATGCAGAATACTAATTCTGCTCAGTAGAGAATTTAAAACCTAAACCAAAACACATTTTGATAGTTGCAACCTGCAAGATCTAACCTTTATAACAGACACAGTATCCATTTCTTGTCATTAATATCTTTACATCGATACCTCTATAAAGAATATAATATAATAGTTTAATATTTTCTTCCTCCTCCTCCATTTCGTGAGGCACTTACAAAGAGCACTAGTTTTGGCGTCGCTATAACAAACAAACACATGGTATAATGAATATTTTACTATGCTAACAAAATATTGTTTATAAAGAAATTTTTATAAATTCAAAAATAGGTTGCTGGTAACATGATTACCTTTAAAGCACTGATTTGCATTCACAATATGACTTCATTAAACTTAAACAGCAGTTCCATCTACAAAATGTTCTACAGATATTTCCTTTTTGAAAAGGAGGTAAATAAAAGCAGGAAAGATACAACTTCTAGTTTAACAATATTAACTTCATTTCACAGCATTGATTAGTAGAGAACATTTTCAATTAAAGTGGTATACAATTTACAAAAATAATGATTATATAATGCAAAACATTGTTCTCCATTATGAAGAATATATGTGTATGTGTATGTGTGTGTATGTATATATACATATATAAGTTTCACAATTAAGTAGCCCTTATTCAAGTACTTTTTTCAGGTTTCTCTTGAAATAATCACCTTGCTATATTGGTTATAAATACATAAAAAAATAAAAGGTTAATCTAAGAAACGATTAAAAGTTTCAGTGTGGTTTGACTTAAAAATCAGCCGCTCATTTCAGTGAAAACATTATTTGAATTCAAAATAGGTTTAGGTGCCATACTAAGTTCAACAACTTAGTAAAAAATATATTTAAATGTCAAATATTTAGTAAATGTCCAACATGCTAACATTAGAGCAAAATTAAAGGACTTTATCAATCTGTTTATCACCCAATCTTAATCAATCCCAAGACAAAATTCATTTATATATTATAACTAAAATAATGCACTAATATACAATATACCTGCTTACAAACACATAGGTAGCCATTAATAAAACTTTATTCTTTAATTTCATTTACAAGCTACCAAATATTATGTATTATACATAATGCTGAACACTTAAATGGCTGCAGTCATGGAAGGATCCAGACTGAATGGAAAGCTGTTGATAAAGAAAAGGTAAGAGCAAAGTAATACTGTAACAGAGGGGTGGCAAAAGCATGGTTTGCCATAATAAAATCTATCAGATTTGTAATTATACATCAGTTCTGGTTAAAACAAAGTCTGAGTGCCATGCGATTCTCAGTTTATTGTTTGCAGTCTGGTTAAAGTCTTACAGTCATTTTGTCTTTTGCAGTCATTAAAATAAAAAAAAAGTTAAAAACTATAGCAGCAACAAGCATACCCTGTGTGACAGGAAGGCAAGGGTTAAGAACTAAAAAATGTTTATACAGTGTGTTTAGGGAACGTGTGCACAGTTTATCTTCCATCAGCAGGAGTTCGACTGAGGGACAACATGATTCGGGCAAATCGCTCACAGAGTTCATGCGTGGAATATGCAGGTAACTTCGGTGGCTCATGGAAACCCTTAATCTCCGTACAGCAATCGAGCAGTTTAGGCAGAAAATCTGTAAGCTTTTCTTGAAGGTTTGCTGCAAATACAAACAATCAGATGTAACTAAAGATACAGAGAGAGAGGGAGAGGAATATCACCCTCAACATGATTTAATAACTTGGGAGTGGTCAGCTGATGATTCATTTCAAAATATGTAAAATGCTATTTTTTAGGAAGTGGTAAAATATAAATGGCAATAGCAGTGCACACAGCTTAGTTTGTAAATAAGAAAAAAAGTAGTGATATAAATGTAAAAATACTACAGAATATAAAAAGCAGTAAGAATGAATAGTATCTAATACTATCTGCTTTCAATCACAACTTAAGTGCCCACTAGCATTATTTAAACTTACATTCCATTTCTTGTCCAAGGTAGGAACACCATCGATTTCTCATATCTTCCACAGCAAGTATATCTTTCTCCTCCATCTCATCCACCAGTAACAAGGGCAAAAATGGGACAATAAACTCATTCATGATAATCAGACCATTGTTGACTTCTCGATCCTCTCCAGATTCAAACAGTTCTGCAGCTTGCTCATTTAATTTCTTAATGCAATGAGAAAAAGAACAACAGGTTTTGTTTCCTTTTCTAATTAAATAAAAAGACCTTTATTTAAGTGTTAATACTGAAGACACTCTAATAGGTATGTTCACAAATGGTATTAGAGCAAATGATAGGAAAAACAATCTCAACCTATCTGGACACTGAAAATCTCTTATAAAAAGCTGTGCGTAAAACAATGGCAGCAGCTACACAAGCAGGAAACAGTGGGGAAAATATTGTTGCATGTTTTTAAAGTTCATGCTCAGATTATACTACTTCAATCATCACTATCGGTGCTGTTGTTACTAGGTGCCATTGAGTCAGCTTTGACTCATATCAACCTTATATATAACAGAATGAAATGCCGCCTGGTTCATCACCTTCTTCATGATCACTGGTATGTTTGAGTTCACTGCTGCAGCAGTTGTATCAATCCATCTCTATGAGGGTTTCCCTCATTTTGCTCACCTCCTACTTTACCAAACATGATGTCCTTTCCTAGCAATTGGTCTTTTCTGATTATGTGTCCAAGTAAGCAGGCCAAAGTCTTTCCATCCTCACAGCTAAAGAACAGTCTGGTTGTATTTCTTCTAAGATTAATTTGTTCGTTCTTCTGGCAGTCCACGGTATAGTCAATATTCTTTGCCAACACCACAGTCTGAACGTATCAATTCTTTTTCTGTCTTCCTTTTTCATCGCTACAGAGACCATTTTTTATTTATTTCCTGAAGAAAATGATTTATCCATAAGGTTCCAATTACTGAAACTACTGGACTTTCCCCAATCTAAAATTTGACCAGAACTTGAAAGTAATTTAAAAAAATAAATTCAGACTCCATATTAATTCTGAAAAGCTTTTCATCATCTTCTCCATAAATGTCAAATGAGTAAGCACTGTTACATTCCTTGCTACAAAAACCTGTAAGTAATCCATTAATTTATTCTTTTCACAAGTTCTTATTGAGTGCATGCCATGTGCCAGAAACTTTCTAGGTATGGGGGTCCCAAGTGAGTAACAGACAAACTCTCATAGAGTTTACAGTCTAGTACAAGGATGGCAAAACTTTTCTGTAAAAGGCCAGATAGGACATATTTTAGGCTTTGTGGGTCTTATAGTCTCTGTTATATCAACTCTGCCATTTAGCACAAAAGTAGCCATATACAGTATGTAAATAAATGGGCACAACTGTGTTCCATTATAACCTTATTTACAAAAACCAGCAGTGGCTGGAGCAGAGGTCATACACAGTTTGTCAACTTCTGAACCAGTAAAACAAAGAAATCCATAAGATAAGACATACAAATTTAAGATACAGATAAGGAATACAGACACAATAAGAGCTATATATTTGAGGGTTCATGTCTGAACTCTTATGCTATTATCACTTGGTAAATATTATTTTTAAATAATCATAGTTTTATACTGAATTTCAGATACAAAAATTATATTAGTCATGCTTGTATTATGTCATTCTTGTACAATTATTCTTGACTTTGGTGTCTGGTTTGTGCTAAAAGTCCCACTCAGACACTAATCAACTATCTCATCTTGAGAAAATTACTTAAATCTCAGCTTCAATTTCTTTATATGAAAAATGAGATGTTTATCTTCCTTCAACAGTGGTTAAGAGGGTTAAGTGTGATACAGCCTGTAAAGTATATACTATCCAGGTAGCCTCCAACTTACAGCAGGACTCCATTCCAACTGCCATAAATCGGTTCTGACATAAGTTGAATGTCTTGTTTTGTTTTTTTTTTAGTTTTCATTATTATTGCCTTTTATTATCAGTATATCTTTATAAATCTGATCTTTATTTGTCTTTGAGGGCTGGAAACATTACATATAAACTTAGATATATTTTAATACATACACACAAAAACGTAACAGAAATCATAAAAATTTACTCTGAAGATGAAGAAGAGTTGGACGATCGCATTCTGTCAGTTACAGTAATAACTCCACTTGTGGAAGGTTCTGGATCATCTGGATTATCCCTGGGAATGGGGATGGCATTTCTCTTCAGAAAATTAGTGAGAGTTGTCTGTATGGTCTCTTTCTTTTTTACTTCATATATTTCACGGTAATATCTCACTGCTTCCCAAATCTGCCTATTCACATTAGCAAAGCAATTAGCATTTGTGTCCGTACTTTCAAGCAACTGAAGCCCCTGAGTTTAGAAAAAATTCCAACTAATCCTCTCACTATAAAATTTTTTGACAACTTCTGTATTTCCTCTTCCTCATTTCTTCCTTCTTCAGCAATTCTTTCCTTTTCAAACTCCATTAAGTCTTGATCTGTCAATTCCCCTTTTTTGTGATATACAAGCTGTTCCATGTCAGTGATATCAAGTTCTAAATTCAGCATTCTTGCCAGATGGACGATTTTTCTACCAATCTCTTCCATCATATTATCCTGATCAAATGCTTAGGAGTGTGTTCACATAACTCAGCAATTTTCTCCATATCCCCTGCATGCATGTTCCTGTAACTTCCTTCCAGGAAGATGTACTAACAATAAGATGTATCAGAAACAAGCAAACAAACACAGACAGTCGTTAGTCTGCCATAACTTGAATATGTTGTAAGTAGGGGACTACCTGTTATTTTTGGCAACGTGTATCATGTATTCAAAGAGATGTAAGTTATTATTATTATAAAGTTAATGTTAAGTTTTGTACTAATTTAATTTCACTGAATCAAAGAATTTCCTGGAAATACCTTAAATTTAAGATGCCCCAAACCAACCTTGTTCATCCTTTTTAGATCCTCTAATTGTCAAACACAAAGCTACAAAGTCAGGCAGGTTGGACTCTATTTCTGTCTTTTCACTCATCTAGTGGTTACCAAGTTCCTTGATTTCATTTCCTTCACCATCTTCTTCTTCATATCCGATGCACTTCCACCCTACTTCAGACTGTCATCCTCCTTTCCCTGTCAATCCCCTCTAAGCTTCCTGACTTCAATCTCTACTCCTTTCCAGCCATCCTCTACTATAATACTGCCAGAATTATCTTCTGAAAATCAAACCTGGTCATATCAAACTTAAACTAACAACTGCTCTTGACTATGTATAAAAGAAAATGTAAATTCATTAGATTGGCAAATAAGCTTCTTCATAGTTTGACCTCAATAAGTATTGTCAACTTCATTACTTCCACCTAATCCTACTTTTCATAGCTAACAACAATGGATTTATCTTTGCTTTCTGTCATATATTTTCCATGCCTTTTCATACAGTGTCTCTTTGCCTGGAATGTTCTCCTCCTTTCTCTGTATTTATCTATCAAGATCCAAATCATTTTTCATCTTATCTCTCAAAGTTCTCCCCAACAATTCCAGGCACTTTATTTCGCACATTTCTTGTAATAACACTTACCCCAGAACACAAAAACTACTGGCTATGCCCCTCACCAAATGGAGTTCTCGGAGAACAGGGAATGTGTCTTACTCATCTTTGTATCCCTCAAAACCTGACACTCAGTAAATACTCGATAAGAAAACACCTGAAAGAAATACTAAAATAATCATCATGAGGTTCCACTTATGTTCCTACGTAAAACCACAAACTAAGTGTGGCTTGTTCACTGTAATCAAATGGAAAGAGAAACAGTCTACCATTTTTTAAATGTTTTTTAAAGCAACCATTAAGTTTTGGTTGCCTTTATATACAAAATTAGCTTTACCAAAATATTTCCATATCCCAACGTTTTAAGTTAAATAAAAATTGCTCTAATACATTCAATGTATATTTTTATATATTTATATAAATCTTCGGGCGTGTGTGTGTGTGTGTGTGTGTGTGTGTGTGTTTTAAAAGTTGAAATATATATAATTCAGCTCCTCCTTGTCAGGGGTAAATTCAAAAACCTTTTGAAACTGGCCAAATTGAGAATATTGTTATCAATGAATACAAACCATTGCATAAATCAAGTTTAAAAATAAACCCAAATGAGTAAAATCAGCTGAAAGAAAAATAGTAAGATGACAATTTTACTATATTGCCATTCAAAAATTGTAAAGACTTATTTCAGACTAAAATTATTGCACATTGTACATTTCCACTGAAAGAAAACATTGCACAGGCACAGCTACTTAAAGTTTTTAAAGTACACATAAACCAAGTAACAAACTTATGGAGGATCAAAAACCAAATACTCTTGAATACATTTTTCTATACATACATATATATTTTTTTAAAGAAAAAAAAATCCTAACTTAGGAGTTCACAGTGTAGACTGAAGTACTATTTAATTAAGAATGAAATCTAATCAGAAAAATGTACAAAGACGAAGTTTGTGGTTTGATACATACGTTAGCTGATTCAGGGAACATGTACAAAGTATTTGGACATCTAGAGTAAAGTAGTGCAAACAAACTGTTAAAATGTAAAAAATATTTATAAAACACTAATATTTCAGCACCTACTGAAAATATTTGAGGAAAGAAACTGCCAACCACTAGGTACAAAAAAGGATACTATTACTCAATCAATTCTTTAACATTATTTACACTAAATATTAATACCATTTATAAAATCTTTGAAAAATTCATTATTAGTTTTCTGGGTAACAAAAATGATACTTCTTCATGTTCTATGCAGTCTCTCCTCCCTTACCAAAAAAGGAGTAATAGCAGTGATGAAGAAATCTAAATATAGGACCTTAATCATTCTGATCCCATTTTAAGAACATTTCTGGTTTATCAGCTCTAATACTTAGGAGGCATAAAGACGGGAAGATGAAGAATTAAGTGTATTTCCCCATCTTAAGGGAATATGTGGTAAAGACTCCGTGGTAAAGACATCACCGTGGCTTTTGCCATCACAGTTTATAGAGTCAACCACTGATACATGAGCCTGGAAAATTTGACTGAAGTAAGATAAAATGGTCAAGTAAACATGATAGACATTCAACTTACTAGTAAGCACTCTCTTCTATAATGTGATATCAACTCTTCATCATGTCCTCTGTACAGGCCTTTGGACAAGAGTTCTTTATTATTCTGATAAGCACAGATAAGGAACAGCAAGGAATCTATGTAACTTAAAAATTAAAAAGAAACATCCCATTAGTATTTCACCTTTGTAAAATAAATAAATAAATTATAAAATGTTCAAATTTTGATTATCCAGAATAACATGACAGCAAAAAATATCACTGGACAGACTGTATGGCTGAGAGCATCTTCTTAACAATAGCAACATCTGAAAAGAGGAGAGAGTTAAGTCTTCACAGTAAAAAAAAAATTAAGAGCTAGAAATTTACTTAAGAAGGCTAAAATTGATGAATTCAGATAATTCCTTTTGTTTTCTTAGGTATTTATTTTCCCGATGTCTTCCTTTTGGATTAAAAATTAAGACTGATGTGAAAGCCAACAATCTTCTTGTTTAAAAACATAAAGTCATTTTTGAGTGAAGGAAAGGATCAGGTTACTTGTTTTTTTTAATCACAAACATCAATTGTTCCTTCACTCAGTGACTATTAACTCAGTTCTTTTCTTTGTATAAGCACTGGTCTAGGCATTCAGAAAAATGTGGAGGATAGGGGGAGAAATTATCCAAAGGAAATAGGAGAAAGTAGAAAAAGAAAACAATGCTTCTAAATTTGGTCAACCTGGTCAGATTAAAAAAAAAAAAAACCTAACATAAAAGGCTGACAGGGTTAGGCCTATGTGTAATAGTTAATACAAGTAATCTAAGACTTTAATGAATTTCAAACTAGGTTTATAAATGGGAGCGGAAGAAAAACATTTAATATATTTCTCTAAAATAATTAACTTTCTCTTAGCATGCTATTAAAAAAAAAAAAAACCCTTTCCCATCGAGTCAATTCTGACTTATAGCGACCCTATAAGAAAAAATATATACATCCATATATGTGTATAATCGAAATATGTAAGATATTTTAAGGTATCTGTTTTGTGTCAGTATTTCCAATCTAAAATATCATAGATTAACAAAGAAAAATGTAACATTCTAAAGAGTGAAATATGTTAAATAAAATTTTAAAACTCTATATTGCCAATCAGTGTTACTGTTTAAGTTAATGTGCTCAGATATAAAATTAATCAACTCTATATCCCAACTGCTAACTATAAAATTATTTGGAAATTAATACACACCATTTGTGACAATCAAATTATATACCTAAAACTATGTCACGAAAAACAAGCTTTTTTAAAACAAGCATTTTTTTGAAAATGACTTCTCAGAAGTTTGTTTCTGAGAAAACTTGAGTGCAAAATTTACTTTGAAACATGGACATAATCTCAGCTAAAGATATTTTGTCTTACTTATGAAAAAAAGGGAGTGACCGTAACATTAAGCATAGTTTTATACCACTATTTTTAGGTAGTTGTTATTTAATAGGTAATCAGCACAAATTTCTTCTCTTTCACAGCTATCAAGTTTCCTGTTAAAAAGGTCTCCCCTGAGTGACATTCATATCTGGCTTTCCCCTTGAGAATAGCTTGGAAACAAGGATCTTGGTCCAATTTTCTACTGAGGTACACAAATGTTCTGCATTTTACCAACCTTTAAAGTGCTTAAGATTTTATTTTCAAATAAATCCAGAGTAAGACTCAGTATTCCAGTTACCATCACATTCTTATTTAAGATACATTAAGACTACATAACCTGCTAAACCCTTCTACCCTTCACTTAGGCTCTTTTAAAATTACGGTTCCTAAAAGCATGGTTTCATTTCGCTACTCACAGAATTGGCAATGGCCCATCAGTAAATCTTTCATCCCTGGCTTTCAAGTATTACCATTTTCATTAAAAATAATTTGACAGAACCATTCGGCAATGTTTTCTATGCTGGTAGTTTTAGTAACTGCTATATTTAAAGTGATAAAACTAAAAACTAACATTTCTTTTTAAAATATTCCATATTATTTGTTACTATACTAATTTTCTAGTCAATCCTTCCAATTTAATAAACATTTACTATCCTGGAATTCTGGCTTTCCAAACAGGTATGTATCTAAGAACTGGTTAGACAATTATAAAATTTGAAAGTACTTCTAAGATATATCTTAAAATCCTTTAACAAATGTTAACTGAGAAAGCTAATGTAGGAGCTATGCAGGTAGATAGAAAGTGACAGTTTCATCTTTTTAATTCTTACCGAGTGAGAAATAAATGGATAATATTTTTTGTACTTAATCTGATTTCTTTAAATTATATAAGACTACTTGGGTCTCTATTTTTATTGTTAGTTCCCTAGTTGTGACTTGACAAAGTTACTTCATCTCTGTGGAAACGTATTTCTTTATCTTCAAAATGGAAATACCTTCGTTGATCTTAGACACTCTTCAATTGTAATCATATTAATATTTTTGTCACATAAGCACAAATCTCAGAAAACCTAAAAGTAAATTTGAATATTTCTACTATTAACAAAATAAAACCCTGACTGAAATATAAACTCCTAAAATGGAGCTATTGATCAAAATAGTTTTTTATCTCAATGACCAAAGGGAATTCTTTTAAACTACACAGTGACCAGGACTTTAATAATTTGTATTTAAGTATTCCCATTACTTTGTATGCAATAATCTTTTAACTTCTGATAACTGTAAATAGACAGCATTGCCCTCTAAAGCAGCACTGTCCACAGAACTTTCTGCAATGATGGAAATGTTCCACATCTGTACTGGCCAATATGGTAGCCACAAGCCACGTATGCCTACTGAGGATTTGAGAATTGGTTAGTGTGATCTAAAAGGTGAAATTTCAGTTTTAATAATTTTAATTAATTTCATTTTAAACTGTCATGCATGGCTGGTGACATCATATTTAAGAGCACAGCTCTAGAAGAAATAGTTCATTTTACCATAAAAAACACAGCATTGTACCTCTGTGGAGGCTTCTTACATTTTACACACACACGAAAAAAAAACCAGAGAGACAAAGAAAGTCGAAAAAAAATTCAATACACCTTTCTTTTGGCTGCAATGTGACACTGTTTTTAAAATATAGTATTTTGTCCAAAAAAAAAACACTAGCCAAGTAAACTAATGTTAAAAACAAACACATTGCCCATTGAATCAATTCTGCCTCACAGCAAACCTATAGGACAGAGTCAAACTGCCCCCTAGGGTTTCCAAGGAGCAGCTGGTGGATTTGAACTGTCGACCTTTTGGTGAGCAGATGAGCTCTTAACCTATGCCACCAGAGCTCCTAAAAATATTTAAAAATTAATGTTAAATTAAAAATTAAAAAATTAACACTAAAGGATGTGAATTAAGAAATATATGGAAATAAGTAAAAACAAAAGAGCAAACAAACTGAGATGGTAAATGAATCAAGATCTATTCTTTCTTCCCAATAATAAATAACATGTAACAATATTATAATTTAGTAAGTAGAAACTTAAACTTAAATTTAACATCATGTATAATTTAAATGAGAAACAATCTAAACTATGTTTGCAGTCACAGTACTTGGAAGTGATCAGTTTTCCACAGCTATACCTTTTTATAATGCCTAAAAATTCAGACACTGAGACAGACTGGAAACATCTCTTACTTGAGGTCTGGATTAGACTAATATTCTGTTCTAGGTTTCAACTGCAGTGTTTGGGAACTGACAAAAATAAAGACACTAATAATAATCTTACAGATTTAATTTGAAAAAATATTTTCAAAAAATATATTGTGTGGAGGGTATATGGGAACTCTCTGTACTATCTCTGCCATACTTTTTGTAAATCTAAAACTGTCATTAAAAAGTTTATTAAAAATATAGTGTGAATAAAACCTTTTCTTTAAATGAAGTAATCCTAACCAAAATTAAGTACAAAAATTAAGCTCTTATTTTTTCACTTTGCCTTACCTTTCTCTTTGAAAATGTTCTAGCCCAATTATGAGATACATGGTTGTTTCCCTGAATTTCCTATAATCCTGATGCCACTCCTGTAGGTAAAGGAAAATATTAAAAATATACAGAGTAAGACAATAAAGTTGAAATGAAGACTGTTCATAAATTAACAAAGTTATCAAATAATCCTGATAACTATTTGAATTAACAGAAACAAAGAGTTCAAATTTAAGATAAATTAGACCAAACTCAAGATTTTAACTTCTGACTCACAAAACCATTTACTAATATAATAATAAATATAAAAATTATTACGCATTGATGAGGAATTAGCAAAGATCTCACTAGGACATAACAAAAATACAAAAGCAGGATAATCAATCAGGTTATCTCTTTTGTTCTCAAAATTCCTCACTATAAAAGCATATTATTAAATATTATTAAAGTACCTACAACACACTGAATGTTGGCTAAATTTTTATGGAAGTACAAATGAAGTTATTACTTTGAAATGAATCAAAGCTTAAACACTGTAACTTGATACAGAATTTTAAAGAATTAACAGAAAAATGCTAATTATAAATTTATTCAACCTTTCAATTTTTCCAAATTTGTGGTAAAATTTCATTGTAAATATGGTAGCTGGATAGTCTATTTACCTGAGGAATGGTAAAATGGATAGCTGCAAAGAAGGTGTATTTTACACACCCCAAACAAAAAAAACACAAAAAAACCCCACAAACCCGTTGCCATTGAGTCGATTCCAACTCATAGCAACCATACAGATAGAAGAGAACTGCCCCATAGGGTTTCCAAGAAGCGGCTGGTGGATTTGAACTGCTGACCTTTTGGTTAGCAGCTGAAATCTTAACCACTGTGCCACTAAGGCTCCTCACACACCCCAGCCCCCACACAAAAAAAATATTATAGGGCATGTAATAGGACTAGATGACTCAGAGCTGACAAATTATAACTCAAGAAGACAATAAAATCATCATTTTCTTAATAAAAATGGATTCAAGAAAAACATAAAACTCAATATACAATTAAGCTAAAAGAGATACTGATAATAGCTTGTATATACATACTTTTATAAGCAAATGTAAGTAAGAAACATACAGGCAAGTTATTGGCCAACAATATTCTCCTTGAATATAAACAGTTTTAATTATTCAAGGTACAATTTTCATAATATTAGTACACTTTCATAAAAAATGAACGTAAAAGCTGTTGTGCAACTATAAAATTAGCTTTTCTGGGGAAGGTATTCAAATTGCCATTTCATGTTGCCATTAGAATAGCCTTAGAAGTTGTGACTTTGATAAAGAGTAGGAAGATTTCTTCTGTAAAGGGCCCGATAATAAATGTTTTTAGGTTTTGCAGGCCTTGCAGTCTCTATTGCAACTAGTCAACTCGGCCACTGTAATGCAAAAGCAGCCCCAGCCACAAACAATATATAAACAAATGTTGGTGTTTCAATAAAACTTTATTTATAAAAACAGGTGGTGAGCTGGATTTGGTCTTCTGGTCAAAGTTTATGACCCATGACTTCAAGAAAGACAAAGATACGAAGGATATGTAGAATCCGAAAACATCATTTAAATACCTCTAAGATTTAATTGCTCTGAAATTAGAATACAAGAAGGTTTCAGAATAAACACTGCTGAATTCAATCTGATGAAGAAACCTGAGGGCTTGAAGACTCAAACCACATTTAAAAATTAAGCACCCTGCAACTTGAATCTTGGGAACATGGCTAGAGAGGATCAGCTCACTTAAAGGACATGAACGTGAAGTCATTATTAACTAAAAGAAGATTCAATTTGCTCCTCATGGTCATGAGGAAACATATTCTGGATATCTGTGGTTCCAGATCATACATCTTAGTTAAAATTCTCTGGCTAATGTGCTTCCTTTATGGGTAAATGCCTTTGAGCTTCTATTTATGTTGTTTTTGTCTGGATTAAATTAGTTAATACATATAAAGGGCTTAGAAGAATGCTTGGCATATAGCATGCACTTGATAAATACTAGTTATTATGTAATTCCAATTTAAAAACTAATATAATCTGTTGTATTGTTGAGCTGGAAAAGTTCACAAAAAAGTAGTTGGAACTAATCTTGCCATATAAAAGAAGACTGTACTTAAAAACAAAATGGAAAAAATTCCTTGTTTTGGTTTTAAATCTTTTGGTTTACATGCCATCATATCGAATAAACTCTAAAATAATTTATAAAGTTATTAATAACTTGAGTATTGACTTAGAAATTTAATTTTTACTCATCAGCCATAACAAATTTGAACTTAGTTGTGCTTGTGCTGAAATTAAAGACATGTCAGGGAATTACTGAAATCCACAATCATATATAGTTCAAACTCTAAAAAGGCACATTACCTCATATTCCTCCAAATTTACTTCTTCAGGTTTTATCATTTCAAGTTTGGCTTGAGCAACTTTCATTATATTGTGACACCTTCAAATAAAAGAAATGTTATTTCCAAATCAAAAGCAACATCCATAAAGTGAAAAAAATGTGTGTTACACAAAATCTAAACTACCAAGCACATATTAAAATGAAATATGTTGTCACTGAGCAATTTTTTTTAGAGGAAACAACTCCCAAATAACCTTAAGTGAAAAATATGTTTTTTGGACCAATGTTAGTTACACAGACTATAACGATAGCATCAATACTTCTAATTCAAATCTACCATGCTATAGTTATATTTGGCTATATGATTAAATTATACTTTATTAATAAATATACAAACTTACTATAGGCCTCCCAAATGGAATTACAATACCTTGAACACACACTGAAAGATGCAATAAAAATTGCATAGGGAAAAAATATGAAAGGTAGTTTTTTCCCACAATGTGTATCTATTAAGCTCAACAGACACTAAAACTTGTTTGTCCACCAAATGGCATTGTCCTTAAACAGTAAAAAGGAGAAATCCAAAATGTGCCTATCATTTCAGTTAAGGATGGAAACATTCCAAAAGATTTTATAATCAGAATTATTGCTAAAGAAATTCCTACAAATTGTAATTAATCACATACACCTGTCTTTCAAGCACCAGCTACATCAGGTTATCAAAATAGATTGACTACTTGTGATTCCCAGGAGAGAGAACTGCAAAGGATTAAAAAATCAATGTGATTACTCCATTAACATCTTCACCAAATTCAATAGAACATATGGACTGGAACATAGAACAGTGACAGCCCAGATGATGAGAGCCATAATCAGTCATATTTCTGAGCTCTTTGCAGCCATATGTAGCAAAATAAGTGATTCCCATACTACTAGTAGTAAAAACAATAGTACTATCCAAGATTCATCAAGTACCTAAGTCTACCAGGTATTATTCAAAACTATTAACTTGATTATTTATTTCAATTAATTAACTGCATAGCAGGCACATGGTGACACAGGATTTGAATCCAGATACTGTTTTTCCTCATATTCTCCTCAGCTACATATTTTTTTTTTTACAGATTATCATAAAAGGATAATCATTTCAGAATTAAAATTTGATTACAATGAACTCTGATATAGCATAAATGTTTCTGTATTCCTAAATAATTTTCAGTATCTTGGACCTTTACATGGGGCTTAGATATTTTTTGTTTCATTCTAACTAGATTAAATTTTAATTTTTAACAGAAAACATTTTTTGAAAATCCAAAGTTAATTGCATCATTGTACGCCTTCTCTTTTTGTCAGAGGATGTTTATTTATATACTTGACTCAATACTTTTCTCCAGTGCTTCTCAAACACAGGGGGATTTTGCTTCGTTACACCATGCCAGGGACATCTGGCAATATGGACATTTTGGGCTCTCACAACTTAGGGGATGCTACTAGCATCTAGCACGTACAGGCCAGGGGCACTGCTAAACATCCTACAATACAGGGCAACCCCCTTACTTACAACAAAGAATTATCTAATCCAAAAGGTCCACAGTGCAGAGATCGAAAATTCCTTTTTTTTCTTCTTTTAAAATATTGAGTCCCATAAGGCAGTCCTTATATTATACTCTTAATGTGTATTCTCATATTGTTTAGCTTACTACCTTGGTTCACAATTAAAATTTACTAAATGATTGAAGTTATTTTTCAGCCCAAACTTTAAAAGGCCATGAGAAATTACAAAGAAATTACAGAGACATTACAAAGCAGCTGTTCAAATTAGATGAAGTCAAATTTTGTGCTGTATTTATTTAAAAATGTGTTTGTGTATGTATAAAATAAATATTTAAAAATTACACTGGGGATTTAAAAAAAAAATAAAACAATTTCAAGCATATGAATTAGATATTTCACTATTTTCAAATTACCTTTCATCAAAACTCAAATTTCTATCTCCAAATTGTTCTAGCAATGTTTTCTCAATGATTTTCTTTGGTGCCCGGTTCTGGATAAAGTAGATCACTACATGGTGTAAACGATAATCTGTTTCTGGTGGGGTATCTTCTTGGGCCAACTTAACCAACCTTGAATACTCCAACTTTATTGCCTAGAAAATGCAATGAAAATGCTAATTTTGGTTGATTATAGTAATTAAAATCTTTCAATATTATAACTTTAGTTATGCCTGAATTCCACTTTTTTTTGTTTTTAAGTTTTACATTACAAACAAGTTAGTACATCTAAGGATACTGTTCCGTATTTCATAGTTTAAAAATTTTTTCTAAATTATTGACCACATCCTTTCACTATACAAATACTGTTTTTATTTTCATACACAGAAGTGGTAAACTAATACATCTAAGCTGACTAAGTGACTAATCCTGTCAAATTTATGTGTTCAGAACCTGGTCACTGAGATGCTAACTTCTCCCACTTAGTTTTTATAATATCAGTGTGATATGCATGTCTAATATTCCAAATTCTAGGAATGAAATGTAACTCCTCAGAATACCAACATTATCTGAAAGAAAATGGCTAGCTCTTGAATTACTTTAGAACTGAACAGTCCACAAATAAAGGATGATACAACAAGCCCTGATGTTGTAGCTACCACAGAATGAATCCCTTGTTGCTTATCAAAGTCAGAATTTTATTAGTATACTAATTATTACTGAATGTTATCACTATTGTTATCTTTGAGCTTACCTTTTCTTTATTAACAGAAACACCTCAGAATTTACAATTAATCACAATGGGGAATAATAAATACTAATACATAGCAATACATGTTTTCACATGTGAGCAAATAATTTGGAAATTATTTTCTCATATAGAGATATGTGGAGACTTACACATCAAATACTGCTGTATACAAGAAGTCTATATAATTAGATGACAATTTTTATATTCATTTATATTAGACTTATATCTAAATTTTAGCTCTATTAACCACAAAAAAATGTGGAGCTAAATATACAAAATATATTACAAAAAAATCCCTTCTCTTTAGAAAGGTTTTTTTGTTTCGTTGTGTAAATGCATACCTTTCTTAGGTAATTCTTGGCAATCCAGAAATTACCACCTATCTGGCTGCATTTTACAGAAGGGAGAAAGTATAACTGATAAACTTTAAGTGAAATATTCTGGTTATATTATACTTCATTGAAGAGAAGACTAATAATAAGTCTTTTCTACACTGCTTAGCATTACGAAAAGAATAAGAGAATCATTTTATAGCCAATACAAATGATTAAAATACCTTCCCTTGAATAAACTGATTTTTATTTTCAGAATGTCATTCCATAGTCTTACTGCTGTGGTTACAAACAGCCATGAAAATTAACACGTTGACATGTAAGATTCTAACACACGTAAGGCTTGCTTAAAACCCTTATGAATCTTCCTATTTTTTTTAATTTGGGGAAAAAATGTAATTTACCTCTTCACCTTATTCTAAGATTCTAATTTTCACAAGTGAATGTCACAATCACAATAAACAGTGATTTCAATCTATTAAAGCAGTAGAGATAGAAAGGCACTTCTAAATTTCTAGGAGTAATATTTCACACACACACAAAAACCCACTTTCATCAGCATAAATCTATTTCTCCACTATTTTTGTTTATTTTTAAGCTTCCATTTTAGGAAGTTTTCTGACTTTTAAAATATACCAGAATCATATCCGGTCCTTCACATTCTCAACAGATGTTCCATGCTGGTATATTTAGCAGATTTCTACACAATCTGCCGTTATGAATAATTAGCACTGCTGAGCTGTTTGATTTGCCTTATAATACTTCCGCAGAATCTAGCTCTAGAATCAGTTTGCGCTTTCCATATTTTTTGGCTATGATGGTAATTAAGTAATTATTGAAGATACTGTGACGAAACCACCACACATCTACAAAATAAAATGTGATGTTGGTCATTAGGTGACAGAACTACTTTGTAATTATTTTTTTAACCTCTCTTTCACCATGGTCCTCCTATCCTAATCAGAGCCAATGTTACCTATTCAGTCTTGATTCCTATTACTCTTTAGCATGGACTTCTTCTCACCTAGGTCCACAAATGCACAAATGCCCTTGCTTATTAAGTTCTCTGCATGTGTGATTTCATTTCTTGTTCTCCTCATCTATCTACAGAGGACCCATTCAACAAGAACAGTTTAATTCTCTGTCCTTCGAAGCTTTCTTCAGTTCTAAAGACCCAGGTAATTTCTACCTAGACTTTTTTCCTACTTTTCTAAATTATATTATAATTTATAATTTCTTAAAGACTTTATTTAATTATACACATACCAACTACACAAACATACAGTATATTCTAAAGGCAGAAAGATGTCATAAAAATTTGACTAGACCAAGATTCAAAATAACTATATATGTCACTTACTAATTGTGACATAAAGCAAGACAAAGAATCTTCTAAGTCTCGATGTTCTTATATCTAAAATAAGGTTAGTTGAGCTTAAAAAAAAAAAAAAAGGCCAATTGCCATCGATTCAATTCCAACCCGTGGCAACCTCATGTGTATTAGAGTTGAACTGTGCTCCATAGGGTTTTCAACAGCTGTGAATTTTCAGAAGTAGATTGCCAGGCCTTTCTTCTGAGGCACCCTTAGGTAGATCTGAACCCACCAACCTTTCAGTTAGCAGCTGAATGCTTAACAGTTTGAACCACCCAATGGTCATACTAGTTGAGCACAGAGAGTATATATCTTTTACAAAATGCCTAAGGACAATATTTTAAAAACTGGTAGTGTTAACAGGAAATGAAGAAAATTTACTTCAAATCCCAATGGAAAGAAATTATACAGGCCATATTCTTTGACCACAATGCAATAAAAATAATAAAAATAATTCCTAAACAAAACACTTAGGCATTTAAAGATAGTGTTCTAAACTATTCTTGACTCAATGGAATCAAAATTATATTAATATTGGGAATATGAATTATGGAAGCCTACAGGATACAGCCAGAGTGACAGTCAAAGGAAAATTCAAACTTAAACAATACAGAATAAAATTTGTTTCAAGAAGCTAGAAAGAGCAAGGAAATAAACCAAAATAAAGTAGAAGAAATAAAATAATGTGATAATTTGATAGTCAAAGGCTTTTTCTTTTCAAAAAGCCAAATGGAAGACCAAAAAGGGAGAAAATACTGAACACTAGGAATAAGAAAGGCAAAAATACAGAAAAAGTTTTAAAATTTGTAAGAGAATAATAAACCTTTTAGGCCAATAAATTATAATATCTAGATTAAACAACTGATCATCTAGGAAAATATAAATTACCAGGATTTCTTTAAGAGGTAGAAAAACTGAAAAGACCCAGCAAAATTAGAGAACAACTGAAAAGGCTGCCTAAGATCTGTACCCAGTAAAGGAAAAAGGCCCACACTACTTTAAAGCTGTGCTGTTATGTCAGTCTTCAAGGACTAGATGATTTCTGTGGTATCTAAATTGCTCCATAGTCTGAAAAATGGGGGAAAACCTCCTTAATGATTATATAAGGCTAGTATAATCTGAATATCAAAAACTGACAAACATTAAAACAAGAAACTATAGATTAATTTCATCTATGTACCTATATACCAACACCCATATTCACTTTTTAGAAACTGCATTGTTTAAAAAAAGAATCTACAAAAGATAGATGCTGTTTATTGTGGTGTTTTAGATCACTGAGTGTACAGAATAGAGAATTCAAACAAAATATTGCTGTTTTTCAGTTTCGTTTGTGGAATTTGAAATTACTCAAATTTAAAATAAATTACTGGACTGTGGAAAAAAAAAAAGACAGATGCTGTTTACAGAGATTAAAACAATCCATGTTAAGATCTTTACATTATCACAATTAAGGAGAAATTTTTTCAGCATCTCAACAGATGTACTTTAAACGCTAAATTCCAACACCCATGAATTTAAAAAAAAAAAAAATGTCTTAAACCACGACTATAAGAAAATATTTTTCAATTTATCAGGGTGATCTATAAGAAACCAATACTATACATCATACTTAATAATAAAATACTAGAGAAGAGACATTCCCATTAAAATCAGGAAATAGAAAAAGGGGTATGCTACCATTATTTTAATATTCAACCACATTCTGAAACTCCTGGTCATTGTAATAAAACTAGAAATAAAATAAGAATACAATGGGAATAATGAGATAATAACTAGGAGTCAGTCTGCTGAAATATTCAACTGAAAAACTATTAGAAAACGAAGAGCTCACTAAGATGACTAGATATAATATGTAAAACTCTAGTTTTCATACTACCCACTTTACCAATAACCTGACAGAAAAAGTGGTAGAAAATGACCTAGTTCTTATACATTTACATATAAAATAAGAAAGGTATAAAACATTATGAAGTAAAATTATAAAACTTTACCAAAGAATATAACATGGAAACAAAGAGAAAAGGTATATCATTTCCCATTTAAGACTCAAAATACTAGTAGGCAGAATTCTCCACCTCATATTAAATTAATGCATTAATATAATCTAATTCTGATGCAATCTGGGGAGGGAGTTGGCAAACTGGTTTTAAAATTTATCAAAACGGAAAATTAATGAGACCAAACTTTTTCCTTAAAGAAAATGAGAAATTGTTTTTCCTACAAAATGTCAAAATATATTATAAATGTCCAGTAGTGAAAATAGATAGGCTGTTCAACACAGAAGAATAGGGTCAGTGGGATAGACACCCATAAAGACCAATTTATAAATGGGATTTAGAATATGATAACTATGGTATTTCAAGTCAGCGTAAAAAAAATACATTAATCAAAATTTTATATTTGGACTACCGAGTTATTTCTCTATTTCAGGGAAACTAAACTCCTGTGTCTTGTAATCTAAAGAGAAAGTTAAATCATAAAAAAGCTCTACAAGAGTTAAAGGTGTGTATAATCTTGGTAGAATCATATAACCCAAAACCTATAAAGAAAATTGTCATATTTTGTAAGATGAAAAAAAATCTGCACAGTAAGCTACCAAACATAAACTTAAAAGACAAGTGATAAACTACAAAACAACTGGCAGATTATAAAATGAATTGTTTTGGTAGATCAAATGCTTAGTTCATATATGTATTTATTATACAGGACAAAGCAGATGAATACGCAGCTAACACAAGAGTGAGCAACTGTCAAAAATCTTCTGAAAAGATACTCAACCTCACCAAAGATCAAGAAACACATCTTTAATAAATGGGATTAGATGCTTATTATGTCATTTTGTCTGACAACCAAGAATGGGAGTATAAACCAGTAAAACTATTTGAAGGCTATCTGCAGTATTATCAGTATTTAAAATACGCAAGCACTTTGACTTGGCAATTCCACTTTCCTATGTTCATATGATGTATGTACAAGAATGATATACGTACAAGAATGTTCACAGAAATATTGGAAATGACCCGAATACCCATCAACAAAAATGGTAATGATAAATGCAATAATAGCTAATGTTTTTAAGTGTTCATTATGTGGCAGACACTGTCTGATGAGCTCTACATGGATTATTTCATTTATAGTAAATCAAACACTAAAAAGAATAAAAATACATAGTGTACCTAATTTAAGAAAAACAGGAAGACAGAAACAGTTATCATGTGTTGGATACTGTTATTCACATACTTTGTGAATGAATTCTGAATGTTGATAATCATCAGAATACACTGCCAAGAAAACATAGAAAATATGAACATAAAAAAAGTTCTTTACCTATTTGGTGCTCTACCAAAAATATACATTAATTACAGACAACTCACACTGCTTACATATGATTTATACACATATGTATTTTTCAATTACAGATGTTTGAAAATGTACACTAATATGAAAAAGGTAAAAAGGAAGGTTTTGTGATTATAGGTATTAAGTTGAGCCACACGAAATTGCTGATTTTGTAGGGCCAAAGTGGTTGATGGTCAGCAATTTCTAATATGTGAGTTAAAAAAAAAAGTTGTATTAGAAGATGAAGGTCTTGACACTGACACAGCAGATCAGCAGACTCACTGTCCATCTTCCACTGCATCAGGACTAGAACTGGACCCGTAATATAAAGCCAGTGATAACAATTACAGTAATAACATAGCTAAACTTTGAGCATTTACTATCCACTATCTAATGATTTTTTATTTAATTTAATCATTACCATCTAATGATTTTGTATTTAATTCTGATTTAATCAAATTTAAAAGATTTTAACACGTGCAAACATTTTGTGTGTGTGTGTGCGTACGCATGTGCACATGCATGCACATGAAGATAGAGGGATGGGAACTGTGTATATCAGTGCATATATGTAGGACAAGAAAAGAAGGCTTATTGCACATGAAGATAGAGGGACGGGAACTGTGTATATCAGTGCGTATATGTAGGACAAGAAAAGAAG
>NW_004443948.1:17884506-17948950 GCF_000243295.1 Trichechus manatus latirostris | reverse complement strand
AGGACAAGAAAAGAAGGCTTATTGCACATGAAGATAGAGGGACGGGAACTGTGTATATCAGTGCGTATATGTAGGACAAGAAAAGAAGGCTTATTTATCATTCACAGTATTACATAGGGAATCCCACGGTTAAAGTGTAACTTAAGAATTACAAAAATACAAGCATGCTATTTAAAGATATGGAATTAAATGCCAAAAGGATCAGACAAAATATCTGAAAGCTGTGACTGCTGGGAAGTTGATGACTGTTGTTTGTAGTATGTAAAATTAGTTGGACTCTTCAAACTATGTGCATGTATTAATTTAATAAAAATGAGATTTCCAATTCAACTTGAAGATACATCATTTGACAAAAAATGACAATCGCACTGTAAATTATAGATAATTTTTCCACAAGAAATAGATGAAAATATTATAAGACATATATTCAGTGTTTTTTGTTTTTTTAAGAGGACATGCAGACCACCTAGGCATGTGGATGAATTTTTTACCATAAAAAATTAAGAAATTAGTAAGGAAACGTAACTACAAAAAAGTAAATTATTTTCTTTTCCTTTTCTTTCTTTTTTTGTTTAAGAGTAGTTTTTCAATATAGGATCCTATTAGGGTGAACAGCCTGTACTAGAACAAGTCGCCTGGGACATTCTGGTATAGTATTCAAAGTTCTAAATCCTGGGAAATCCCCTTATCCTAGGTACAAAAGGATGGTTGGTCATCCTAATTTAAAAAATTCAAAAATATTTACCATATTTTAAGGCAAATAATGCACACCTTCTACGTTTATTTGCCAACTGCACCCACCCCCAGCAAGGTGTTTTTGTAAGTGCCGGCATCACAATTTTTTTTTTAAATGTTGCTGTAAAAAAAAAAAAAAATTAGCATAGCACACTTAAGAAAATACCTCAGGGGGGAGGGAGTGGTTGGCAAACAAACGAAGAAGGTGTGTGTTATTTGCGTAAAAATACGGTATTGATATAAGGCACAAGGTCTTGGTGTTGCACTATATAATGAAAAAAAGTAAAAGTAAACAGCTTTTAAAGACAGAGCCAGATGAGAGTAGAACATGGAAAATTTTAGGAGTCCCTTGGTGGCATAAATGGTTAATTACTTGACCATTGGCTGAAAGGTTGGCAGTTCAAACCCACCCAGAGGTGCCTTGGAAGACAGGCCTGGCAATTTGCTTCTGAAAGGTCACAGCCTTGAAAACCCTAAAGAACAGTTCCACTCTGCACACGAGGTCACCATGAGTTGGAATCAACGTGATGGCCACTAACAACAATGTCAAAAGAGAAAGGAGAGTGTAGTTTATTCTATGTGAATTATACTTCAATAAAATTGTTTTTAAAAAACACTAAAAAGGGAGAACAGTAAAACAATTTAAGGAAGATTTCTGGTTAATCTAACTAAATGATAAGACATAAATGGTGTTTTCATCATTTAAATATGAAAACATATAATGCTGTAACAAAAACATTTAAAAGATCTGGTATTAAAGGAAAAAAAAATCTAGTCATGGAGCACTGCATTAGCTTGATGTTCTCACATGTCTTGAAATGACTAGAATATCAAAAATTAATCATGAGGAAAACAAGTGAATACGAAGCATAAATGAGAACTATATGATAAATCATTTTAGAAACATGAAATGAAGAAAGAAATTTAGTATCAAATAATTATAAAATTAAAGGAAAAAATATGAACTAATAGTATTAATAATGAAAAGAAAATAAACTATTTCTAGAAGGAGTTACTCAGTTCCTATTATTACTCATCAATTCCCTTTATTCCCTTCAGATATAAAATAGAATTCAAATTTCTGCTAACGAATCAGAGGAGCAATATTAGGGAAACTCAGGTAAAATACATTGTTTTTCTTGAATTATCTGGAGTAAAAGAAAATATATCAGTCTCGGATTTATGTATAAAAGGAGAACACCACCCCCCTGGCCCGGAACATCAGGTGGCCGTGGCTAAAATGGGAAAAGAAAATCTATACAGGTAAACCAGATTTAAGTGAAGAAAATAAAACATTTTTCAAAAGTTTAATTTAAAAAAAGAAGAAGAAAATGAAAATGTTAATTGTACCTTAAAGAACCCTGCTTCAGGACCACACCTGTCATATACATTCCTGGATTTACCTATCGCCATGATAATACCTTGCATGTTCGGTGTCATCATGATCTGCCACAAGGGATTTAAAGTAAGAGTTTTTGAATTGTTAACATAAAAAAATCAAAAACCAAAATAAATTCTTTACATGCAAGTTAAAAGCTCCTTTGTATTTCACGATTTATATATCAAATGCTGCATTTTTGTTTTTTTTATATACCAAATGTGATCTGATATGCATGTAAGCATCTTTCAAAATCATCCATACAGGGCGACAGCTAGCTCATATGGTGCCTTTGTGCAAACTGCAAAAAGGCATCCTTTCTGAACTGAGAAATTTAAAAAATGCACATCCCTTTGGACAGACAAATCAGAAAAATGTGCTGCCCTGAGTGAGCTCAATTTTAACCCCACTTCTGCCTTTTGGCTAGGCATCCCTGCACAACTATAAGATCTGCACATCTGTAAGCAGCAGCCCTGCATCCACATGACTTATTTTTAAATACTCCAAGGCACATGCACTGTTAAACTGTCAGTCCAATCATTTAAAAAAAAAAAAAAAACAACCAACAGCATAAGCACTTACACAAAAGACAGTGTTAAATGATTAATCACAATTCTACTTTATTAAATGCCAGGCTCACTCTAATACAAACATTTAACACTTAGGTGCTTGATCAATACATTAACATTTTTATTAAAAGCATGCCAGTTTCTGTAATTTTCCAGAGCCAATATCATAATAAAAAGTTCCTTGGAACAATGTATTGTTATTAATTACTAAATACTAAAGTATTTCTTTGTTTTCATAATAGCTTATTATTCTCAGCTGTTTACATTTTAAAGTATCTGCAAAATGAAATAGTTCAATTCACTGTGAAGCTATCTCATTAGAGCAATTCAAGAGACTGCATTCATTATCTGATTCACTGAAGTTTATTAACCATGTATTTATTCTGGATTAGACACTGAGAGTTACAATATAGCTAACATTATATGCTTAAGAAAAACCCTTCTGACCAGTTCCTATCTCACAGATCTGCTTCATATTCTCCTTAGAGCCCATGCTTTCTTATGTTAGCACGGTGATATTAACGTCATTGCAACACTTCTGATTATGGAGAATGACTCTTTTTTAAAAATTGATTATAACCTTGAAGTAAATCTGAAAAAAAAGTTACTTGGAAAACTCTATTTTATATATGTTTAATTCTCAGTTATCTACCCCAGTAAAAATCAACAAATGAGCAAATACATCAAGCTTTTTCTTAAATGTCCCCCCACCCACAGACATGGTCTTCTTTGTTGTTACTATTCAGAAGCGGCTTTACTGGCCTTAACTCCGATACAGAAAATAATAACTCTCAGAATCTCAGAGAGAAAAGCAGAAAAGAGAAGAAATAATTTGAATAGACCAGGATAACAAGACGTTCTCATTCCTAAGAACCATATCATGAGAAGTAAAAATGTCTCCATACTATTGAAAACCAAAACAAAACCCACTGCCGTCAAGTCGATTCCAACTCACAGCGACCACACAGGACAGAGTAGAATTGCCCAATAGGGTTTCCAAGGAGCAGCTGGTGGATTCGAACTGTGCTGACTTAGCTGCCATAGCTCTTAACCACTGTGCCACCAGGGCTCCTATACTGCTTAAAAATTACCTAAATAGATGAGTGTTAACAGTGAAGAGACAAGAAGAAGTAAGATGGAGGGGCCACTGTGAATACCTGCAGGCACTTGGTAATGCTGATGAATCATTCAATTCACAGGCACACGGAGAAGTAGCAGAAACAAAGACATCAATTATCTATTTTGCAATGATGCTGTAGGATTTTCTGGTAGATAATGTTGGGCAAAGTATTATAAATAATTCAAGTAAAACAGGAAAGGAAAATGAAATTATTAAATGCTCAAAAGTTTTCTATTAATTAAACAAATCCTACAGTAATCTATCAACCTGAGAGTAAATTAATTTATTTCTACATAAAAGCATTTCAGAAACATAAAATTATTCTTTTGACAAATTCCGTAAGCTTTCTACTTAAATTTGCATTTAAAATTCAAAGTTCTGTTAGCAACGGGTATGGTAATTTCAGACCATGGGTGGCAAAGCTGTACGTTATGCGCAACAGACATAAGTGTGAGGGTGCAGGCATGCCCAAAGTACTTTCATTAAATAGCAAAAAATAAGTAGGAATCGTGCAGAGGGCTATAACAAAGGTACCTCGTCATCATAACCCCCCTCCTTTGACTCAATCATAAATTTCCCTACGTGAGGAATCGCCACCTCTACAACTCGCTGGTTAGAAGGTGGTCGGCTTGTGGCATTTTCAGGTTTCTGCAGAAGAAAATCATTAGTATCAACATTAGAAAAGAGAACAATGGAAACACCAGGTTTGAGTGCATAGACTTTCTAGTCTTCTAAAACATTTGCATTTGCTTAGTTTGAAATGAAACCACCTAAAACTGAACAGTAGAGGCAAATGCATCAATCAAGTAAAAGTAAAAGATCTACAGCTTTCCCTTTTCCTCCCAAACACTAAATTTTCTTTTTTTTTTTTTTAACCCACAAAGCATTCTGGACTCCAAATCCTTAAAAATAATAAACACTGAAGTTACATTTACTAATGTTGTCTATGCAGTTGATGTTTATGTTAAGAAAAATCCAGTAACTCCAAAAAGGTCTTATTTCACTAAACAGATTTATAACTAGCATGTTCTACTATTTACCTATAAACACATTTTTAAAGTACTTAAGGTGTTTGAAAGCAGCTTAAGTAATTTCAATTTGCATTATAAAGAACAGTGTTCCTAAGCATAGATATTTTCCTAGGCACAGTTCTGCCATAAAATAGACGTTTTTATAAGAATAATACAGAGTGAATTTTAGAGCAGATTTCAGCACGTGAACATTTTCTGGTTTTCCAGAGGTGCACAGGCAATAACTAAACAACAAAACAAAACTAATGGCCAAGACTGGAATTTTTCCCTTTTAAAATACATGGTATTTTTAACCGTAAGATTTTTAGAAAAGGTTTTCTTAATCTGGATCCTCAACTCTTCAAAAGGCAATAACCAATCTGCATAGTTGTAGTTATCATGAGAGATGATATTCAGCTAACCCAACACCCAGTACATAAGAGTTGTTCCATAAATGGCAAGTATTATCAGTATTATACTATTTTATTATGTGACTTTAAGTTGCTATATTTGAATAATTATAGCTCATTTATGACTATCACACATATCCTATAGCCATACGCTTGGCCCATGATATTTAATTAGAGATTTTTCATCGTTTCAGCATATGAGTGAAGAATACTTGTTCCACGTTTCCTTTCATAAGAGTGAAATACAAACAGGTAAACTGAGAAATCTGTCTGGACTTTCTGGTGAAGAATTTGTCACTAGCAAATCAATCCAAGTAAACACTTCAAAAAAGGCTAAACTTGAAAGGTGTTAAATTCTTCAGTTAATAAGTTGCAAAAATAATGAAGAGATTTTTATTAATTACCTGAAGTTCATTAACTATCTAAGTATCTTAAAAACAGAAAAAAACATACTTAAGGCATTATGGCAAGTAGCAACTTGGAAATGTATTACTTAGAATACTGATCCTTATAAAATATTTATTCCTTTCGAAAAACAAAACTGCACTTAGGAAAAATGAAAGTTTTGTAAGCCTTCCTCAGTTACTGTAGAAGACTTTTAGCAGCCCAAGGCTGATCAATAACATGGCTGAAAAGTGAAAAAAAAAAAAAAAAAAAGCAGCTTGGGGCATAGAATAATAATTCTGAGGTTATCATTCATTAAGTTTAGGTAATCCCAAACCACTACATTTTTTCAAAAAGAATTTAAAGGTGACATTTTTGGGGTTCACTGAGGTAAAATACATTTATGTTAGTTTTTTCTATTATTATCAGGCCCTATGGAAACACTTCCAAAAAGGCTAAACTTGAAAGGTGTTAAATAAAAGATTTTTATTAAATACCTGAAATTCATTAACCATCCGGGAGCCTTGGTGTCACACTGGTTCAGAGCTTGGTTAAGAGCGCGAGTAAAAAATAAATAAATAAATGGTCTCATAAAAGAGTTGTTAGAAACCTGCATAACTACAATCCCTTTGGCCACAGAACTTTAAAACGACCACAGTTTTTAATTCAGTAAGTCAACTGTGGGGAATTGATCTTAAAGAAATAATCTGAAATATGAAAAGTTTTATTTCAAGCAGACTGTTTATAATAATATAAAAATATAAACAAATATGCAATAGGGGGATGGGTAAGTAAACAAGAATTGAATCACTCAATGGAATAATACTCAGCCACTAAATTTGTTTTTTTACAAAACTTTATAACATGGAGAAGTGGTTATGTTATCAGTAGGTGAGTAAAAATAGAAAACGCAAAATATAAAATTGTATCTGCATTAGTAACTCAACTATGTAAAATGAATCCCAAACCTGTGTATAAAATCAAGAGTACCAACATATCAACATATTAACAATGATTAACTTTGGTAGTGGGAATATGTATGATTCTTTCTTGAAGTTTACTTTTCTGTACTTCTCAAATTTTCTAAAGTATTTCATTTAAAATTGAAGACATTCTGCTAAGGCTCAAGCTGCCTAACTATTTTGAGAATATCTCTCTACGGTTTTTGTGCTTCTAAACTTTCCAGGGAATTCTTACATTGAAGTTGGAACTTAATAATATATTGTTCTATCTGGAAGATGGCTAGGGTTTAAGCAAAAGAAATGACCTAACAGCTACTTCGTTGCTGTGTGCCACGGAGACAACTACTTAGTGACTATTATATGTCAGGTATTTTCAAAGAAATCATCTTAATTAATCCCACAATCACTTCTATTTTGTGGAAAAGAAAAGTGAGGTTTAGAGAAATCAAGCAACTTATTCAAAGTTGCATTGCTAGTACGGAGTAAAACCAATATTCAAAAACCCAGGACTGTCTGACTCAAAGTCTGAAGACTTTTTTAGCCTACGTAATTAAACCTCTGAACTACAGTATTAAATGAGATAACCCAAACAAGGAGTGACTACCATGATCCTAAGCAACTGGCCAGGAACCCTGGCGACGCAGTGGGTAAGCATTCTGCTGCTAACTGAAAGGTCGGTGGTTCAAACCCACCAGCTGCTCTGCGGGAGAACGATGTGGCAGTGTGCTTCCGTAAAGATTTACAGCCTTGGAAACCCTATGGGGCAGTTCTATTCTGTCCCATAGGGTCGCTATGAGTTAGAATCAAACCAAAAGCAATGGTTTTTTGTTGTTTTTAAGCAACTAACCATGAGACCAAGGACCACAGGCCTCTCCAGACAGCCATTAACACATTCTTAGGCCTGCTGCAGGATTTGTATAGACAATAGGACCAACTGGGTGCTACTCAAAAAGACAAGGCAGCAGGTTGTTAGTTTACAAGATGATATTGATGTTAAGAAACTAAGTACATAATCAAAATTTAGGTGCTAATTTCTGGGAATTTAAATTACATACGAATATTCGAACTAAAAAATGATTATATAATACGTAATGTTTTTGTTTTTCTGATTTGAGCTAAATGGATGGTTCTTATTAGCCATAATGTAGGCTTTAACAAATAAAAACCTTAATTAGCAAAGGCCCTGGCAAAATAATTTTTTATATCAGGCAAAAACGTTTCTCTTGCACCTATCACTCGGCTCTTTTTCCTGCCCTGGGTTGTATCTCTTCCACCATCTCCCAAGAAACCTGCATCTCAGATTGATTAAAAGAAGCATGTTCCGTTAAATACTTCAGAGTTAGCAGATATTCATCAAAGCTCATTTGGAGTCTCTGAGGCATTATTTTTATACCGTGTTTGGAATCATCAAAAAATAAATCTAATTACATTAATATACTCAGAGTTTTTTTTTTTTTTTTTTTGTAAGATGATGTATTCATATATTTTCAAAAATTTCCAAACAGGAAATGAAGAAATAAAAAAGTAATTTCTGATTATTTAGTTCATCAACGTAATTAACAAAATACTCTTATTTATTGAAAATTTTGCTTAATCAAGTCTTATTTATTAAAGACCTCACTGCAATTAGGTTAAATTCACTTACTTAGCAGAAAATTCTGCGTTGTAAAATTCTGACATGTACTTTCCTTCCAATTCTCTAGAAGGGGGATGTTCAAACACTAAAATCAGCTATGATGAAATCAACATTGGAGTTGGCTTATACTCACTAATAAAACAAAAGACAACCACAGCAACTGAATGGTTTTGCAGTTCTAAATTCTTCAAATCACACCTTTCAGGATATCATATCATTAAAAAACATAGTACAATACTGATACGTTTGTTCAATTTACTGACATAAAAAGACATACCTGAGAATCAGAATATAGTAAGATAAGAGTGCCAATTTTTGTACAGGACATCCTATTGAAATATGCATCAACAGTTTTGTAAGATCACATTGCTCCCACTAATAATACTCTAACCTAGAGCATTAGTAATTTTATTGTTAAACACATTTCATGCAGCAATAAAAATTACACCTTAAATTCCCAACTCTTCTAATGTAATAAGGTTCCAGATGGAGACAGTGGTAGGGGAGAATAGAACTGCTAAATTTTATACTACTCTATTAAAAGTTTAAAATCAAATGGCCAATTTAGTCTACGGCTGATTTTTCATAATTCTCTAAAAGGAAGACTGACACCTATACGAAAAGTCTTTAAAACTACAGACAACTTCGGAAGTTATAGTCTTGGGGTTAGGTGCCTGCCCCAGTCACTGAGCTCATTTATAGCAAAGCTGTCACTTGACCCTGCCTCTCCTGACTACCAGACAGGTCACTCACCATCACATTCCCAGGAAATGTTGCCAACATGGCTGTGTTCAGAGAGCTAAAAGAAAAGTTCTTACCGACTGCAAAACTGTTTCAGGACTTTTATCTTCATGCTCATGTGATGCCTTGGTAATTATTCGAATAGTTTCTTCTTTCAAGTGCTTTGAGAAATCACTTCTTGATGGCTGCTCTAGATATTCTGGTTCTCCCGCTTGTGCTTCATGAGAAAAGAATCAATTGTGTATCTAATATAAATCACAGAGAGTCTATACTAAGATGAATCTACATATTTCTAATAATTCTGAATTTACATAACAACCAATTTTACTCTTCTATTTAAAGTAAAATATCCTTCAACATAATGAACTCCTCCCCAACAAAATTTACCAAAAAAAAAAAAAATCCAAACCAACAAAACTCTAAATAATTACTGAAGAAGCATTCATTATAGTTTAAGATAAGAAATTCATAATAAATTATTCTGACATGGTAAGTACCAAAATCTCATTTTGGAAAATCATTAGCAATTTACCAAAAAAAAGAAAAAGCTTTTGGTTTGTATACGATCCTGGTCTGAGTTTCCACAGACAGCACATCTGACGAGGCCCTAACCCTGAATGAACCCAATCTTCTGAACCTGCCCCTGGCAGGTGAGCACTGGCAAAGGAAAAACAAAAACAATTTCACGAACTGGTACCATTACAAATTCAAGACTTCAAATACTATCCATGTGAAGATAACTCCCAAATATATATCTCCAACTGTTACTTACTTTCTGAACTCAACCCTTATGGCCAATAATGTACTCTGAATGTATTTTATAGACAACTTCAAA
Source organism: Trichechus manatus latirostris (assembly GCF_000243295.1). Taxonomy (NCBI): domain Eukaryota; kingdom Metazoa; phylum Chordata; class Mammalia; order Sirenia; family Trichechidae; genus Trichechus; species Trichechus manatus. Next base: position 17,939,170 of record NW_004443948.1, on the reverse strand, counting down.
ATCCTTTCACAACCTATAAGGCTTTACATAAGTGGGCGTCTGTCTCTCTCTCCACCATCATCTTTTGCCCTTTATCCTTTGCTCAAAGGGAAACATGCACTAAGTTTTTTGGCTTTACTAATATACCAAAGGAAGGATGTGTCCTTCAGATCCTTCCATATACTCTTTCTTCTGCCTGTATGTTGACCCACTCTCTCTCTCTCCCCATCTAGTAACTTCTACTTGTCCTTTTTGCTTAAATGCCATTTCCCTATGGAAGTATTTCTGATTACTCCAGACTAGGCTAGGTCTCCCAGTGATAAACTTCTAGGGCAGGGTTTCTTGATCTCAGCACTACTGACATTTTGGATTGAATAATTCTTTGGTGTGGAGGGCTGTCCAGTGCACTCCAGCATCTACCCACTAAATTGACAGTAGCACCACCAACTCCCCCCACAAGGTGTGGTAAGTAAAAACATTTCCAGATATTACCAAATGTCCCCTGGGGGGCAAAACCACTCCCAGATGAGAATCACTACTCTAGAGTAACTTATACTTTCTTTTTAATAGCACTTACCACTATTATGACTTAATTATTGCTGTATTTGTTTAAAGGTCAGATCCCCTACTAGACTGTAGGAATCGCAAGCGTAGGGATGCTCTCTCCCTTCTGTATTGCTATTCTTCAATATCTAGCATACAATAGGCACATAACAACATAATGGAACAAACGAACTAATAAATAATTTAATGAATGGATATGGGGAATAAGAAAGTACACTAAAATGTTCTATGATGCTACTGGAATTAAGTGGGTCCTTGCTCAGCTATCTGGTGGGACGCAATAGGACTACTCTTGTCCTATCCAATATTTTATTAATTTTAAGAATTTCTCAAAGTGAAATATTAAATTATAATTTCAAAGTATATGCATGATCATTCATTTACCAACAAATTTTAATTAAGCATCTGTGTGACAGGTACGAGGCTAGGCACTGGGAATCTAGTTGTGAACAAAATAGCTAGTCACTACCTTCATGAGGTTTATGGTCAATTACTGGGAATTCATTAACCAAAGAATCACTCATTATTATAAATTATGACAATATTACAATAGCACATTCTAGGAGTAAAACTGGGTGGTGGTGGTGGTGAATTTAGGCTGTGGGATATGGGATAAAGGATCTTTAAGCTGAGGGATAGATGGATTCGCTTTGCCAGATGGAAGAATGAAGAGCCCATGTAGCAAGCATGGGCTGGATCCAAAAGAAGCCCAGTGTGGCTGGACTACATATAGTGCAAGAGGAGATGGCAAGAGATGTACAGGTAGGGGCAAAATCATCAGGGGCCTTTAAGTCACAAAAGAGTTTTGAGTACAACTGAAAGTGAATAAAGACTTTAAATAAGATGGCAACAGGGCAAGTTTTAAAAAAAAATCATTTTTAGCTATGTTTTGAAAAATGGATTAGAGAGAAGAATGAAACTAGAGGTCAGTGAAGGTACTAGAACAGTACGGACAAGAGATGATTGTGCTTTCGGACAAAAGACAGCAACAGAGGTAGAAAAGAATGACTAGATTCAACATATATTTTGGACATAAAGCTTAGAGACTAGATGTAAAGGATGACTCTAGATTCCTGGCATGAGTAACTAGGTTAATGGAGGTAAAATTTTCTGTGATAAGGAAAACTAGAAGTGGAAAAGTTTATAATATGCATAACAAGGCAAGAAGTTAAAAGAAGATAAATGTTCTCATTTCTGTAGTTCCTGACTCTGAACTGCAATGGTCTTTCAGTTCTTTATGCTAGATTAAGTAAAGAAAACCCTGGACTGCCTCCAGCTGAGGAGGGTTCCATTCCTGGAAGGCTTTGTGATACGTGCTTAAGCCAGTTGCTTTAGTGTTTAACAGAACAAAACTCCCTGTTGATAAAGGTTTTCTTTGCTTTTTCCATTCTATATTTCTTCTCACCATAATAGATAAAATGTCAAAGATTGCTATTAGGATGTGAGCCTACTGCAATTAAGCACCAAAGAAATCTGTCTGGTCTGACACTGCTCTACAGCACTGAAACCTAGAGAGTCTTAGGTAAAATAAGCCCTTATGAGCAAAAAAAACAAAAAAACAAAAAACTTAGCTGATCAACATAATCAAATCCACCTTAGGACACCAGGGCTAAGGTTTCCTTTCACATAGGAATTTGAGTCCAACAACCTTATGAGTAATGCAGAATTACTCTGCCTTAATGTCATACACAACCATTTCCTCTAGAGTTTCCCCTGTGGATGTATCTCCTACGGGACTTACACGAGTGGTGTTGTAATCATAATAGGTGAACCTACAAGGATTTGAAACCCTGAGAGACTGGAATCCAAAACTCAAACTGCATTCACAAACTGTTTATTAAGCCTGTGCCATTGTCAGTCCTATGCTAGGCATTAAAATGTGAAAAAAAAAGTTTACTTGTTTTAAGAAACTTTCAGTAAAATCAGGTAGATATACACCCAATTACAATACCATGTGCTAAATGCAGTAACCGAGTTATGCACAAGGATCTCTATACATAAGCACTGTGGACCCAATACACACATGTGGGATGATGGTGCATGTTAAGAAAGACTTTCTAGAAGAAATGCCAACTGAGCTGCACCTTGAAGGATTTGTAGAGAGGATTATCTTGAAGATGAGAAAGGAGAAGATTCCAGGCAGAAGGAATAGCATATGCAAAGGCACTATAAGGACATAAAGAGGAATATGATAAATTTGGTAGTGAGAATAGTTTGGGATTCAGAGGAAAAGGATAATAGTTGCTACAGGGGTTATGTGAGAGGGATTTGCAGAGACTTTGGGATATGAGAAAGGTCTTAAAGAATGGGTAAAATTTCAAGAATACTGATGTTAAGAGGACATTTTTAAAGGATAGGAAAGTTTTCTAAATTTAAGAGAAATGGGGAGTAATCTGGTTTAGATGAAACTCAGGGTACTAATAGGAAAGTAATGTTGGAAGAAGTATGAGGGAGACAGATTATAATAGAGGACCTGCATAAAAAGAAAATAGGTTTTGGCTTCATTTTTTTACACCAAAGAGTAAAAACATGTTTTCTAGAACAAACAAGCAAAATGAGGAAATAAAAAACGCTTATCCACTACCCAGAGATACGCACTATTAATATATTTGATGTTACATATTTTCAGACTTCATCTATATACACACATTTTGTTTTTAAATGAAAAGGGAATTATTCTGAATATACAGTTTTATAACAGTATAGTAAATATTTTTGTCGATAGAAATTTTACTGCTTATACTGTGTTCTGTATGGGTGGCTCATATAACTAATATTCTACTGCACATTTAGGCAATTTCCACTTCTTTATTAAAAACAACAGTAGGACAAAAGTTTGGCTTTTACCATGTAAATACCACAATGAATTTTACTCATCCTATAACCCCATAAAAACTTATCACTGCTGGCCTGAGTAAAAGGTAGGAACTCAATAAAAAGAAACCACACTGTTTATTTTATGTCCTAACTGGCAGTTTATATACTAACTAATTCTTTGGTTAGTATATATTGTTCAGACTAATACTCAGAATACAGCTGGTGATTACTTCTCTAACACTTGTTAATCTTAATTTATCCTGAAAGTCTTCCTTGGTTCCTTACCTACAGCTACAAATTCCTAAATAAACTCATTTCACTGTGAATGACTAGTTAGTTCTCTATGGAGGTATGCAATATTCCTGTACCTAAACTAAAACCAAACCCGTTGCTGTCAAGTTGATTTCAACTCACAGCGACCCTATAAGACAGAGTAGAACTGCCCCACAGGGTTTCCAAGGAGCAGCTGGTAGATTTGAACTGCCGACCTTTTGTTTAGCAGCCGAGCTCTTAGCCAATACTTCACCAGGGCTCCAAATCATTTATTTGTTCTATGGATGCTTCATTCGAGTGTTTTAATGGCTATATCCTACTTAGGAGATTTTCTAGCCATGTTATATGTTATATAATATAGGGGATTCATTCACTTGTTTGGACGTCACAGAAAACGCCAAATTCTGAGGGCACTATTTAAGCCTGCTGCTTTGGTTCACCTTCGTGTAGATGCAGTGGAGTTATGGTGGTGGTGATGGCGAGTGTTTCTACTTAGGCGTATTCCCTGGTTATGTTATTCAATATAACCTTTAAAAGGCAGCCTATGGAACCATGCTAAGCTGACTACACAGAATCCCCAGTGTAACTTATAAAAGTTCATATTCCTAGGCCCCACCCCGCTCCAAACAAAATCTCAGGGAAATGGCGGGTAGGGGCTGAGGAACTAGAACAAACAAAACCTCATTGCCACGGAGTCGATTCCAACTCATAGCAACCCTACAGGGCAGAGCAGAACTGCCCCATAGAGTTTCCAAGGAGCAGCTGGTGGATTTGAACTGCTGACCTTCTGGTTAGCAGCCGAATGCTTAACCACTGCACCACCTGAGTTAAACCTAAAATTCATCTGGAACAGAGAGTTACACCTGCACCACACAATTTTCCCTCACTTCCCTACTGTAGAATTATTTTGGCTATACTTCTGAAATCTTGATATTCTGTTACACTGAGGATTGTCTCTAGGAAACTCTCCAGAATCTCCTAGGGATTGCATTCAATTCAGAAAACATTCATGGGACGTGATACGTCATTTATTATACGAGATGCTGGAGATATAAGTAAGAATGCCACTTAGTCCCTGCTTTCAAGGAACTTAAGAACGTTGAGGATATTATGCATTCTACCAGGTTCCCTTCTCAGGAACCAGCTGTACTTTCCCAGGACATTAGCATATTTTACTTGTAAATGGTGTATATAAAGAAGTCCCAGAGCCAAATCTGCATGCCACTTCTGGGCAAATGTATAAAATCTTATGGAATACATTCATTCCAATCTTAACCACTTTTACCTTATTTTTTTCTACCTTTGTTTGTTTTGGTTTCTTAATTAAAAACAAACAAACATGGGGGTATGCTATGTATGTTGTTGTAAGGGTCTCAAATACTTCTGGAATAAGATAAGAGTAACACAAATAAAATAATAATTCAGGCAGAGCTCTTCTCTCATCAGGATGATGTCTCTGTTGTATAAACACACCCTAGAGCCATGCCACTAAACTAGGGGTACACCTCAGAATTATCTTTATCTTTTTAAGAATGCATATTCTAGACCCTTCCTCCACAGAGTTTCTGATTCTACTAAGTCTTAGGTGATCACTGATGGTGTGCACTGCTTGCATTCAGAAAAATTCTCCTGAGTAATTCTGACGTGCAGCTCCTTAGTAAGGGACTATTAGTTAGAAATCTAAACAAAAGTGTTCAGGTAAGTTTTTCTTTGCAAAAGTAGGTTTAGGGAGATAGCATAAGACAGACCAAATATTAGTTTTCCATCACATAACACTTATTTTACTTTTAGTAAGACAATGAATGGTACTAGAAAATAGATACACAAGGATTTCTTGACCACATTTCAGCAGAAGAAGGGCTAATACTAATTTGATAAATATTATATAAATTAATATTCTTATTTTGAATACCACTAAGAAATTGGATTTTAATGGTTCTTGCATTATGGCTTTTTTGAGAAGATTTGCAGGGAGGGAAGGCAAATCACTCTGATGGATTTTAAGACCAAGATTTCCTTATATTGTTTCTACTTTTCACTCATCAACCTAGTTAGCCCCTAAGAGATTTAAATACAGGTTCTCTCTGAGATGCTGAAAGTATTATACCAAATTAGACAAGTCACTTATTCTGAAAACTATGAAAAGAAATGGGAAGAAGATTTTATGGGCATTGAAATAAAATTTCTCTACTAATCATACGCAGTTCCATGAACAACAGCCAGTTCCCTTATTCAACTGTGCTATGTTAAATGTCCCTGCAACAGAGACAGGATGGATTTCTTAATATGATATGAAAGACAGTACAGTAATAGAAACCAATCTTTTAAACAACAATGTTACTTCCCAAATGTATAGACTTAATACATTCTACTTCTACTAACTCAAATAAAATACATATTTCCATTAATTCAATAAAGGACACATGGTTTCCTATTGACACAGTATTGCTATCGCTTTCTTAAACCCAGTCCGGATAATTGTCATAATAGTTATATGTGAATTGAACATTCCTTCTCTTTATCTCTTAGGTACTCTGGCTTCTCTCAGAAGTATATCTGCAATCTCTTCAAGTTAATTTTAAATACTAAGAAATACAAATGTATACCAAATACCTACCACTGATTTTTTTCTTTAATTACAAAAACACTATGAAAGTATCTGGTGGAAAGTACTGATCAGGAAAAGACAAGATAACAAAACTAAAAGGTTGAGTAATGTTGGATAATCCTGATCATATGGGAATATTAGTGGGGAATATGTATTATTTTGAGTTAGCAGGAATAGAAGGCTTAAGTGTAAATTAGGAGAGACTTCAGTGAAACAGACAAAATGAAGAGGAGGAGTTATATAAAAAAAAGAGACTAATGAGTTTGAGGAAAATGTCTCAGTTTAATTTATCTCCATTCATTTCTCCAACTAGTGTGAAGAAATAGCACTTTTTCTACAGCAAGAAATATATCACCCTAAAATATATTCTCAATTCAGTGATGATGAAATTAATCTTTAAAAGAAAAAAAGACATTTTATTTTCAATTCTGCTAGAACACGTTTTGTTCATTTTCATATAGTGTTTACTTTGAATATTTTATTGATTTCTTCAGCTAATAATTTTAGAATGATATTTTTAAGATAATTTTATAAATGTATCTCCTGTTTTATATTTCTATACACTTTTTAGTTGGAATATATATTTAGTTTTCACTATTTTTGTTTATAATTTTAAGAATTTTGGAAAAAAAAAAGAAACTACACTTTGTTAATGGTGGTATTTCAATATTAAACAAAATATGCATTGATATACCAGTATTATTTTTTGCTAAAATTTGAAATTACTAGAGTTCATTCTCTCGACAGCATTAGTGAATTGGTTTGAGTTGTTTGCTGATTTCACAGCTCTTCCTGTTTCTTGTCAAGACAAGCCAAGCCCAAGACAAACAGGCAGGATAGGCAGAAGAAAGCATTGACAGAATTATCTAATTTTTCTTGATAAAGGTATATATGCATAAAGTAGTTTCTGGCAAAGGGGCTAACTAAATTGTTACTTATGGTTACCTCTGAGTGATAGAATTTCAGATGATTTTTACTGCTTCTTCATACTTATGATAGCTTAAGTTTTTGTTTTTTCAATGAGCATACCTTTCAGTGATCATGTAATAATAAAACACCAACAATAAATACAGTACTATTGATAATAAAATACAACTTATTAAAAATGGACTAACCTGTTGTTACAGAAGACTCTGACTCCCTCAGTTTCTGAGATGCTAAAAGCTTTTCCTGCAAAGCTTTCTGGGCAAGTTGTGCATCCCATTCTTCTAATTCTTTTTCAAATCTTTGGTTGTCTTCCTCAACAAAATCCCTTAAATCCGGTGGTAATGTTTCTATTCCAACAAGGGCTTGCCCAGTTTCTTTGTTACATTCCTCTGCAAATCATATTTTAAAAACCAACATAAAATCAAGAATTAAAGGAAAAATGCAAAGCTCAAAACAGAATGCATTTCAAAGGGATTTAAACTATGAATTATTACCCTTTAGCAAATCGATTCTACTTAAAACTTTAAAGACAACTCAAATAAATGCTCAGAAAAGCAATGATACAAATATCTATAATTCATTATAAGTAATTTTCTCACGATTATTTTTAAATCTGAAGAATAGAAATAACAACATATAAAGCCAAAATTCTTGCTACTCAAAACACTGCAATAGTACTACCTTTGCTACTATAAATATATAACAGATGTCTCATTACTCATGAAGTAGAACTCTTCACAAAGTTAGAATAAATACCTCATACTTATTACTCTTGAAATAAAACAAATTATTTTTTTAATCTGAAGCAGTTAAGTATAGCATAAAAATAAATATTTGATTATGAAAACTAATCATATACAGCAAGTTTTTTTCAGAACATATGTGAATAGTATTTAAAAGTTACTCAACCTCTACCACACATACACGCATGCAAAAAACTTTACTTTTTCAGTCATAAATGGACTGCCCAGCTAGTTTTTCTGAATGCTTAAATACAAAAGGAAATTTAATTTTATCAGTTTCAACAAACCTTAACCGTTTCCTAGATGGAACACCCATATTAAAATATCAGAAATAAAGATTTGAAGGCATGATATGACATGGTCCCTGGCTTTGGGCAGATCATAGTGAAGTGGGAAAGACAAGTCAACACTGAATGCCAACACAAAACAATAAATGCCTGATAGAGGTATGCTATGAGAGCACAAAATGGGATACTTCCTGGCAGATCAAGAAAAACTTTGCAGAAGAGCTGACACCTGAATTGAGTCTCAACGGATGAGCAGGAAATAGGTAAAGGAAGAAAGAAATAAGAATATCATTGACAAAAAAAGAAAAGAGAAAAAAAATAGCAAATAAACACAGAGATATAAATGTGTAGAACACTATGGTGTAAGCAAAATCAGCAAGAAGATCAAGTATCAGTGCAGTATGTAAAGTTCGAGATGGAGAATGGTGGTATATGAATCTGGAGATAGAGCCAGGGGGCAGAAAATAGAGGCTAAAAAGTTTAAATATGAATTAATAAGTGGATATAGTCATTAAGGGTTTTTAGCAAAGAAAAATAAGGTCAAACGTACATGTAACAGTTAATGCTGAATACAAAATAAATTCCATTCTCAGCCTTGATGGCGTTCTCTCTCAATTTCAGCATTCTCCCGTGCAATAACCCAACAGCAAGCACTTCCTAATCATATCCATCACCCTCTGAGTGAATTACTTACATATTCATACCACAGACCAGAATGACATCAAAGGGCTACTTATTTAAAAACCTATGCACAACCTGTAAATTTCATACTCTTACCTTGTATTAAGAATTGTGCCTTATCATTTATGTACATTAAACAGTATGCACTGGCATTTCTATAACCACCAAATGAGTCCCTCACTAGCTCTTCCCACGATGATTTTGTCACTGCAATGTCATTGTACTTCATCCACCTGTTTTCACGATGATCAAAAATGTATGCCCAGTAATGCCCTGCATTCGCTTGGCCTTCATGAACTAAAACCGCATGTAAGCGATAAGGGACCTAAATGTGAAAAAAGAAGAGTTAAATTTCAGTTAGGCAGTCCATTACACCACATTCCATGAACCCACAAACTAATCATTTGGAGGATATTATTGGAACAACATATTGTTTAACAACAGAAAACTGGGTGGGATTAAAATTTGTCAAAAACAAAATCTATGAAATATAAATAAGAAAAAAGAGGGATGTTAAATAAGCTAAAGATACATAAAGCAGGTAGGGGTATAGATAAAAGAATGATTTTCAAAAATCTGAAGAAGTATTTGTTGTATACGTAGTATTTGTTTACCTATTTAGGTTATTTATTAGCCCAACAAAGAACTTACGATGACCAGTATTACAAACAGCACATGATTTGTCTAAATCTTCACAGTTATAATTCGATGGTTGAGTTTAACAAAATAACTTATATAATGTATACCAGAAGTTAAAATGTAACTGAGCTCTATCTAAATTTTTCTCTCACTGTCTTAACATCCTTAAACAACCATATATATTCTCCCAAAGGAATTTTTTAATATTAAGCCTTTGCAAAAAAATTGAATAAATTGTATTGTAAAATAATAAAAAGAAGTGTAGGCAGTAAGTATAGTATGAGAACACAATTGAATGGGGGAAATATTTTAATGTGGCAACTTTAAGATCAGCAATTTTATAGCCAAATATGTAAGGGAGAAATTTCACTTACTTGGATCATAGACTTGTCAGAGTACATTAGGTCAACTGTTCGGTGGATTCTGGCTATGCTTTCCTGCAAATCTAAGGATATAGTGTGTCATTTAATGATTAATATCAAGTATGTTTCTACTGAGACTTAAAGTAGGAACTACAGGTTTTCCTAACAAGATGTTAGAGTGAGAAAAATCTCCTGAAACTGTTTCTAAAAAATTACTATTTAGAATTTGTATAACGTATAGTTATCCTTAACAGAAGATAAACTACAAATGCATAATTAAAATATAAAATAAAATATAACTCATATGGAAAATGTACGAAGCCAATAAAAATGAAACTGGATCAAATCTATAAAAGTTTCAATGAAAATTAAAGCTAGATCCCTCCTTTATATATTGCTATAAAACAGAATTTTAGAGTGAAACAAAATAACTTCACCACATACCCTGTATATACCATATTTTTAGGCAAACAACGCACAATTTCTACATTTGTTTGCCCACTGCGCCCTCCTCTTGTGAGGTATTTTCATAAGCGCCGCTACATTAATTGTTTTACAAGTTGCTGTAAAACACATTAGCATGGTACACTTAATGAAAATATTTTTCAGGGGGAAGGCATGGTTGGCAAACAAACGTAGAAGGTGAGCGTTATTTGCATAAAAATACGGTATACACAATTGAATAAAAATCCAGTATAATCCCCAATTGAAATAAAATTATGGCAATTCCATTACACGAATTTCTACTCTGATCAAACTACAAAATTACAGAGACAAATGTATCCTACTCACAGAAGTGTATAAGTATGTACTTAGAAACCCAACATTATTTGCAAAGAATTATCAATATAGAAATTAATTAAATTACAGTATAACCATACTTTGGAATACTATAGTTTAAAAAACAATGCTAATAGCTAATATTAGCAGGGATGAAAGAGAGAAAACAAATACACCAAGGAAAACCTTCTTTCCTGTTTCATAGTATTATATACCTAAAACTTTTATCACATGAACGTCCCTCAAGCTCCTCAAACTTAAAATGGCCAAAAGTGAGCTAAATATATTTCTATTTCCTCTCCTGAGGAAGGGATGTGCTAGTCTACCAGCTTGCCTTTTTTCCAAAGTGCATTCTATTTATTTATTATTTTCTCATGCTATCAACACAGGAATCACAATTATCCCTGATTTCTCTCTCTCACCTCTCGTCAATGACCCATATTTGTCAGTTTTTTCCAAAAAACATTTCAAGTTATTTCCTCCCTCAAGCCATACCTTGGTTCAAACTACCTTTATCACTTGTTTTCACAGAAAAATCCAAAGGAAGAGAACTTCAAGAAGAATAAAATAATCTAAAATTTCAAATATTAAATATTGAAATATTAAACACAATACCCAAAGGCATACATTTGAGACTAAGTTTTAAAAAAACAAGTAGGGAAAAAAAATGAATAACTACCTACTGCATGGCAAATCACATTGAGAAAACTGTAAAACTACGACAGCTCAGTATTAAAACCATATCCTAATATTGAGCAATGGTTATTTAATTCAAGTACAGTAATGGAGGAAGTGAGTCTTCATATTTAGAAATCCTTAAAAATATGATAAATTCTTGTTCTTTAGTTATCTTTTAAAAAGTATCTGATAAAAAAAACAAAAACAAAAATAATGTATGTATTGGTGGTTCTCAACCTTTTCCTCCGGCAAAGCAGATGACTTCACAGTTTCCATATGCTTCCACAAAAGCAAACAAGTATTAACAGAGATAGACTATATGTAATTTTACCACTTTTCTCATTCCACAAAGTACAAACACTGGAATTCAAGGATTGAGGGTGATATTTTCAAAGTGAATGTGCTTTAATTTATTTTTAAAAACCAGCTACAAACTTTGGTACTTTATTTTACAAAATAAATTACTTTTAACTTTCCTCACAAATACCAAAATATAGTAGTGGAAAAACACTGTGTTGGGTATCATTTTTTTTTTTTTAATTGTGATTTTCCAACTTAGGGAAAAAAATAGGGTGTTAAAAACTTCCTATCTTCTACCCTTCTAATGTAATCCTACAAAAACAATCACGATCTGCCACACTAAGCAGAATATTTTCCAGTATCTAGCGCAGTGTTCGGTAAACACCATGTGCTTAATGAATGTTTCTTGAATGAATTCAAACATAAGAAATTCTCTTATATATGAAATATATTAAGGAAAATCTTTTCAGCTACTAATGCGAATTGTTAAATAGTCACTATTACATCCTATTAACCCTATTAAATTAGGACTGCTCTTTACTTATATGCTGAATCTCTATAAAAAGTCAAGTGGGTCATCTAAACTTATCATTCAATCTAATTTCAACCTTGTAGTATACAACAGTAGTTCCTAGATTTTTCATTTTTCATAGATCAATAAAATTAGGATAAAACTGGGTGATGATAATGGGGTATTATATTTTGACAAGGAAGGAAAAATAGTAAAATCTACCATAAAATATTTGTATCAGTTTATTTTAAAAAATTAACAACAGAAAGCAGGAGGAAGATACTATAATTTCAGAATAAAGGTGCATTCCTTCCAAGAAAGGATTGACGGAAACTTAACATCAAAACACATGCATGTGTGCATGTGCACGCACACACACACACACACACACACCACACATCCCACACAGATCATTGTTTTTATTTTTTCTTATTCTGTTGCATGCCAATTAAAACTCTGTTACAGACTGGCATTGGGTTCAGAGATCATATTTGGAAATCTCTGTAAAAGCAGGTTAAAACTTAAAATTCACACTTCTAATTCTTAAGCCTAAAGAAACTTTTTTTTAATTATTTAAACTTCTTCATTGTGCAAACATCAGGGGAAGTACGTAACTGATATGTACAAACTTTGACGCTATAAGATAGCTCCCCAATGGAGCACCTGTAAATATGAGTTTGTTATAAATTTAGAGCACTAAACTAGAACTCAGGCCACCTGCTAAGTCATTAATCAGCTAAGTAATCCTGGAAAATCTTTCAACCTCTTTGAACCTGACATTAAGACTATAAAAGTGGGGAGCCAGACTAGATTATCTTATATAAAACTCTTTCTAGGGGAAAAAAAAAAAAAAAAGAAAAGATTTTATAGTACTTAAATATGAAATCTAGAGGCGATTTCTTTTCTCAGTTTTAACACTATTACACATATACACTTGAGGTGACAGCAGCTACACTGTGAAAAGCTTCCTACCTCTGGTGTCATTTTCTATTTCTGTCCTCCAGCGATGTAGACAGCCTTCTAGCACAGAAAGTTCCTCTTCTGTTATGTGCCTTGGTGCTGGATGCATGGGCAGATCTGGAGGTATCCGAGACTGCGTGAATGGTTTGTGTATTATTGATCTTGATGAAATGGCAGTAATTGCAGGTGATGTGCCTGGCAGTTCTGAAGAAGGAGCTCCCTGTGGTTCTGCTGTGCTGTATTTAAAAAAAAAAAAATAGAATATTTATTATTAAACTTTCTAAACTTAAGCTCTAGACCAAGCTTGTGCCAAATATATGGCATTATATTAGTTTATAAATTCAAAAGAAAAGATCTTTAAAAGAAATATGTGTACTGATCTCATATCCTTTAAGATTCTTAATATACAAGGACTACATTATTGTAAGATTGAAATTATGGCTTTACAGTAGAAATGCCTTTTTTTTTTAAAGAGCCAAATCTCATGTACACTGAAATTATAAAGACCACCCTTGCTAATACCAGCTTAATTACAGAAACAAATTCTAATTTAACAGTATTATTTTCACGTATCATAAAAGGTTGAAACTTATATAACTATACTCCAAAAATAAAGTATAATTCTGAACAGAAAAAAAATGATGAAAATTTCAACCCACACAGTAAAAACTACTGAACAAATAAGAAAAAAAATCTAGAAGACATGCAATTTCAGTGAATCTTTTTAAGTTCATTAAAATAAATCAAAACATTATAAGATCTTCTTTAAAGGCAATCAATTACATTATTATATAATACAGGTAACACATCTGTCTCTTGCATCAAGAAAACTTACCTTGGTAATGTCTGTGATGGTATGGAACCACTAGGTGGGGAACTAGCGTCAATATCATCAACAGGAGAAGTGCAAACAGGTTTACTGGAGGCAAATTCCAATGCATACTGTAGAACATCTACCAAGGGGAATCGTTTAGGACCCGAACCATAGCTTAAGTATCTGTTAACCATAAAATGTATGAATGCTTTTATTTGTATATATAGCACATTTATTTTTTTCAATAATTGTTATAAAACATGATGAAAATACTTCAACAAGTCTTCCTCAACAATTAAATTGATCTTGTTTTCAAGTAAATTAAATGCTCTGCAAAGGAAGAAAACCAAAGCTAATTAAGACTGAATGTGTGTATATACTGTTATAATTTTTAAAGGCTGTTCTAAGTTGTAGCTCAATAGGAAGATAATAACTGACAATACTCTTCTCCTGAACTGTTTTTATTTTTAGATCTGTCATCTGATCTTATGATCAAGATGCTAATTTTCATCAACCTCTACCTTTTACCTCTCATTACTTCTCAATACGATCACCAAAACTTTTAAGTATAAAAATTGCTAAAGTAAGATGATGGATAGCTTTTGTATAAAAAGTTTTAGGCTACTGATTTTCAAATTAATACAAACATAAGGGAATACAGACTAGATTGCAGGCTGCAAACAGGGATCCCTCAGAACACATTTAAACCTTTAGACTTCTTCTGACCTGAAGAACGTTTGACAATCTGGATACTGGCTTCTTTTGGAAACAATCAAAAGCTCCAGGCAACAGTGAGATCATATTCATGCCTGGCACCATTTCACTGGTGCTGGATGGCAGCTACTACCTCCTACACAGGGATGTGCTCTCCAGGCTCCGTACCCCCCATCCACTATCTTATATCTGGCCCCCTTTAACTCCTTTATAAAGCTTTTGTGAAACCCTGACAGGTATTTGAGTTGTGTACAGTGTGTTAAGGAGTTCAGTCATCATTTGTTTTAATAGAAATTTCAAGAGTGATATTTAGTCTTATGCAAGAAGTTATCTCAATATTAGGTTAGCTTAACTTTATATCCACCCTATTTTCACACAAATAATGTGCGCCTTCTACATTTGTTTGCCAACCGCACCCTCCCCCATGAGGTATTTCTTTAAGTGCCTCTATGCCAATTTTTTTACATGTTGCTGTAAAAAAAAATAACATAGTGTGCTGAGGAAAATACCTCGCAGGGGGAGGGCATGGTTGGCAAACAAACGTAGAAGGTGCGTGTTACCTGCGTAAAAATATGGTACTTCCAGCACCATGAATATTACTGGTTAACAATTAAAGAACATGATCTGTTACTTAATTTTAAACACTAAAATAATCTTCCACAGCCAACTGTGGTTATTTTTAATGCCTAACAAAATTCAAAACTAATTTATTTAAGTGAAGTATCAATGTAGAACTATTTACTCCTAGAATTACATATCACTCAAAACAAATTTAAAATTAAAGGTTTAGACAGTCACTAAATATATGATTTCCTGTAGTTATAATTTCATAGAAGTTAAAATACCTTTCTAGTCTTTGTTGTAATACTGTGAGGTAATCTTTAAGTCTCTTGATCTCTTCTCTCTTAATTCTTGTTATTTCTCTGTTTCTGTGCATGTATCTATCCAGAAAAAGGAAAACAGCAGTCATTAACATTTCTAAGTATCTTGGAAGTAGATACAATATTAAGTCTCGGCATCATTTCATTTAGAATTTTACAACAAAATGTTAGACAAACAATACAAAATACTATATTTATTAATTCTAAAAGAAATTTACAGACTGTTGAAATAATCTTGTTTTTTAATTTCCTCACAACATTTTTCCCAGTAACTATACTTTTCTAATACAAAGAGAACTCTATTGCCCCTGAAAAATGGTATTAGGTATGTTATGGAAAAAGCAGATGTTAACTCTAAGAAAATTATGCAATATTTTCATTTAAACACAATAATTCTTCATGTTTTTACTAAATTGTTATAAAACTAAGTCATACTGTATGCCAAACCATACCTGTCCAGATATAAAACTTGGGGAAATTCTAATTTGTTGTGAATTTTCTCTGGTCTTCCCAGTGCCTGATTAAATTCAAATCTTGACAATTCAAATGTTAACACAGGTGGCAGTTCGGTAAACCAATGCTGAAAGAACAACAAAAAACCCTTAATATCTATCCCTTTCCTGTTTTCTCTACTGCAATTTTAGGTACAGAATGTTGGTGCTCACATTTTTATGTGCACCACCACAATGGTGACAAGACAAACAGCTGACTGGCTACACAATTTAGTTAAAACTCGACTTCTCCCTAAAAATCTTTCACATCTTTTGGAAATTCCCAGAATGGAGATAACAATCAGGAAAGAGAAAATTCTTCTAACACCTGTCCCTCCATGATAATGCTTTCGATTAAAATTTCTAATGCAAAGAAAAAGACAGTGGTAAAAATCATGGCTTCATAGTCTCTGTCTTCTGGCTGCTTCAATATTCTGTCAATATTACTCCTAGAAATGGAACTTAATGCAGTCAACCACACTGTCAAATGTCTGTGACAAAGTAATCTGCAAGATGTAGCACTCAAAGGAAAAAAATATTTTTGTAGCGTGAAATGACCACAACTCTCATGCTAAAAACCAAAAATATAAACTCTGATATTTTGTTTTAAATTTTATTTTCCAGCTGAAATTCAGACTAATTTAAGAAAAAGATCACTAATATAAAATTTATATTTGTGGTAAGTATAGTTAAAATCTTTTAAAGGACTAACCTTACATAGTTAAATGTCTCATTGCTGTGAGCCAAAGCAGGACGATAAGCATAGGTGTATTCCTTCACCGCCCACACCCACCCCCAACCCACACACACAGGCAACTATTCAGTTAGGCAAAAAATTCAACAAAAATTCAAAAAAGAATGATTTTCATATAACAGCTTCAAGTTTTACATAAACACATTCTTTAAAGAGAAACGAAAATTAACTTGTAATCAACAAAGAAGTAAAAAAATCACTGAACAAATATTTTTTATGTGCTTATTATATGCTCTGCAATGTGACTATAAAAAGAAAGTGCTGCCTAATATATGTATGTGATATTTTCAAATGTCACAAAAGATACCCACACATCTATCAATATGCTAAGAGTACTCAGGTTTAAACACAAACATTCAGAAAAGCAGGAATGATGCACACCTGGCAAACAGAACTTGACTAGATTTTGAATGCTACTTTTCTCTAAATAACAGCAATAAAATTAAATGGTTATTCACAACTATTACTCCCTGACAAAATGCTCATTACCTGAGCTGAGATTTCCTGAGTTGGATTCAGTTTGTCTTTTACCAAAAGTTAAGTTTTAAGGAATTTGTTTTATATAGACATTAGGTAAAATGAATTAGATAAAGTTATGAAAGTTCTAGTATCAGAAACATCTCTCAGTTTTAAAATTTGAGAAGCAAAGTTTGCTTACTTCTTTTGTTCTCACATGGCACTGGCGAAAAAATTTGAAATCAGTTTTAATCTACACATAAAATTAAGAAATAAAATATATCTACATGTCACTAAAAAAACTTCTAATGCCTTAGGATAATATTCTCTACTCTCTATTTTATGATACTCAGTAATTATGTTCAAGTGAGTGTATTTCAGGAACTATTACTTTCATGTTTTATTGTAATAAATTTAACTGTCGCAATTAAAATTAAACAGTTCCATACTTTAATTCAGGAGAAACTATAATGATCAGAATAAATAAAATGACTCTCTGTAATACCATGAAAAGTACAGGAAATAGCTTTCATACCTTACCAAGGATGCTCATGTTATACTGTTATGTAGTATGCCTCTGTTGTAGATGCATTTTTCTCCATCTGTTTTTTCCTACTACAACAGGAAGGATTTTATTTTCTCATTCTAAAACTGATAGGGACAAGAGGAGATAACCAGACATTCCCTACATTTACTTTAAAAAATTATTTTCGGGATGTCTTCCTCTGTAATTTTAGGATTATAAGCTATACTCATGTACAGTAGTATGACTAGAATTTTAAATAAGTTTTTTTTTTCTTCAAAAAAAGTTTCTTTCCATTGAACTACATTTATTTCTCTGCAACCTAACTGGTATGCAGTGCTATTGGGACAGAGGTCATAAAAGGTAAAAGTGATTCTGGTTCTCCATATCTCTAAACACATTTTTATTAACTTTTTTTTTGGGGGGGGTGTTATATTATGAACCTACAGGAGCATTATGTTTCTGCAGTAAGTGAATAAAGCACTTAATTTATATAATCAGCAATGGCACCATATTCAAAAAAACCCAAAAACCAAACCCACTACCGTGGAGTCAATTCTGACTTATAGCGACCCTATAGGACAGAGTAGAACTGCACCATGGGATTTCCAAGGCTGGAAATCTTTACAGAAGCAGACTGCCACATCTTTCTCCCATGGAGTGGCTGGAACTGCAGACCTCTGGTTAGCAGTAAGTGCTCGTAAATTTAGAAGTGACTCTATAAATCTGACCTATTAACAGAAATAGTTTCTAGAGACAAGGCAATCATTTTTACAGGTTTCAATAGCTGGTTTTTCTACTAAACTGTTTAAAATATCTTGATTCTGTGGTAAGATTACATGAATGCAGAAAAAACAGAGGAACCACACCTATGATTTCAAATTCACCACAGAACATTAAACAAAGCCAGGATGTAAACTAAGCACTAGAAGCAAAAACTTTCTATTCCAATTCAAAAGTTAATTCTACTCATCTAACTGCCTTCATTCATATGCCATTTCAATTTAAAAGATAAATTACCTGTATAACATCCCCATATATCTACTACGGTACATTGAGGTATTGTTTCTCTCATTTAGTTTTTTAGGGAAAATTTCTTCCAGCACTTTAACATAACTTGGTACAACTCTGAAAGGAAATTTGGCCGTGTAACTCAAAGACTCCAGTTCTAATTATCTTACATCACTCATACATGGTCTTCAAAGATATTCTTTGAAATCATTCTTTTTCTGGCTGTTGCTTCATAGGAGAATTAAATCAATTTAATTTTATAAATACTGGTTATGTGATAACCTGCAAGTTTTAAAAAGAATTGTGTAAAGTTGTATACTGACATGGAAGGATGTTCACAATATACTGCTTGGTGAAAAATGAAAGTTTCAGAACAGTATAAACAGATACATACAATATTTACATGTACACAGCAATAGTCTAAAAAATGTACAACATATTATTAGTAGTGAATATCCACACAAGAAGTAAGGTATTGACTATTTGATATTTTTTTTCCTCTAACAGGCACTCAACAAGTATCTCCAAGTTTCCTGAAGAATCTAATTTATAAATTGCATACCATTTAATTAAAATTCAAAATTTATGATTAAAAAAATATTTCTAAGTAGTTATATCACATATAGTTATTTTGTATTTATTCAATTGTCTCTGGTGTGTCATTCCAGAAATTTAAACTCTTACAGCCATTGAATGCTTTCACTTGAGCAACTCTGAAGACTGAGGATATTCCTATACTAATTGACAACAGCTATTTCAGCAAGAGAAGCCTCCTGTGTCTGAGTAAAATCAACAATTTTTAATACATAATAGTGCAAAAGATATTGTGACAATTTAGAAATAGTCTTAAATGTTACTCATTGGTTGTTAGAGACTCAAGAAGAAAATGGTTATTCTGAAGGACATAATGAAATAAAATTGTAATGTAAATTTGTGATTAAAACTTTGTAAGATATTCTAGTCTAGGGAGTGACAGTCTCTTTAAGCAGGCTGAATTATTATTGAAACTACTATCCTCAGAAAAACCAGGCAATTGGTAACAGGAATCACAGGTAATCAAATGTGCTATTATTGAAACTCCTTAGAAGCTTCTGAATTTAGAGAAGATGAAAAAGTATTTTATTCTTTAGGCTAAATAGAAAACCTAGGGAGAAATTATATATTGCAGTTTGGGGCATTCAGAGTATGAAGCCAGAAACAAAATGCAGAACAAACTAGATTTTTTAAAATAAAGAATGAGAATCAGATTCAAGGTAAGTTAAATTTTAAACGTTAACAATATGTGAGAAAAATCATTTACCAATAAATCAGTTTATTTCACTTATAAGCTACTCTGACAGCATAAGAAAAATGCTATCCCTACTCTTCCCTTCACCCCAACCCATCACCCTTTAGAGGGGATCTGCTTTCTCATGCCACTGTGGGAGCCTGGGGAAGTCTCAAGCTTTAGAGATCTCTTCCCCAATCAAAATAAATAAGCTAAACTGAAAGGTTCTTAATTAGATGTCTGTATCAGAATCTCCTGGGAGCTCTTGTGCCTGATTTACCCTATCGCTACCCTAGACTCTATTTGGTAGGTTTGACGTGGGGCCTAGGCATCTTTTGAGAATCACTGAAATAGATGAAGAAAAACTATTGCAAATATATTCTCTCTTAAAAAAAAAAAAAAAAATCTAACATTACACGTTCTGAATCAGTGATGCTACTACATACTATTCCTTTTTTTGCTTGGGCATGTGTGGACAGGGGAGGAAGTAAGGATGGAGCAGGAACAGGAAAGATCAATAATATCTTGAAACAAAAACAAAAAACAACACCTTACAATTCAGATAAAACCAAGCAATTTACCCTCAAAGAAACAAGACTTCAGTCCCTTTTTAGATAAACAGAGATATATTCTCACTTAATATTTATTAAGTGCCCTTTTAGGGCTAAAGGCCTCAGAAACTTTTGTTAAGAACAGAGACATTTCACTCATTCATTCAATAAATATCCATTATGCAATACTATTTGCAGTTACCACACTATTCACTACGGATATAGTAGTAAGTAACATAGATAAACATCCCAACCCTCATGCATGGAGCTTACATCGAGACAAATTAGCAGAAATTGTTTAACTACAGCTGATTCTGAAGCACATGATCTATCCTTTGCTGTATATTATAATAACAACACTCCTTGGTGGATGGATACACAGATGGAGCTAAGAGATGGGTAGAGAGACAGAGAGGGGTACAGTGACAGAGACAGGTAGAGATAAATAGGTTTTTAATGTATTTTTTTAAATATTTCTTTCCTGAGAAGGCAAGTCCTTCCATTTGCCCTTCATGCAACCATACAGCAATTTCACGTGTAAAGGGGATGTAGTATTGCCTATTTAGGCCTGGACAAATTCCAATAATATTTGATGCAACGTGTGTCTATATAAAAATTGACCCTAATATCAATGTTTTTCTTCTTTAACACCAGAACAAGCACGCTGCTAATGGCTGGCACTTTCACTGAAAAGTCTTTAAAAAAAAAATTAAAAAGTACTTCGGACAGAACTA
This sequence comes from Trichechus manatus latirostris, assembly GCF_000243295.1. Taxonomy (NCBI): domain Eukaryota; kingdom Metazoa; phylum Chordata; class Mammalia; order Sirenia; family Trichechidae; genus Trichechus; species Trichechus manatus. The sequence goes on along the minus strand of NW_004443948.1, from coordinate 17,917,865 downwards.
TGTCCTATTCAAAAGTCCTAAAGAAAATGGTAGAAGGATTTTAACAGAAAATTCTGAAGTAAATTGTTTAAATGAGAATTTAACATAGATTACAGACTATACTGACTGTGCAGAATAAGTGTCCTGAATATGTTTGTCGTCGATGTTGGTTGCCATCAAGTCAGTTTAGACTCCTGGTGACCCCATGTGTGCAGAGCAGACCACAGAGTTTTCAAGGCTGTGACATTTCAGAAGCAGATAGTCAGGCTTGTCCCCCAAGGTGCTTCTGGGGTTTGAATCGCCAACCCTTCAGCTAATAGTCAAGTGCTTAACCATTTGTGCCACCCAGAGACAACTTCTGGATATGATTAAATTACCATAATGAAATCCAAACACATTCTTCTGAGCATTCTTTTCAATTATTAGGTAGCTGTATAACCACAGCCTTAAACTGTGCTTTACACATTTTAAGAAAGCCCCTGAGGAGGCAAAAAAGAAATACTTAAGATGCCAAACTCACCTCTTGCCCTGATTTTCCTGAATTCTCTGAATGTAAAGACTCAATTTCTCCTTCAATCATAGCAGCTTCTAGGCACTCATGTAGGTCTTTGAACCCATTGACCTGAAGTGGGTACTGGCCAAACATTTCAGTATTTTCAAATTTTTTACCTACAGGAGGGGGAGAAATGTTAATTTAAATCAATGCATCTCAATATAGCCTTTTAGCTACTAAAAGTAGATGCTGATATGAATTATCTCTTGAACCTGAAAACTGTACCGATTTATGTTCCACAGAGGTGTGAGTGACTGTAAATTTTCTGTTGGTTTACACATGTACATTCATACGCAGCCAAAGATATCAACTGCACACACAGATGTCTGTCTGTCTGTATGTAATCATATACACACATATGTATGTACATATATTCATTCTTTCAACAAGCACCTTCTAAGGACAAGATACTGTGCTGAACAGAAAATATATACTGCAGTGAACAAGAGATAGCATCTCTAAGCTGACAGAACTCTCAGCTTCATTTGAAAGAAAGCCATTATATACATTAACTGCACACGTGATTATGTACAAATTATTATAAGTGTCAGGAAAGGTGTGATGAGACAAGGGTTATGAGAAGGTATAAAAAGGGAACTTAACCTAGTCTTGGGGGCTGGAAGGTAGAGAGGGGAAGATTTCCATGACAAAGTGGCATTTAAACTGAGACTTGTCCAGTGAGTGGGAGCTAGCCAGGCCAAAGAGTTTGTGGGGGAGGGAGGCTGTGAAGTATTCTTGGCCACGGAACAGAATGTGTAAAGGCTCTAAGTGTGCAAAGAACTTGGCATTATGAGGAAGTAAGGAAGGACAATATAGCTTGTGGGAGGAAGGGGAGGATAACAATGGAGAGTTAGGCAGGGAGTCAAGATCTACAAGGTCATATTGTCTCTGTCACAGAATTTTTTTTCCCTGTACCCTGAGTACAATGGAAAGTCTTTGAACAATTAAATCCTAGGAATGACAGGATCAGATTTATATCTCTGGCATATCCTTATGGCCTTTATGTGAAGTGGGTGGTAGACAATTGTAAGATTATTGAAGAATCCATCCGGAAATAAGAGAACTGTGGATTACAATGTTAATGGTAAAAATGTACAAAAAAAAAAAAAAAAAAAAGATGAAATTACACACACACACACACTCTTATACATATACTAATGAGGGGGCACCAACCAATTAATTGGCTCGCTGGCAGGATGGGGGAAAGAAGAGTAAGGAAGATATCAAGAATGACACTCAGATTTCTAGCATGAATAGCTGGATTGGTTTTTATATATGGAAAAGAACATGACTGGAGGGAGAGCAGAGATTCTTCTTTTCTGTTGAGGTAGCAGTGACAGTCATTACCTCAAAATGACTTATGAAATTTAAAACTGAAAAGAGAGCTGGATCTGACTCTGTAACTAAGATTAATCTTCTGGTCTGAACATGTAAATTGGAGAACTGCTGGCTTATTGATAGCAAAGAATCAAGGGAGTGAATGTGATTACCTAGGAAATTAGTACACAGGAAAAGGAAGAAGGCCAAAGGAAAAGGAAGCTGAGCACCAATGATCTCCTATCTTTAACAGTCAGATCCAAGAAGAGACTACAAATATGACTTCTAAGAAGTACCCAGGGCAGCAGGAAAAAAGCCAAGAGAATGTGGTGCCGCAGAAGCCAGGGAAATGCATTTTCAAGGAAAGAATGCATAAAGGAGGATCAGGAGGAGAGTAGAGTCAACAGCATTAAAAGTTGATAAGGAGTTCAATATGAGAACTGAAAGGGATCTAACAGATTTGACCATATGTAGGAAATCAATAACCTTAGAAAGATCCATTTTAGGTGAGGTGTGGGGTCAAAAGTTAGAGTGGAGTGGGCTGAATAAACGGGAAGTACGCAGGTGAAAACAAACTCCTCCCTTTAAGATACTTAACACTGAATGGGAGCAAAGTTAGAATGTTAACTGGAAAATAGTATGTGAAGAGAGAAATTTTTTATTTTTAAGATGTGAGATACCAGACCATGTCTTAATATTGACGAGGAAGACCCAGTGGAGAGGCAGAAGCTTAAGATACAAAAGAAAAGCAGGATAATGGACAGAGTAAGGTCTAGTGAAAGCACAAAGAGATGGCATTCTGAACACATAAAAAGAATAACCTTTTGATATTGCTGTTGTTAGGTGCCACAGAGTTGGCCCCAACTCACAGTGACCTTATGTATAACAGAATGAAATGTTGCCCACTACACATCATCCTCACAATCACAGCTATATTTGAGCCCACTGGTGCAGCCACTGTGTCAATCCATCTCAATAAGGGTCTCTCTGTCACTGACTCTGATGTCTTCCTCCAGGGATTGGTCCCTCTTGATAACACGTCCAAAGTGAGAGAGACAAAGTCTCACCGTCTTCACTTTTAAGAATCATTTTACTTGTACTTTCTCCAAGACAGATTTGTTTGTTCTTTTGGCAGTTCAATATTCTTTGTCAACACCACAATTTGAACGTATCAGTTCTCCCTGGTCTTCTTTTTTCACTGTTCAGCTTTTGCATGCCTGTGAGGTGACTGAAAATACCCTGGCTTGGGTCAGGCACACCTCAGTCATAAAAGTGACATCTTTGCTTTTTAACACTATAAAGAGGTCTTTTGCAGCAGATCTGTCCCATCTGTCAGTTTGTTGTACTGTGGTGGTTTGCATGTTGCCTTCTGATGTAAAACTGGATAATTCTTTTACTATATGGTGGAGAAGGGATGGACCCAGGTTGTGAAGCCTGAGGCTCAGATATGTGAGGAAGTCTTTCTTAAGAAATAATATACTAAACTACAAACACAAAATTAGGTTCAGGGCCCTGAACAGGATCCATGGTTAAGGTTCATTAGCTTCATGGTAAATTCATGAAGTTCGAGCCAACATCATTCTCAGAGAATGAAGAGACTAAGAAGTTAGATTTGAAATGACTGGAAAAGATGAAAAGAGTTACTGAAGAAAATGCGAGTGAGAACAGTGATTAAACAAAACAAGTATCACTGCAGGGCAGGGTTACAGGATTGGGGCCAGTGGAGCTTAGTTTCACTACAGATACTTGATCATTATAATGGGCTGATTTGTGTGACTTTTCTCCAACATTTATTTAGTCAGTACATGCAGAGAAAATATGAACAGTTTAATGAGGATCAGACAATAGGTAGGCAGGATACCAGAACAGCAAGGGAGAAAGAGAGTTCTAGAGATTTATAAGAGTGAAAGCAATGATCAAGAAGGAAGCAAATGAAGTACAGGAAAGGACTAAGAGGAACAAAGTAAAGGTGTCAAGGAACTAGAAGTTCTGGAAAAGCTGAAGAACACAGGGACTTCAGCAAACAACTGGAAATAGAGTTATCAGAGGTAGTGGAGTTATGGCAATGATAGCATATCACAGTAGGAGTTGAGAGCTGAAGCAGAACGGAAGAGAAAGTCAATGGCAATGAGGAAGTCAAGGAAATGAAAAGCAAGAGTACATAATGGATCATCTTTGTGGGCAGTGAAATAGTAAGCTGATGGCAAGAGTTAAAACGGAGAGGATAACTGTGAGCTAATCTTCAATAAAAAAAAGAGAGATAAGGATTAGGGGAGTCAATTGATGAATTCATCAAAAATGATGGTATAATCTGATAGAATAACCAACTTAGCAGGAATTTTTTTTTTGGAAACAAAGAAGGCAGGGAAGCAGTGGTCTAAAACAAGGTTTATCAACCTCAACGCTACTGACATTTTGTTCCAAATAATTCTTCACTGTGGTATCTGTTCCACGCATCACAAAATGTTTGGCAGCAGCCCTGGCCTCTCCCCACCAGATGACAATAGTAACCACCTCCTACCCACCTAGCTGTGAAAACCAAAACTGTCTTCAGACATTGCCAGATGTTCCATGGGGGGTGAAACTGCCTCTAACTGAGGAGCACTGGTGTAAAATAAAGCACAGGAAAATATATGCAAAAATGATGAGAAAGTGCTCTAAAATATCCTTACTCAATCAAACGTATCATTCATGTGGAAATGTATTAAAATCATGTTTGTATAGCACACTCTCTTTGAAGTAACTTACTGGTATTGAGCACAAAGACTTTAATACTCATTGACAAATTAAGAATTCATATAACAATCATTTTTAAGAATCACAATAAGTAGAAATATTCATGCACTGTATTATAAACAGTGCCTGGTCACAACCTTATTAGAGATACTGCTTCAGATACAGTACTGTACTTAAAATAAAACCAGTATAATATGGACATCCCAAATTGGAACATAATGCACTATGTAAAGTATTCCACTCAAATAATGAATATTTAGCATTTAAGGCCAAAAAAAAAATGTACTGACACCTCAATATAATCTTTTAAATGCCTGAATAAATTTTGAGTTAATGTCTGCCTTCTTCTGTATTCCATACTAAAAAATTATATTCAAACAAAACTTCATGGGAATTCACTACTCGAGATCCTGAAAGAAAAACAATTTTCCAAATTTTATACTTTGGGGGATTTGGGAAAAATAATTTTCAAATGTCGATGCATTTAGAAATTTGGAAAAAAATTCTTTTTCTTTCAAAAGTTTATGCTTTGGGACTTATTATTATATGCAGTATATGTAGTGAGCCCAATTCCCTTCCCTTGCTAGGACAACCAAAGATAAACTGATTAAGTCCGGATTATAAGTAACAGGTATTCAGGGTAGATGAAGTAATATCACTCTTAAGCAATTTTTCAAAAGATAGAGTACAACCCTTTTTGAAAACTAGTGTCTAAAGAATTTTATAATCACTCAAAAAATGGGGACCCTGCACTACCATAACTATGCTAAGTTGGTAGGTTCAGCTTTTAACAGGAGGCTAGCATGCATAGACTTGAAATTCTTCAAAAAAAAGTGACCACCATACCAAGCTCCAATATTCCCTGCAAAGGATCCACCAATTGTCCCATAAATCCCTATATTCCAACAATTCACAGTATAACAGATGCCTTCTCACTGGAAAGACCATCAGGGTAAGATTAACTAAATATCAATTAACATGTGATAATGCATTCTGCACCCTCCTTTTCAGTCACTCGATTCTGTGTTGTCTATGCAAACGATCAGTAGCAGCAATGTAACAGTAACTACTACACAGAGCAAGTCAAATTAAAATTAAAACCTTTCAACAAATATTGAGTCACTATCAAGACAGAGAAGCTAGTAGATAACAACATTCCTTCACTTGTAATAAAAAGTAAACGTGCAACTATACCTTCAAGCACTCCCACGGCTAGGAATCGTCCATAGAACAACTCTACCATCGGGTTCTTTGGCTTCTCTTCATCCCTAAAGCATGTTAAAAAAACATAAATGTGGCTATGTTTTTTTGATTTATAAATAATAAACATATAAAATATTAAACAAACTATAAGATACAATGATAATGTTTTTGTGGTTGTCATGCACTCGGGCTCTACTAATTACAGTGTCACCTTGGGCAAGGTACTTAAATTAATGCTTTCATTTCTTCGCCTGTAAACTGAGGATAATAGTAATTTAACTCCTAGGAATGTTTTAAGGGTTAAGATGAGTTTATATATGGAACACACTTCAAAGAGTACTTGACAGTATGTACTCAATAAGTGCTTGCTATTTTTATTATCATTGTAAAATTAAATCTCACACTTTTAGTCTGAACAAAATATACTTATTTGAACTTGTTGAGAAGGGGGAAATCCACTCTCAAACAGAATACGTTTCTATAAAATTTTAATATTTCATTTCCTATTTTTATGTAGATGAGCGCACATCATCCAAAACTAAGACCGTCAGCAGTGAAGGCCTGCTCTGTCCCTTGATAAGGGTGTTATATGCTTCATCGTTTAATACTCAGAGCAACTGATGGTCAGTGTTTCACTTAATCCTTACAACAATTCTGTGGTAGTCTTCATGCTATTCAAAAGTGTTTCTGGTCGACCCTCCACTTTCAGGTAAAAGGAAAGAAGCACTTTGCAAAAACTCACTGCCAAAGCAGCTCTCAAATGCCACATCCTATGACAGAAGACAGTCTGCAAAAAAATGATTTTCTTTTCTCCTCAGATATTGTGGCCTTAGTGTCATAACTGATCTCTTGAGAGATTTCTCCCAACTGAATTAAAGTTCACAGCTTGCTGTCTGCAACCAACTGGGCCTTTATGACTGGCATGCTGGCAGAACTAAAACCAAGACAATTTTCTCTACCATACTTCCCAGAGTTTCTGCTACAGTTTTCAGCAACAGTACCTTGTCTCTGGACTGCACTAAGAATTAAGTTCTGGGAAAAAAATAATAATTTTGACAAACAGCTAAAGTGTTCGAATTTTTGCTTTTGTTTCTGTATTTCAAAAGGGGCCAATATTAATCAGCGAGTCCTAATAACCCTCTGAACTCTAAAACTAAAGCAGATGAAATTCAACCTCTGAAGTACTACAGGATCTATACCCATACAATGGAAGACATGCAAGCTGCAGCTACAGAACCCCTAGTCTATTCAGGCACAGAAATGATGTATATGCAGCTGAGGCTGAATAACCTAAAGGACTTGGAAATGATTTTTCTTTTTGTTAGACTGTAAGAGAATTTTATTTTTGACCTTAACTTAAACTTTATTTCTCAAGGGAATGTAATTTGGAAACTTAAGTCTTCCTTGGAAATTTGCTAATGAAAGGGGGTCAATATGAAAGTTTGGGAACAATCATTGCTGCTAACATTGCATTATTAGAACATTCTTCATTTAATCTCATTGCAGACCATTAATAATGATCTTTATTGGATAAGGAAGCTGTGCATAATTAAAAACAGAAAAAAGGGAGAAAATCTCAGTACTGGGTATGTTATATTCTAGGCATTAATGTAACTACTGTACCTTGCCAACTCATATCAGAGCCCTGTGGAAGCAAAGCCTAAATGGTCCACCAGAGTTTCAAAAAGGCACACAATGGAACAAAGGCTTCATATTAGGAAAGTGGCCTCATGGGGGCGGGGGTGGGGGTGGGGGGGAGGAATCACCCTGAAAGTGTGCTAATTTCTTCCTCTACAGAGGCCAGCCAGGCATTTTAAATAACCAGTCTTAATGGGTAGACCCAAATGGTAGGCAATAAGAAGGTAGGGAGTGTTGAGAAGAAACTACGTATCTGTTCTCACGTTTCCATGCGAAAGAACTTCGCCAGAATTAACACTCCTAGCCTCTTTCTCCACCATTAACCTATTCCTCCTCATGGAAAGTGATTATTGAATCTAAGGAGAAGAACTGTGCATGTGTGGATTAACCCTTCTGGGGTTCATTATTTAGATCTTTTTGGACAGATTCTGATCTTACAGTAAACACCTGAAGCTATTCGGCATTTGTAGTCACAAATTACAAATGGCTTGTCAATAACATAGATAACATTTAGATTCCCATAAGTCTGTCTTGGTTCCATTTTTCAGCTGATACTGAATATATAAGAGGAAAAAAACGACCTTCTAAAATCTCATCATTAAACTTCATGTTAACTTACGTTTCCTCTTCAGCTTTCATTTGAAAGGCATCTTCTAACCAATCTAATAATTTGTGTGTAAACTCACTCACGTCTTGCTGTGGGAAGAAAAAAAAAGGCTTGCTCATATTTGTGCCCACTCATAAAGAAGCTAAATGTCACAATATAAAATCTATAGCCAGTCATTTAAATGCATAATTACTGACCCCCATACAATGGTTATCATATCAAGCGTTTCATATTACGTGCAAGAAATTTTTATAATCAGTATGAAATCAATATTTAAGAAAAATAAGCATTATACTGATCATCACTGTCACTGCGTTTCTGTTTAAGAAAATAATATTAAAATTCAAACTTACAAATGTGATTTAAAAAAAAAAAAAAGAGCTATACCCCAAAGAGAGTTCTGTAATGAATCTTTATAAAATGGAGGGCCCTCATTACCAAAGGGTTCTTCGTTTTATAAAGATTATTAATGGTGTCTCTCATAGGAGGAAGACTAGTGCTTTTTGACAATAAATTTATTTTCTTACTTCAACTTACACAACTTTTTAAGCCACATCCACTTTAAGTAATATATCTGTTAACTTGGAAAGGTTGAGTCCAACCAATCACTGATCCCCCGACTGTCAAGTCTTCAGTGAAGCAGAATTATACCACTGCTCTATGAACCTCAAACTGATCTTCTACACAGAACCAACACATACATCATCTTTCACCTTCCCTTCCTTCGGTCCTTGCTCCCTAACATAGGAAAACAGGAATAGATGATAACAGTAGCACATATAAGCTACCATAATTCTTCCAAATAATGTGAGCTGGAACATAGAACACAGGAAAAAATAAATAAATCAGCCCCACTAAGACTGCCCAACCAAAGACAGATTAAATCAAAATAAGCAATTTGTCTTTACTAATAAAAATAGGCCCACGTATGAAATTAACTTACTGTCATACATTTTTCAAGCTAGGAGTTTGAAGAGCATCTAGACTAAACTATGCATCTTAAAAATGTTGAAACTGAGGTCTAGAAAGTTTAAGTAAATTGCTCCAAAGCCATAAAGTTAAAAAAAATAAAAATAACTCAGCACGAAAATCCAGTTATAAATATCCATACCACCTATAGTGGTTAGAATAGGGCCCCCCCACCCCACAAATATATGTCCATCTGGAACCTCAGATTGTGATCTCATTTGAAATAAAGGTCTTTGTAGATGTAATTAAGGTAAGGATCTCAAGGTGAGATCATCCTGGGTTAGAGTGGGCCCTCAATTCAATCACACTTGTCCTTACGAGACAGAAAAAGAGAAGACAAAAAAGACACCCAGAGGAGAAGGCCATATAAAGACAGAGGAAGAGATTGGAGTTACGCTGCCACAAGCCAAGGAACTACCAGAACCTGGAAAAAGCAAGGAAGGACTTTTCCCTAGAGCCACTGTAGGAGTATGGCCATGCCAACACCTTGATTTCAGACTCTGGCCTCCAGAACTGTGAGAGAATACGTTTCCGTTGTTTTAAGCCACTCACTTTGTGGCAATTTGTTACAGCCACTCTAGGAAACTAAAATAGCATCTTAAAACAATGTTTTACACTTTTCTGTAACTTTACTTTTCTTGCAAGACTATATCTGGCAAGAAATATACAGGTTTCCTAGTTACCATAATACTCTTAGAAGAAGTTACTCTGTCTTCTTAAGCAATTGTATTAGTTTCCTAGGGTGCTGCAACAAAGTGTGACAAATTGGGTGACTTAAAACAATATAAATTTATTCTCTCAGAGTTCTGGATGCTAGAAGTCTGAAATCAGTGTACCAGCAGTGCTGATTCCTTATAAGGGCTCTGAAAAAGAATCGTTCCATGCCTCTCTCCTAGCTTCTGGTGATGGTCAGCAATTATTGGTGTTCCTCCTCCTTCTCTGAGAGCTTTCCTCCTTCCCTCTCCCCTGCTGGGGGAGAGGTCACAGGCTCCACCTCCTCCCAACACTGTACAACCTTAAGGGACGCCGGACATATACGGTCAGACTTTGCCCGAAAGGACATTATGCCGTGCAAGACTGGTGTTCGCACAACATCCAAATCACATAACATCCTATTTTACAGAACGTATTATGGACATTAAGTGACACATGACTGTATTTAGAATATTTAGGAAGAATACTAAATGTAAGTTTGAATCCATATTTTTTAAAAATAATGATGCTTACTTTACTTATCGATTCATTCTATTATATCACTAATGTGTACTTTAGATTGAAGTGTTTGGGGGAAGAGGAGAGAATCAACTCTTTGCAGCCTGAAGTGATGTGCATTCTACTCTAAAAGACCCCTAGAGAAAGAGAATCAACAATGAGAAAACTAATTAGTGTCTACACTGCTAACACAAAGCAAAGGTATTTCCACTATGACATTCAGAGGCAGATAACAGAGTAACAGCTAGTTGTCTCCTTTTACATATATAACTCCTAATAAACTTTGTGCAGCTTCATCTTTAAATATGAAAATATAACCAAAGATTACCAGACATCTGTGGAAAGCCTCAACACAAGTAAAACAAAAAGAAAAATAAGTTCCAAACGAAAAGATAAACCAGGGAACAGTAGTGATTTTTAAAGTTTAATTGTATACTAAGGCCACTGGAGAAGGTAGTGTGTGTGTGTATATATGTATGTATGTGTATATATACTAAAAAAAAAATAAAATAAGATAAACAAAGCCATGAAAAAGATATAAAAATAAAAAAGAGAACCAGGAGTATCCTAAAATAAAAATATGACTGTTGAAATAAAACATTTAACAGAAGAATTGGAAAATAAAGTGAAGGCAATACCCCAGAACATATAACAACAAAAAGATTTGTAGATGGAAAATATGAGAGAAAAGGACGAGAAACGAAGTAAAAATAGGAAGCGCAAGATGTAAAAAACAGACTTTGAGAAATAGAGAATACAGAAAACTGAGAGAAGAAAATTATAGACAAAAAATACTCTGAGCCATGGAAAAAGTAAGAAGACATAACACAAGAAAGAAATCAGTCTTATGAGTAAACGTAAATGAGTTTAACTTGCTGTTAAGGGTTGAATTGTGTCCGCCAAAAATATATGTCGAAGTCTTAACCTCTGGTACCTGTAAATGTGATCTCATTTGAAAACAGGGTCTTCACAGGTGAATCAAGTTAAGGTCATCAGGGTGGGCCTTAATCCAATATGACTGGTGTTCTTACCAGTAGAGGAGATACATAGACACATAAAGAAGGCCATGTGACAATGGAGAAAGACTGGATGACGCATCAAAAAGCCAAGCAATGCCAAGGACTGCTCAAAATCCAAAAGTTAAAAAGGCATTAAACAGATTCTCCCCTAGAGTCTTCAGAAACAGCATAGCCCTGCCAAACTGACAGAATACATTTCTGTGGTTTCAAGCCACCTACTTTCTGGTAATTTGTTACTGTAGCCCTAGGAAATTAATACACTCATCTATCAAATGAAAAAGATTTTAAAATGGACTTATAAACTAAAACCCAACTGTATGCTACGTGCAAAAGACATAATTAAAATGCAACAATACAAAAAGAGTAAAAATAAAAGAATTCAAAATAATAAAACAGCAGGAGTTAAGACTGCGCTATTAGATAAAGCAGGATACTTACTAATGCTAAAAGTCACAATTCACAGTGAAAGCTTTAAGTTATATATATCTATGTACCAAATAACATAGTCTATATAAAACAGGAAGTACAGGAGATGCCAAAAAGGAAATATACTGAACCAATAAAAATAAAGAGTCTTTAACACACCACTCAGGATAAGGGAGTCTGGTGGCACAGTGGTTAAGCATTTGGCTGCTAACCAAAAGGTCAGCAGTTTGAATTCACCAGCCACTCCTTGGAAACCCTCTGGGGCAGTTCTACTCTGTCCTATAGGGTCGCTATGATTGAGAATCTACTTGATGGCAATGGGTTTTCTCAGGATAAGAGAGGTAAAGTGGACAAAAATAAGCAAGCATATATATCAGATCAATATAATCAGGTAGATCCCATAGTTCTATAAGGAACACTACACCTTAAGAGACAATAATACAAATGTAACATTCATAAAAACTCATCATGAATTAAAAAGCAAACCAAACACACTGCTATGGAGTCGAAATCTGACTCATAGTGACCCTACAGGACAGAGTGGAACTGCCCCATAGGGCTTCTAAGGCTGTATGTAATCTTTACAGAAGCAGACTGCCACATCTGTCCTCTGCAGAGCAGCTAGTGGGTTCGAACCGCCTACCCTTTGGTTAGCAGCTGAGTACTTAACCACTGTGCCACCAGAACTCCCTGATCATGTATTAGGTTTCAAAAAAAATTAGAAAATTCCATTAGTTAAAATATTATGAGCAACATTCTCTAACCACAATGCAATATAATTAGAACTTAAAAACAAAATTAAAGACAAACTTCACTGCCATCTTTTCCAACACTGTCGCTCTTATTCTCCGCTACGTGTTTCCTTTCTCTTTTGTTTTCCTTCTTTAATTTCTCTGATTTCTCATATTATAGATGAAAATGTTGGTTCATTTATAGATATTTCTATTTTTATATGAAAATATCCAATATTATTTTTAAGAAATAGATAAAAAGCCACCATAATAGCATTACATAAAGAATGGAAAATAAAAAGTTCATGTCTTTCAGAAAATTTCTGTAATTAAGAAGAAATATAAACAGATAAAACATATATACTATTTAAATATGAGAAAAACTTTTCACGTTTACACAGCTGTCATTTCCAACATTATAAACATTATAAGGAAGTATGTGTGTGTGTATATATACATGTATGCATATGTGTATATCTACCAGCACAAACAGGCATATCAAAAGCATGTATACTATTACATCAGTGTTAGATTATACACATTCATGAAGATTTTTAACTATACATTTGTAAACATTTTTAATTTTATTGTTTTCAATTACTAATTTCAACCATAATAAGACACACAACTTCATTTATCTTAACACCTTCAATGTCCTTATTCCTTTTTTTCTTAATCTAAAAGTAAGTCTTCTAAATAAACAATGTTTTAAGTGGCTCCAGGTTATTTTTAAGAAAGCTGAATAACCACATCTTAAATTGTCATGTATCATTGGAAACGCCACTGAAAGAACAATCAGATTAAATAAAATACGAAATGATTAATAAACAAGTACAACAAAGCTACCTGCTGAGAGTCATTTGATTTGAAAGCATCCTTAAGAATTTCAACTGCCCTTGATGGATCAACATATTTCCTTTTTGTACCGACAAGAAGTGCAAACAGATACCGAAGCTCACGCATAAAAGGCAAATTCCGATGCTCCTGTTAAAAAAATAAACGAAACCTAAATGAAGATTATAAAAATTTGCTAGTAAGCAGATAGTTATTTTAAATTAATCAAAAATGAAACTAAAGGATATATATTAGTGATGTGTTCAGCACTCATCCATCATAATTAAAGAACAGCAGAGAACCTAACTGGTCCTCAGCTCACAATTGCAGCCTAAGTGCCACATATTCATAGCAAACCATGAAGAACTTCTGTACATGCCATTACCCAGGCAGGAATATGCTCCTCATTCAAGTCTGTTTATTATGATCTTTCTATTCAGCAAGGTCCAGCTGCTACTGATGACAGCAACAATAACACCTTCAATGAGTGCTTACTACGTGCCAGGCGCTGTTCTAAGTGCTTTACCTCAATAAACCCATTTAAGCAAATTCTTCCTCCTCCTCCATGTAGCCTTTCGAGACACTTCCAAGTCAATGACCCCCTCAAATTCCACACCTACTGAAATAAACACCTTTCATTCAGCAATGAATTACCAAAGGCCACTGCTGTGTTATGACCTTAGACTAATATACCATCCTTCTACTTTTCCTTTTCAAAATCTTAATTGTTGTACTGCTTGTCAGGAAGGCTGTAAGCTTCTAAGGGATGAAAATTCATATACCTCTTCCACAACTTTTTGCTACACAAAGTAAACAATTCTTATTGGTGGATAAACCAAACCTTCCAGAAAGAACATAACCACCCATACTATCAATCACAATTTATTTTAAAACAAAAAAGAAACTTTAAAAAACGTAATTCATACCCATTTACCCACTGCCATCAAGTTGATTCCGACTCCTAGCAACCCTATAGGACACAGTAGAACTGCCCCCACAGGGCTTCCAAGGGGTGTCTGGTGGATTCGAACTGCCGACCTTCCGGTTAGCAGCTGAGCTCTTAACCACTGTGCCACCAAATCAGACAAGAATGTCTTAAAACATTTATTTCTTGCAATAAAAATTTTAACAGAAAAAGTTTATGTATACTACTTAAATATTATACAACATTATAAAACTGTACAAGTATGTATGTATATGTGTGTGTGCTCTGTATAGTTGCTGTCCAGAACAATATCATCAAAACAGTCTTAAGTGATAAGTAGAAAGGAATAAAGCTGCCTGCAAATACTTGGCATAGGATCTAAAAATTACATACCATTACATCAATCACAAAGTACACTGACTAAGTCTGACAGAATACTAAATTACAGAAAACACAGATTTTATTTAAGTACAATAAACATCAACAATATGAAAGGCTAAAATGTAAGTTTTTAAAGAAAACTAATTCATGATTTTCTCTGCTACATCCTACTCCCCCACCAATTACCCTATATAAACAAATTTAAAAAGCATATATATTAAGAATGTCAATTCACAAAATGATTTCCACGAATACACTTAATTTCCTGAGATCAATTTTTTTATTTATCACTGCACATAAACCAATAGTTTTTTTAGACATCCTCTGCAAAGTAATAAGGTTAAAAGTAATGACTTGAAAATTAAAATTATGCTGAGAAGCAGAGAAGAAAAGTAAAATAATAAAATAGTTTTGCTTTCAACCAATTCGGGTGGCTAGAAAATGTTCTTGAATTTCAAAAAGCAAAATGAAAATACTATTAAGAAAAGCTGTACATACAGGGTCACTATGAGTCGAAACTGACTCGACAGCACCTAACAATAACAACAACGAGCAAGAACAAACAAATCTATCCTGGAAGAAGTACATCCAGAATGCTCCTTAGAAGCAAGAATGGGCGAGACTTCATCTCACGTACTTTGGACATATTATCAGGAAAGACCAGTCCCTGGAGAAGGACATCATGCTTGGTAGAGGGTCAGCAAAAGAGAGGAAGACCCTCAACAAGATGGACTGACACATAGTGGCTGTGACAATGGGCTCAAATGTAGCAAGTACTGTAAGGATGGCACAGGACCCGGCAGTGTTTCATTTTGTTGTACACAGGGTGGCTATGAGTCAGAACTGACTCAATGGCCTTAATAACAACAACAATTTTTCAGTTTAAATTTCCAATTGTGTGTTCCTAATATTTATAAATACAACTGATTTTCATATATTGACCCTGTATCACCCAACCCTGTTAAACTACTTTCTTGGTTCTCATAGCTTTTTGTTGTAGAGTACTTATGATTTTCTACACAGACAACTCATCTACAAATAAAGACAATTTTATTTCCTCCTATCCATTCTGCATATTTATTTCTTTTTCTTGCCTTATCTACCTTAGAGCCCCAGTCTAATAGAAGTGGTAAGGGCTGATATTCTTGTTGTTTCCTGAACATTAGGGAAAAACATTAACTAGTATGTTACTTGTAAATTTTTCATAAATGTTCTTTATCAGGATAAGGAAGTTCCTTTCTATTACAGTTTCTGAGAGATTTTACCACGAATATATGTTGGCTTTTGTCAAGTACTTTCTCTGTATCTACTGGGTCTGTTAATATGGTGAATTACATTGACACACTTTGGAGTGCTAAACCAATCTTGTCTGGATAAACTCTCTTTGTCCACAATGTATTATCCTTTTTATTTGCCAAAATTTTGCTATAAAATTTTGCTTCTACACTCATGAGTAATACTGGTCTGTGGTTTTCTTGTAATATATTTTTATATTTTCAGTGTCAGGATAATCCTGGGCTCATAAAATGAGTTGAGAAGTTTTATCTCTTCTTTAACTTTCTGGGAAAATGTACAGAGAATTAGTATTATTTCTTCCTTAAATGTCTGGTATAATTCAGCAGCAAAATATCCGTGCTGTTAAATTTTCTGGTGAGAAAGTTTTCAACTCAAACTTCAATTTAAGTATACGGCAACTCAGGTTTTCTAGTTCTTCATCAATGAGTTTCAATAGTCTGTTTTCAAGGTATTTGTCCATGGTTTATAATATCCCCCTATTCTCTATTGCCCTATTTCCCTATTTTATTGTGTAGAAGTTATGGAATGATATCCCCTTTTCATTCCTTATATTGGCAAATTTACGTTTTTTCTCTTTATTCTATCTCAGTCTAGCTAGAAGTTTATCAATTTTGCTGGTCTTCTCAAAACAGCAGCTTTTGGTGACATTAATTTTCTCTATTGTTCTGGTTTCTATTCCATTGATTTCTGCTCTTATCTTTACTATTTCTTTTCTTCTGGGATTAATATACTTTTTTTTCTGATTTCTTCATGTGACAACTGCTATTATTGACTTCAAAACTTTTTTCTCTTCTAATGAGGTATTTAGCTCATAAATTTTCTGCTAAGCACTGCTTTAGCTGCATTCTACTAATTTTCATATGTCATGTTTTAATTTTTATCCAGTTCAGCATATTATGTACTCATCTGATTTTTTTTGTTTGTACCATGCGCTGTCTGAAGTTGTATTATTTAGTTTCCAAATATCTGAGGATTTTCTAGATATTTTTCTGTTGTTAACATCTAACTTAATTCTACTGTAGCCAGAAAACACACTTTGTATTATTTAAATCCTTTAAACTTTATTAAGGCTTATTTTCAGCCCAGATTATAGTTTATCTTAGTAAAGGTTCCATGTGCACCTGAAAAGAACATATATTATACAATTGTCAGCTTTAGTGTTCCATAAATGTCAATTAGGTGCAACTGGTAGACAGTGCTGTCCAAATCTTCTATATCCTTACTGATTTTCCATCTACATACGTTATAGATTGAAGGAGGGATGTTCAACTCTCTGACCATAATTGTGGATTTGCCTCTTCTACCTTTCATTTGTGTCGGTTTTTACTTTATGTCTTTTAAAACTCTGTTATTAGGTGAATAAAATTTTAGGATTTTAATGTCCCTTTGATGAACTGACCCATTTATCATTGTGAAATTACCTTCTTTATTCCTGGCAACATTCTTTGATCTGAAATCTACTGAGATTATATAATAGCCTCTACAGCTTTCTCTTTGATTAGCATTAGCATGGTATATATTTTTTCATTCTTTTATTTGTAACCCATTTGTGTCTTTATATTTAAAGTGGGCTTCCTTGTAGGCAGCATGTAGCTGGGTCTTTTTTTTTTTTTAATCCAGTATGACAATCTCTGCCTTTTAAAAGGGGTGTATTATTTATATCTTTCACTGAATGTGCTTATTGACATGGTTTGATTAAATCTATCACGTACTAGTGGTAAGGTTCGTATACTTTATGTGCTGTAAGGTTCTTATGTGATACATGTTTAGTTGCCTTGGTGTTCCCAAACTATAAGCTCCATCTCCTCGATATGGGGACACCACTCTTTCTAGTTGGGTTTCCTCTCCCTGTGCTTCAGCCTAGCAATCACGGTGCTCACCTCATTTGATTCTCTTCTCTCAAGGATATCCTGTCTTGTGCTACCTATGGTCCAGTCACCGAAAACAGTTGTTTTATATGTTTTATCTAGTTTTTTATTTGTTTAAGATGGAAGAGTAAATCCAGCCTCTATTACTTCATTATGGCCAGAGGCAAAAATCTCAGCATGTCTCTTTTATTTATAAAATTCGAAATATCTTCAGGTATTTGTTCCAGGAATATAGTACAGTATTCAACTAAACACATTCCCTTCTCATTTGCTTCTCACTTCTAAGTAGTGGCAAGTGGGGGAAAATATTGTTTGTTTGGAACTATTCACCCTAAATCAAGACTTTGCAAGTAATATAACCTTACAATTAATAAGACTTTGCTATTTATGTGGCTATTTCCTCTAAATATTATGAGCTTGAGCATCTTTAATGGAACCTAGTGCTGCAGTGGTGAAGAGCTCAGTTGCTAACCAAAAGGTCAGCAGTTTGAATCCACCAGCCACTCCTTGGAAACCCTATGCGGCAGTTTAACTCTGTCCTATGGGGCGCTGTGAGTTGGAATCAACTCGATGGCAATGGGTTTGGTTTTGGTTTTTGGTATGCATCTTTGTTTCCTTAAACTAATAGATTTTTTGTCATCATTTTGTGCTTTTTAACCCAAAAGAGAATATGTGTGAGTGGGAAAGGAAGATGGTTACGGTGGGTATCTATCTTTAAATTTCTAGTAATCTCACAATTCTCCTAGACACTGTTATGTCAAACAGTTCAAATAAATATGGATTTATAAAACTGGTCCCAATTTCTCGAAGGAATTATAAAGTCTTACCTAAAATGTAAACTAATTTCAAAGACTCTATCTCTTTTTTTTAATTCAACATGTTTATAATACTTGTGGCAACCTTTAACTGCTAATAAAAAAATCCTGCTTAGCATAGCATACAAATAACATCTCTGTGATTTGATCTAAGTGATCCAAGTGTATTCTGTATATTAACATGTTAGTTTTCAAGCTCAATGTAGTGGTAAACA
The DNA here is from genome assembly GCF_000243295.1 of Trichechus manatus latirostris. NCBI lineage: Eukaryota > Metazoa > Chordata > Mammalia > Sirenia > Trichechidae > Trichechus > Trichechus manatus. The sequence continues at coordinate 17,899,141 of NW_004443948.1, read as the reverse complement.
TTACATGAGTTCGACTTAAATTCATTATTAAATGATAAGTGACAAAAGTCATCCTGACACCTTTTATAAAACTCTCCCTTCTATCACCTCAAGTGAATACAGCACCAATCAGTGCCTGATCAAAAAACCAAGCCAAACCCACTGCTGTCGAGTTGATTCCGACTCGACCATGTAAGTGAGAGTAGAACTGTCCCACAGAGTTTTAGGAAAGCAGACGGCTACATCTTTCTCCCTCAGAATGGCTGGCAGGTTTGAAGTGTTGACCTTTTGGTTTGCAGCTGAGCGCTTTAACCACTGTGCCACCAGGGCTCCAGTGGCGGATAATTACCTATAAAACCCACGTTTGTTTCAAAGGCATCAAGTTATAGTGTGTACTGCTGTCAACATGTCAAATTAAAGAAAAATTTCATTTGAGGAACAATCTTATATAAAATTGCACACTGTTCTTCTAAGTAAGTGTCTTTTTCAGAAGGTAAGTGAGGGAGTCTTTTAATTCTTAAGCTAAAGGGACGTTTAGAAATCCTAGCTCTTACACTGTGAGAAACAAACTTTTCTAGAAAGGTGCTGAAGACTGGATTTACATTTCCCTAGTATTCAGCTGAACATTCTCTTGAACCTAAAACTAGCCCCAGTATACAAAGCATGGGTTACTGCAAATGTTTATGCTTGTTTTGGCAATGTTTTATTAATAATTTCTTTTATTTTGTTATTGTTGAAAATATACACCTTAGAACATATAATTATTTTTTAAATAAGGTTACAAACTAACTTTTTTCAGCACTTTGAAGAATAAAAGAAATTAAAGCTCTGAAAAGCACTGAACTCCAGAAACATAAATGAAAAGGTCAAGTTACATATGAATATATAACTGGATATAATAATTCTAAATAACATAACTTATAGATATACTTCAACTGAGACATTAGAAGGGAGAAGAATTGTTGATATTAAGCAAGGGAAGGTGAAAGTCAAAAAAGTTGCATGTAAAAATTGTAATGATTTTTGCATAATTTCTCCAAAGGTGCAAGGGGTTGTCAGGTGATCTGGGTTCCCTTTTGAAAACGATTTATATATATTGGCCTTACACTTTATTGCCCAAAGATTTGCTGAAAAGTAGGTTATTAATCAAGTTATGTTCCTACTTGTTTGCATTATAAATGTTTCAGATGTTTGCAGAGCAAGAGTTTTTAAAAATTATACACCAGAAGAAAAACATAATTTAGTAATTTATCACTAAAGCTGATAATGGGTCACTCAAAGTTCAACACTTAATTGAAACTTAAAAATCTAATCTCATTATCTTTGTGACTAGTCTACTTTAGTGCTGCTTTATGGCAAGATCATGAAAGCTCTGCACTGAAGCCTTTCATCTCCATAACTAATTTTTTCCCATTAAGTATGAATTTCTGCATGGAAGTCAGTCCTATTTTTTAAAAAGCTAACAGAAACATAACTAACAATACCTAATACCTAGTACTATATGCCAGGCACTTCCAACCACTTTACATGTTTTATCCCATTTAATCCTCACAGCAACTCTATAAAATAATTACTATCATGTCTATACTTCACAGATGAGGAAACTGAGGCACAGAGAGATTGAGTAATTTTCTCTAGGTCCACAGCTCGAACCCAGGCAATCTGGTTCTAGTGTGTTCTCAGTCCAATGCTAACTTACAAAATAGAAGCTATGTATTTGCACTATAGGTAGTCCCTGACATGAGACATATCTGAGTTAAGATGAACTGCACTTATGACCGTCCTTTATTTTCTATCTTATCGTTAGTAACATGTACTACATGCAATGTTCCAGTGCATAATTCGCTGATGTTATCATTCTCAGATGTTCACAGGCAGATGATGTTCAAAGTTATGATTTACTGTTCAAAACACTGCCGTATAGCAGGCTACGGTCTGGTCTACAATAAAGTCCGTGTTAGTGTCCATGTAGGGAGTTGAAATGGATAGAAAGTTGGGCCATGTTCAACTATAACGACATACGACAACCGAGCTGTGCATGCGCCCGGCAGCAGTTAGGACTGCAACTTCATTGTTAATACACTGACGCCAATTTCACTGAAATACTCCTCAGTGTATCTGGAACATTGCATCTTCCTGGGAAGAAGTTACTGCAAGATACATACAGGGAATCTGGAAAAAACTGCTGAGTTATGTTATCACACTTTCAGCATTTGATCAGGATAATATGATAGAAAAGATGAGTGGAAAAATCATCCATATGGCAAGAATGCTGAATTTAGAACTTGATATCACCAATGTAGAACAGCTCATAAATCACAAATACAAGGAATTCACAGATCAGGAATTAATGGATTTTGAAGAGGAAAGAAATGCTGAAGAAAGAAATAATAAGGAAAAGGAAGAAGCTGTCAAAATATTTTACAGAGAAAGAATTAGCTGGAGTTTTTAATAAACTAAATAAGCAGCGTCAGTTGCTTGAAAACATGAACCAAATGCTGATCACTTCGTTAAAGTCAACAGACAGATTTGCAAAGCAGTGATATGTTACTGTGAAATATATGAAGGAAAAACGAAAAAGACCATACAGACAACTCTCACTAATTTTCTGACTACAACTGCTACACCCCATTCCCAGAGATAATCCAGATGATCCAGAACCTTCCACAAGTTATTACCACAACTTACAAAACATCAACGTTAACCAACTCTTCCTCATCACAGTAAATTTTTATGATTTGTGTATGTTTGTATGTATGTATGTATTGAAATATATCTGTAAGTGTATACATAGTGTTTCAAATCCCCAAAGACACATAAAAATTAGATTTATAAAGATACTGATAATAAAAGGCAATAATAATGAAAACTAAAAAAAAGTATTTGACTTATATCAGAACTGACTTATGACAGAGTCATCAGTCGTAAGTCAGGGACTACCTGTGCAAAAATAACCAATGCAAAACTTTTTTAAAGGGCTCATCTAGAGAATCAATTTTTTTTAATTTCATTTCTACACTATTTTCCAGAGGATAATTCAGGAAAAACCTTGAACTGTAACCTATGAAATTTTACAGGCAAAAATTAAAATGACACAAAAAATGGAGTATTATTCTGACATGCAGGTGAAGAAAAGAATCATATTTATAATATGTTGATAAAGGATAGACAATTAATGCAGTAGTTGAGATTAATGAGATGGCATTCAAATTTGGACATTAAGTTTCAGGTTTGATGAGGCAAATACCCCCAAAGCAATCACAGATAAGAGAATTTAAAGAGTATCTATCTCCGCTTAAAAATCTTTTATAATCTTACCTTTTGGTTTCGGGGTAAATCTTGAACATTTGATGGAGGCTTATAATTGAGGACTAATCTTCTGAATTCCAAAAGATTGAATAATGACTGAAAAAGAATAACAATAATTTAAGAAAACCTAAAGGAAAATCCTACTGACAGAACTGTAAAAATATGACTGGTCTCACAGACTTATTTTTGGCAACTGTATTACTTATACACAAAATTTTTACAACTAGCATAATGAGGCCTATTTTCTTTCCCTGAGAAAAAGTCACATTTCTTACATTTTGATATACTACTTTTGAGTATTAGTAATATTTATTTTACGCAAAGCATGAAACCTATACATGGACAATTTTAAAAAATTACTATTACTAAAATCTCTCATATTTTATTTTACTATGCAATTAACAAGCAATTTTCTCAAAATAAAAAGGTGAACAAACACAAGGTCTAGAAATCTGTAGATACGTTTACCCTGAGTTATCTGCTAGTATCAATAATTCTACAAAAATATACTATCAGACCCAGCAATCCCAACCCTAGGTATATACCCAGAAGTGAAGGCATGAACACAAATAGAAACCTGTACACCAGTGTTCATTCAGTACTTATCACAATAGCCAAAAGGCAGAAACAACTAAAATGTCTGCTAATAGGTGAATGGATAAATAAAATCTAGAATACACCCACAATGGAATACTACTCAGTCATAAAGAGAAATGAAGTCCTGATCCATGCCGCAACATGGATGAACCTTGAAAATATCATGCTGAGCAAAACAGATCAGAAACAAAAGGGTAAATATTTTATTATCTCAAGTATATGAAATAAGCAAATATACAGAAACCAAAGATTACCTCTGGTTACCAGGAGTGGGAGGAAGGGGTAAAGGAAGAGCTTTTGCTTAAGGGGCATTGAGGTTATGTTAATAATGGTGGAATGATTTGGAAAAGGATAGCAAGAATGGCTGTACAACTTGAAGAATGTAATCAATGTCACTTAAGAGTACATGTAGAAATTGTTGAGATGATGTATGTTTTGTTATGCATGTTCTTATCACAATACATTTCAAAAAATATATAGCACCAATAAATGTATGAGCCAGATGCCAGATGCCGGTGTCACAAAGATAGTACATATAATGCCTATGCTAAAGGAGACACACACTCTAGAAAGGAAACAGACACAGTTATAACAATCGAAATGTGGCTCCAGGATACAGTAATATTGATCCTCCAGAGTATAATGGGAGCAGACGAAAGATGGCTCATGGGAAGGCTTTCTGGAGCAGTGTTGCTTTAATCCCAGCTTGTAAGCTATATGACATCATGAAGAGCACTTGCTAAAAAATGAAATAGAATACAACAGAAAATAACAGAATGCATCATACACAGTAAATGTACCACATAGTGTTGCCTGTAATGGGTTGTATATCTTTTGTGTATCTTTTCTTCCTTCTGGCTGCTTTAAGGGTTTTCTCTATGTCTACAGTTCTTCGCCGTTTTATTATGATGTGTCTTGGTGTAGTATTCCTTATGTTGATCCTATTCCTTATGTTGATCCTACTTAATTCCTAGTGCTTCCTGAATCTGTGGCTTGATTTCTTTCATCAGGTTTAAAATAGTCTCAATAATCATCTTTTAAATATTGCTTTTGCCCTGTTCTCTTTTTACTCACCCTCTGGAAGTACAAATATATTATTACTTTTCCCCATGTCCAAAATATTTCATAAACTCTTATCTGTATCTCATGGTTTTAGTCTGAAAATTAACAAATTCTTCAGTTTTGTCTAATATGCTGCTAAACCTACCCACTAACTTCTTAATTTCAGTTATTATATTTTTCAATTTTAAAATACCCATTTTTTCCTTCTTTATAGTGTTTAGTTTCTCCCAAACTTCTCAATCTTGCTTTTGATTCCTTCAGTATATTAATTTTTAGCTATGACCAATAATTCCCTGTAGGTATATTTCTATTGCCCATTTTTCTTTCTTAATTTTCAGACACATCCAATCTTCTGATACGGTTGATTATGAATGATTTGAGGGTTAGACATTGCATGTAAAAAACTGAGGAGATAATTGAAAGTTCTAGATATTATCTTCTACCAGAGATAATTTATAGTTGTTTCTGGCAGGCAGCTAGACTGGTGCCACTTTGCAATCCTAGAGTATCTTAAGACAATTAATTCTGAGGTGATTTGAAGCTGGAATCCAGAAACTATGAAACCTACTCTACTCCCACTTCTTACTTAATCCTAGGCTCTAGCCCTTTAGAATTCTAACTGAAAATCTGAGGTATTTACTAGGACCCCAAGTCTGTGAAAAACTTCTCTTAGCTTCTCAGTCACTCAGCAGACACTTCTGGAACTGCCTCAAGGAGAAAAATCTGTAGCCAGGCTTACTCTCTGGACATCCCTGTTCTCCCAGAGTTTAGCCTCAAAATTCTTCACTGCTTTGCAGCTCCTCAATAGCTTCAACAAGTTGTTTTTGTTTTGCTTTGTTTGGGGTATAGCAAAATATGACCAGGAGGATGGTCTAAAACAACCTAGCTTGCCATTACCCAAAGTGGAACTCCATGTAACAATTCATAGGAATTGACAAATCCCAAACCCTTTATACCTAAGTCATAGTCATAGTTAGTACTGGCTGACGTGCTCCTTTAAAAGGGGTAGGGAGAGCAATTGTCACTTGTCTAAATTGTTTTTGTGAGTGATGCACAATTTGGAAAAAAAGCATCCCTTCATTCAATCCAAAGCTAATGTGAATATTGAAAAACACCTATTCAAATGAAGTTTGGCTAGACTCTTGTTAATAACAGAACTAGTGGGATATGAGAGTTCAAATAACTTTTGGAAGAAAGGAAGTGTACTCTTACAGAATTAAGAGAGCCGAGAGAAATATTATAAACTGTGAGTCTATGATGGAGGATACTGAGGGGAAGCAAAATAAATTCTCCTCGATGGATTAAAAACAAAAAGAAGGGTATCACATAAGTGATACCTCAAGGTGAGGTAAGGCCTAAAAACAGACGACATGATTGAAAGCTGAAATTCTGTGTAGGAAGCAATTAAATCCCTAGGTTCTTCCCGAGACCCAGAATAGTCAGACGACTACCCTCCCCTATGTGAAATACAGAAAACTTAATCTTTGAAGATAACTGAATTAAAGAGGCTCCGGCTCAGAAAATATGTAATAGGCATAGTCTGTGTCGAGGGAGGAGGAATGAGATTCAGGAAAAAAAATAGATGGGTTAACTAAAAACCTGCAAACTGACTCCCACCCTGAGATCCCAACTCTCTTTCTCTAGACCTGCTTTTGTAAAGTCAGCAACCACAGTTAAACTACAAAGAATCGGAATCCAGTCTAGATTTGAAGGTGAAAAATGTTCTGTGGAAGATATCTCCAAGAAAAAAAAAAGGAACTGATAATGTTTGAGGATACAGAAAATATTATTGATAAGACTATAATAAAAATGTTGGAGTAAATGGAAATTTTTAAGTATGTAAAAAAATAGGGGGAAAAAAAAGGCAGCAGTTGATAACTCCAAGAAAACAAAAGATTACAGAGGGGTAATCCTAGTGAATCACTGGCTTACTAGGGATTAATATTTATAAAGCCACAGAAAATGTAAACACTGACTACTGACTTTTTGGCTTATTATATAACTATGTTGGGAAATGAAGGAAAAAGTCAATTCTGGATGAGTGAAAAAGGAGAGCTAAATTCTCAGCTATCTCAACAGAAAAGCATGTAGTTTAGAAATGGCAACACAGATGATGGGAGAAACAGCTAGAACTGGTCATGGGTGCCTTTAAGAAGCAAGACTAGAAGGTAGAGGTTTCGGGCAGAGGATTGCTGTTTTTCACTGTAAACCTTCTCATGCCATGGGATTTTTGGGTTTCTCTTTGAACTATGCACTTCTGTTTCTTAATGAAAATTTAAAAATTAGAGAGATAAGAGCAAGTAAAAACTTGCAACATTTTTCAATATCCTCACTTAATAGTTTAGATATTTTATACATCATTGAGGAGTCCCTAGGTTGCACAAATGGTTAAGCAATGGACTACTAAATGAAGGCTGACAGTTAAAACCCACCCACAGACATCTTGGAAGATAGGCCTAGCTGTCTGCTTCTGAAAGGTCACAGCCTAGAAAACCCTATGGATCAGTTCTCTGTACACATGGGAGTGCCATGAGTCAGAATCAACTCAAAAACAACTAATAAATACAACAACATACATCATTTGGGTGATAGAAGCATCTTAAGTCTTCTATTATACCAAAAATCATATATATTCCTCCTTTTCAGTTAATTAATTAATTCATTCAATACTTAATTGCGTTCCTTCAATGTGCAATACACTGTTTTATACGCTGGTTATAGAACAATAATGCAGAAGATGTGCTCTCTGCCCTCAGGACACTTGTATTTAGTCAACCTGGAATCACATGATTTATGAGTAAGGTCACCATATAATTTTATTATCCAGTCCATAACCCTTTGGAGTGTGAAAGAAGGCTTTAAGACATTAGGTGCCAACTGATCTACAATGGGAGTAAACCAGGACTGTGCCAGGCAAACCAGGAAGTATGACCACCTCACTTTTGGGCATTGACCTACAAACAGCCAATTCTGACTTTTTATCTTGTTTACAACGCTTCACTAAATTTGCAGAAAAGTTTGCAGGAAAGTCCATTAAAAAAATTTTTTTTTCCACCCTGACAACAATCCCTAACAGCACGCAGGAATTAAATCCAATTAAGAGAAAAGCATAGGTAGTGCTCTCTGTTAAAACTCCATACTGGGGAATGAGGAATGAGGAGGGCTGAGGCTTACAATTCCCAAACTAGTTCATCAGGCAGACAGGCATATAAAAAACTTGTCTACATTTATGTTTAAAGTATACAACTTAAAAGAAACTCAATCCACTTGCCACTGCTATCATGCCCACCAAATAATATGCAAAAATAGAACCTTACCTGAATGACAGCACTAAACCAGCAAGTATTGCCAACATTCTTTAGCCCGACAGGAGCTTTGTCCTGCCTTTTTCTATCATAAGGGTTTCGAGAATCCCTCCAAACTTCTGTAGGAGTCCTCTTCAAACATGCTTTATTTTCTGCTATGCTGGCTTCAAGAACTCTTAAGCAAAAGAGAGAAAATGATGAAAAAAGTGGTATTAATTTAAGGCTATCCCCTAAGCAGTAATACACCATAAACTCTAAGAATTTTGATTACTTAAGCTCTGGATAATCTATTTGGGGAAGTAATAGTTAATATTAAGTTTATTCAAGTTAACAGTTTTCTGTAAGAACACAGCAATTGAAAATGCCAAAAGACCAAGAGAAGTTCAGCCTTTTTTCCTAAAAAAAGGACATATCAAACACTCATAAAAAATGCTATATAATAGAAAGTAGAATAAATTATGTTTCAGGAAATTAGAGGTTTAGTATCAGGCATACAGCACCTAGATAAGTTTTCTAAGAAATCACTGCATTAAAGCCTATGCTTACCATTTATCATAATAAACTAGTTTTTTTAAGTAACAATTACTTTGAATCATCAAGAAATCATTAAAAATTGAAGAAATCGTACTTTTGATCCTCTACACATCAACTTCCTCTTCTATAAATCAAAAAAAAAAAATCCATTGCTGCAGAGTCAATTCCAATTCACAGCGACCCCAGAGGACCGAGTAGAACTGCCCCATAGGGTTTCCAAGGCTGTAATCTTTATGGAAGCAGACTGCATATCTTTCTCCCACAGAGCCGTTCGAACTGCCAACCTTTTGGTTAGCAGCTGAGTGCTCTAACCACTGTGTAACCCGGGCTCCTTCCTCTTCTATAAAAAGAGGTTAAATACGGGAAATTCTAGGTGTCCTTTCAGTTCTAGAGATACATGGTAGCTAAATAAAGGACAGGAATGCTTTTGCGCTCACTTTTTCACCTAAAAGTTTGCTTAGGAGTAAAAGTCGTGAAATAAATATATAACTGTCAGAATAAGAAAACATTACTAACCTCTCCAAAATAAACTATTCTACTGAATACCCTAAATATATCTCAACACAGCAAAGTAATGTTACTTTGTTTAATAATGAAGATTTTCTTGCTCCTAAGCATGCAAAAATGTACCTAAAATCACTAAATGAACCATAATTCCACATATGAATTTACCTTATTTAATCTCTTTGGTTAACCCAAGAAGTTTGCCTTCTCAAGAGATGTTGCTACATATTATACTAAATAAGCATAAATAATATGCAGATGGTCTTAACCAACTTTCTGTTAATCAGAAAACCCTCAGAGGTAGAATAAATCATTAGTGACATTATTATCAGCAAAAGTAAGTTTTTCTAACTATTTGGCTTCTGGAGAAAATCTCATTCATGCTATACCATCTTTACCCTAAAGAGTTTTCTTTATCAGGTTAGTGTTAAAATAATATAGGTATATTTCTTAATTATGGAAAAAAATTAATTCTCTTATCTCCAAGAGCAGTATTTACAACATGACACTATATACAGTGTAGTTGTGCTATAAAATAGCATTACTTAAAATAACCTTTGTAATACAGGAGAAAGTCTGGGGGGTGAGGGGGGCAATGAAACCATATACTAAAAAAAAAAAAAAAGAAAAGTGAGTCACAATATGAGAAGTTAAAATGTAGAGATCCAGGTAAACTTATATATTCAAAAAGAAACTGTTTACATTTCTATCACTTCTAAGAGTTTTCTTTCCCCAGAATCAACTCTTCCATGCAAACCCAAGTCCCAGGCTTTTTCTCTTAAACTATTTACCATTACAAAGAATCAGAATTCCTTGGAAGGTAGTTAGACAAACCACAGCAGAAGAAAATTAGGATTTCCACTATTACCAGAAAGTAAGTTTTCAAGAACACAAGAGGGACTGATAAAAGGTCAAAGAGTTAACTTAGGAGAACTCCCACTGGCCTAACTGTGCAGTTCAGCATAATGTAAGAACAAAATAACAATAATTATAATGCAATAATGATAGTAATAACAATACCCATTTCCTAAATGATATTTATATTTTATAAAACAAAAAAACCAAACCTGCTGTCATTGAGTCAATTCCAACTCATGGCAACTCTACAGGACAGAGTAGAACCGTCCCAGGGTTTCCAAGGTGGATTTGAACTGCTGACCTTCTGGTTAGCAGCCGAGCTCTAAACCACTGCACCACCAGGGCTCCTCTATTTTAAAGATACAGTATTAAATAGTCATATAATTTAATGCAGTCATGATCGATATCATCATTCATTATAACAAAACTATGGGAGTGGGTTTATTGTAGTATTTCTTAACCACACACAGCAGAATTATGGTGCTAAAAGATGATGGATGAAAAAGGAATACTGTGACTTTCTGACCTCCTTGATTTAGAGCTTATAACACATTCAGATACAGTAAAACCTGCAAAAGCCGGAAACTGTTAAGATGGAAACCTGTCAGAGAAGGAAAACGCAAATATTTTCCACTAAAACAAGCAGTAGAAAAGTGGTAACTGCATGGAAAACTTGTGAGACTCGGAAAAACAAGGCAGTCCCACGGAGTTCTGGCTCTCCCAGGTTTCACTGTATTACCAGGGCCCTTCAATATGCCTAAGGAGTCCTGGTTGCACAGTGGCTAAGAGCTCGGCTGTTGGTGTAAAAAAAAAAAAAAAAAAAAACTCGGCTGCTAAGCAAAAGGTTGGCTGTTCAAACAAACCAGCCACTCCATGGGAGAAAGATGTGGCAGTCTGCTTCCACAAAGATTTACAGCCTTGGAAACCCTATGGGGCAGTTCAACCCTCTCCTACAGAGTCCCTAGAGTCAGAATCAAGTCGCAGCAATGGATACAATATGCCTCATTAGGTGTCTTTCTACCACCTTCTCTTGGCTCCTAAAGAACTTTAAAACCTCGTTTATTACACTGCACCAAAAATATTTACTAATCAACCAGTCTCTCCCATCAGTATCTAGAGGATAGAAACACCTATTATTATCATCTTCTCTTTTTTATCCCTAGAGTCTACATGAAAAATAGTAGGGGCTAAACAAGTATATGAAGTGAATAGATGATTAGATATTAGACGCTGTCACTTCCTGGTTATTTTTTTTTAAACAAAAGCTCAACCTCTAGCCAAAACACTGCTCTACTCCCAAACCCTTGTCCCTTCCTATAGTTCAGTATTGACACCACAAATAAAAGATTTTATAAAGTCAGGTCCTACATAAGGGTTCATTCCCTGGCCTCACCAATATAAAGTCAATGATACCACTCAGGCTTTGAAGTATAAAATACACAACAGCTTAATTCCAGATACTAAGGCTGCCAATAGAGAGAGACAGAAAATAAATTCTGCAAATCTCAAGACAGCTCATAAATAGCATATAACAAAATGTAGCATGCCGAGGGAGGCAACTCCATGAGCCGCAAATCAAAAACCAGTCCCTACCACACATCGCCTGCTTTCTTATCCTCCCTAACACCAGTCATGACCTTGGCACTCAGGAATATCAAAACACGACAAAATGTTTTGGTGTCTATTCCTTCCAGACACTATATGGAACATTTAAAGCACTTAATTATAGCAAATTTTCACCTTCTTTTCAAACTTCATTGTATACTTTTTTAGGTTTTTTTGTTTTGTGTGTGCTATTTACAGCTGTAATGTTGAAAACCACTCACTTAAACTCACCAAGTCCCTCTTTGGAAGTATCATACTCACTGAAAAACATGCCTATCATTTAAGCTTTATAGATCAACCAATAAAAAAAGAAGGAAGTAAAAAAAGGAATACAGGAGAAGAAAGGAAGGAGAAAAGAAAAGCATTTCTTTTGAAAGATATGGTTAAAATATACAAGACATACAATTGCTATAACATTTTTAAATATGATGATATAATCCAAAAGGTACATAATACAGGCCATAAAAGTCAAAATGTTGTAAAAACAAATAAGATAGTATGGTTATCTTTCTAAAACATACATATGAAATATTTCTATCCACTTAATTTCAATACAGAATACAATGTTTATGATTTCAAAATGTATACATTTTTACTTTTTTACCCCCATAGGCTAAATACTGGAACATGTGAGTGACATTATCAGTGATTCTTCCAATTTCTGAAAGCACCCAATATACATTTACAGGTTCTCTTCACATAAAAACATATGCTCAGTTATATTCTGAGGTTTATATGAAATGAGATTTGATATATATATGTTTCATTACATTTATTCACTTTACTATTTTGTAGAAAATAAATATTTCATAAATCAGATTGGGGTCCATGATTTAAGTCATCAGTAAAAACCTAGCAGCATTAAGACTTTAAAAAATTTAAGTTCAGAATTATATCCACTATGAATACAAAAACTGTACACTAAACTACAGTGAATAAACCAACACTACTGCTCACTATCCAAGCTCATGACACTGAAACTAAGGAACCAAATATATTTGGATAAGGAGAGATACGTATATGTTGGTGTGTACACACAGACACACATACATATGCAATTTAAATTTTTAGGGAAAGGACTATCCGTACTGAAGATGAAACCTGTATGTTGAACAGTAATTCAACAGTTATGTAGCCCAAACTTCCATGGTCCTCAACACTGGATTGATTGGAAACTAGAACACAGAACTATGGTAAGAAACCCTTTCATGCAGTTAAATCTGGAACTTTGATTTTCTAGCAGTGTCCTCCATTACTCAGTTATGACATTTGTTGTTGTTAGGTGCCATCAAGTCGTTTCAGGCTCATGAGACTCCTATGTGCAATGAAACACTTCCCAATCCTCACATCATTGCTATGTTTCAGCCCATTTTTGCAGCCACTGTGTCAATCCATCTTATTGAGGGTCTTCCTCTTTTGCACTGACCCTCTACTTTACCAAGCATGATGTCCTCCAGACACTGGAGATCCCTCATAACACGACCAAAGTACATGAGATGAAGTCTCGCCAACGTCGCTTCTAAGAAAGAATTCTGACTGTACTTGGAAGAGATTTGTTCATTCTTCTGGTGGTCCATGCTTACATACAATATTCTTCACAAACAACATAATTCAAATCCATCTGTTCTTCTTCAATGTTCCTTCTTCACTGACCAGCTTTTGCATGTATATGAGGCAAATGAAAATACCATGGTTTGGGTCAGGGGTACCTTAGTCCTCAAAGTGACATCTTTGCTTTTCAACACTTTAAAGAGTTCTTTTGCACCAGATTTGCCCAATACAACGTGTCGTTTGATTTCCTGACTGCTGCTTCCATGGGTGTTGATTGTGGACCCAAGTAAAATGAAATCCCTGACAATTTCAATCCTTTCTCTGCTTAATATGATGTTGCGTATTGGTCCCGTTGTGAGGATTTTTGTTTTCTTTATGTTGAGGTGTAATTCATACTGAAGATCATAGTCTTTGATCTTTATCAGTGACTGCTTCAAGTTCTCTTAACTTTCAGCAACCAAGGTTGTGTAATCTGCATATTGCAGGTTGTTAATGAATCTTCGTCCAATCCTGATGCTGCGTTCCTCATACAGTCCAGGTTCTTGGATTATCTGCTCAGCATTCAGACTGAGTAAGTATGGTGAAAGGATACAACCCTGTTGCACACGTCTTCTAAACCATGCAGTATCCCCTTGTTCTGCTGGAACAGCTAACTTTTGGTCTATGTATAGGTTCCTCACGAGCACAATTAAGTGTTCTGGAATTCCCATTCTTCGCAAAGTTATTCATAATTTATTATGATCCTCACAGTCGAATGCCTTTAGGTAGTCAATAACAGTCGAATGCCTTTAGGTAGTCAATAAAACACACGTAAACATCTTTCTGGTATTCTCTGCTTTCAGCCAAGATCCTTCTGACATCAGCAATGCTACCCCTCTTTCCACATCCTGTTCTAAATCCGGCTTGAATTTCTGGAAGTTCCCTGTCAGTGTACTGTTGCAACTGTTTTTGTATTATTGTCAGCATAATTTTACTTGCATGTGATACTGATATTATTTGATATTTCTGCATTCTGTTGGATTACTTTTTTTGGAATAGGCATATTTATGGATCTCTTCCAGCTGGTTGGCCAGGTAGCTGTCTTCCAAATTTCTTGGCATAGATGAGCGAGTGCTTCCAACACTGCATCCGTTTGTTGAAACATCTCAATTGGTATTCTGTCAATTCCTGGAGCCTTGCTTTTAACCAATGCCTTTGGTGCACTTTGGTTTTCTTCCTTCAGTAACATTGGTTCTTATTCATATGCTATGTTCTGAAACGGTTAAACGTAGACCAATTCTTTTTGGTACGGTGACTCTGTGTATTCCTTCCATCTTTTTTTTTTTTTTTTT
>NW_004443948.1:17876623-17884406 GCF_000243295.1 Trichechus manatus latirostris | reverse complement strand
TTTTGATGCTTCCTGCACCGTTCAATTTTTTGCCCATAGAATCCTTCAGTACTACAGTTCAAGGCTTGAACTTTTTCTTCAGTTGTTTGAACTTGAGAAATGCCGAGCGTGTTTTTCTAACTCCAGGTCTTTGCATATTTCAATATAATACTTAACTTTGTCTTCTCAAGCCGCCCTTTGAAATCTTCTGTTCAGCTCTTTTACCGCATCATTTCTTCCGTTCCCCTTAGCTACTCTATGTTCAAGAGCAAGTTTCAGAGTCTCTTCTGATATCCATTTTGGTCTTTTCTTTCTGTCTTTTTAATGAACTCTTGGTTTCTTCATGTATGGTGTCCTTGATGCCATCCTACAACTTGTCTGGTCTTCAATCATTAGTGTTCAGTGTGTCAAATCTATTCCTGAGATGGTCTCTAAATTCAGGTGAGATATACTCAAGTTGTACTCTGGCTCTTGTGGACTAGTTTTAATTTTCTTCAGCTTCAACTTGAACTTCCATTTGAGCAACTGATGGTCTGTTCTGCAGTTGGCCCCTGGCCTTGTTCTTGCTGATGATACCGGCTACTCCCTAGTCTCTTTCCACAGATGTAGATGATTTAATTCCTGTGTATTCCATCTGGTGAGTTCCATTTAAACAGTCGCCATTTATGTTACTGAAAAAAGGTGTTTTCAATGAGTATGTTGTTGGTCTTGCAAAATTCTATCATGCGAACTCCAGCATCATTTCTGTCAGTTTGTTATACTATAGTGGCTTGCGTGTTGCTGTTATGCTGGAAGCTATGCCACCAGTATTTCAAATACCGTAGGGTCACCCCTGGTGGATAGGTTTCAGCAGAGCTTTCAGACTAAGACAGACAGGAAGAAGGACCTAGCGATCTACTTCTGAATAAACTGGCCTGTGAAAACTTTTTGGAGAGCAGCAGACCACTGTATGATATAGTTCCGGAAGAAAGCCCCTCAGGTTAGAAGGCAGTCAAAGTATGACTGGAGAAGAGCTGTCTCCTCAAAGGAGAGTCTACCTGAATGACGTAGATGGAGTAAAGCTTTTGGGACTCTCCTTTGCTGATGTGGCCCAATTTAAAATGGGAATAAACAGCTGCAAACATGCATTAATAATCAGAAACTGGAATGTACGAAGTATGAATCGAGGAAAATTGAAAATTGTCAAAAATGAAATGGAACACTTGAAGATCTATATCCTAGGCATTAGTGAGCTGAAATGGACTGGTATTGGCCATTCTGAATCAGACAATCATATGGTCTACTATGCTAGAGATGACAAATTGAAGAGAACAGCGTCACATTTGTTGTCAAGAAGAACATTTCAAGATCTATCCTGAAATAACAACACTGTCAGTGATAGGATAATATCCATCAGCTTACAAGGAAGACCAGTTAATATGACTATTATTTAAATTCACGCACCGAGCACTAATGCCAAAGATGAAAAAATTGAAGTTACCACCTTAGCAACATGAAAAAGGAGGTCCCAAACCAGAAGACTGATCTGTATAGAGCGTGTGAAAACAAAACCCTCCAGAGAGTACAGGTGAGATTTAATTTTTAACGACTTTTTAAAGTCTCACCTCTTTTACCTCTTAGGGTCACCGATAAACGTTACTGTTGTTTTTGGGTGCCACTGAGTAGATTCCTACTTATAGCGACCCTATCTGACTGATAAGTAGAACTGTTAATTTCTAACAGAATGGAGTTTATGAATCTTTATTTTAAGAAATACTTCTCTATCCTGAGGTATAAAAATACAAAATACAAAAATATTCTCCCGTATTATCTCTTAAACATTTTATATTTTAGGTTTTCATGTTTAGGGTGTTACTTTGTGTGCAAATGGTGTTACTTTGTATCAAATGGTGTAATGAAGAAGTACAATTTTATTTTTTCCATACAAATATCAAATTTTCCAAACACAGTTTAATTAAACAGATCTTCCATTCTCCACTGAGCTGCAACACCATCTCTAACACATATCATTTTCATAAGGGCTATAACTTTGTAATTAATCTTGATAATCTGATATGGCAAATTCCCTCCCTTTGTTCTTGGTATTATCAAATAAATTTAGAATCTCATGGTCGGTTTTCTAAAAGAAAAACAAACAAAAAACTTACAGGTATTTTGTTTGGGACTGCAGTGAACCAGTAAGTTAATTTAAGGAGAACTGACAAGTTTTATAGTGCTCAGTCTTCCAATTTGAGAAATAGCACATATTTCCAATTATTTACATATTCTTTAATGTGTCTCTTGCACAATTCTTACTAGAATTATTCCTCATCTCTAATAGTTTTATGTTATAAATGTTATCTTTTTAAAAATTTACTTTCTCAATCTTTCTTATCAATAGATACATAATTTTGTATAGATCATCCATCAACACAGCTAAATGCAGTAAAATTTTCCCCTAGAGTATTTTATTAAGAGATAATTTACAGATAATAAAATATACAAATTTTAAATGTACAGCTCAGTGACTTTTTTTTACACAATGTATTGTTATGCATTGAACTGTGTCCCCAGAAAATATGTGTTATAAATCCTAACCTCTATGCCTGTGGTTATAATCTCATTTGGGAATGGGTTGTTTTTGTTACATTAATGAGACAGGATTAGCGTAGTGTGTATCTTAAGTCAATTTCTTTTAAGATATAAAAGAGATTAAACATAAGCTAGCAAACAGAGATGGGAGAAGAGAGATTCCAAGCCACATGAAGACTGCCCAGGAGCAGAAGTTCAGAAGAGACAAGGACCTTCCTCCAGAGTCAACAGAGAAGGAAAGCCTTCCCCTAGAACCGGCACCCTGAATTCAGACTTCTAGCCTCTGAAACTGTGAGAAAATGAATTTCAGTTTGTTAAAGCCATCCACTTGTAGTATTTCTGTTATAGCAGTACTAGATAACTAAGACATGTATACAGTTATATGTCCATCACCAGACCAAGATATACAAAATCTCCATTACCCCAAACATAACCTCATTGTCTTTTCCATCCAATGGTGTCCTCTCCATCCCACAGACAAACACTATTTTGACTTCTATCACCATAAACTAACTAGTTTCCTTGAACATCATATAAATGAAATCACAAACCAGTTACTCTTTTGTATCAGGATTATTTCACTTAACATGTTGGTGTGGGGATTCATCCACATTTTTGCAAGTATCAGGAATATTTTCCTTTGTATTGCTTAGTATTCCATTGCATGAATATACCATCATTATTTATCCATTTTCCTCTTATGGACATTTGGTTGTTTCCAGTTTTTAGTAAAGTATCAATAAAACACATTTTTGCATGAGTCTTTTTATAGATACATGTACTCTTTTCTTTTAGGTCTATACCTGGAGTAGAAATACAGAGTGCTAGTATATGTTGTAATTCATTAGGAACTCCCAGATTTTCAAAGTACTTATACCCTTATACTTTCCCACCAGCAGGGTATGACATTTCCAGTTGCTTCATATATTCACTAATACTTAGTATCCTCAGTGTGTTTAATTTTAGGCAGTATGATGGGTTTGTAGTGAAGACTATTTTCCAATGAGATGACTAGAATTAAGTTGCTGATCAACCTTGTACCACCCAGACTGCTACCAGTGCTGCAAGCCATCATTAAACCCAAAAGAGCAACATGTATACAATCATATAGAGTAAAAATTAAGAAACTCTATGTTTCTGATACAGAGGCTACCACTGTATGTTGGATATGTGACTCCTGACAAAGTTGACCTGTTTCTGTTGTGCTGAGGGAGGCCACGTTGCATGGGGTCTGACCCCCACCCACTCCTGGCAGGCTGACTACATGGGACCTTTGACCCCTCTCTCTGGATTATCAGCTGTGCTTCACTGTTGCTGACACTTTTTCAAGTTACAGTGTTGCTATTCCAGTCTGATCAGCCAACTCCAGCCACACCCTTATAGGCCTTGAAACTAATCTGTATCTTTACTTTTCCAGCCCATTTGTAATCTAACTATAATGTACCTTTTATTACTTTTATCACACAGTAATAGCTGATAGTCAAAGTATTTGATGGGCCTTTCACACTCCTACCACCAAAAGGTAAGCACTATTTTAGGGCATTGGAAAGTCCTCCTCACAAATGAACTCAAAAACATTTGTAACTCTACCACCTACTCCTGGCTCCACACACTTTCTTAGGCAATTCCTCCTCACAGCTGCTGCCTGGGTAATGTTCAGGATGAAAAGGGTAGGGGTGATACAGTCCTATTTCAAAAATTCAGAATTCCAATCTGACCATTCGTGGACATAATGCTTCCTTCTTTCCCCTCGTGGCAACTCTAGGCTAGCTTAGCTGGTAAATCCTCCGAATGTCTCCTGCCAAACTTAACTCCAGTTCAGGTGCCTGAATTCTCCTGTTGGACTGACTGGTCTTAGATAATAAAGATAATAACCACTTGGTTGAGTGCACTGCTTACCCAATTCCCCTAAGAAGGCCAAAGTGGGAGGCACAATAGGTCTCTGTAAATTTTATAAAAATGTCTTTTTTCCTCTTTTATCTGATCTTTTTGCACGAGAGGTCAGGGTATGGGTAGGGGATGATTGGCAAAAAGGTGAATTATAGCTACTGGAACAGGATACCATGATTTTGTAGCAATGGTGACAGAACAACTACCCCACACCTGAGAATGGAACACCTTAAACTCTCAGTACTGTCCCTGGAACTTTCCTCACGAAGAAAATGCTCTGGTGAAACTCTCCCAAAATGTTTCACTAAGAGAAGAATTTTGGAAGTTATTTTCTTTCTACTGATTGAAAATGACTTTATTATTTTTCAGGTGTCCTTTGGTGCTTTTGAAATGTTATTTGTCACTTTAGTGTCACTATTTCTTTAAATGAGAATTCACCTTTTCTTCTCTGAATATCTGAAAGATTTTTTTAGTCTTAAGTGTTCTGGAGTAATAGTATAAATGAATCTAGGTATGAGTTTCTCTTAATTTTCCTGATTTAGAATTTGTTGGGCTTCATGAAATTACAGGTCATCTTTTCATTTCTGATAAATTTTTGTTAATTATCTCCTTAAATTTTGCCCCTGGACCACTCTCTCTCCTTTCCTTTTAGAATACCAATTAATGTATATCAGACCTACTCACTCCCCTTTCTATGTCTTTCGCCTTTCCTCCATATTTTCCATCTTTTAAGCTGGTTGTGTTACAGGTCAGGTAATTTCTTCTAATATATCTTCCAGTATACTAATGTTCTTTTGAGTTGTTTCTAATCTGCTATTAAACCTGTGTTCAAGTCTCTCAATGACACAAACAGTTTGTGCTCAGCTACTGAGAGGTTGGTGGTTCGAATGCACCCAGAAGTACCACAGAAAAAAGGCCTAGTGATCTACTTCAGTAAGAGTACGTTGAAAATCATATGGACTGCATTTCTACCCTGACACATGTGGGGTCACCAAGAATCAGAATCAACTGGACAGCAACAAGTTTTCTGTTTTTCTAACTTTATTTTCAGAAGATATTATCGGTTCTTTTTCAAATGCGCTACATCATATTTTGTAGTTTCCTGTTTACTGAAGACATTCTCAATCTTTTATTTCCTTTAAAATCGAAAACACAGTTGTATCAATCGAAATATCTGAACACATGAGAGCATCTTGCTCTCTATTGTTTCTGCTGATTCTCACAGTGCCTTGTTTCCATGTAGCTTGTAATTTTTGTCTGGTAGTGCTTGTCGAGTTTCAAAAGTTACTAAAGGGGGTTATTTGAGGCCTAGGATAAAGACGCCTTCCTAATGAGAGACTGTACTTTTGATTTTGCCAGGACCCAGAGGCACCACAAACCCAACACCATTTAAAACTAAATTTGCAAGTTGAGAGTTACTAGACTACTACATTGAGACAAATTTCAGCTACAAAACCATGTAACAGCTAGCTGACTTTTGGTACAGCTCAATGACAAACACTACCACCAACAGCACCCCTCAGGCAACTATCTTTGTAGACAAATTCCATCAAGTCAAGGTGACTTTCAGTGTTCTGTGGGTTTCTGCTTTTGTTTCCAGTCTTTCATTTTAGTCTTTACTATCTTAACAATTCTTTAATACTTTTAAGAAGATTTAAATATATTTTATATCCTATAGAAACAACATTTTCTGGTTATTTTTACCAGAAAATCTGGTCTAAATAATCTCTGGTTGTTTGTTGTTGTGTGCCATCACATCAATTCTAATTCATAGTGACTCTATAGGATACAGCAGAACTGCCCCATAGGGTTTCTCCTAGGCTGTAATCTTTGCGGGAGAAGACCGCTAGGTCTTTCTCCCATGGAGCCACTCGTGGGTTCAAACCACAGACCTGGTTAGGAGCCGAGTACTTAACCATTGCGCCACCAGGTTGTCTTCTAAATAACCTAGTCCACCATATTTCTTGAAATAGTTGGAGATGCATTCTTTGTAAAAATGTCAGCTAGAACCTAGCCCCTACCTCCTACCCCGCTGGTTCAAAGTCATTACCAGAAGAAAGCCATTTTCATAAGATGTAGGACATAGACACAAACAAGTCACTGTAATCATCAGCCAATGCAGTTTATTAGATACTCCATTAGTTCCCTATCTCAGCAAAGATAACCAAAAGATAACTGTAATAAACATATACAATTCTGGCATTAAGAGAGGAATTATATTAGAAGCATACTTTAGAATTGTTTAACATACTTAAGAAATTTTGCCATGAAATTTATGGGCGCCTGAACATGATTTGGTTTGCAAGATGTAAAAAGATAGACTTAATTTCACCTAATTATACACAATAATGGAATATTCCAGATGTATAAATTCATATTAAAGTATGTCTACTGAATATGGAGCCCTGGTGGCACAGTGGTTATGAGTTTGGCTGCTAACCAAAAAGGTCAGCAGTTTGAACCCACCAGCCACTCCTTAGAAACCCTATGGGGCAGTTCTACTCTTTCCTATAGGGTCGCTAGGAGTTGGAATCAACTCGATGGCAATGGGTTTGGTTTTCTCTGGTTTACTGAAATACAATCATAGACAAATGATTCAAGGACTTCATTTGGCAAGATTCTGTCATATGAAATTGAGTAATGAATAAACAGTTAAATTTACTTTTAAACATGACATGAATTTTTCTTTTAAAATACATCATTTTCCCTTTTCAATTTAGTCCTAAACCTTAAAAAAATCAATGGGAACAAACACATCTCTACCAACGTATTAGCTAGAATTCTCACATTCCCTCTTCTGCTACTACAATTTGATTTACATATGTGCTTATTAACTGCACATTTTGCATTTAACATTCCCTTGTTAACTGCAAATTTTGAAATCTATGCAAGAGAAGAGAACAATATTTTGTAACAGCAAATTAGTATGTTTCTTTTATGTCTATAGATAACTTTATGTAAAATTTTATTGCATATTACACTGTGTCAAATCTTTGCAATGTTAGCTACAATAAAAATATTTATAAAACTATTTACTATTTTAAGAATACATTAAAATATAAAAGACCAAGAATAAAAAAGAAAACAATATCTAGATTTTTTTTTCCAAGTTGGGGAAAAATGGGTCTCCAAAACAATATAGAACATACATATTTAACTTAACATAAGCTTAGAAATAGTTTGAATTACTGAACTTTGAAGTTACTTTTACTTTTTATTAACTAGTTTGTATATGCTGTTTCCAGAAAAATGAGAAAACACACAAAATAAGTTGAAGTACTAATTTGGCATATAAGTTTCCAGTCTTTTTACACTAATAATAATTCATATAAACAAAAAAACA
>NW_004443948.1:17856300-17876523 GCF_000243295.1 Trichechus manatus latirostris | reverse complement strand
GTATTAAATATTTCTCATCAAACTTTAAGCATTATCAAGTTTAGTAATTATTTGAGATAATTATTTCCATTTTAAAGAGACAAATGTAATTTATATAATTTCTCCAGATCCTGCAAAAAATAAGCCTAATAAAAATGCCCCAAAAAAGCCTCTCCATTTTTGGTTTTCATTTAAAGTCACTAGTATTAGATGACATTAGCCACAATTAAAGAGGGGAACAATGAATTTTAATTAAGTCTTCCCATCTTCATATAATGTCTTACAAAGTAATTTCTAAAGAAACATTAAAGACATTAAAAAGAAAACTATCCATCTTTGCTAGATACAGCATTTGAGATATACCCTACCATACAGAAATCTCAAATTATTTAAAACAAAATATGCTTCTGATATTGTCCAAATACCCTTTATCTGAGAAAGCTGGTACATTCTGCTACCAATCAATTGTGCTTCAGTGAAAAGAATTTTGGAGTCACCGTAGTTGTCTATCTTTGGAAAATCATTTAACCTCTTGAAAGCTAAATTTCTTCTTCAGTAAAATGGAGTTACCACTGCCTCAAAATAGCTATTTAGAGGATTACAGCTATAATTTAAAGAGTTTTTTTGTTTTTAATCAACACTGATTAATGATGAAACCAAATTTAGCTACTTGATCCTTGGGAAGATCAAATTGTTTCAAATTGAAGTTTGTTATTATATCAAAAAAAAAAAAACAAAACACATTTTATCACCCATTTTGTAACCCTATTAAAAAAAAAAAAAATGGAAAGAAAAAAAAAAAAAAACTCTATCAACATACTGTAGATCAGGGGTCAGCAAACTACAGCCAGAGACCAAATCCCTCCAGCAGGTCTGTTTTTATAAAGTTCTTATGGGAAAACAGCCATGTTCACTCATTTATGTACTGGCTATGGCTGCTTTTATACTACAACAGGAGAGTTGAGTAGTTGCAACAGAAACCATCTGGTCTGCGAAGCCTAAAATATTTACCAATGACCCTTTATAGAAATTAACTAATTAATGTTTGGAAGTTGAATTAGAAAGTGCATCTAAAAGGGGAGTAAGAGGGGAAAAACTGCAGAAATATTAAAATATACATCTAAATTTAATCCGCATAATGCCACTCCCAAATTCTAGAAATCTAAGCTTCGATCACATAAGAACTAGAAAATGAAAATTCTGGATACATAAAACATAAAAGCAATACAAAAGTATATTAATAGTTTATTTAATTTCATAAAGTGTATCTTATTACCTCTTAAAGTTAATTAAAGCCAATTATAATTTCTGTTATAAATGGTACTTATAGCTGCTTTATACAAGTTATTTTTTTTACCTGCTAATGGCTTGCTCCTCATCAGTTATTCCAGTCTCCCTGAATGCCCTGTTTGATTCCGCCAAACTCAAGGCAATTGCCCTCTGAAGATCATCTTTATCATCTCCAGTGAGATCAATCACATCTGAAAAGCAAAACTATCTTTCTCAAAATTCAAGGTCAAACAAAATGAAAGTAATTCTTATCATGGAGATTTTATGCCAATACACCCTATCAAACCAAATCAGCACCAACTTTATTCTGCAGTTCTTTTATAAGAGCCTATCCAAAGAGAATGAAAATAAACACATTTCAACTCGGTTATACTTCATAACTTAGTTTTCTTTTCTATAAAATATACCAAAAGCAATAATAGCAAAACTATTTTTCATTGCAAAGGAATCTCAGCATTTACTGAGGTCTCTGATTAAAAGGTAATAACAGACTGCTGAAACATTTCCTTTACCAACAAAAATTAAAATGAACATAATTAAACATTTACATCTATGTTTTTTGAAATTAAAATTAACCCAAATACACAATTAAAACTCCTATCAGTTTAACAACTATCCTTTGAAGATATTAACATTATAGTTTGCCCATGATACTACCTAGACATTATTTACCAAATCGTAATAACTAATAACTGAGTCCTTGGAATTGTTTCAGAAACTAATTAACCACAGGTATATATATATATGCATTTTTTTAAAGTCTAGACAAATGTGCCAAACTGTTATAGTGGTTAAATATAGGAACTGATGGAAGGGTGTTATGGGATCAGGAGGTATAAGGATCTTTCACTTCCTATTTTTTCAAGTTAGCCTTGTGGTGTAAATGGTTTGCACCCAACTACTAACCTAAAGGTTGGCAGTTTGAGCCCACCTAGCAGCTCCTCAGAAGAAAGGCCTGACGATCTACTTCCATAAAGATACAGCCAAGAAAACCTTATAGAACAGTTCAACTCTTTAATGCATGGTGTCACCAGGAGTTGGAATCAACTAGATGATCATGGCTTTGGGCTTCTTTTTTTTTTTTTTTTTCTATTTTAAACAAGCTGTGCCATCTAAATTATTTAATTTAAGCATGCAGTCCTTTTAATTTAAAATCAGATTTTTATTTAGGGTGAAAACAAATAAAATATACAAAAAAAAAACTGTTCCTTCTCCAACTAAGAAAATAGCCTTTATGCTACAAGAATTCATGCTTCTTTTTCCAAAGAATAAAGATTACAACTATTACCACCTTCAGTAATCCAATTCCCAGTACATACTGGTAAATATTACCACTTTTTAATCCAATTCCCAATATATATTAGCAAAATTCCTTAACCCATAAAATGCCAATGTTACACTCTCCCATTATCATTTAAACACTAATTGGGACCATAATATATTGTTAAGTAGGAGAGGGATAACAAGTTAAAATTTATGTGAGAAAAGAGCAAGAAATATTTCTGCTATTATCTTATTTTGGAGTGGGGTGGAATTATAGGGGTGGGGCTTTCCTCTTAATTTTATTTGCATTTTAGATATGTTAAAATTGATTTCTTTCTTTTTCTCTTTTTAATCCTAGAATTTTACAGGAGGGAAAGAAACAAAACAGGTAGCAAATGGTAGAGAAGGTAGCTGTATTTTAATATCTGGCTGTAGGGTTACACATAGCCACTCGAAACAAATATTCTAAAATTTAATGAGAAACAAATTATGTATATTGTTAGTTTCAAAAATCTAGTCTATAAAAATCTACAGTTTTCTTCCACAACAGTAGCTGGAAGAATATTAAAAATACCAGAAACAACAGTAGGCTGTGGAGGCATATGCATGTGTTTTTAAAGTACTTACAGAGTATAACAGAAACTTACCATAATGTAATAAGTAGAGTCCAAAAAATACTCGATCAAGTAAAATGTAGACAGATTTACAGCAAGGTAACTGAAATGATACAGCATGCCTACAAACAACAATCCAAGAGTTCCAGAAGTCTGGCAACAAGATCCAAGTCCACCCAGAGCACAGCTGAGAATGGGTGGTCACCTGGGTAGTTATCCAATTTAGCTCAAATAACTTTTTAGAAAATGCTTGGCTAGAGAGGTATGCAATGGCCTCATAAAATTGGGAACTACCCTAATCATTAAATGATAGCTAGAACTTCATAAGAGAATGATGGAAGGAGAAGAAATAGTTTGAAAATCACAGAGAAGCAAAAGAACAGGCTTTTTATCAATTAGCCCTCGAACCCCATTCTCTCATCTTCCTAGAGTGCTCTCTTCAACTAAAGAAACTGGGTGGGGAGATGTTTAAAAAAATTTACTTTCCAGACTCGCTTGCAGTTAAGGTTCTGGATGAAATTTAGGTTCCACCAGCTGGATGAGGTCACATGAGATCTGGAAGGCAGAAGTGAGGCGGAAGCCATTATCCTGCTACTTATGGCTGTATTCTCTAGCATGACTGAACAGACACAGGTTGTTCCACAGAAGCATTTCGGTATCCAATCTCCAGATTCAGGGATGTCAAGAGATTGTTACAGTAAAGGTAGCAACTGACCTCTGCACTCTAACATGCAGGCACAGTTCAACAGCAGTTACCTAATCCTGGCTTCCTGTTCCCTGGGCTGCAGCTACAGAAACATGTTCTTGAACTCAGTAGTCCCAGAGGCAGCTTCCTGATTGACTACCTTCCTGATTGTGGCAGAGGGTGTAGGCTCCCTGGCTGGTCAGTCTCACAACAATCTGGGAGTGATTCTGGAAGGCTGAGCTAGAAACTCCTCCTCCATTCCTCCCAGTGATTTAAGATTCTAATTCTTTTTATTAAATTCCTTCTTCTGAAAATATCAAGGGTGTTTACTGTTTTATGACTGATGAGTAAACCAAACTGGCTAGAGTAGAAACTCATTTAAAAAGAGCAACAACTTACACTTACAACTTTTCCCAATTTACCAACTGTAAGTCAACCATGCAAAAAACAAAAACGAAATGTTTTTAAGTCTTTTTTAAAAATGAGATGACCAAGATTCTGAGACATGAAACACATCATAAGAATTGAGAATGGTGGCCAGGCAGTAAATTTAAAAAATACAGCGCTCTGGTGGCACAGTGGTTAAGTGCTTGGCTAACAGAAAGGCCGGTGGTTCAGACTCAGCCTCTTCGTGCGAGAAAGATGAATTAGTCTGTTTCCATAAAGATTTATAGCCTTGGAAACCCTATGGGGCAGCTCTACTCCATCCTTTAGGGTTGCTTTGAGTCGGAATTTGACTCGAGGGCAATGGGTTTGGTATTTGGGTTTTCTGACCGTTTAAATGCAGTGTTCTTCTCTCCATTCTAGCCATTTTCAAAGTGTGGTCCATGGATTTTGGGGATCCCCACAGCCGTTTGGGGAGGGGAGGTCCAGGAAGGAAAAGAATATTCTCATAATAATATTAAGATGTTATTTGCCCTTTGCTCTATGGTCACACTTGCACTGATGGTTAAAACAAGAGTGGGTAAAACTGCTGCACATTCGCACAAGTCAAGGCAGTGGCACCAAATTATATGAATATTCATTGTATTCCTCACAATCATGTACACTATTTTAAAAAAAAGTCAATTTCACTTAAGAATGTCCTCAATGAAAAATCAAAATTTAATTTTATTAAATCTCAAATCTTGATTTACATGTTCGTTTATTTCTATGTTCTATGTGGTGAAATAGGGAGTACACATAAAAGTATGCGGTTGTCTAAAGAAAAAAACACTAGTGCAATGTTTGACACACAAACTTTTTTTATGTAACATAACAACTACAACTTACAAACTGCTTATTCAGACTTGAGCACTTGTCAGATGTTTTCTCAAAAATGAACAAAATAAGACTGTCATTTTAAGAAAAACAAATGAGAGTATTTATTGCCAATGATCAATTTCAAGCTTTCAAGCAAAAATCAGAACTCTGGAAAACTTGTTTCAACCACCGTGAGCTTGGTATCTCCTCAGTACTTACAGGCTTTAATGGTGAGATCAGTGGTAATATTAACAATTTTTTTTCTTCAATATTGTTCCAACAGTGAGAAGAAAATGTTTTCCAAGTTATCAATGCACACAATGTCATAAAATAATGCATGGGCAAAAGATCCATTCAAAGGGCAAGAGAGACTAATGAATTTTAATATAACAAGAGTATGGAAAGGTCATTGATAATGATTTCAGTGTCCACACTGCAGCTAATATTTAAGAAAGTATTAGTCGTGAAGTTTTAGTATAGAATTTAAAAAGACTATCCATTACCTATACATTTGTGTGAACCCAGATTTTCTTCATCTATGTCAACCAAAACCATGTATCACAAGAGAATGAATGCAGAATCAGATGAGACTCCAGTTGTCTCCTATTATAGTGAATGTCAGAAATTTGCAACAATGTAAAATAATGTATGCTTCTCAATAATTTAATTTTGTTTGGGAAAATACAGTTTGTTTTTTCCATAAAAGTATGTTATTTATGTTAACATGTAAAGGACTGTTATTTTAATATGAATTACATATATTTTAAATTTTTCTCAAACCCACTGCTGTCAAAGTCGATTCCAACTCAGAGCTACCCTATAGGACAGAGCAGAACTGCCCCATAGGGTTTCCAAGGAGCAGCTGGTAGATTCAAACAGCTGACCTTTTGGTTAGCAGCCAAGTTCTTTAACCACTGAGCCATTAGGGCTCCAACTTCAAATATAGTAAATATCAATAAAAATAATTCAAACAAAAGCTCTTTGAGGTCCTCAATTTTTAAGAGTATAAAGGGATCCTGAAACCAAACAGTAAAGAATCACTATGCCATGCTCTCAGATCTGAATGTTTAATTAATAAAACAAATAATAACTGAAGATGGTTTTCATTGACTTTTACAACATGATAAAAAAAATACAAAATAATTCACAACATACAAAGATCAGGAGATTTTATGTAATATAACAGAGATTTCTTCCTTCTTTTGGGGAAAAAAAAATTAGAAGATCTGGTCACATGATTCCTCCATGGCAATAACCATGGTACCAAAGCCAGAGTGGAGTAGAAGTAGCTCCCTTTAGACAGAATATTCACTCTCCATTTTTGCTGCCATTCCCAGCAATTCCTAATATCTTACACTTGGCCCATCAGATTGGTATTGCCTGCCTTGCCCTTGTATCATGGCAAACATAAAAAGATTGTACCTTACACTGCAGTAAAAGGATAAAACTGCTAGTGGTGGAATAACCAGACTCAATGACTCAAGTTATCCCCAGTCCCACTTAGCAGCTCCAGTAGTTGAGGGGTCACTATACAGGCACATCTATAAAGCAGCTGGGAAGCTCTGCTGAAGACATCTGAGTCTACAACCCCTGAGTAGGGCTTAATGGTAGGAAGGTTGGCTGATGATAGAAAGGTTGGTCCTTAATTGAAAAGCTGGGACTTTATCCTTTAAACCATGGAGATAGTTTATTCATTATTTGTAGTCTCACTGTAATAACATTTTCTCCATGATGTTAGAGTTACTCAGTAAAGCTTTGTCTTTCCATAGGATATTTTAAAACAATACAGCAATCCTGAGAATATCATTTTTATAATCTACTGACATACCAAATACAAATGCTTTTAAGACCAGATATTAAGAAGAAAAATATTTCACATAGAACGGCTAAATCTGGTTTTTTTTTTTCTTTTTCTGGAATAAGCAGAATAACCATTTCTCTAAAACATGAAATGAACTATCAATTTTAGAATGAAAATTAGCCCCCTATGATTTTCCATACGCTTACGCTCAAAAAGGAACAGAGAAAAAGTGTGGCCGTAAACAATTTCTAACTGCTAAAAGTCAACTATAAAAATGCCTTTGTAAAAGCTCCATCCAAATACGTAAGTATTATGAATACTCTTACACCTGTGCCAAGGCAGGTCCTTGGTAAAACACTTAAAATTTTGTTTTAGCCACCACTCCTACTTCTGGTATTAGAGTGAACACAATTCAATGGTGTATGTGTGGAAGTTCAGTTGGATATCACTTGCAGAAAATCATGTTACAAAAGCATAGAAGCATAATTGCCAATATTTGCAAGAATACCCAAATTAACACATTTTTCTTGTTAGGTCAGAATATACACCAAAACATGAAACTCACCCTAATAAAGCTCTCCCTTTCCAAATAAATACCATTTGAGTAAAATACCAACTACCAAACATTCTCTGCTAACTCCAAAATGTATACAACCATCAACTTATCAATAAATTAGACTTCAAATGTACATATTGTTTATAACTTATAGCTTATTTCCCCATGAACATACTGTATTAAATGAGATGGTTTCCAAATTAGTTCACAAAAGCCTATTTAGCCCATAATCTAGTTAAAAATACAATTCCATATGCAAAGATTTTTTATGTTGGAGGAAAAAAAGTGTTCTTCTGTCTTTCTCCTTACTTACATAATGCTAAGCCTAAGAGAAACACTTGTTTCTTTTAATAAGCCAACTTTATATTTACCACTAGCAGACATATCTGGGCAGGGGAGTGACACGAGCAGAAATTTGTTTTGGGAGTTAGGAGTTAAGGGTTGAACAAGAGTTTGGGAAGAAGTAATGAGAATACGTACCTGGGCAGAAACAACTGAAGGAAAAAGTCCACATACAAGAACTGACAGGACTGTAAACTGAATGATTGTTTTGGAAAATTAAGAAGAGCTGAAAAAAACTGGGCCATAAGAAGGATGGGAACGTCATTAAGAGAAATAAACAGATATGAATATGAGGTATTTAGCAGAAGATCAGAAATGAGACTACCACCACTCTGGCTCTCATTCACTCTGCTTCAGCCTCAGCTGTGTCCTTATTATTCCTATTCCTCTCTTCACCAAACAACACTACAGCCCAAGGCTGTGATGCATTTCCCTCAAATATCCACAAGGTTCACTCCTGCACTCCACTCAGGGTTCTGTGCAAACGTGACCTCATCCAAGAGCCATGTCCTGATCACTCTATCTAAAATAGCATATCTCATACCCAGCCAACAACAGCATCCTCATACGCTCTGCCCCTCTAACCTGCTCTATTGGTCATGAACTCACCACTATCTAGCACTGCTTATTGTCTATTGTCTCTCTTTCCTCCATGTAAGCTGGATTACTTGTTTGTTTGTTTAATGGCTTAAAAAAGTATCTGATACATATTAAGCAATCAATAAATATTTGTTAAACAAATAGAGGTCAAGATCTAGACCATGGTGATAGGGAACCCAAGGTTGAGTAAGGATAGTGTTGATGTGTTGTGAGGTTGTTAACCATTGTCATAAGGCAACATGTGTACTATTACATGAGAAACTATTTTGCTCTGTAAGGCTTCATCTAAAGTGAGAATTGCAGCACAACTGGAAGAGTGTAGTTGATGTCACTGAACTGTGCATGTAGAAATTTTTGAAATGGTGTATCTTTGGCTATGTATATTTTCACCAAAAAAAAAAAGGTCGAGAAGGGAGAGGGTTGACATGTTGTGGGGTTGTTAACCAATGTCATAAAACAATATGTGTACTACTGTTTCATGAGAAACTATTTGTTCTGTAAGCCTTCACCTGAAGTACAATTAAAAAAAAAAAAGATCTAGACCATGGAATAGAGATAAAGTTAGTGACTGATCTTCATAGCGGGACTAATTTCAAGACCTGAGAACATATGTTCTATCCTACTTAAAATTTTTTCTAATAAACGAAAGGATGAATAGTGTAAAAAGTGTCATGTTAAAATACTTAAAAGCAAAAAGATATAAGCAATGTAAACTGTGTTTCTCACTCCACTCTCCCACTCTCCCCTGCCCTCAGTCATCTCTAAGATGTTCCTACTTTTCCAATCTCCTCACTGCTGAACTCAGATTCTCTAAAAGTGTTGTCCAATAGAACTTTCTGTGATGATATGAATGTATGATACCTGTATTGTCCATACAGAAGCCACTAGTCACATGTGATTACTACTGAGCATTTAAAACGTTCTGCAAGTACACCCAAGGAACTGAATTTTTAATATTATTTACTTTTAATATTTACATAGGTCCATGTTACTAGTGACTACTCTATTAAACAGCTCAGCTCTAAATGGTCTAATTCTGTTTTCAATAATAGCTATTAAAATCATAATGGCAGCTTCGGGAAGTAAAGTAGGGCTACAATAAGGAAGCCTTACGTTTTTGTCATTAATTTCACTATGTTTTTCAACTTGGATTATGGAACAGAAAAATTAGAAGTTAATATTCTATATTAGTAAATAAAAAAGTTCAAAGGCCAATCGGTATTATTCTGCCCTAAAAGTACAGATAATTCATAAAGTTATAGAAGTAATTCTAGAGTTCATGTCTAACAGAATGTAAGGCTAACTGCATCTAATCAATTACAAGTAACAACTTCTACCCCGTTTCAGCATCTCATTTTTAAGTTTAACCTTGATTTTTTGTAAGTCATCAAAATAGTCTTACGCAAGAAAAATGTTTTCAGAAAAAGAGATTTAACTTTTATTGCACTTTTTTCTATCTTACTTAATAAACCTCGGGAAAGTGAAACCTTGGTGTTCAATTAATAAAATCCTACAGTGACTAGGGTGTGTTTAAAACTTGTGGTATAAATCACTATTAGTCTGGTTAAGCAATACAACCACGACCAGAGTTCTAGGACAGAACCTCAACATTTTCTCACTTTCTAGGGAATTGTTCCCAAGTAATTTAAGTTTTTGAGGGGCAGAAAAAGTATATTGATTATAAACTTGTGAAGCGTCTATCAGTTAACACTCAGTAATCTGTTACACGAATTTCTCTAAAACTTAAGTCAATATGTGGCATTACTTTCTGTGTTAAAATTACCTACCCAAATCCCTCTTATCTTTTGATCCACACTTTGATTGCTCAACTGTAGCACATCTTGTTCTGGTAGGCATATACTGTTTTTTTCCTGTTTTAAGAAAGTTCAAAAGAATTTAATGGTCATGAGAGAAAGAATATTACTATTAGAATTCAAATTGGGCAAAGCCTTGTACAGTCATGTCTATGACAGAGTTTGTCATGACACAAAAACTTTACAGACTCTCTACTCTGATGATTAAGTATACCTATGATACGTCAACACCTTGCATTGTGCCCTAGTCCCATTACCATTAGTATTTTGACTGCAAATCCCCAAAACAACTTTATACCCAATTTAAACTGGGATTGGGAGGCAATCATTTGACAATTAATGATATCCCATCTGGACAAGAGAGCCAAGAAACGAAAAAAGGTACCTGGAATTTTTATATTTATATTTATATTACAAATGACTTGAGCTTTTCCCAGAATACTACAGATTATTAAATTACAGTATGGAATATTTCCAAAGTAAAACAGGAAATCAGGTTCGCTACTTTTGAATTCCCTACTCTGCAAACTATAAGCTTTCCTTGAAACATTTTTTTTCCTTCAAAAGTGAAATGTAAAATGCACTAAAGCATATCCTTGTTCTACTATAACAAATATATTTACTTCTTAAATATTATATGAACTCTCACAAATATAAGTATTCTTAAATCAAATTACATAATTTGCTTTATTCTGTGATATGTCAGGGTAGGCATAAATGGAAATTTCTCCACAAGCCTCAAATATGACTTCTAGGGGATATTGGTTTAAAAACTAAATTTTTCTAGTCACCAAAAAAACATGTATTTTATTCATTCTAAT
Organism: Trichechus manatus latirostris; assembly: GCF_000243295.1. Taxonomy (NCBI): domain Eukaryota; kingdom Metazoa; phylum Chordata; class Mammalia; order Sirenia; family Trichechidae; genus Trichechus; species Trichechus manatus. The sequence goes on along the minus strand of NW_004443948.1, from coordinate 17,865,516 downwards.
AGAAACTCTCAGTTATAAACAGTTAACAGTTACGTACCATAAGATTTCAACAAAAAAGCGTATGTAGTTAGCATTTAATGAACACTTTTATTTCAAAATATAGATTTTCCATCAGCACTACAACCAACTGGTGACATACTTAAAAGTTTTTGTTTAAGCTTTAGCCCTGACTGTAAGAAATTTTATACTCAAAAAAAGAAGAAAAAAATTTTTTTTGGCCAAAAATAAAAATCCCTGCCATATTTAAAAGAATTAAGGTACATATGATCAACTTTCAAGTAACAATGCATTTCACATAAAATTGAGAAAACGGTCAAGAAGGGGGGTTTGTGTATGTACAATTCCTTGAGAACTTTTTCACACTCTGATCATTCTCTTACTCTACATTCCTTCAGAAATTACAGTTTTTCAAGAAACCTGCATTGTAATACATATTCATTGGCAGTTATTCTCTTTTTCCCCCAAAGGTAAATTTTGTCACTACTATCAACAATTAAAAATACACAAAAGACTTCATTTCTTCCCAACAATAATTTAATAGTAATTTAAAGACAGTGTATTTTCAAAATACTTGCTGAATACATGATTTCTTATTTTTTCAGTTTTAAAATACATAACACTATATTATGATACAACACTATTAAAGGTAAATCCTGAATAAAGACTATTTCCCAAAGACAACTCTATTTCCTAGAACTTTATAAAACATGGTACAAATATGTTAAACGGAAAAAGTATGATTATTACCTCATCAGCTATTTTTTTCCAATTTGATACTAATAATCTTATTAACACAATCACCACATTAAACTTCTAGTTTGTTTCTCAATAATCTCAAATCAACTTTAGGGACACACTTTCCCAATTAGATAACATAGTGCATCCTGGTTAGAAGGATAGCACATTTCATAAAGAAACCACAACACCAAGGAATTTGCTCAATACGACACTCAATCAGTTGAGATTAAATCAGAACTCCATTTCCCTATTTTTCTTTTAAGTGGAAAATAAAAGTACTAAGTGGATATTTTTCAAGAGCTACATACATATAAACACACATACACAACTTTTTTTTTTTCCTTAATTATCAGCAAACACAAGCCTTCTGAAACCAGGTTGCCTTCTCCCTAAGGGCACCTATTCAAATTTCTCTTCTTGTCCCCTATAACACTGTCATTATTCCTTTATCAAAAGTCATGAACAGGTGTTATCATTTATTTGGCTTAGCAATATTTATTCACTTTCGCACAGCAGATAAGATATCTTCTTTTCTTTATAAGTCTTAAAACCCTCATTCTCCCATACAAACACACACACACACATTATCTCATATCACAAAGTGAACCATCTATATTAAGAATTCACAACTATCTTTCTAAAATCTTTTATTCTTTAAACTAGAACACTAAACAAGTTTAGTCAATTTCCTGTTTCCTTCACTGTAACAAGCAGCATTCCGTTTAATCATTTTTTCCTTTTTCTACCTAGTTTCTCTTCCCCCCATCTCAGAACTGTGAAAAATGTTATCATCAATACTAATTTATTTCTCTTTATATGATTTCTCTTTTTTTCCAACTTTTTGCAACAAGCTTCTTAATCTCTTTCCCTTCCACTGGTTTTGAAGCAGCTTTTCTACACATATTATCAAAAAAAAATTCAACAAATACTTTCGAGCACCTACGATGTGCCAAGCACTGTTTACATTTAGTTGTAGGAATGTTGATGGTCCCTTACCCTGTTAAGCTTCCAGTTTGTTAAGGAAGACAGGCACAAGTAAATAATTATAAAGCATGATACATTAAGATAGTCTGTTTGGGGTGCTGTACAAGCACTTGGTTCAACCTACACACTCAGGGAAAATATTCTAGAGCAAGCAACTCCTGACCTGAACTTTATAACACCAGAAGAAATTAGGCTGGGGGAAAAAATCTAGAAGGGAATTCCAGACAGTAGGAACAGCAATTGTAAAGACAAAGAGAAATAAAACAGCACTGGGTGTATAAGAACATTAAGCCATTTTGCTTTAACACAGTATAAACTGGGAGGAGAAAACCAGTGGGAAATGAAGCTAGAGACACAGATAGAGGTGTCAAGTCAGTCTGCCTTGAACTTGGATATAATCAACTGGGTCTGCCTTAAATATATAAAATGTCTCCCATCACCTATTACGTATGTGAGGAAGGTGTATTCCAGCTTTAGATGATACAAGGCCATTTGTGAATCAAAATTATCATGATCATCCTAAAAACTGGAAATTAAAATCATGTATCAACAGACAAACATTAAGCGGTATTTAACACCAATCAATAGCTGCAAATATCTATGAGAACGGACTCTTTCTTCCTGGTTGCCTAATTTGAGATGGTCTACAAAAAAAAATCTGAAATTTTCTTCAAATATCCTTTTGTTATCAAACTTCCCAAATCCATAATGTATAAAAATAAATACTGCATTTTTATAGGGAGCACAGTTCTACTCTGACACACACAGGGTCACCATGAGTCAGAACTGACTCAATGGCAATTGATATTGGTAGTAATAGCACATTTTTACATAGTACAGTTATTAAACCATAATGAGATATGGAGGTAACAACATATTTTGAAAAACTCTGAGTGCTATATAAGCGCAAGATATTTATGGAGAAAAATTAAGAGTCCAATGTAAAACTTTTCATATACCTTTCCCAAAATACCTTTTCCAAATTTATTTTATTGAGGACAAGGGGAACTTGTTACATGGTAAACCTTTTCCCAAAGTCTTTATTTATTTATTTATTTGTGGGGAGTGGGGAGAAGGAGGGAAAATCTTAAACGGTAAACCTATCAGTAATGAGAAACAATACTTTCCCTTCAAAAATAATATTAAGTCCTCCACTTTTACATAAAACCTGCAAAACAAATGACTGTGCCCACTGAAATTCTAGGAATTTGTTTCATTTTTATAAATGAGACCTTTAACTATTCCATATTTCAAATCAATGAATACTACGTGACATACTCTATGAAAGGATCTATCGCTTAAATACAATCTTTTACTTCTAATCTGGGAAAAAATACAATGTAGCTGATAAAATATATGCTCCTTTCAACTACACTAAAAAAAACACCAAGATCAACCAAGATTTTGTCCTCCACCTGTGCTTATTATGCAAAATTAACACATTCCTAAGGAAATATTTTCATTATGCTTTAGGAAAATATTGAGAAAAAGAAGAAAACTTACTTGCATCTGCTTGGCTTCCCACACTGATGTATCGATCATTTCCAGGAAGAGCTGTTTGATAGTAAATTGTCTCCTCCTGCTGAGGGGTCTTAGCATTCTTTGCAGTAAGAAAAGCCACTGCTAGTTCCAAGTTTCCATTACTGTCCTTCAAATATGAAGACAGGAACATCAAATATTTTGGAATAACTCTATATGTTCTCACATGACTTCTGCAATTTTCTCCAAAATATTAATAGCAAAAAATCACTTTCAGATTCTAAATTTACAGTGACAACTCATCTTATACAAAGTATACCAAAGAAATATTAATTCCTTATTCTATGAATTAAAACTACTTATCAAATATAAGAATCAATTTTACAACTAATTTGTTAGCTTTCCATTGTTTTCAGATTTGCTTAACAAAAATCAATAACAAACTTAAACTTTTAAGCAAATGACTAAACTAAAAAATGTCTTCCGCAACTAACCATATAAAAGAGCACAAAATTGATCCTTAAAATAGTACTTCTGCAAACAAGGACAATAAAAGAAACTGCCTTTATTATGGGTGTTGAATACATACATTGTGTCAAATGTAATAAGCAAAATGTCAAGAATTCATATGAAGAAAACAGCAAAACTATACCAAAGCTTGATAGTAAATGGCGAGACACAAAAAGCTCAAATACAGGAATACTCGATACTGTTCAAGATGACAATTCTACCCAAATTAAACATAGAAATTTTATATAGTTCTCACCCAAAGCGTATCTGGACAAAATAATTCTAAAGTTCATACAGAAGAAAGCTGATGTTAGAATAACCAAGAGTTTCTGAAACAGCAAAAATAATGAGAAGGAACTTGCCCAGTTATATATTTATATTCTCTGTACAGTTGACAATAAGTAAAATATAGCTCTAAGACGGCTAACGGAAACAACATAGAAAATCCAGATATTAATAATGAAGTTATCTTTGTAACAGAAATCCAGAACATGTAAGGTTTGGTAGGCCCTAAGAACTTCAGCATACATGCAGAGTATAACAGGAAGCCAGTGAAGAGTTTTGAACAAGAATGACATGGTATGATTTACATTATAAAAGGATCACCCTGGGCTACGTGTTGAGAATAGACAGGGGAGAAAAGGCAGAAGCAAAGACTGCATAGTATTTGCTATCACATTAATTGTGAGATGTGATACAAGAAGGGTTAAGGATGATTCCAAGATTTGGGGCCTGAGCAACTGGAAGAATAAAGTTCTCAACCTTCTCCAATTTCAATTCTAACTAGCCAGTGAGGAGAGAAAAATAAGAGTGAAGTTTGAAAAGCATCACTGTTTTAAAGTATATTATCTGTCACAACCATTATAAGATTAGTGAATGACTCATCCAAAATCTGCTTATGTTAAAATAATTTACAACAACAATGGCTAACATTCATTAAGCATTTGCTATGTGCTTTCCAAATAATATCTCATATAATAATAAACTGAATACAAGAAGAATTTACAGAAATGGAAGGTCACTTCGGGAACAAGGGAGAATGAAGAAAACTAAAGACACAAGGGAAAGATTAGCCCACAGGCCTAATGAACCACAACTACCACAGCCTCCACCAGACTGAGGCCAGTACAACTAGATGGTGCCCAGCTACCACCACTGACTGCCCTGACAGGAATCACAATAGAGGGTCCCAGACAGAGCTGAAGAAAAATGTAGAACAAAATTTTAAATCACAAGAAAAGACCAGACTTACTGGCCTGACAGAGACTGGAAAAACCCCGAGAGTATGTTCCCCGGACACCTTTTTAGCTCTGTAATGAAGTCACTCCGGAGGTTCACTTTTCATCCAAAGATTTGACAGGCCCATAAAACAAAACAAGGCTAAAGGAGCACACCAGCCTAGGGAAAAAGAACAGAAAGCAGAAGGGGACAGGAAAGCTGGTAATGGGGAACCAAAGGCCAAGAAGTGAGAGTGTTGACATGTCGTGGGGTTGTTGACCAATGTCATAAAACAATATGTGTACTGTTTAATGAGAAGCTAGTTTGTTCTGTAAACCTTCATCGAAAGTACAATTAAAAAAAAAAAAAAAAATTCCTGTTCTTTAAAGCCAAAAAAAAAAGAAGGTCATTTACTTAAGGGGGCTAAAAAAAGGTTCTCAAAATAAAAGTGGTAAAATCAGTATTTGACATTTTGACTACCAAAAGTAGACTCCTTATTACCATACTAATGAGGGTGTCAACTCATCATTAACATCTTACAAATGTATGGTGGGTAAAATTTAAGGTTCGAACACAACGGTTTCCCCACCGCTGAGACTAACTGGAACAAAAGGAAAAAAAAAAAATTTATTCAGTTCCCATTAACTTACCTATAAGGAAATGTGAACAAAGACTGACTTGAGCTATACTTACCCAAGTTAAAAAAAAAAAAAAAAGTGATTTCCCAAAATTTGCCCTCACAAGGTGATTGGCTGTAATCTCACTCTGTGATATAAAATGGGAATGGGACTTTCCAAAACTAGAAGTGGAGTGACTGAGTCATGATATATATCAGAATAATGAAAACAACAGCTTTTCATCTAATGTAATGATCATAAAAATTGAGGAGCAACACTTTTGCTTGTTCTCAAAGTACTTAAGTGGCTTCCTACACCCCCACATTAACGCTTTAAACAGTATATTTCATCATTTTCTTGATGGGGAAGTAAGCTGAAGCAAAGCTTCCAATAAAAGAAACAGTGATTAAGAGTGTAACTCTGGGATCAGACTGGCTTGGTTTCCATTCCAAACTCTTCCACATACTAGCTGTGTGATCTTGAAGGAGTTACTTTAACCTCTCTGTTTCTTCATCTTTAAAGAAAGGAAGGAAATAATGTCTATCTCATAGGGTTATCATGAGGATAAGTTAACCCACATAAAGTACTCAGAATAGTGCTTGGTACTATAAGTGCTTAATATGTGCTACCTATTACTATCATGATTATGATCAGTGTGATTGTCATCATCTAAAGGATAAACACATTATTTCTAGAAAAAATAGGTTGCTAAAATAGGTTGCTAAAAACTAATGTGCTCAAAATTAAGTGAGGCTCTTACTTTACAAAAGGGCATTCCTGTATCTCTACTGTCACATGGCATAACTAGAATATTCAACTCTCAAATATGGTAGATAAACCACAAACTGTATGTCATAAAACAAAGGCCATACCTTCAAAGCTTGCTGTAGTATCTGGGTGTCATTAATCCCAGTAATTTCTCTCAATTGATTCAAAAACGTCTGCTGGTGCTAGAGGAAGGGAAAAGAAAAAAAATCATTACGCTCCGAACTCTGAAAATATACAATGAGAAAAAAAAAAAGACCTTTGGTTAAAAAAAAAAACAGAAAACACAATCAAATTAAAACTAGAGTAAAAAGAAACATACACACACACACAAAATTTGAGATAGACTGAACAAACGTCATTCCTTTAGGAAGAAGGAACCAGTAGTGGGAAGCTTTCACTTCATTCTCAGGTTTCCAAAAGGGGACTTTTACATTAGAGGATGTCTTACCGGAGTAACAGTTTGCAGCCCCACTCTCTACCTGCTCATTTATGCCTCCTAACAAGAAAAGGACTGATTAAGACTGAGAAGAACGATAGAAAACAGATTATCTGTTCAAATCTGTTTAATGCTTTAAACAGATGGGTTTGGGACCACTGACTGAAAGAAATCCAGGCGACTCTGGTAATATCTCCCCAGCCCTAGGGCAGACCAGCATCCAGGCACCTGGGGTGCTTGCAAAAGACTTGCTTTTTGGCAGGCTACACTTTGGGTAGATATACTGCACCGTGAGGATGCCAAGATCTATTCAAGGAGTAAGACGATCATCCCATTCTCCAATCTAGCTTTATAAAAGAGAACTGATCATGTGCCCCTACTGGTTTCAAATCTGTTTATGCTCTAGTGGTCAGAACTCTACAGGGAAAAAGAAGTAGAGGGATAGGATTCTAGCATCAAACCTTTCCCTGCACGTCCCTAAGTAAGGATCATGTTCCTCCCTATGTATCTGTTTTTCTTAAAACAAATTCCCCAAAACTTTAAGATAGCACTATGAAATGAAGCTCACTGGATATATGGAAAACAAGCCTAGTCACTAGAATAAATTAGGACCTGCTGAAATATTTCTTAAAGATGTTTCACCCTCATCTTAGTAATAATCAACACAGTAAAGAATCACCAATGGATGCTAAAATTATTGGGAGAAAGTCTGACGAGGAACGAGATCTTTACATAGTCTCAAATTCTATTCCTATCAATTAAATAGGGAGAGAAAGTAACTCTAGAGTGGAGAAACCTGGCAGACACCACCTTAACCAAGTGATCAGAGTTAGTATTACCAATAATGGCACAAAACGACATTGTATGCCTCCTGATATAACGCACTAAGGACACAATATCACCTCAGCTGTATCCCTACCAAAAAATGCATAACCTGAATCTAACCTTGAGGAAGACAAGCTAAAAGGAACATTTTACCGAATAACTATTCTGTTATCTTCAAAAGTGGCAATATTATGAAAGACAAAGGCTGAGGAAGTGTTCTGGATTAAGGGAGACTAAAGAGACACGGTAACCAAATATAATGTGTGAGACTGGATTGTCCTATACTAGAAAGGGAAAAAATGATCTGTAATATTTACTGGGACAATTGGAGAAATAAGAATACGTACTGCTTAGTAGATAAAAATATTATATTAATATTAAATTCTCTGAATTTGATAATTACACTATAGTGATGTAAGATACTATCTTTATCCTTAGGACATACACACTAAAGTATTTAGGGGTAAAGAGGCATGATGTACGCAACTTCTCAAATGGTTCAGAGGGAAAAAAAAAGGTATGGAAGTTCTTTGTATTAACCTTGCAACTTTTCTTGAAATCTGAAATTACTGCAAAGCAGAAAACTTAAAAATATTCTGCATATAGATATGTCGACGTCAGAACAGCAAAAAGTGCCTTTCAAAACATGCTTGAGTTTTTTTTTTTTTTTTGCAAGTTAGGTTTGAGACAAAACTACTCCAAATATCTTTTACAGAAACTATCTGTATCAGAAATTATATTTAGCTACACGTAACAAAGTCCTAATATTTAGCTACATGTAACAAACTCCTAACTAAAAGGTAGTTTCAACAAACAAGAGTGTTTTGTTTTGCTGTTTCTAACACAAGGAGCCTGGGGGTAGGCAGTCCAGACCTGATATGGATATCCCGCAAGGTGTCAGGGACCCAAGCGCCTCTCTTCCCACGCAGACATCCTTAGTGACATTCATCGTTATGTTTGTCACCCCATGGTTTGCTCCTTCAGTTTCCTTCCCAAGTCCCAGGTAGGATAAAGGGAGGACAAAGGACAAAAGGTGTCTGCCAAATACATCTGCCTTCTTTAGCAGTGACTGTTCCACTTAAACCTCACCAGGCAGAACAATGTCACCTGCCCACTCACAGTGGCAAAGAAGCCTGGCAAATATTTTTTTTTTCCAGCAAGGCACAATGCTGCCCTGAAGAAGAAATCAGGGTCTTTTTAGCAAGAAAAAAAGAAAAGACTATATATTTGATAGGTATTGGCAGTGCATGTCATTCATTTTCATACTCATAAAAATCTTATTAAAGGGCTGATATAACCAAGAACATGTAACAATAACATATACAATAAAGCATATAAACAAGGTTACATAAAATGCTTGAAGTATCAGAATAGTTGAATAACAAACCAAATTGCCAAATTTATACGGCTGAAATATGAGAAAAGCATAATCCTCATTAACCTATCAATTTTTCTAATTTCAATAGAAAATTACCAATAACTAGCAATGGAACCATGACTAAATTATGAGACATTCACCATTAAAAACTGAAGATGTAGAGTCTCCGGCAAGATGGCGGTCTAGGCAGAAGCACCACGCCGTCCCTCCACAACAAAGATCCGAAAAACTAAGCCAAACAGAGAATCAACAATCCTGAAACC
>NW_004443948.1:17837161-17848410 GCF_000243295.1 Trichechus manatus latirostris | reverse complement strand
AAAATATTAAAAAATAAAAATAAAAAAAAAAAAATAAAAACTGAAGATGTATAAAAATGTCACAGGAATTCACTTTATCTAATTCAATGTCTTATTTTAGTAAAAACAAAGTACTTAAGATTTTACAAACTTGTTTGTAACCTCATCACCACCACCACTCCAAACCCCATTTTTTATAAAGTATTATTTCCCTCTATTACAAATCATTCAATCATGAAAAAAGAGATAGAGTATTAAACACCCCCAAGGAAATGAGTCATTTGTATAAACGTTTATGACTATTATTTATAATGTTGGAAAAATGGAAACAATGCAAATGTCCTTCCACTAAAGAAGTAATTATCAAACTCTAGTGTGCACAAAAAGACCCGACAAGTTTGCTAATAATGAAATTCCCAGACCCCATCCCCAGAAATTGCAATTCCAGAGGTGTGGGTTAAGGCCCAGGGATCTGCATGTATAATAAGTACCTCAAATGCTTTTGATGCAGATGGACCTAGAAGCACAGTCTGAGTTAGGCAAACAATGACATATTTTAAAACAACAGATATATACTCTACATACAAGTTATGTTTACAAATCATATTAAGCTAAAGAAGTGGAATACGAAATAGTGTATATACAAATCAGTGACCACAGATAAAATGTATACACAGCTGTAAAGCCCAAAAAGGATTACAGAGCTTGAGGCAGACTCCCAATTCTTCATCCATCCCTGTATCCACACCCTTTGCCATTTTTCACTTCCTCTCACTAGAGACACAATAGATTTCCTTGCTCCACTGATGGGCTAGGCGATGTGACTGGCTTTGACCAATAGTACATTAGCAGATAGCTTGCAAGCAGACATGAAAAGTACTTGGATGGCTGGGCGTGCCTCTTAAACTTCTGCAACTGTCTTAAGAACAGGACCTGAGTAGCACACTGGTCCCAGAAGAATCAGGCACGTGTGGAGAAACGCCACCTTAGCCAATCTACAATGCTGTGAACATGATGGTAATTTTTTTTCTAATGCCACTGAGCTTTGGGATGGTTTCCTATAGCAACTGTTAACTGATACAGAATAAAATAAGAATACTATTTTATGGAGAGAAGCAAAGCCTTCGAAATTTTGTTGTGGTTGCTTGGTGTTTCATTTACCTTTTACTGTAAAGTCAGCTACATATACTAGAAAAAAATAATACAGGTGAATCTCTACCATGGTTCTTTATCTCATGAAATTAAATTGAAAACGAACCAATGAAGAGAAAAATAAACGGAGGAAGAGGGAGAGAGAGAGAGTGTGCACGCATACAAGCGAACTGAGTGGAAAGGAGACAAGGTGAAGGAATTTCCTTCCCTAAGTTAAAGAACGGGAAACTGGTCAAAAGAAGCGAGCTATTAGAGAAATTCTGAGTCTAAGACAGAGAAACCACCTCATTTGTAAAGTTTTCTACTTTGTTAGTGGCATCTTCCAGCTGTACTTTTCCTGTGTTTGAAAACCTACATCTTCAATTCCTGCAATTTTTTTTGCTATTTTGGGTCTTTGTTTCAAGGTTTGTATCTTTCTATTTATGAAATTTCTGGTCTGCTATACACCCTGATTCTCAACTAGAAACTTCCTATCTATTTTTCTTTCCTCCTTGACTAGCATTTTCAGGTCCAAGGTGGATTCAATGCGTCCCCATCTCTAGATCTCCTTTTCTGAGCTCCCAGGTCCTCCTTCCATGGACTTTGTATCTACCAAAGAATAAACGAGGTGAGTTCAACCTGTTTCCACCGCTGGACTAAGAAGGGCAAAACATTACAATGTCCAAAGCGATATGCTGTTGCTGTTTTTGTTGCTGTTGTTAGTTGGTGTCTAGTGGATTCAGACTCTTGGCAACCCCATGTGTGCAGAGAACTGCTCTATAGGGTTTTCAAGGCTACAGCTTTTTGGAAGCAAATCACCAGGTCTGTCTTCCAAGGTGCCTCTGGGTGGGTTCGAGCCACCAACCTTTCAGCTAGTAGTTCAGTGCTTAACTGTTTGCACCACCCAAAGACTTTCCAAAGTGATACAGTGGCTTGCAAATGCCATAAAAATCAGTAAGCAGATAAGCCAATACTAAATATAGGTCTTCAGATTCCTTCTTCCATGTTATTTTTATTGTTATTTACTATGCACTTCAGGAACAAGGAGGCATTGGTAATTTCAAAATAAATTAAGAATCAGAGGGTTTCACAGAGATTCTTTCCCTCCCCACTTGACCCTAATGCTGAGTCTTATAAAATCTGTTTCAGTGAAGGCTACAAAATTATTTAATATTAGTATAACTTCTTAAAGATGCAAAAAAGGGGATCGTTGGCTTAGACCAAAAAAAAGATTAGATTTTATTATGCTCTTGCTGTATGCCAGACTGTCTTAAGTGCTTCTAGTATATAATTTCATTTAACACACACAAACACACACAGACACACACCCCAATCCTCCAAAAAGTTACTTCATTTTACAGCTAATGGAGACTTCAAGAGATTAGTAACTGCACAGGCAGGAATAAAACCAGGTCTTTCCCACTCCCTGGCCCATATCCCTTCCATATTTTCTCTGTGACATCTGATGTTTGAGATTAATAACTCAGTGAAAAATTAAAACTTATCCCCAAAAATCCACTATAAAGTTGACATAAAAAACTGAACATAATGGTACCAAAAATAAATAAATATATAAAACTGAAAACACTGATGCCTGCAATGCAGGAAAGCTTTTTATGTTAAGGGGTAAATGACTCATAAGTCAGTCTTTGCTCCTTTAACTGGATCTCCAAATATACATGAACTTGGTTTGGTACAAAGGAAAGAAAGTCAAAGGTTTCCATCCTCAGGGGGCAAAAAAAAAGTCAACGTTAGAATGACCTTTAAGAAACTTTAAAAATGTTCTAAGAATAGAGGAAAAAAACAATTTGATAGAAAATCACAAAGCATTCTTAAGCTTCCAAATCACATACAGTAAAGCCCTGCCAGGCAAGGTACCAAATGGTAAGCGTGTCAAAGTCACCTATCAATGAAAGGAGTTATTCATACTACTGCCTGCAAGGTTGTATGACAGACCATTTCAAGTACATACGTGTCTTGCATGTAGCTTTCTTGGAATCCCCAAACTTGCCTCTAAGCACCTATATAAGCAGTAAAGGATTTTGATTTCCTGAGTCTTGGGCTATGTGCTGTTTTTTGTTTTTTCAATCTGCAATTTTAAGGGGAACTATATGACCGTTTGTTTCCCGTCAAATGTAATACTCTATCAGCTCTCTGAGGAACTGTCCCGTAGTACAATACTTACTATGCTTAACAGGTCTTTGCATGCCATAACCTCTATCTCTATCTCTGTCCTTAGCTTGCACTACTCACTCGCTCTCTCCTCCAGTCTAGACTTTCATTTGGGGTCTACAAAATACCATTCTCCTTCCTACTTCAAAGGTCTTTGTACACTCAGGTACCTACTTTTAAAGGTTAGAGCCTCTCCTAGCACTTAATACAGATTGTAATTATATACTTATGGTTATTTAATCAGCAAACTATAAGTTCAAAAGAGGCAAGGACTGTTTATTTTGCTCATCACTGTAATCCTGGTATCTGGTACAGTGTCTGGCACCTGGTAGGCATTCAATAAATACTAGCTGAATAAACGAACATAAGAGTTTGCACATGTGAACTGGAATAAATCAGAACGTACAGCCTGAGCTGATCCTCAGTAAAGAGGCAGAAATTACTGGAACTGGGAAGAACAACTAAGTAAACTTTCTACACTCTTCTAGATTCAAGAAACGAATATAAATCAGACCCACTTACTCAGAAAAACTTTCTACACTCTCCTTTATCTAGATAGTCTCCATTTCCTAGCTCTGTCAATCCTGCTTGAAGGTGAATATACAGCACATTATTTTTGAAATTTCCTACTGAAAATTATCTGTATAGCAGCCACATGAATGGCTTCGAGTATCCTGTATATCCTACTGCCACAGATCAAGGCTTATCTCAATTTTTTTTGGGTTAACAGCACTACTAGTATTAAAATTAACCGCATACGTATATGTCCATACAAGTTTGAAGATGTACTTTTTTATTCTTTACTGCTTCCTCTTAGGCTTAGAAATGCCAGGAATTCTGAATTCAAAAAAAGCTTCTTCTCTTAGAAACCAAGAGCTATAAATGATCTTCGGCATTCATGTAATCAAAAAAGAAAGAAAGAGAGAGAGAAAGAAGGAAAAGAAAAGAAATTTGCATCATGCCCATACTCCTAAGAGAATTCTCCCATCTCTACTAACTGGCGGCTAAAAGAAATACATTCCAAGTAGAAACTAAATGAAATTAAAAAAAAAAAAAAAAATTACATACACACACACAGCCATAAAGCACCACGGATTAAATCTACACAAAGTTAAATACATTTTCAAGCCAAATAAGAACCAAATACCAAGAAACACAGTTTCTATGGGAACATGCATTTTGAGTTACAAAAATCCAGATTGCAAAAACTTTTGAAACACAGTCTGTTTTTTAATCAGTGTGTCTATATTCTGGAAAACATGTAGGTAAACAAAACTTCTGTGAATCAAATCATATTCTTGAATTACCAGGTATACAGTTTAAATAAAATACGTATTTAACTTGTTTTGATGCTAATAATCTGACTTACTCCTAATATAGTTCTCTCTTGTCCAATTAAATCTGTATGTATCTCTAGTTTCTGCTATATCTCATACTTAAATTTTCATAATTAACTTGCAATCCAAAAAATAAAATCCCTTATACTAATTAAAAAAAAAAAGGGAACTTTCAAAGTAAGATAATCTACGTACTCCTCACTTAATGACATGGTTAGGTCCCAAAGACTAGGTCGTTATATGAAAATTGGCAATATGCGAATACAGGATTTGATTTTGTTTTGTTTTCAGACCATTCATTTGTTCAAATTTTTTAATTTAGAAAATATGATCATAGAAATAAAAACAGCTAAGATTTACTGGTGCATCTGTCAGTTTGTTGTGCTATGGGGGCTCACGAGTTGCTGTGATGCTGGAAGTTATGCCACCGGTATTCAAATACCAGCAGGGTCACCCATGGTGGACAGGTTTCAGCTGAGCTTCCACACCAAGGCAGACTAGGAAAAAAGACCTGGCAGTCTACTTCTGAAAAAAATTAGCCAGTGAAAACCTTATAAATAGCAACGGAACACTGATGGTGCCAGAAGATGAGCCCCTGAGGTTGGAAGGCACTCAAAATACAACTGGAGCAGAGCTGCCTCCTCAAAGTAGAGTCGACCTTAATGACACGGGGAGAGTCAAGCTTTCGGGACCTTCATTGGCTTGTGACACGATTCACAATAAAAAGAAACAGCTGCAAACATCCATTAATAATCAGACCGTGGAATGTACGAAGTATGAATCTAGGAAAATTGGAAATCGTCAAAAATGAAATGGAACACATAAACATCAATATCCTAGGAATTAGTGAGTTGAAATGGACTGGAATTGGCCACACTAAGCATTTCTCAAGCGGAAAAAACTGAAGAAAAATTCAAGCCTCAAGTTGCAATACTGAAGGATTCTACTGGCAGAATACTGAACAATGCAGGAAGCATCAAAAGAAGATGGAAGGAAAGCACAGAGTCACTGTACCAAAAACATATGGTCAATGTTCAATCATTTCAGGAGGCTGCATATGATCAAGAACCGATGGTACTGAAGGAAGAAGCCCAAGCTGCACTGAAGACACTAGCAAAAAACAAGGCTCCAGGAACTGACAGAATACCAACTGAGATGTTTCAACAAACAGATGCAGCACTAGGAGTGCTCACGTGTCTATGCCAAGAAGTTTGGAGGAGAGCTACCTGGCCAACCAACAGGAAGAGATGCATATTTACGCCTATTCCAAAGAAAGTTAATCCAACCGAATGTGGAAATCATCGAACAATGTCATTAACATCACACACAAGTAAAATTTTGCTGAAGATCATTCAAAAGTAGTTGCAGCAGTACATCGATGAGAACTGACAGAAATTCAAGGCTGATTCAGAAGAGGATGTGGAACCAGGCATATCACTGCTGATGTCAGATGGATCCTGGCTGAAAGCAGAGAATACCAGAAAGATGTTTACCTGTGTTTTATTGACTATGCAAAGGTATTCAACTGTGTGGATCACAACAAATTAAGAATAACATTGCGAAGAATGGGAATTCCAGAACACTTAATTGTGCTCATGAGGAACCTGTAAGGAGATCAAGAGGCAGTCATTCGAACAGAACAAGGGGACACTGCATGGTTTAAAGTCAGGAAAGGTGTGCGTCAGCGTTGTATCCTTTCACCATACTTATTCAATCTGTATGCTGAGCAAATAATCTGAGAAGCTGTACTATATGAAGAAGAACAAGGCATCAGGATTGGAGGAAGACGTATTAACAACCTGAGATATGCAGATGACACAGCCTTGCTTCCTGAAAGTGAAGGGGTCTTGAAGCATTTACTGATGAAGATCAAAGACTATAGCCTTCAGTATGAATTGCACCTCAACATAAATAAAACAAAAACTTACAACTGGACCAAAAAGCAATATCATGATAAACAGAAAAAAGATTGAAGCTGTCAAGGATTTCATTTTACTTGGATCCACAATCAAAACTCATGGAAAGAGCAGTCAAGAAATCAAATGACGCATTACGTTGGGCAAATCTGCTGCAAAAGACCTCTTTAAAGTGTTAAAAAGCAAAGAGTTCATTTTAAGGACTAAGGTGCATCTGACCCAAGCCATGGTGTTTTCAATCACTTCATATGCATGCAAAAGCTGGATGATGAATAAGGTAGACCAAAGAAGAATTAATGCCTTTGAGTTACGGTCTTGTCAAAGAATGTTCTTTTGGCAGTCCATGGTACATTCAACAAACAAATCTGTCTTGGAAGAAGTACAGCCAGAATGCTCCTTAGAAGCGAAGATGGCGAGACTTCGCTCACATACTTTGGATGTGTTACCAGGAGGGACTAGTCCTTGGAGAAGGACATCATGCTTGGTCAAGTAGACGGTCAGCAAAAAAAAAAAGGAAGACCCTCAATGAGATGGACTGACACAGTGGCTTCAACAATGGGCTCAAGCATAACAACGATTGTTAAGGATGGTGCAGAACTGGGCACTGTTTCATTCTGTTGTACGTAGGGTTGCTGTGAGTCAGTCGGAACAGACTCAACGGCACCTAACAACAAGATTTACTGATATGCTCACCACTGTGATGAATCCAGTTACAGATTATTCCTCTGAGGAGAAGGTGGATTGGAGGAGACAAAGCTGGCTAAGGCCAGGCTATGTGACTGGAGGCCCCAGGGCTTAACCACTTTACCTTCCTCCTGTGCTGGATCTCGGCTTCCTTTACAGAGCCACCTCCAGGGCTACACTCCCACCTACCCCAATACCCTGCAAGCTCTGCATTCAAGATCCCAGAGCCTGCTCTGCCCTCCAGGTCTGGGGCATCATCAAGGCTCCAGGCTTCCTGTGAGGGCTCTTGTAAGCCTGGCCAAGAACTTGGCCTCACTGAGGCACAGGCTTCAGGCCCAGTTCAGTTTGCTTTGGGATATCATTAAACTCACATGAATCTCTTCCAAACACCCTCTCCAATGCCTCTTTCTTTCCTCCCTTCCTACCCCACAGCAACTCTGAGCTGCAGGCCCACTCTCAGGAATATAGCCTAGAGAAACAAGAGCTGTCACATGAATAGACATATGCATACCCATGTTCACTGCAGCATTATTTACAGTAGCAAAAAGATGGAAACAACCTAAGTGCCCATCCACAGACGAATGGATAAAGAAACTATGCTACATACACACAATGGAATACTACACAACAATACAGAGCAATGATGAATCTGCGAAACATATCACAACATGGATGAATCTGGAGGGCATTATGCTGAGTGAAATAAGTCAATCACAAAAAGACAAATACTGTATGAGACCACTATTATAAAAACACACGGAATTGTTTCCACACAGAAAGAAACAATTTTTGATGGTTACAGGGGAGGGGAGAAGTGGGGAGGAAAAACATTAACTAGATAGTAGATAAGTGGTAACTCTGGTCAAGGGTAAGACAGTACATAATATTGGTGAAATCAGCACAACTTGACCCGGGCAAAGTCACAGAAGCTTCACAGACATCCAGATGCCCTGAGGGACTGAGCTACTGGGCTGAGGGCTGGGGACACTGGTCTTGGGGGACATTTAGCTCAGTTAGCATAACGTTGTCTACAAAAAAAATGTTCTATATCTGACTGTGGTGAGTAGCCATTCGGGTCTTAAAAGCCTGTGAGCAGCCATCTAAGATACATCTACTTGTCCCATCCTGGCTGGAAAAGAGAATGAAGAAAACCAAAGACACAAGGGAAATATTAGTCCAAAGGACTACTGGAACACAATTACCACAACCTCCACCAGACTCAGCCCAGAAAAACTATATATGGTACCTGGTTACCACCACCAACTACTCTGGCAGGGATCACAATAGAGAGTCCCGGACAGTGAAGAGAAAAATGTAGAACAAAATTCAAACTCACAAAAAAAAAAGACCAGTCTCGCTGGTCTGACAGAGACTGGAGAACCCTGAGAGCATGGCCTCTGAATACCCTTTTAACTCACTACTGAAGTCACTCCTGAGGTTCACCCATCAGCCAAAGAATAGACAGGTCTATAGGGCCAACAATAACACACATGAGGGACGTGCTTCATAGTTCAATCGTGTATACGAAACTAACGGGCATACCAGACCAAAAGCAAAGATGAGAAGGCAGGAAGGGACAGAAAAATTGGATGAATGGAAATAGGGAACCTAGGGTGGAGAAGGGGAGAGTGTTGACATATCGCAGGGTTGGCAACCAATGTCACAAAACAATTTGTGTATTAACCGTTTAATGAGAAACTAATTTGCTCTGTAAACTTTCACCTAAATCATAATCTAAAAAAATTGAGCTGCAGGGTCTCAGGCCGCATAAGAGCTGGGAACCCAGAACAGGCACCTGCTGGCTTGGTGCTACCTGTGCATCTGCCCAGAGGCCATAGCCAGTGAGGAGGCCGGCCCCATGCAGCAGCTGATGCAGTGCCTCCGCTGGCAGGAGGGAGTGAAGGGCAAGGGGCAGCACAGCCCAGCTTCACGGAGGCCATCAGACACCTTCCTCCACGGAGGGGATGCTTCACAGCTGCTGCTATCATGCCAACAGCCTCGTTAATGTGAAAATAGTCAGACAGTAGATTTTTTACTGTTGTCGTAAATGTGAAATGTTGGATAACAAGATAGTCGATAAGTGAGGAGTAGGTATAATTCCCAAAAGCTATGCACGCTCCGAACAACCCCTTCAAGTTTTTTGTCATACTAATTACACACATAATGACCCTGTTGACTATTATAAACAAATTTATTTGGCTATAATGTTAGGTTCTGATAAAGCATACGCTCTAAACCCAAAGCTTTGAACCAGCTCAGTCATGGCCGACTGAGTGAAACCAGAACAGACCCAAATTTTTACAATTTGACTGATCCGGAACAATAACCAGAATGGGAAAAATTACATGTCGAAGCCCTGGAATGGGAGGCTTGGAAGAGGCTAGTGAGCCCTTTAAGGAGCCTGATGCATGAGACTGGATTATTGACAGGACTGTGGAGAGCAACACACATTCAAAGCGGTATGGTTGGCCGCCATCTCTGAGCAGGGTACCACTGTCTCTGACTCTGCTCAAAATCCAAGGGGCAAGAGATTTGGTTGCGATGCAACTCATACACTGTCCTTGTTTTACAAGAGGGAGATTAGGTTTCTAGCAGGGCTTCAACCTGCAATTTTTCCTGCTCTGGTTATCATTCTATCAACCAAATTTTAAAAATCTGAGTCTGTTACCGTTTCACTTCCTCGCCCATGAGTGAACCAGGAAGAACTGGTTCAAAGCCCTGTCTAAGCCATTTTCTTTTAGCAGTCCCTAAAAGAACTATTTGCAGGAATGCTTCAGCCTGCAGCACCTCAGCAAATTTCTTCACCATCCACGGGGCTACAACTGAGTCTCAGAGCCTCTCCTTATTCCTTCCTTTATTCCTTAGATTTCTTTTTATTCTTTAGTAGTTAATAGTTCTTCACCTGTTCAAATTATTGTGTGGTTTCTATGTCCTGACTGGACCATAACTGATGCAACTTCCTTAAAATCATTTTTTTGTATTCTAACAACATTTTAATAATACAATTCTGAATTGTTTTTGAGATTTATTGTATTAAAAAATAAAGACATAAGTCAGCCATATATACTCAGCTCTATATCCTAAAACTACCATTTACTGAACTCTTATTAAAAGCACATAATGCACTATGTAAAGTACTTTATAAACACCAATATTAAGTTCTAAAAACTCTATTATGAGCTGCAATGGATTGCTTTTATATGGCCTTTCTCTCCATGGTCTGGTAACTCCCACCAAATGGTTGGGCGGTCCTATTTAAATAAGGTGCTTGTGGCCCACCAAGGGGACTGGACAGCCTGCTAATAATACAAATAAGGTGCATGGTACCTTTGTGAGGGTGGGATCATTCAAATAAGGTATATGGAACCCTAATGAAGGAATTGGTCAGTTTTGTGAACGGAGGGCCTGACTACCATGAAGAAGAAGAGACAAGGGCACAGGGTGTCCTTTGGACCTGGCATCCCTCTGCTGAGAAATTTCTAGAGCCAGGAAACAGAAAGAGAGAGAGCTGTAACACCAGAGATAGAGCAAGATGGCAAGAAGCAACGACAGAAAAGCAGTGGCAGCAGAACCAGGAGGCTGGCGTGAGACAGCACAGTGGGTGTCATGGATTGAATTGTGTCCCCCAAAAATATCTGTCAACTTGGCTGGGTTATGATTCCCAGTGTTGTATAATTGTGTACCATTTTGTAATCTGATGTGATTTCCTCATGTCTTGTAAATTCAATCACTATGATTTAATAAAATGGATTAGCAGCAGTTAAACTGATGAGGTATACCAGACTGGATACTGTCTTAAGCCAATCTCTTTTGAGATATAAAAGAAAGAAGCGAGCAGAGACACATGGGAACCTCATACCACAAAGAAAGCAGTGCCGGGAGCAAAGCACATCCTTTGGACCTGAGGTTCTTGTGCTGAGATGCTCCCAGACCAAAGGAAGACTGATGCATCACAAGGATCTTCCTCCAGAGCCGACAGAGAGAGAAAGCCTTCTCCTGGAGCTGATGCCCTGAATTTGGACTTATAGCC
>NW_004443948.1:17815879-17835720 GCF_000243295.1 Trichechus manatus latirostris | reverse complement strand
AAAAAAAAAAAAGGTTGAGAAGTCAGAGGGTTGATATGTTGTGGGGTTGTTAACCAATGTCATAAAACAACATGTGTGCTTCCGTTTCATGAGAAACTATTTGTTCTGTAAGCCTTCACCTTAAGTACAATAAAATAATTAATTTAAAAAAAAAAAAAAAGACTACTGACCTACCTCAACCATACAAAGAGAAAGCAGCAGAGCTGACATTTGAACCTGGGTCTACCTGATTTCCAAATCATACTGGTAAGCACCAGAGTACAACTTTTGTATTGGAATACCTTTATTGCTCATATTTTTTTTGGAAAAACCAAGCAAAAACAAATAAACATGAATTACTATTCGAATACGGAGTAAAACAGCTCTGGTACAAATACTCATCTTTAGAAGTGATGGCAGGGATGCCTGGAAAGGTACAGCGAAAATTATATACTGCACTCCAAATCACCTGCAAGAAGTACAGTATCAACTATAAGTGTGTTTCCCATTTAAATAGTTCCATAAAAGCTCTGCTCCCCAAACTAAAAAGAAACAAGTGCATAAGATTACAAAATTGAGAACATAATACTAATCCATTAAAAATACAAGACACTATACCTAAAGCAACTGCTCTGTGGCAATTTATTCTTCCAAATGAAATTATAAACACAGTTAATCTTTGTAGAATACCTACAAAAGAATTTCCAAAAGGCGCTGGTTTGAACATGTTGCAAAAATCATTGTTTTCTTGCCACTAATTATCTGATGTTGAAAAATGTTCCTGTTATGATTTTTATATAAAGAAAAGGAAATTAGACATTTTCCATGAATAGCAACTGTTATGGATTGAATTGTGTCCCCCAACAATGTGTGTCAATTTGGCTAGTCCATGATTCCCAGTATTGTGTGACTGTCCACCATTTTGTCATCTGATGTGATTTTCCTATGTTGTAAATCCTACCTCTAAGATGTTAATGAGGCGGGATCAGCAGCAGTTGTGTTTATGAGGTAGGACTCAACCTACAAGATTAGGCTGTGTCTTCAATCAATCTCTTTTGAGATACAAAAGAGAGAAGCAAGCAGAGAGACACAGGGACCTCATACCACCAAGAAACAAGAACCAGGAGAGTAGTGTGTCTTTGGACCCAGGGTCCCTGCACTGAGAAGATCCTCAACCCGGCAAGATTGATGACAAAGACCTTCCCCCAGAACAGAGAGAGACAGAAAGAGCTGGCACCCTGAATTCGGACTTCTAGCCTCCTAGACTGTGAGAGAATAAATCTCTCTTTGTTAAAGCCATCCACTTGTGGTATTTCTGTTATAGCAGCACTAGATAACTAAGACAGCAACTTCATCGTAATTGTTTTATTTTATTATGTAGCTTAATGTAGCCACATCCTTGGAAAAGTGTAAACTTCCATAATTTTAAAAATTATGTTGCCATATATGAATATTTGAAAAATAAGTAGCACTAGGTGAGAAGAGCCACCTAAATTATATAGCTAAGTCAATTTTGTTTTCAGTCATAAATTCTAACTTATCATTGCAAAGTAAAACTATCACCAAGCCAGAATGTGGACATTATTTCTCACTGAATAAGAATATCCATTGAATTAGACTTTCAAATTTTAGCATATAGTATAAATCCAGTAAGTTCATTCTGAAGGCTATTCAACAAGACGCAATGAGTTAAAACCTTACCACTAATCATCCAGCATCTGGACAATGGCTTCCAAGCAAATCTCTCTAGAATTATCGTGAAATGATGAAGTTAATATAAAACCCTATTACAAGTGTTTGCAGGCACTAAAGCATCACACCACTCAAAAATAAATGTGTTAAACCCATTAGAATATGCTGCTAATTGAAAAAAAAATCAAAACTTGTAATAGGTAAAGTTAACTTCAGCTTCATTTAAAAAAAAATTACATGTTCATAAAACTTAAATCATTGTCTTTTATTATGAATTAAATTGTCCTATATATAAACAAGACAAAAAAGTTGTTACTTTGTGACCACATTTATAAGTAAAATTCAAGTCCAATCACAGCATTCCAGCTTAAATCTTTCCATTCCCTACATAATAAATTCCAACCTCTTAGTATTCCATACATGATCTAGCCCCAGCATAACTCTCTAGTCCTTTCTACTTCTATATAACATTACATGCCTTATGGTTGTTGTTGTTGTTATTAGGTGCCGTTGAGTCGATTTCAACTTATAGGGACCCTATGTGACAGAGTAGAACTGCCCCATAGGGTCTTCTAGGCTATAATCTTTATGGGAGCAGATCACCAGGTCCTTCTCCCCCAGAGCCTCTGGGTGGGTTCAAATGGTGAATCTCCCAGTTAGTAGTGAAGTGCTTAACCATGGCGCCACCACAGCCCCTTGCCCTATGGTTAACAAGCTACTGGTAGATAACAGAATACACCAAAGTATTTTGTGTTTTTTGTCCTTGCTCACAGGCTTCTGTTTGCCTGGAATACTTTTAATCCACATACATATCTCCAACAGTTCATTTCAACCATTACCTCCTCTATGAAGCATTTCTTATTCTTCCTGGATACAATTATCCAGTCTCTCCTTGGTTCTACCACTATCCTCTATCAGCACTTCCTTAACTTCTAATGACATGTGCATTTCTGTCTCCCACCACCACCAAACTGTAAGCTTTTTGTGTCTTGTTTTTTAAGCTGCTTAAAACAAAAAATAAATGGATGAATGGATGGACAAGGTACAGACTGATGATTGGATATTTAAGCAGAAATCTATAGCAGGCAGTTGAAAATCTGAAACTAGAGTTTATGTGAGAATGCAAAATTAAATTTACTTTGAATATACAAACTTGGAATAAATGAACATACACCTATTGCCATCAAGTCATTTTCAACTCACAGCAAACACAAAGGACTCAGGAAATACATGCTATCTCAAAGATAGAGCTTACAAAGAATAAAGCAGAAAATTGAGGACTAACATTGGAAAATTCCTACAGTTAAGAAATGAAAACACAGTATACGGTATTAGCAACCAAATGTTTACCATACTGTATAGCTCAAATGAAAATAGTTTAAAAATACGTGCTCAAAGTTCACACACCAGGAGCCCTGGCGGTGCAGAGGTTAAGCACTTGGATGCTAACTGAAAGGTCAGCAGTTCGAACCCACCAGCCGCTCCACAGGAGAAAGCTGTGGCAGTCTGCTTCTGTAAAGATTACAGCCTTGGAAACCCTATGGGACAGTTCTACTCTGTCCTATAGAGTCACTATGAGTCGGAATAGACTCGACAGCAACAGGTTTGGTGATTTTGGTTAAAGTTCACACAGCAAAAGGCTATAAGCTCACAAAATTCTTGTCCAATATCTAGACCTACTTGTTACTTACTATCTTCTTACCCAATAATTCTCAACTTCTTTATGTCTATAATATACATTCAAATACTAAAAATGCTGGCAGCACACTTGAAAAAGGTTTAAAACTTTCACCACAACAAAGTACAATAATCCTACGAAGGACTACAATAATTATAACACAATTATTAGTCCAGTATAATAATATTGGTTTATAGTGACAGCAAAAGCAGTTATCACACTGCACAGCAATACACTACTCTCCTGTCTAGGCTCTGAGATATGTTCATGAAGTAAAGCACTCACAAGCTTCTAATAAATAATATTTGGCACTGTCTTTAGTTATCTAGTACTGCTATAACAGAAATACCACAAGTGGATGGCTTTAACAGATGTATATTCTCTCAGAGTCGAGTAGACTAGAAGTTCCAGTTCAGGGTGCCAGCTCCAGTGGAAGTCTTTCTCTGTCAGCTCTGGGGGAAGGTCCTTGTGATCAATCTTCCTGTCAAGGAGCTTCAGGGCAGGGACCCTGAGTCCAAAGGATGCGATGCTTCTGGCACTTCTTTCTTGGTGGTAATGAGGTCCCCATGTTTCTCTGCTTGCTTCTCTCCTTTATATCTCAAAAGAGACTGACTTATGACACAATCTAATCTTGTAGATTGAGTTCTGCCTCATTAACAACCTATGTTGTAGGTGCCTTCGAGTCAGTTCTGACTCATCGAGTCAGTTCTGACTCATAGCAACCCTATGTGTAACAGAATGAAATGCTGCCTGATCCTGCACCATCCTCACAATCATTGTTATGCTTGAGTCCACTGCTGTAGCTATTGTGTCTGCTGCAACCATTGTGTCAATCCATCTTGTTAAGGGTCTTCCTCTTTTTCATTGACCCTCTATTCTACCAAGCATGATGTCCTTCTCCAGGGACTGGTCCCTCCTAATAATATGTCCAAAGTATGCAGAGACATAGTCTCACCATCTTTGCTTGTAAGGACATTCTGGTTGTACTTCTTCTGGCAGTCCATGGTATATTCAATATTCTTCACGAATGCAATAATTCAAAGGCGTCGATTCTTCAGTCTTCCTTATTCACTGTCCACTTTTCGTATGCCTATGAGATGACTGAAAATAGCCTCGCTTGAGTCAGGTACACCCTAGTCCTCAAAGTCACATCTTTGCTTTTCAACACTTTAAAGGGGTCTTTTGCAGCAGATTTCCCCAATGCAATACATCGTTTGATTTCTTCTTGACTGCTGCTTCCATGGGTGTTGATTGTGGATCCAAGTAAAATGAAATCCTTCACTACTTCAATACTTTCTCTGTTTATCATGATGCTGCTTACTGGTCCAGTTGTGAGGATTTTTGTTTTCTTTACGTTGAGGTTTGCAATCCATACCAAAAGCTGTGGTTGTTGCTCTTCATGAGTAAGTGCTTCAAGTCTTCACTTTCAGCAAGCAACGCTGTGTCATCTTCATAATGCAGGTTGTTAATGAGTCTTCCTCCAATCCTGATGTCATGTTCTTCTTCATATAGTCCATCTTCTCAGATTATCTGCTTAGCATACAGACTGAATATATATGGTGAAAGGATACAACCTCGATGTACCTCTTTCCTGACTTTAAATCATGCAGTATACCTTTGTTCTGTTCGAATGACTGCCTCTTGGTCTATGTACAGGTTTCGCATGAGCACAATCAAGTGTTCTGGAATTCCCACTCTTCACAATGTTATCCATAATTTGTTATGACCCACACAGTTGAATGCCTTTGCATAGTCAATCAAACACAAGTAAGCATTTTTCTGGTATTCTCTGCTTTTAGCCAAGATCCACCTGACATCAGCAATGATATCCCTTATTCCACTTCCTCTTCTGAATCTGGCTTGAATTTCTGGCAGTTCCCTGTTGATGTACTGCTGTAACCAGTTTTGAATTATCTTCAGCAAAATTTTACATGTGTGAGATATTAATGATATTGTTCAATAATTTCCGCATTCTGATGGATTACCTTTCTTTGGAATGAGCACAAATGTAGATCTCTTCGAGCTGGTAGGCCAGTAAGCTGTCTTTCAAATTTCTTCATATAGACGAGGGAGCACTTGCAGTGCTGCATCCATTTGCTGAAGCGTCTCAATTGGTATTCTGTCAATCCCTGGAGCCCTGTTTTTTGTCATTCCCTTCAGTGCAGCTTGGACTTCTTCCTTCAGTACCATCAGTTTCTTATCATTAGCTACCTCCTGAAATGGTTGACTATCGATCAATTCTTTTTTGGTACAGTGACTCTGTGTGTTCTTCCATCTGCTTTTGATGCTTCCTGCATTGTTCAATATTTTCCCCCATAGAATCCTTCAGTATTGCAATTCGAGGCTTGAATTTTTTTCTTCAGTTCTTTCAGCTTGAGAAATGCTGAGCGTGTTCTTCCTTTTGGTTTTCTGACTCCAGGTCTTGGCACATTTTATTGTAATACTTTATTTTGTCTTCACAAGCTGCCCTTTGAAATCTTCTGTTCAGCTCTTTTACTTCATTTCTTCCTTTCACTTAAACTACTCGACATTCAAGAGCAAGCATCAGAGTCTCTTCTCAATCCATTTGATCTTTTCTTTCTTTCCTGTCTTTTTATTGACTCCATTCACGTCATTAAGGTCGACTCCACTTTGAGGAGGCAGCTCTTCCTCAGTCGTATTTGAGTGCCTTCCAACCTGAAGGACTCATCTTCCAGCACTATATTACACAATGTTCTGCTGCTATTCATATGGTTTTCAGTGGCCAATTTTTCTAGAAGTAGACTGCCAGGTCCTTTTTCCTAGTCTGTCTTTGTCTGGAAGCTCCACTGAAGTTTATCTGCCAGCGGTGACCCTGCTGGTATTTGAAATACCAGTGGCATAGCTCCAGGAACATGCAAGCCACCACAGTGCGATAAACTGACAGGTGCATGGGGAAACAAACTATATGTGAGACTAAATTAAAACTAAACACTCCTATTCAACAAAGGCACCATAAAGTGAATAAACAGACAAGTCCAAATTGGGAAAAGATACCTGAAAAATATATTAACTAGGGAAAAAAGTAGTACCTATAATATAAAGAACTCCCTCAAATCTAAAGGAAAAAAACAATCCAAAAGAATGAGAAGCAAATGTGAATTTCACAGACAAGAACCACAGTGGTCCATAAACATATAAAAAGATAACCAAATAGTTTATCAACAGTAGAAATGTTAAGTTGCGGTACATCCAGAAGTATAAATGTACTTTAAAAAAAAAAAAAATGTCATTAAGTCGATTCCAACTCATTATAACCCTACAGGACAGCGTAGAACTGTCCCATAGGGTTTTCTAAGCTGTAATCTTTACAGAAGCAGGCTACCACATCTTTCTCCCATGGAGAGGCTAGTGGGTTGGAACCACCGACCTTTCGGTTAGCAGCCAAACTCTTAACCACTGCGCCACCAGGGCTCCTGTTAAACATACTACAACACAAAAATCTTTAACAAAATATTTGCAATGAAGGAATAGCAGGAAACTTCAACCTTTAAAAGAACATCTACAAAAAAACCTGTAGCTAACATCACTCTTAATGGTAAAAAACTGCTTTCCACATAAAATCAGGAGCAAGGCAAAGATGTATGTTATCACCACGCCTATTCAACATTTTACAAGAGACCTCAGAGAGTGCAATAAAAACAAAGAAAAAAATCACATGAAGGTTGTAAATAAAGTACAGGATGTGTTACAAACAGCATGATATTATACATTATTAAAAAGAAAAACTATGGAATCTACATAAAAGAAAACTACTAGAACTACTAAGTGAATTTAACAAGGTCAGAAGATAGAAATTCAATACACAAAAACCAACTGTTTTCTATTCAAGCAAAGAACAATTCTAGTATAAAACTAAACAAAAATATCATTTACTACAGTATTAAAAAGCATTAATTCTAATAAAAGATATGCAAAGACCTGTAAACTATAACCCACTGCTGTAGAGTCAATCCCAACTCATGGCGACCCCATGTGTTACAGAGTAGAGCTGCTCCATAGGGTTTTCTTGGCTGTAATCTTTATGGAAGCAGATCACCAGGCCTTTCTTTCAAGGCACCACTGGGTGGGTTCAAACTCCCAGCCTTTGGGTTAGTAGCTCAGTGCAACACAGCACTGGCACTGGCATGAGAGAGGGGAAAAAAGTGAAGGACGAGGAGCCTAGATGTTGTTACTCATACATCTCCTTGTGGACATTAAGCCCAGAGAACTCGAGGGCTATGAAGAATCCCTGATCATGCTTGTGTCGCAAAAGTGGCCAAGAATGGTTAGAAAGGCAGTGGCTTCCATCTGAGAACCACAGGCCCTGAGGCTGGAGTTTGCCCAAGCCAACACCGGATCGCCAAGAGCAAGCTAATGGCAACACTAAATCCAACCAACACTCATGAAGCTATAGGACCACATCTCCTTGAGTGGGAACCCTATGATCTGAGGGGGCTGTTCTAATTCCTGTGTCCCCAGAGGCCTGGTCTCCTACCCACTATACACCACAGTGCTGACCCTGGCCTTTCCGTGTGCTGCCTTCACCTACCCAGGCCGTACCGTACATGCTCAGGTCACTGGTGCCTTCCCCCTGATGGAAGGAAAGGTCTGTTCTGTTAGTTCTACAGTCTTAACACTGCTTGAAGTCCCAGCCCCATTGCTGAGGAAGCCCAGGATTCAGTTCTGGGAATGTGTATGATAGCACCAGAATAGGTACACTATCCCCAGGCAGCCTGTGCAGAGCTGCCTCTTCCCTTCAAAGACTGGGAATTTTAAACTGTACTCAGTGGACAACTTCTCACTTCCTTTCAATCTTCTTCTCCTATGGCCTGTCCTGCCCCAAAGCCTTTCACCAA
Organism: Trichechus manatus latirostris; assembly: GCF_000243295.1. Classification (NCBI taxonomy): domain Eukaryota; kingdom Metazoa; phylum Chordata; class Mammalia; order Sirenia; family Trichechidae; genus Trichechus; species Trichechus manatus. Next base: position 17,827,515 of record NW_004443948.1, on the reverse strand, counting down.
GGCTTCATGGGAGGACTCCAGGGGCATTCTTGCTGAGACACCCAGACACAACTCAGAGCCTCCGTGGAAGACACGGCAAGCCCCAGATCTCCAGCCCAAACTTATTTCTGTAGCTCCACCTCAACGGAACTGTGACATTTGATTTTGCATGTTTTCTGGTACAAATTAAGACTCATAAATTTGTGCAAAGGTGAGATTACAGCTGGTTCTCACATTGGTGTCACCACAGCAAAGGTCCTGACCACTTATGACTCATCGTTTCTGGTTCCTCTCTCCATACACCTCCCCACAAATCTATCCTGCTTCACTAAGTAGGCAGCGATCTCAGCTCTGTGGCCAATTCTGCCCTGATGGCCTAGAGCCCCTCGTCCCCACTCCACCCACACAACTGCCAGGCTGAAGAGCAACAACAGAGTGTTTTCTTTTCCAGCTCAAATCAGGATCATCTCTTCCTTGTTCTCCGATGGACCAGCATCTGTAAGAAAAGTCTTTCTCTGCCTAATCTGTTTACGTCTCCATAGCTCATCCTACTCCTTCCATTGGTCCTCATTCTTTCCAAACTGCCAAACCAACCAAAGTGTGAAGGTATTTTTGTACTCTGTGTAATAAAATATGCATCATAAAGGATTTCCCTGTGGGTAATCAATTAATTATTAAAGAGACCTTGTTCTCCAGATAACTTTAATGCTTAGTTTCAGGCATAAAGAAGAAAAGAGTTTTCATTCTTCAGCAATGAGTCTTTCTGTCAGGCAGTAGTTTCAGAAAAATAAAATGAAGGCCAAATTATGCTACTTAATTTGGTGAACATAATAGTGATTGGTCCTGAAGTGCTTTACCTTTAGCTACATCTGTGACTTTCTTGCCATTTTCAGACTTGAAAGACCAGGCAGCTATCCTTATTCTTAGTCCTACTGAGAATGTGAAACTGGATAATTTATGAAATGCAATATTAAAAAAAATCTAAAAATGGCCAATAAGCATGTGAAAGATGCTCAACACCACTAATTATTAGGGAAATGCAAATTAAAACTACATATGATGCAACTACATACACACTAAAATGGCTAAAACTTAAAAGGCTGACAATACCAAGTATAGACAAGAATGTCAACCAACTGGAACTACCATACACTGCTGACAGGAATATACACTACTTTGGTAACAGTTCAGCAATATCTTATAACAGTTCCATTCCTACATATCTGCACAAGAGAAAGGCAAATATATGTCTACTCAAAAACTTGCCCATGAATGTACATGTAGCAGCATTATTCATAATAGGCAAAACTGGAAACAACCCAAAAGTCCACCATCAAGTGCATGGATATACAAACTAAGGAATATTCATACAATGAAATATTACTCAGTAATAAAAAGGAACTACTGATACATGCAACAACATGGCTGAATCACAGAAATATTTTACTGAGAGAAAGAAGCCAGATACAAAGAAATTTTGATTGATCTAAAACACTCAAACTGATATACAGAGAGAGAAGTCATATTAGTGGCTACCTAGATTGGGAATGGTAGGATTATTGAACAAGACAGGATATAAGGAACTTTTTGGAGTGCTGGAAATTATCTATATGCCAAAATTATCAAAATACACGCTCTAAATGGGTACATTCATTTTATGTAAATTATACCACTGTAACATTAATTTGAAAAAAGATAGTGGCTATTGAAGTATGGAAGAGAGAACAGTTTGGCTGAGGCACAAAGGAAACTTCGGGGATAATAATATATACTACTTCATGTCCAGGGTGCTACAAAGGGCTGTTGTTGTTGTTGGGTGCCACTGAGTCGATTTCGACTCACAGTGACGCCATACGACAGGGTAGAATTGTCCCATAGGGTATTCTTGGCTGTAATCTTTCCTGAAGCAGATCACCTGTGTTTATGTGTGTGCGTGTATATAGTGTATGTATGTATATATATATATATATATAGCATGTCTATATATAGTGCTTATATATATATCTATGCTTACGTACATACGTATGCATACATATACAAAACTAGGTGGCACAAATGGTTAAGCGCTAGACTACTAGGTGAAAGGCTGGCAGTTCAAATCCACCCAAAGGCACCTCAGAAGACAGCCCTGGCAATCTGCTTCTGAAAGTTCACAGCTTTGAAAACCCTATGGAGCAGATCTACTCTGCACACGTGGGGTCACCATGAGTTGGAATAGATTCAATGGCAAGTAACAACGTTGTATATATACATATAAAAACAAAAAAACGAACCAAACTCGTTGCCATCAAGTAGATTCCAACTCATAGCAACCCCACAGGAAAGGGCAGAACTGCCCTGAAGAGTTTCCAAGGAGCCACTGGTGGATTTGAACTGCCAATCTTTTGGTTAACAGCCGAGCTCTTAACCACTGCGCCACCAGGGCTCCATATACATACATATACAGACATCTATATAGATATCTGTATATGTATACATACACAGACATACATATACTCATATATTCACACATATATGTATATATATTTTTTATTATTTTTAAAAAATCATAAGTTTTCATATGTAATATTTCACAATTTTTAAAACAAGCTTTCAGAATGATTCACACACACACAGACATACAACAAAAAGAAAAGAAACAACAGGAAGATTGTAACCTTAGAACATACAATTGATTGTTTCCAAATTCCCTGCTGTAGTGATTCAATGAATTAAAAAAAGACTAAATTTGTCCCTCTGGGGGTGGTGGGACAAGTGCCCACCTACATACCTGAAGCTTTAGGTTTCCATAGAGATGTTGGCCATGAAAGGCTGAGGGAGGAGACATCTCCTCCTCAACTAGAAAGCATGTCAGTGCACTGATGGGGAAAAACACTTGAAACATGAGAAACTCTATGTGGTCAAAGAAAGCCGACTCTCCCTTACTAAACTGGATGCAGTATGATAATTCAACCCCTGGAGAACCACTATACTCAACTGACACAAATGCTAAAGACACACTCATTTGTAAAATACTAATAAATAGCAACCAATGAAGTTGATTATTGTTAAGAATGCCCCAGCCCAACTCTGAGTCTAGAAACAGTGAGTCTAGAGTGAAGCACAAAAATCTGCATTTTTAGCAAGCACGACAGCTAATACAGATAGCGCACAAACCACACTGTTAAGAAACTCTGATCTACACCTGTTCTGACAAGGCTAAAGAGACAACAGAAACATTACTAGGTCATTTAAAAATATTTAGTAACTCAAAGGATCCAAGAATAAAAATAAAGCAGATGGTTTGTACTCAAAGTTAATTAAGACCAAAAAAAAAAAGAAGCAAACTTCGAAAAATTATTTACTGCACTTGTAAAACAAGACACCATGACAGAGAAAATATTCTTGGAAATTAAAACAAGTTCGCCAAAATATTAAATACAAGCAGTCCTTTTATAAATCCAACTTTTCATACAATCTACTTGCTCACATTGCATAGTGACATCCCTAAACTGTCTTTCACAAGCCAAATTTGGTCTTTCATATATATTAATCTGTGATTATTATGAGCTATGGTACCATACTCATCAGTTATGTTTGCAGAAAAAAGGCAGGCCACTCGTGCAGATCAGTACTTATAGCAGTTCTATGGGATTAGAGCAAAAGTGTATTGTAGTGTCTACCACCCATCTGTCATTTTGTCACACCGTGGTGATTTGCATGTTGCTCTGATGCTGGAAGCTATGCCATCAGTATTTCAAATACCGCAGGGTCACCCAGGGTGGACAGGTTTCAGTAGAGCTTCCAGACCAAGACAGACTGGGAAGAAAGATCTGGCCATCTACTTTTGAAAACAGCCAATGAAAACCTACGGATAACAATCAAACACATCAAAGATCACGGAAATGGTGTAGGACTGAAAGATGTTTCACTATGTTATACATAAGGTCGCCATGTCAGAGCCAACACAATGGCAACTAACAACAACAACAGTATCAAAGGAAGAAAGATCCTTTAACCATCCCTACGCACGGGGTCATCATGAGTTGGAATCAACTTGACGGCAACTAACAACAATAACAACTCTAGGTACATCAGGGCACAAATGAATGACTCCAAGCTGACCCCTGGAGAAGAAGATGGAGGAAGACCCATGATAAAAAGGAAGGATCTTGCCCGACTTTACAGGAGCCAGGATGACAGAAGAGTGGCTAACAAACCAACTATCTCCCATCCCAGGAAACCTAGGAAGTGACAACTTTCACAAGGGTCACCAAGACCCAAAGGAAAAAGTACATGCAGGAACCAAAATCAAAAATACAATTATACTCTTTAGTTCTTTAAGAAATTCATGCAACTTTCACATGTAAATATTTTAAAGTGTATTAGATACAAAAGTAAAGGTCCACCCTTTAAAATTAGTAATTAAAAAATATATAATAAAGATAGCCACTATCATCACTTGTAATCAGCATTTATTAGCGGTCTAAGCTAGTGCAACAAGAAACAATGAAATTACAGGCATAGAAATTGGAAATAAATAAAATTGTCATTACATATGCGTAATACAATCTTCTACAAAGAAAATCCAAAATTATCTCTGGAAAAATTATTAGAATAGTAAAGTTGAACAAGGTGGTTGGATATAAGAATGATACACAAAAGTTATTTGCATTTGTACACACCAGAAACAAATCATCAGAAAGGGCAATTTTAAAAAATTACCATGTGTAATAGTTATCAGAAATTATCAACTACCTGTGACAAAAGATGTGTAACAATTCTACAGATAAAATTACAAACTGTATAAGAGATATTAAAGAAGACCTAAATAAAAGCAGACGTATATTAAGCTCATGGATGGAAAGATCCAATATAATAAAGATGCTGCTGCTGTTGTTGGGTGCCACTGAGTCAATTTTTGACTCATAGTGACCCCATGAGACAGAGGAGAACTGCTCCATAGGGTTTTCTTGAGTATAAGCTTTATGGAATGAGATTGCCAGGTTCTTCTCCCACGGAGCTGGTGGGTTCGAACCATCAACTTTTCAGTTAGAAGCAGAGAGCTTAACCATTGTGCCACCAAAGCTCCCTATAAAGATATCAATAATCCCAAAATTGATCTATAGATTCAATGAAATAAATCAAAAACTCAAATACGGTTTTTTGAAGAACTTGCTAAAACTATTCTAAAATTTCAAAAGAAAACAAAGTGCCAAGATATTTTTGAAGAAGAGGAACAAAGAAAAGGGACTTACTTTTCAAGATAAAAAAAAACAAACCTGTTGGTGTCAAGTCAATTTCAATTCATAGGGACCCAACAGGGCAGAGCAGAACTGCCCCATAAGGTTTTCAAAGAGCGGCAGGTGGATTTGAAGTGCCGTCCTTTTAGTTAGCAGCCTGACCTCTTAACCACTGCACCACCAGGGCTCCATTTTCAAGATATCAGAGATTATTAAGACGTTAGAGATTATTATGAAGCTAGAGAAATTAAGATAGGATGGCACTGGCACAGGAGTAGGCAAAATGAATAATGGAATAGAATAGAGACAAGGTAAAAAAAAGAAGGTTTTATATAAAACTTTTGTATAGGCAAGATAAGATTTCAGTTCAATGGGAACAGGATGAACTTTTCAATAAAAAATGGTGTGTGTATATATTTATATAATAGCTTATAGCGACCTTATAGGACAAAGTTGAACTGTCCCACAGGGTTTCCAAGGAGCGACCAGTGGATTCAAACTGCCAACCTTTTGGGTCAGCAGCCATAGCTCTTAACCACTGCACCACTAGGGCTCCAAATCACAAATCGATGGTTATAATTAACTCAATTCTGTGTACCTCAGAACCAACTAAAAATTGTATATTAAAACAACAAAAAAAGTATCTGATCACCTACAGAAGTACTAAATATAGAATGCACATTACAAAACTAATCTAGACTAAAAACTTAGCGTACTATACACAGTAAAAAGGGAGATAAGAATTATAAAATAAAATTTGAAATAAGGGAGATGAATCAAACCAAGCCCATTGCTGTCGAGTTGATTCCAACTCATAACAACCCTACAGGACAGGGCAGAATTGCCCCATAGAGCTTCCAAGGAGCGCCTGGTGAATCTGAATTGCCTACTTTCTGGTTAGCAGGCATAGCTCTTAACCACTACGCCACCAGGGTTTCCATAGTATCTAAAATTCAAATAATACAACTTACCAAAGAAGAAAAAGAATAAAGTAGAAGCAACAATTTTAAAATATGTATTTTTTCCTCAGAAAAACACTGAAGTTTTTCAGATCAAAAATCCTAGGCAAGATTGTTAAAAGATGTATGCTGGTGAAATTTCTGAACTCTAAAACCAAAGAGGAAATCTTAAAGCTTACACAGAGAGTTAACAGCTTATCTATTTAAAAGAAAAAAAAAAAAGAGAGATTTTCAGTATTATACAATACCGGAAAAAAAGTAAAAATTAAATAGCTAATTCTTAAAAAGCTAATTAGCTATTAATAATGTGTCTGTAAATATAAAAAATGGAAAGTAAATATAAGAAATATACCTCAAGAAATATAAAAATTAATCATCTCGAATTACAATTCCATATTATCTCAACAAAACCAGGAATGTGAGAAGTAAAAATATGCTAAAAGTTTTATCTTATTGGGGGCAGGGGAAGGAGGGCAAACTAGTTATTAATTCTTGATGTTACCAGAAAAGTTACATTTAGATATATTTGTTTAAAAGTAAAAGAACAGAAATGAGAAAGTGAACAAGTTATCAGAGAACAAAAAAATGAAGGGTGGAGGAAGTGAACAAAGAAAACTTGATCAATACATCAAAACAATGAGAAAAAGACTAAAAACTGGAAAATCAGACAACAATAAAAATATTAAACTTATCATCTATCACCACATATGTGAATGGCTGAATCCTACTAAAAGACAAGTAAATACACACAATTCCAAATTAGAGCCATTAGAAATACAAAGAGAATTTGATGAAATCACATTAAAAGGGGCGACATCAATGTCTCTCAGAATTTAACAGATCAAGAAAACAAACAAAAGATATATTCAAATAAACACAAAATGTTCATTTAACATATACAGAACTCTAACTTTTAGAGAATATATATTCTTTTCATATGTTCATGAAAACTTCATGTACTTGATCATAATAAGATCTTAATAAACATATAAAACCATTACAAATCACATTTTCTAAACACAGTCTAACAAATCTAGAAATGAACAATTAAAAGAAGACTTCAAAAATATACTGAAAAGTTTAAAAAAAAACTTTAAAAAAATGAGAAAAAGAAAGTCAAATCCGTAACAAAATTAGATGAAAATCCAAAGCCCGAAGTGTTTTTCATTATTAAACATGATGGTAAATTCACTAAATACCAAATTTCAGCAGCAAAAAGAACAAAATACACTAAAAAGAATAGAAAGGTGGAATTATAAACTAAAGAAAAAAGCCAAAATTAATAAATTAGAAAACAAAACAAAATTGATTAAAAAAAAAAAAAACTGAGTTAAATTTTGGAAAGACTGGTAAAACAGATCAACCTGGCAATCATAACTAAGAAGGAAACAAACAGGAATGAGAAAGGGCATATATCCACCTATACACAGATTTAAGTTCAGGCCAATAAATATGAAAATCTAAATGAAACTTTTCTAGCTAATTTTCTAGAACTATAAGACATTTAGAAAATTGACTCTGGAAGAGTCAGAAAACCTACAAAGACAACAGGCAAAATCTGGAAACATTATATAAAACTTGCTCTAAATAAGGTTCTCAGCCCTGATATAATACAGTCATATTCACCAAACCTTCAAAGTAACAAGCACTTAGGTTGAACCACATCTAAATTTTTAAGTGAAAAATGGCCACATGTCAGCAACCTTGAACAGGTCAACCTAATCCTACGTTCAACAAATCCAAAGCACAGGAAAGCATAAAAAGCCTTCTAATCATTTTATGAGCTACTGTAACTCTCACACCTACTCCGATAGCCCATAGGCGCTGCAGCATATTACTAACGATAAGATGTCCAAAAAGAAAAAAAAAAACCAGGAGCTGTAAGTGCGGCGGGTCATAAGTGCAGCTCACTGTAACTTAATAGGTCATAAATCGAGGACTACCTGTACTATTTCTTTTTTACCCTCCCTGTCCAGAATAAATCCTTGCTTAGCTGTACTGGAAACACCCAGATATAAAGAAGTTGCTCATGTTTAATCACACTATAAGACTTTAAAAGTAGATTTAAAGGAACTTAATGACTTGTTCAAGGTCACAGAAAAATGATCTAGATCTAACCCCAGTCGTAATGTCTTCCCACCACACAGTACTCTTTTTCTAGAATTAACAGTTTTCCAGTTTCGAGCTTTGATTCTTTCTCAATAATTTTTAAATCTCGCAAATCAGTTAAAGAACTAAGATATTCACATTTCTTTTAGAAGCCATTCATTCATTACTTCATTCAGCAAATATTTATTGAATCCTACAATGGTGGCCCCACATGGTGCAAACAGTTAACATGTTCGGCTGCAAATCAAAAGGCTGGAGGTTGGAGGTTCAAGCCCAGAGACTTCTCTGAAGAAAGGCTTGATGATCTACTCTCAAAAAATAAGCCACTGAAAACCCTCTGGAGCACCATTCTACTCTGTCACACATGGCGTCCCCTCAACTCAGAATGGATTCGACAGCTTCTGGAGAAAAAAAAAAAAAAAAAAAACAGTGCAAAGAACTGCTATAAGCCCTAGGGTGAAACATAATAGGCAAAGTGCCTGTTCTCATGAACTTTATATTTTATTCAACTCAAATGCATGTATTAAATGTAAATCATATCCTGCTTATTGTGGAGTACTCTATAAATTAATTTGGTCCCTAGGACCAAATGCTAATGCTGCCCTAAGAATCCTCATCTGAAACTTGAATCTATGTATCAAATTTCCAAGACCTGTCAAAGGATGCTCCACTTAGGTAGGAATCAAGCACAAAGCCTGAACATACATGTTCAAGACCAAAATTACCACAAGATTTAATTGTGACTAATGTGCAGCCAAATTTACCTCCCTTACAGCATCTAAACCTAAGAAAAGCAGCTCTCTGCAATTCTATTACGTCCCAGAAGTCTCTGCCTTGGCCAAACTTCAGCAATCAAGCAAAGAACACATCAAGGGGCACAAAACAGCCACTCGCCTTCTCATATTATATTGTGACAAGCTATTTTGTAGGTGAACTATGAAAGAGCTACAAAAGTTTTGTGTAGTTTGCTTTTTGAGAAAAAGGTTATTTCTTTTACATCCCTCTAGAAGAAAAAAAAATCTTGAAAACATAGGAAACCATTCCAATCACAATATGGCTATTTATTTTACAATGTTACACACAGACTCTCTCTTTCTCTCTCTCTCTCTCTATATATATATATACATACATATACATATATATATTTATAATTAAGGATAACATAAAACAGATTAAAATTCTGGCTGTGCAATACACACTGGACACCCTTCCTTTTACTGCTACTCCATAAAGTTTCTAAGAGAAAATGGAGAGTTTCAGTTTTGTTTTCTTCTAAAGTCTGAAGTCTACCTCCTAGTTAACTAACTTGGTGTATTTAAATCTGTCAAGTTAACTGAGATGGTTTAAAATATCTGTAGTCGTATAAATACTCTTAAAATAGTTTTACTACAGGATAACAAAGTAGTAGTATATAAACATTGAAAACAAACAACAAAAACAAAAGTGTTACATTGCTCAAAAAAAATTTCCCTGATATCAATGAAAATCTAAAACACACACACACACAAAATGGTAATATTTTGGAATAACTACTACTCCCTTTGTGTAAGGAGGGGGTTCACTAAACTAAGAAATTGGACTTAACTGCCAAGATCACTTTCAGTAATTTGATTCTTGATTCTACAATTTTATGCATAAACCTCTGAACCACGAAGACCTGCATTTTCTGATACTATGTACTTCTGGCAAAGTCAAGCAAAAAAGAACAAACTCCTTGCCATTGTTCAAACTGAAGAGACGTAAAAAATATGAACTACTTTTTCCACTTTGAAATAAACAGGCTCTAATATCCACTACTGAAGACAATAACAGACAAAATGATACCCTGTTAAATATTGTTTTGTATTCATATGGTCTCATGATCCTACATTTCTGACATACTCGGTGTCAAAAACTAAAGTTTAATGTATTCAAAATAGAAGAGACAAGGTTTAGGAGATAACTGTTTTAAATTCCTACTATTAAATCTTGAATTATTTGACCGTAAATAAAGTAAATTGCAGTCTGCAATACATCTTTTAAATTTACCAGTAACAGTTAACACACAAAAGTTTCAAAAACAACTTACTCAAAGTACCTAAAATAACAACGCACTATCCCTGCTTTCCAAAATTCTTTAGCATCTTCAATTACCTCAAGTACTATTATAAAATTCTAAAAATAATCTCAAAGCAAAAACTTAACAGGCTGTGAATTTATACTTAGGCCACGTTAGAGAAGTAGGCCTTATTCTAAAGTTAAACAAGCACAGGTAGGAGATAGCGGCTAGACTAAAAACTACAGCGGGGTGGGGCACTCATTACTCACCCCGACAAACCAAACACAGCTTTGGTGATGGCTCACAGTAAACCTCAATGACCCCAAAATTCCAACACAACTAAGGCAATGTTTCCCTTTGGCCCAAAATGCTTTTCACCCAAACGACGGGAAAAAAAAAAAATTAAGTCATGGTCAACTGCTCTTCAGGATATGGTGCAAGCCGTGATGGTGCATTTAAGATTCTGAAAGCAAGAGCTACAGTACGAGAGCGTCTATCCACTCTGACAGATCTGAAGCTTCCCAAACAGGGGAAGAAAAAAAAAGATTTTTTTTTTTTAATTTTTTTAAGTGAGTGACCATGTGAATGTGTGACTGATGCAGGAGGAAGGGTAACGAGTAGAACAAGGTCAAACTTAGGGGGCAAAAGATTCCTGGAACAAACATGGTCAAAAGATTTCCTTACTTCAGGGACAATTTCTATAATCAGAAAAAAAAAAGAATCAGAAAGAGGAAAAGGAACCAAACAAACCCCCTACTTCTCCAGAGTCCACCTGGCAATGTACCTGTCCCTGAAAGCAGGCAACTGAATTTTGGTGGAGACTCGTTGCAAAACAGCAGGCCTGGAATTCTCCTACCTTCGAAATACAAATCGAATTCAGGAGGAATGACAACTGGCTATTCTTAAAGAGCAAGAAAAAAGTTTAATTAGGAAGGCATAAAGAAGAGGAGTGTAGGAATGTGAAGGTGGTTCTCAATATCCTGCACCGTCAGTTAAAGGAAAATAATCGGCAGAAGGACGCGGACAGAAACACGCTAACTACACCTCGCTTCCCACACGCGACCCAGCGCTGGGCGCGACGCCACCAAAGGCGAAGGGTAAGAGCTGTGGGTGGCGGCGGAGGCAGCCCGGGGCAGCGGAGGCGAGGCCGGCACGTCGGAAGCAGCTCGCGGGTTCGCCTTACCTTCTGCGCCGCGCTCTGCTGCTGCAGCACATTCTGCTCCACGGTCATGGCCCCCGCGGCGGCGGCGACACAGGAGGCAGCGTCCGGCTCCTCGCGATTCCGCCGGCCCTGGCGGCCGCGCTCCGCCGAGCTCCAGGGAGCGGCGC
>NW_004443948.1:17808782-17813822 GCF_000243295.1 Trichechus manatus latirostris | reverse complement strand
CTTCAAGAATTTGGTAATACAGTGTTCCTCTGAGTTAAAATTTTTAGTTCTACAAAAATATATATATTTTTTTTTTTTTACTAGAGGCTCATACTGCTAGTGAAGATAAAAAGATAATCATCAAATAAATCACTTCATTAAAAAAATTTAAAAAACAGTTGCTGTCAGGTTGATTCCAACTCACGGCTACCCCACGTGTCAGTATAGAACTGTGCTCCGTAGGGTTTTCAATAACTAATTTTCCTTCTAGGTGCCTCTGGATGGACTTGAACCTCTAACCTTTCAGTTAGCTGCTACCTAAAACCCACTGCCATACAATCAATTCCAACTCACAGTGACCCCATAGGGTTTCCAAGGCTGTAAAACTTTACAGAAGCAGGCTGCCACATCTTTCTCCCATGGAGCCACTAGTGGTTTTGAACCACCAGCCTTAGGGTTAACAGTCAAATGCTTAACCACTGCACCACCAGGGCTCTTTAGCTGCCACCTAGTACTCCAAAACTCTTTATACGGTAGTCAGATTTTCCCACTTGGATCTTTCATTTCCAGTTCATTTCTGATAATTTCCTTCTTACACAATTTATTTATTTTTTCTTGTTGTTGTTTTTTAGATCTTTGAGGAGAAACTGTCAAGTTTCCTTATAGGTATTTCTTTTTAGAAATCTTACAACTGGAATGAATAATAAATGTTGTTGTTGTTGTCTTATGCTATTGAGTCAATTCCAACTCATGGCAACCCATGTGTTACAGAATAAAACTGCTCCATAGGATTTTCTTGGCTATAATCTTTTACAGAAGCATCCTGCCAGGCCTTTTCTTCCACAGTGCTGCTGGGTGGCTCCTAACCACCAACCTTTTGATTGCCAGCCAAGTGCAAAATTACAAGATGGAAATTTGAGAATTTAAGATGTGTTTGCACAGAAAACACATTGACATGACTTCCTAATTCATTTTCAAAATGTGTCCCTATGCTAGTTTTACTGTTCATGACTCAGATTTAATGTGTATGGTTGTAGGAGTCATATACTCTCAGGATACTATTTAATAACTCCTAAACTGTTGCATTACTCTAGATCATTGACATTGAGATAAAAACATAAAGTGATAGATTTCATATAAAATGAATTTATTTCTAATTATGGGTCTAAAAGTAAATAGATATATTTTATTTTGTATCAAAATGCTGTTTCTAACAATTTTCAGTACTGTGTTTTGTATGTGAACTAAAGAAATTAGTACTCTTCTATCTTGAATATTCATTTCTTTTTGTTTAGAAAGGGTTTGAGAATCCATTCATCTATGTTACCAAAACACATTTGTAAGTCATTAGTAAAAGAGAAGCATTCAATTCTTAGGCTAGATGTGAACAATTTTTATGACAAAAGAATAGTTGTTAAATGTACTTGGATGAGGATCAGCATTATCTTCCTCCTTTAGGTATACAGGCAGTCCCCAGGTTACAAACGTCTGACTTATGGACAACTTGTACTCAAGAACGTACTGCCATAAAGCCTATTATACTAAAAATTTGAGTTAAATACAATGGTTTGTAATAACAAACACAGGAACTACTTTATGATGCTCATGAAAACATTGTGAGGTTTGGAAGTGTTTCTTAAGTGTTTTATATGCATAGAAAGGTAAAATATATGCTATATACTAAGACAAACATTTGACTAACTGATGCTAAAGAAGAACTGTATGTATGTGTTCCAACTTACCTACAAATTCAACTTAAAGACAGACTAAGGAATGGATCTCATTCATAACCCAGGGGCTGATGTCTTAGGGATAATTTTCTTTTCACCAATAAGGAAACAATAAGCAATAATTCAAAGAAGAGGTTCCCATGATGTCACAATGGCATTATTCAGTGATAGTGTTTATAGATTATAACTTGCACTAGGACTGTCTGCCTGATACATGTGCACTGAAATGCTTATTGTATTAACTGGGCAGCCATGAAGAAGAGAAAACAAAGTTTATGCTTTTATAGTGCATGCTCAACTCTAATTTCTCATTCCAAGTGGACAGCTTTGTGGTTCTGATAGCCATATTGTTTTATAGCATGACAAAGTATGGCATTATTAGCATCTCCAACTCTCAGTGGTGTCTCATACCCTGAGAGCCTCCAGATATTGCTTCTTTGGTCATAGTCAATCTATTTTGCTTCATTCTGCATTTCAAACATTTGTCATATCAAATCTTCCTTTTCCTGCCCTATACACATGACCACATAGATAATTAGCAAGAGATGCATTAAAGAATAGTACCACAACGTTCTCTGTCAATACTGACACTTCCAATTAAAATTGTTATGGAGGAAAGCATTCTGTGAATTGAACAAGGAATCTAGTCTATTCTGAACTATTGCTTTGCAAGGTCTACTTAGAAAGCAAACTTTATATGGAGAAATAGCTGCACACTTTATCGACTGAGAGCCAGCACAGGTGGAGACTCCTTGTCTGTATCTCTTGCTTCCTTTCTTTACCTTGAACAAGCCCAAAGTCCTACTCTCACAGTGAAGATGGCTAAGCGGCACCAGAAATTTTCCCTCTCATTTCTTTCCTTTCTTCCATTACTGCTATACTCAAGTCAAAAGTCTCCCCTTTTACAGTGATAGTCACAAATTTCCCTGAAATCATCCTATAACATATATGAGCAGAGGGAACCACGTATTAGAAAATGACTAATGTTACTTCCCAAGACTTGTCCCTCCCCTATTCAGAGGACATGATCACTACATATATACAAGTTCCCAAGAACCACTCAGGGACTACAAGCCCTGTGATCTTGGGCAAGTTACTTAGTCCTTCTGCATAGTCCTTGCCTATATGCCATCAGATGCATTCTTTGCACTTCTACTGCTCTGCTCTGAATCACAGAAAGTACAACCCTGCATATTCCCTGCTCTCAGGTCAGCTAGCTTCAGAATGAATTTTGCCAGTAAGAGGCATAGGTAGGGTCCTGAAGTGTGGAAGAAAGGGGGAATCTAGGTTATTTCTCCTTATCCCTCTCGCATCGGGTGGCCTCTCCTTGGGCTATGTCTCTTCTGTAGTTTCAGCTCTCACCAGAGCGGCTCACCCTGGTTCCAGCTTCCTCCTTGGGACAGAGTCTGTCTTAATCTGGGTCGCTAGAGGAGCAAAACCAGTGAAACATATCTGTAAATATATAGAGAGAAATTTACTTCAAGGAAATGGTTCATACAACTGAGAGGAAATAGCTCATGCAATTGTGGGGGCTGGCAAGTTTCAAATCTGTGGGTCAGGTGGCAGGCTGGAGACTCCTGCAGGCTTCTGTCCCAAACACCAGAGGTCAGGTGATGGGAAGAGTACAGGGTCAAGAGAGACAGACAGAAAAAGAGAGAGAGAGCACAAGCTATACCAGAACATCCATTTATATACTGGAGGCAGGCCACGCCCCTGTGGAAACTCACCCTTTCAAGTGATCGGCTGAGCACATCACATAATCACATAATGGAAGGTCACTACATTATATTACATTATGGAAGAGCACCCAGTCCAGTGTCTGCCAAACTATGGAGAATGATAGCCTAGCCAGGTTGACACATAACAGTAACCACTGCAAGGTCCTAAGATTCTCTGGAAACCTTGACTTCTCCCTATAGCCTTCCAAATTACAGGTGGTAATAACTTCTTGTGGTCACTAAACTCTAGCTTAACTCACTGTCCTGTTTGGCTTCTCAGCTCTTCCATCACCTTTAAAATCAATGGCCAGAATTAAGTGCCCCTGTTTTAAATACTTAGAGAGTATTCTGTTTTTCTGACAGGGCTCTTACTGATATACATTTGTCGGTTCCATCATTTATAAAATGGGAAAAATAATGTAGAGTTATTTTGATGATTAAAATGACTTAGTACATGTAAAGTGTTTAGAACATGGCAAAGCATGTCATTTGTGATTATAGTCTGTTAGTTGCTGAGTTGGCTCCAACTCAACAGAACTAAACATTACCTGGTCCTGCACCATCCTCACGATCATAGGTATGCTTGAGTCCATTGTTGAAGCCACTGTGTATTTTCAGTGCTTCCAACCTAGGGGTCTCATCTTACAGCACCAAAAAAAACAAACCAAACCCACTGCCACTGAGTCAATTCCCACTTATAACAACCCTGCAGAACAGAGTAGAAATGCCCCATAGGGTTTCGAAGGCTGTAAATCTTTACAGAAGCCAACTACCACATCTTTTTCCCACGAAGCAGCTGGTGAGTTCCAACCACCGACCTTTCCATTAGCAGCCCAGCACTTTAACCACTGTGCCAGCAGGGCGTAGAAACTAAATATATGTGACCTAGTTTTCACTATTATTATTATTATTATTATTAGAGCTTCCTTGTGACCTATAAGTGGATAAGTTAAAACCGTTTGGTAAGCATCAAGAAGAATTAGTCAGCTGGGATAGAATATTCTGAGTCTAGAAAAACCAGACAAGCAACACAGTTAGGTGAGGTCAAGTCCAATATCTTCCAGTCTAAGAAGTGACTGCTTTGCTGACATTTCTGCAGTAATTTAATACATCAAATCATATCAAATGATCCTTTGTAGTTATTCCTAGACAGCTATTTTACCTCTAGCCTCCAGACACAGGGTGATTATCTGTGTTCTCCCTTGAACAGTAGAAAAGACACACAGTTCAAATGTAAATATGTTCAATTTTTTTAAATACACACTAGAGATATGAGAAATCAGAAATTTTTTGTTGGGCAAACCATGTTATAGCAAGTAGGAAAAAACTTAAGTATTAAGCAGAAACTATTCACTTTTGGATTCTGCTCAATGACTTTTATATTACATGGTTTAAATGGATTTATAAACAAAAAATTTTAAAAAAAATTTGTTCACAATAGCAAAAAGATGGAAACAACCTAGATGCCCATCAACAGATGAATGGATAAACAAACTATGGTACATATACACAATGGAGTATTATGCAACGATAAAGAACAATGATGAATCTGTGAAGCATCTCATAACATGGATGAAACTGGAGGACATTATGCTGAGTGAAATAAGTCAATC
>NW_004443948.1:17805672-17807811 GCF_000243295.1 Trichechus manatus latirostris | reverse complement strand
AACTCAAAAGTTTTGATGGGATGCCTAGGGGGAAGTGAGTTGAAGATAATGGTGATGGAATAATTTGGAAAAGGATAATGAGAATAGCAGCACAACTGGAAGAATATAATCAATGTCACTGAATTGTACATGTAAAAATTTTTGAAATGGTGTATCTTTGGCTATGTATATTTTCACCAAAAAAGGAAAAAGTTCCCCCAAGGTCAAGAAGGGAAAGTGTTGACGTGTCGTGGGGTTGTTAACGAATGTCATAAAAACTATGCATACTGACTATGTAATGAGAAACTATTTGTTCTGTAAACCTTCACCTAACGTACAATAAAAAAAAATTAAACATCTTCTTTTCTACTTTCAAGGCTTTCGGATAATGTTTTTAGTCTATTTAATATGTTTAATTGAAGCCATTCTGTTGGGTCGCCTTACCCAACAGAATGCTGAAATTGTCGAACATCATTAATATCACATGCAACTAAAATTCTGCTGAAGATAATTCAAAAACAGTTGCAGCAGTACATCGACAGGGAATTGCCAGAAATTCAAGCAGAATTCAGAAGAGGATGTGGAACAAAGGATATCATTGCTGATGTAGGATGGATCTTGGCTGAAAGCAGAGAATACCAGAAAGATGTTAACCTCTGTTTTATTGACTACGCAAAGGCATTTGACTGTGTGGATCTTAACAAATTACGGATAACTTTGCGAAGAATGGGAATTCCAGAACACTTAATCGTACTTATGTGGAACCTGTTCATAGACCAAGAGGCAGTGTTCAAATAGAACAAGGGGATACCTTGTGGTTTAAAATCAAGAAAGGTGTGCATCAGGGTTGTATCCTTTCACCATACTTATTCAATCTGTATGCTGAGCAAATAATCCAACAAGCTGGACAATATGAAGAAGAATGGGGCATCAGGATTGGAGGGATGCTCATTAACAACCTGTGACATGCAGATGACATAGCGTTGCTTGCTGAAAGCAAAGAGGACTTGAAGCACTTACTGATGAAAATCAAAGATTACAGCCTTC
This sequence comes from Trichechus manatus latirostris, assembly GCF_000243295.1. NCBI lineage: Eukaryota > Metazoa > Chordata > Mammalia > Sirenia > Trichechidae > Trichechus > Trichechus manatus. Next base: position 17,806,785 of record NW_004443948.1, on the reverse strand, counting down.
ATTATGGATTATACCTCAACATAAAGAAAACAACAACCTCACAACTGGACCAATAAGAAACATCATGATAAACAGAGAAAAGATTGAAATTGTAAAGGATTTCATTTTACTTGGATTGAAAATCAATACCCCTGGAAGTAGCAGTCAAGAAATCAAATGACATATTTCATTGGGCAAACCAGCTGCAAAAGATCTCTTTAAAGTGTTAAAAAGCAAAGATGTCACTTTGAGGACTAAGGTGTGCCTGACCCAGGCCATTGTATTTGCAATCGCCTTATATGTATGTGAAAGCTAGACAATGTAAGGAAGACCGAAGAAGAATGGATACCTTTGAATTAATGGTGTTGGCAAAGAGCACTGAAAATACCATGGACTGCCAGAAGAATGAACAAGTCTGTCTTGGAAGAAATATGGCCAGACTGCTCCTTGGAAGCGAGGATGGCAAGACTTCATCTCACATACTTTGGATATGTTATCAAGAGTGACCAATCCCTGGAGAAGGACATCATGCTTGGCAAGGTCAGTGAAAAAGAGGAAGACCTTCAACCAGTTGGACTGACACAGTGGCTGCAACAATGGGCTCAAACATAAAAATGATCATGAAGATGGTCCTGGACCGGGCAGTGTTTTGTTCTGTTGTACAGAGTGTTGCTATGAGTCAGAACCAACTTGATGGCACCTCACAACAACAACAATTGGCATCACTGGATGGTGCAAATGGTTAACACACTTGGTTGCTAACTGAAAGATTGAAAGTTTGAATGCATCCAGAGTTTCCTTGGAAGAAACCCCTGGTGATCTACTTCTTGATAATCAGCCATTAAAAACCCTATAGAGCACAGTTGTACTCTGACACATGTGGGATCTACATGCGTTGGAATTGACTAGATGGCAACTGATTAGTATATCTAATATCATCTTGTAAAATGAGATATTAATACAATATTATTGTCTTGGCATATTAGTTTGGTCTATTTTTTTTTTTCATCAAGAATACCACATAGGATGGCTCATAAAATTTCTCTTTGGGGAGGAGTTCCGGCAAAATGGCGCTCTAGGCAGAAGCACCATGCCGTACCTCCACAGCAAAGATCCGAAAAACTAAGCCAAACA
>NW_004443948.1:17783840-17797406 GCF_000243295.1 Trichechus manatus latirostris | reverse complement strand
AAAAAAAAAAAAAAAAGGTTGAGAATTTAGAGGGTTAATATGTTGTGGGGTTGTTAACCAATGTCATAAAACAACATGTGTACTACTGTCTCATGCGAAACTATTTGTTCTGTAAGCCTTCCCCTGAAGTACAATAAAATATATATATAAAAAAAAAAGAATACCACATGGAATTTTTTATGGCAAGATTAGCTGCATGGTTCTGTTGAAATTTAACATAGCTTTAGATTGCATTATGACATTAGCCCCTAATTATATGCGAATACCTTCTGGGAATAAACCCTGTACAAGTGAAAATAGGATAGCATATTTTAAAATTAGATTTTATAGTTTTGATTTCAGGATCTTCACTCTAAGTTTGACCTTACTGTCAGATCAGTTGTCATCACTATTCTGGGCTTCTCTTTTGATGGGGATATGGGATTCAAAACTGTTAAGCACATCACTACTAACCAAAAGGCTGGTGGTTCGAACCCACCCAGAGCCATCCTAGAAGATAGGCCTGGCAAACTGCTTCTTAAAGGGTCACAGCCTTGACAATCCTATGGAACAGTTCTATTCTGCACACATGGGGTCGTCATGAGTTGGAATCGACTTGATGCAACCACTATTTTTGGGCACTTACTATATGCCAGAACCTGTGCCAAGTACTTTATCCTTACTACTTAATCATTGCAACAACCCCAGGAAGCTGGAATTATTACACTCTTTTTTACAGAGGAAGAGACTGCAGTTTATAGAGGGAGTAAATTGCCCAAGGGCATTAAAGCAACAATTCGTGTTAAACCAGTTTGAAATCAGGCAGAAGGTCTGTCTGGCTTCAAAGCTTCTGCACTTAAACCCCCTATGCTGTAGACCAGTGGTTCTCAAAGTGTGGTTGATGGATTCTGGAGGTCCTCAAACCCCTTTAGGGGGCCTGCAAGTTGGTGTTTGTTCCAACTGTATTTATCTTCAGGAGGCCAGATTTTTTCCGTATACTTCAACAAAAACAACATATGGAACAAATTGAAGGCAAAAGCAGATCAAGGAATTCTATCGTCTTCTGTTAAGCCAGACATTAAAGAGATTTGCAAAAATGTAAAACAATGTCTCCCTTCTCACTAAATTTTTTTGTTTGAGAAGAAAATATTTATTTTTCATAAAAGTACAACTTAGGCCCTAACAGGGAACACAACAGAGAGTCCCGGATGGAGCAGTAGAAAGGTGGGGTGCAGAACTCAAATTCTATTAAGAAGACCAGACTTAATGGTCTGACTCAGACTGGAGGAACCCCAGAAAGCATGGCCTCTGGATTCTCTATCAGCCCAGAACTAAAACAATTTCTGAGGCCAACTCTTCAGACAGGGATTGGACTGTGGGACATAAAGTGATACTCATGGGGACTGTGCCTCTTAGCTCAAGTAGATACAAGAGACTAAACAGGCAGTTTCTGTCCAGAGGTGAGATGGGAAGGCAGAGAGGGTTAAGAGCTGGTTGAATGGACATGGAGAATCAGGGGTGGAAAGGAGAAGTATGCTGTCACAGTATGGGGAGAGCAATTAGAGTCACTTAACAATGTATGTATAAATTTTTGTATGGGAAAAATTTTTTTAAAAGTACAACTTAGGTTAAAATGCATTGGGCTTCTTGTAGTTATTTTAAAATGATACAATAATAAATATTTTTTTAATTTCCCTGTTTTTATTTATAATAAACAGTGATAGATACAACTCACAGATATAAAAGCTTATTAGTGTTTTCACCAATTTTTAAGAGGGTAAAGCAGCTCTAGGTCCAAAAACTTAAAACCTATTGTGTGGACTTCGTTACCATCAAGCATTTTGTAGAACTACAAAAAAACAAAACAAAACAAAACAAACTAGATCTGACAGCTCTCTATGTGTTATAGATTATATTGTGCCCTGCACCAAATATGTGTTGGAATCCAAACCCATATACCTGTGAGAGTAATCCTATTTGGAAATAGGATTTTCTTTGTTATATAGATTAGATCATACACAAGTGTAGTGGGTTCTAAATCTAATCACTTCTGAATTATAGAAAGAGAAGATGAGACACAGAGCCACCAACACACAGGGGAAGAGAGATGCCATTTAAGGGTCATCTACAAACCAAGGAACCCCAAGGAACCTAGGAACACCCAGGACTACCAATGAGGAAGGAATCAACATGACCAAGAACCTGAATTGGACTTTTGGCCTCCAGAACTCTGAGAAAATAAAGTTCTCTTCTTTAAAACCACTCACTGGTGGTATTTGTGTTACAGCATCATTAGGTAACTAAGATATTATGCCTCTCAGGTATCACATATCTGTGATTCTTTGAGAAATTGGGGTAGGAATAAATTGAATCAAAATTTCTTCCTTATCCATGTACCATTCAAAAGCTATTTGATAGTCAGCTGTCAAAAAGAACAAATTTCTAATACATGCTACAAGATGGATGATCCTTGAAAGCATGATGCTAAGTGAAATAAGCCGGACACAAAAGAATACATATTGTATGATTATACGTATATGAAATACCTGGAATAGGCAAACCAATAGAAACAGAAAGTAAATCAGAGGCCATCAGAGGTTCGGAGGAGGGGTGTTGTTGCTCGGTGGGTACAGAGTTTCTGTTTAGGGTGATGACAAAGTTTTGGAAATAGACAGTGGTGATGGTTGCACAACATTGTGAATGTAACTAATGTCACCGAATTGTACATTAAAAATGGTTTAAATAATAAATGTTATGTTATATATATTGTTTCACAATAAGTTTTAAAATATCTTTAAAAAAATAAAGCTGTTTGAGCTCTAGATTTAGAAACGATCTTGTACTACATAAAAAAGTAGAGTCCTAGAAATGTGTGGTTGAAAAACTAAAGTGGAGAATGTGGTTCTACCTTCTCTATTGTGGAAATATATCAAAGAAGAATTATTTTAAAGTACTCTCAAAATGGTAGAGGACAAGTCTAATGTATGGTATTGTTATGAGTTATTATAATATGTCGGTTGTAAAGAAATTCTGAAGGTTAAGAATCGGCTCTGGTAGACAACCATAGTGCTATTTAAGAAATACAGTTTTATTGCATTAATAATTCATATCTTGAGTCGCTATGAGTTGAAATTGGCTCAACGGCAACGAATTTTTTACGAGTTTTATATTTATTTTAAGTCCTTTACCATATATAAATCACCTAAACATACAGTGTCTCTCATTTGACCCTTACTAACCACTCTATGAGACAAGGCAGGACAAACTCTATATAGATTCTAAAATCCATTGCCGTTGAGTTGGTTGAGTCGATTCCAACTCATAGTGACCTTGTAGGACAAGGTAGAACTGCCCCATAGGGCTTCCAAGGCTGTAAATCTTTATGGAAGCAGACTGTCACGTCTTTCTCCCGTGGAGTGGCTGGTGGATTCAAACCACTGACCTTTCGGTTAGCAGCTGAGCACTTTAACCACTGCACAAACCTTAGTCTAAGAGTAGTTGAGTGACTTGCCAACAGTACATAGCCAAGTAAGTGGTTGTGCTAAAACTTGTTACTAGAATAATGATTCAGAAAATATTTATTGAATAAAGAAAAGTACTCAGTGTCTTAGCTTTGACATATGTTAATTAAGAGTGTAATGGATTTTGCAACAGTTTCATTTGCTATCATTATTCAAAATAAAATTGAAAAGGCTCATTGTGGTATCTATTTAGCGCTCACTTTTGCAGCTCTTTATCAGAAGTGCAGTAAAAGATGAAGATAATATGCATTCTTATATTAAGTGCTTATATTCAAGGCTCAAATTTATCTTTTTTCTTCTTCAAAGGGTAAATGATGTAATGCTAACTCCTTTTCACACGGCATAATGGGATTAGCATCCAAAACAGACAGACACATACACACGCACACACACATAACACGCACACACGAGTTTCATTAGCACTTCATAAGTATAATAATTTTGTCAAATAAATGAGAACTCAGTCCACATTTTGTATATGGCAAGTTCATTTAAGACAAACTGATGATCACTCCCTACTTGCTCTTTTGAATTTCAGTACCATGAACACAGATGAGAAAACTATACCCAAGGAGCTTGCAACCTGGTGGAGAGTCAGCTACAGAAAAAATATGGAAACCCAGAATAGGGAATACCTAACTGCCAGAATAAGACAGAGTCTTTGGTCTGATACAATTCACAATCTGGTGGGAGAAACAGACATATAGACAATGGAAGGTCATTTGTTAATAAGGAAATTTATTTACAAATAACTACTGGAATCCAGAGGAAGGAGCAATGGACTCAGTCTGGGAAGAATAAAGCAAAGTTTCAGATAGAAAGTGACATCTGATACAGGCCTTGGTGGAGAAAGAAGGATAGTAGCAGCAATTGACAGCGTGGTTATACATACATTATTTCTGATTGTCATCACATTTGGGTGTCTGATACGTGTGGGTGTTTTGCTGGGTGGGAGAAAGGCATGGGGCTTATGAATCACATTTCCCTTTCACCCTTAAAAGGAAATGAAATCTTGCTTATTGAACATTCAGCATACATAACTGAGCATTGAATACCCACAGTTTTTAAGGTATTCATCTAAGTAAGCAATTTTGGAGAAATAATGTGATTTTTTTAAAGTTTAAGAGTATAGTAGAAAAAATGTTTGTAAGAATGTGAAAAAAATAAAATAAAAAGGTCCCCACTCTGGTCCCAGTCTTGAGCCTGCTGAACGAAAACCCTCAAAACTTGACCTTTCCTTCACCTTTGTTTAATGGGAACTGAAAACTCAAACTAAGTGATCATGAATATATTGGGTTGTTTTAAATACTAGCTGCACGTGGTGAACAGGAAGTCCTGTAGCCAGAGTCTCTGCAATAGTCAGGCTGGGAGTAGAGAACATTGAAAAGTGTTGAGAAGGGCAAATGACACTTTTTGAAGCTCGCAGAATCCTCATTCTGCTTGTCGGGATTACCCATAGCTGCACATACTAGCGGGCAAATTCTGGAAGCCTTTTTGGAGAAATACCAACACTTTGCAGTGGATGTGTGCAGGGTTCATGTTTTGGGATAGGAGTAGCCCACTGTCTAAGCCCATGTTTGGGCAATTGACCTTTGTGTGAGTCTTGACAAGAGGTAGAGCTGACCTCCTGCCACAGAAGCCAAAAATGCCAGATACATGCTCTCTCAGATCCATAGAATGAACTCTGCCAACCAGATGCTACTCCAAGCCCACTGAATATTCAGCTAGTGAAGCAGAGAAACAGAGACAATTTGGAATCCATTCTGGTGGGGCGGGGAGTGGTGGAGAGGTTGGTGGTGGTCAGGACTTCATGAGTAGTGTCCGTTGTCCAGCTAAGGCTGTAGCAGCATACTGCCCTGGTTGCTGGAAGGCCATCTCTTTGTCTGCGGTCCTAGCCTCCTAGCCCTCTGGTTCCTACCCATTTTCCAAGCTTTCTTCTCCTTCCTTCTTTTTGTTCTGTTAGCTGCCAGGTAGATTTCCAATACACTAGTTTCTTTTGTAAGGGCGGACTTGATTTTTGACATTGGTAACACGGAACCCTGACTTGTCCAGTGTTTCCTGAGTAACACAATGTATAATGCAATTGTATCTCATAGTACTTCTAATTGGACAAATCTATGGGAAATGCACTTTAAGAATGCCCTAACAATTGTCAAGTGACAAGTGATTATACTCCAAGGAAGAATGTCTTTATGATTGAATATGAAAGAAGATACATTAATTTGAGTAGCTCATACAGACTTCCAAACCCAAAGAGATAAAATCCCACCAGGCAATGCCATATTTAAGCTTGCTAATTATAATCAAAATGTGGCTGGTTAATTGATACAATTTGTTCTGTATTTGTGATTAATAGCAAGAAGGAATAAAATTGGAATAGGTGAGAGCACTTTGATAGCATAAGGATTGAACTTAAAAACAAGGACAGTACAAAAACAAATTCATGCATTAATTTATTAATACAAAGAACATTTAAGGAATATTTTTATGTGTTAAGTGAAGGGAGTTGCAAACAGAACCAGACAGGAGCCCTGCCCTCCAGCAGTGTACAATACATGAGGATATAGGCAAGTAAAAATTATATATGATGCAACATTATTAAAGTTACATACACAATTTCATAGACTTGTGTATTAGTTTTCTGTGCTACATAATAAATAATCACAAACTTACCCGTTACCGGTTGAAGGCCAGTCAACTGCAACTCACAGTGACCCTATAGGACAGAGTAGTGCCTCCATAGTGTTTCCAAGGAGTGCCTATTGGATTAGAACTGCCGATCTTTTGATTAGCAGCCATAGCTCTTAACCACTATGCCACCAGGGCTTCCATTACAAACTTAGTGGCTTAAAATTACCCACGTTTATGATTTCACATTTTTCATGGGTTAGACCTAGCTTGGCTGGATCCTCTGCTCAGGCTCTCACAAGGCTGCTATCAAGGAGTTGACTGGGACTAGTGTTTCCTCTGAGGCTGAGGGTCTCCTGCCAAGCTCACCTGGTTGTTGGCAGAAAACACATTCTTTTAGCTGTAGAAATCATAATGATTTGCTTCTTCAAGGCCAGAAGAAAAGCCAGAGTCTCTAACTTCCTCAATCTCTGATCTGTAGACCTGCTTTTACAAGGCTTACTTGACTGAGTCAGGCCCACCCAGAGTAATCTCCCTTTGGATTAACCTAAAGTCAACTGACTAGAGACCTTAATTATGTCTGCAAAATATCTTCACCCTTTCCATGTAACATAATCTCAGGAGTGATATTCCAACACCATTGCCATATTCCATTGGTTAGAAGTAAGCTATAGGTCCTACTCACACTCAAGGGGAGAGGATAACATAGGGTTGTGGGTCATTGGGAGTCATCTCAGAATTCTTCCCACCACAGCTTGGCAGTTGTTATTGTTGTTAGGTGCCGTTGAGTGGGTTCCGACTCATAGCTACCGTATGTACAATAGAACTAAACACTGCCTGGTCCTGCGCCACTGTCACAATCGTTGTTATGTTTGAGCCCATTGTTGCAACCACTGTGTCAATCCGCCATGTTGAGGGTCTTCCTCTTTTTTGATGACCCTCTGCTTTACCTAAGACCTTAGCTGCTAATCAAAAGGTCACTAGTTTGAATCCACCAGCTGCTCCTTGGAAACCCTATGGGGCAGTTCTACTCTGTCCTATAAGGTCGCTGTGAGTTGAAATCAACTCGAGAGCAACAGGTTTGGATTTTGGTTTCTCGTGATGTCCTTCTGGAGGGACTGGTCCCTCCTGATAACTTGTCCAAAGTATGTGAGGCTAAGTCTCACCATCCTCGCTTCCAAGGAGCACTCTGGCTATATTTCTTCCAAGACAGACTTGTTCATTCTTCTGGCAGTCCATGGTATAGTCAGTACTCTTTGCCAACACCATAATTCAAAGGCATCAGTTCTTCTTCAGTCCTTTATTCATTGTACAGCTTTCACATGCATATGAGGCAATTGAAGATATCATGGCTTGGGTCAAGCGAACTTAGTCCTCAAAGTCACATCTTTGCTTTTCAACACTTTAAGGAGGTCTTTTGCAGAAGATTTGCCCAATGCAGTATGTCATTTGATTTCATGACTGCTGCTTCCATGGACGTTGATTGCAGATCCAACTAAAATGAAATTCTTGACATTGTCAGTCTTTTCTCCATTTATCATGATATTTCTTACTGGTCCAGTTGTGAAGATTTTTGTTTTCTTTATGTTGAGGTGTATTCCATACTGAAGTCTGTAGTCTTTGATCTTCATCAATATGTGCTTCAAGTCCTCTTTGCTTTCAACAAACAAGGTTGTGTCATCTGCATATCACAGGTTGTTAACAAGTCTTCCACCAATTCTGGTGCCACGTTCTTCTTCATATAATCTAGCTTCTTGGAATAGTTGCTCAGCATACAGATTGAATAAGTATGGTGAAAGGATACAACCATGATGTACATCTTTCTTGATTTTAAACTGTGTAGTATCCCCTTACTCTGTTCAAAAGATTGCTTCTTGGTCTATGTACAGGTTCCTCATGAGCACAATTAAGTGTTATGGAATTCTCATTCTTCGCAATGTTATCCATAATTTTTTATGATCCACACAGTAGAATGCCTTTGCATAGTCAATAAAACACAGGTAAACAGCTTTCTGGCCTTCTCTGCTTTCTGCTAAGATCCATATGTCATCAGCAATGATATCTCTCTTTCCACGTCCTCTTCTGAATCTGGCTTGAATTTCTGGTAGTTCCCTGTCGATGTACTGCTACAACCACTTTTGAAAGATCTTCAGCAAAATTTCACTTGTATGTGATATTCATGATGTTGTTCGATAATTTCTGCATTCTCTTGGATCACCTTTCTTTAGAATAGGCACAAATATGGACCTCTTCCCATTGGCTGGCCAGATAACTGTCTTCTAAATTTCTTGGCATAGACAAGTGAGCACCTCCAGTGCTGCATCCATTTGTTGAAACATCTCAATTGGTATTCCGTGAATTCCTGGAGCCTTGTTTTTCTCCAGTGCCTGCAGTGCAGCTTGGACTTCTTCCGTTGGTACCATCGGTTCTTGATCATATGTTACTTCCTGACATGGTTGAACATCGATCAATTCTTTTTGGTACGGTTACTCTGTGTATTCCTTCCATCTGCTTTTGATGCTTCCTGTGTCATTCAATATTTTGCCCATGAAGGAATATGATATTTGGGCGAGTGACAAGCTAGAGAGAAAAGTCACTGAAACTATTAAACTAGCCCTTGCCCTGGAGTAGAGGCCTTCCTTCACATGCAGGAGTCAAGCCTATAACCAGTGGTCCAAGGCAAATCTGAGTGCCTTTTCAATTTTACTCAACAAAGCTTTGTACTACACATTCGAGTCTAGGGAAATCCAGGAGAATGTAAGAGTCTGCCTTTAATGAGTTTATAGCCTCATGGAAGAACTAGGCAAGGACATGCCTTCTATCCAATTCATATTGGCAAGCATTCAGATTAGCCGTGATTCAATACTTCATCCCTTCTTTAAGCCTATTGTATTTCTCCTTGTTTTTCAAGCCCCTACATTTCGCTATATCCTTGTACATGTCCTTTTCCAGGGACAGGTTCTTCCCATAATTTAGAGAAAGATTGAGACCATCCAGCACAGTCTGAATTTAACATTAATGAGCTTATGCAATTCACTTATGCAATTCCCGCATTCACTTCAATAATATGTCCAAAAAACATCTAGTTAGTACCAGAGGATATGGGAGGGCCCTCTTCCCCTTAATGATAAGTAAAGGTACAAGAGTTACCTTTTATTGCATGAATGATCTATCTTTTGCTATGATTTTTAAGCCATACATTGAGAGAGCAGCTTGGGAAAGGCCCAGTTGATTGCCTCCATTCTGGTCCTTATGTAAAAGAAGCAGATAGGCTGCTGCCTCCACCTTCTTCCTGAGTGAACCATCTATTTCTTCCTCTCAGGAATGTGCAGGATGCTGGTTGTGGGAAGGCTGTCCCTTTGGATCTTTATGTATGAGGACCACCTTCCTACCCTCCGTCCCGGAGTGGTTTATCAGTGGAACAAGAAGAAGACAGTGTTCAAATGACAATATCAGATCCTGAGAAATCTTGAAGAACACTTCAAAGAACTGATCAGTGGTCTGAGATGGCCTCAAGGCTGGAAGGGGACTGAACTGCAACATTGTGTCCAAAAGAAGAAAATGGTGGGGCATTAGATCTTCATGGATGTCCTGCATAACCTGAACAAGTACACCCTTCTGGGGACAAACAGATAAAAGAGAAAACTGGGAACCATGGGCAGCCCCACGTCTATTACCCTAGAGAGGGTAAACCTCTCTGTAATATAATGTTACTCCCTCTGAATCTGGTAACCACACATCCCCAAAGCTTTCACAATTTCTCTTTGGAGGTATTTAGGGTTTAATTAATTTATTACTATATCTTTCAAAACACAAACGTTGATAAGAATATCATATTGTTGGCACTTACTGATATTTGGTCTCTTGAAATTGAAAGTGAAAATTTTAATGGTCTCATAACCCTGTTACGATGAAATTTATCTACAAAGGCCTCTCATTGTAACATAAGGTAATAGGAGAATGGTAGTTATACCTCTGTACTACCCTGGTCAACAGGGTTGTTTGGTTTCTTCTCTAAGCTGGAAATGTTGGGAAAATCAGGAAGTATGTGTGTCTCTAGTTCAGAGGATGGAAGTTATATTCTCATATGCCTTAAGAGAAGACAGTAAATACCAAATAGGGGATGTAGCTTATACACATTCAAATACCTTGTCTAGACCCCAGAGATTCTAGTTCAATAGGACTGGGTCCTGGGCATCTGTGTCTTTGTTTGTTTTTTTAGAAGACAAGACAAGCATATGCTGCCAATTTTTAAATTTTCAAAAGAATGTACAGATGAAAAGATTTCTTTCATCCCATCTCCTTATTTTCCTCCCAGGGCAATTATTCTTTCAAGTTTCTTTTCTGTCCTCCTAGATATATTCTGTGCATATAAGCCTGAAGATAAAAGGTGCCATTCCATACACTTTTTCTGTAGCTTGCTTTTTTTCATTTAATAATATTTATTAGCCATCATTTCATGCCCTTTAAAACACATTCTCTCAAAGCATTTCAATAGATTAAAGACATTGGTAATAATCTTCAACACGCATTATTAGGCTCTTTCAGGGATAATTCTGTGCTAGATCCAGACTGCTCTCAAAATATCCCATTTAATCCACACTGTCTTTATCCTACCTAAAAACCCAAATTTACCTACAACTTATTTTTGGTCATTATTTAAAATACAAAGTTCTTATGGAACTGCCTGGTACACCGGGACCTTTGTTCTAATCAACTAAACCTAAGGATCTAGGAAATAACTTCCTCATAAAGCATTATCCTTCTTATTACTTCACTTTTGATATTTAACATGCAGACAGTTAACAGAACGACAAAGGGTTTTGTTTGCAATTATTCATCCTCTAAAGATTAAACTGTGTACTTCTTAAGGGGAAAATATTGACCGATTATCTAAGATAAGTTTAAAAAAATACAAAGACTTATATACCAATGGCTGAGAATTTGAATTTGAAAAAAAAAATTATTTTCCTCTTGAAGATTTTATTTTGTTTTAAGATTATATATCTAAACAAAAGTTTAAGAAAAGTCATTTTAAATTCCAATTAAGTCATGTTCTAAATTTGTTTAAATTGAATGTTATTACCTGTCCAACTAGAACCAAAATTAATCCGGAAATTACATTATATTAAATAGACTTGAAGTGATTAAGCGCACACACACACACACACACATACACAAACCTCTCATACAGGAGAACCCCCAACTTACAGTTATAAACAGTGGAATAGTGAACTAGTTTCCATCTTACTTTAGTTAGAATTTACTCAGCACAAGTATTTTGCTGTTTAAATATTAACGAATGTGTTTAACTATTAAATAGAAAGCCTCTCTGATACGGGACATGCACTCAAACAAATTGGAATTGGCTTCTGAGTTTCAATATTGATCACTTTTTGGAACAATGAGGAAAAAAAAACTTAAAAACAGCAACAAAATTGTACTCAGGAATGTCCTTAAAGCTAGAAATAAGATACATATGTGTGTGTGTGTGTATATGCACATATGTGTATATATATATATATTCTAAAAATCTAAAGAATTTTATGTATTTTTATCCTTCAACTCAACTAAATAAAGATCTAACAGTACAATTCTTTACTCATGCAAGTACAGTGTACACATACGGGAAATATTTTCTTCTCTTTTTGGAGGTTAAAATATTTTTTAGATTTTTTGTTTTTTTGATATTTTGGTCATTCATGGACATAAGGTTAACATATGACAAAAGTATATTCATTCTGCTTATAGTTTGTGACACAAACAGTATTTAATTGGATCCCCAAAGTTTAGTCGTTGTTTTTTATATTTGGATAAAATAGCATACCAATAGCTGCTCATTTTTCCACATATTAATTTTTCTTTTTACTGATTCTATTCTTATTGTAATTGTAAACAGATTTTTTCTCTTTTCCGTCTGTCTAGAATGTATATCCAGTCAGTGCCCCAAACTGACTCATAAATATGAGTCATAGAATGAATATGAATAAACCACAGGGCTAGAAATAGTTTTTTCCTATCTCAGTTACAATTTAAAAATCTCAAAGTTTTAATTCAAATCCATGTTAATTCCAGTTTATAAACGGTCTGGTGTGTATTACTTATTTATTGCCTCAATACAGGGACCGTTTTTGTTTTTAAAAGGCCGTGACAATTTTTCACAATATTCTTGGGCTGTGAGGCATTCTACTTTATTGACATGCATTTAAACATAAATACGTGTCCTATTTTTTAGTGGGGAAATTAATTTATACATCTTTCTATTGCCTAACAATTTTTCCAGGCATATTAACCATGTTTTTTAAGTTGATTTTTCTAACATGGGTGAAATATTGCCCTTCTTTAGATACTACATTAAAAATTACCATTAATAACATTTCTAAAGACAACTACTACCTAAGTAGTGTGTGTTACACATATCTATATTGCAAACATTCTGAAAGTTGGAGGATGACTTTATTTGCTAAAATAAGCAGAATCTACAGTGGGGGATGTATAGAATTATTCTCAATTAGGAAAAATTCTGTTGGTCAACAGAGCAGAGAATTTTAGAAATGAGAATAAAAAATAATTGTATTTAATTCCCAGGGTTTTTTTTTCTTTTAGAGTTTAGAGTTTAGAGTGTTATCTCAGATTTTATGAAGTAGTTGAAAAGTACACCTTTATCCTTAACACACAATAGGTAATGCTGCATGCTTACTGAAGACATTTAAAAAAAAAAAAGAATAAAAGAATGAAAAAAAGACTTATGACGTATTAATTCTTCCCAAGCATAATAATACAGATTGTTCATCAACAACATTTTTCTTTCATCAAACCCTCTTGTCATCTAAGTAAACATTCAAATGAATATCCATTCAAAGATTCAAATTACATCTACTATAGTCAGACACTGGCTGAGGTTCAAGAATAAATAAGGAAGACGGTCCTTGTCAAAAAACTTATCGTCTGTTAGAGATAAAGCACATGTAAACAAAAGTGATATAAGTACAATGGTATGAGTATGTTCAGAGTAACAAAGACAGATGTGATCAAGTCTAACGGAGAAGGTCAGTAAGATCTTCATAAAGAAGGTATGTATCTCAAGATGTATGTAGGTGCTCCCAAAGTAAATGGAGAGAACAGCACAAACAAAGGCACAGAAGTTTGAAACATCACGTGCACCGTGGGAACCTTAAGAGCATTGGTTGGTAGCATCAGGGCATGGTGAGGGTAAGGAGAATATAATAGAAGCCAAGGCTTAGAAGGCTGGCAGAGGCTAAGTCATACAGAGCCCTGCACCACGTAACAAATGCTGAGTTTGGGCGGAGTTCCGGCAAAATGGCGCTCTAGGCAGAAGAACCACAACGTCCCTCTACAGCAAAGATCCAAAAAACTAAGCCGAACAGAGAATACAACAATCCTGAAACCCTAAAACATCAAATGAAGAGATAAAGAA
>NW_004443948.1:17735970-17775856 GCF_000243295.1 Trichechus manatus latirostris | reverse complement strand
TGTGGGGTTGTTAACCAATGTCATAAAACAACATGTGTACTACTGTTTCATGAGAAACTATTTGTTCTGTAAGCCTTCACCTGAAGTACAATAAAATATAAAAAAAAAAAAAATAGAAAAAAAAAAGATATCAAAAGACGCATTGCATTGGGCAAATCTGCTGCAAAAAACCTCTTTAAAGTATTGAAAAGCACCTTGAAGACTAAGGTGCGCCTGACCCAAGACATGGTGTTTTCAATCGCCTCATATGCATGAGAAAGCTGAACAGTGAATAAAGAAGACCAAAGAAGAATTGACGCCTTTGAATTGTGGTGTTGGCAAAGAATACTGAATATACCATGGACTGCCGAAAGAACAAAGAAATCTGTCTTGGAAGAAGTACCAATATAATGCTCCTTAGAAGCAAGGATCATGATCCTAAAACTCACATACTTTGGACATGTTATCAGGAGGGATCAGTCCCTGGAGAAGGACATCATGCTTGGTAGCGGGTCAGTGAAAAAGAGGAAGACCCTCAACGAGATGAACTGACACAGTGGCTGCAACAACGGGCTCAAGCATAACAATGATTGTGAGGATGACGCAGGACCGGGCAGTGTTTCATTCTGTTGTACATAGTGTAGCTATGAGTCAGAATCAACTCGATGGCTCCTAACCACAACAACAGAGAGACTGATTTCTCTCTATTTCATCTTAACAATTTCTACAATTAAGTTCCATGAATGCAGTCTGGTCAATTATCTCCTGAAGTTGAAATTTCCCTACTTCCCTCTTCTATATCAAAGTGGTTGATAGTGATAGCATTTAGTTGTAATATTTATTTTTGCCATTTGGGTCACTGCCATTTAAGCCTCTTCCAGTAATTAACAGAAGTATATATCAAGAATGCTTCTTTTTTTTTTTTAATCTTATACAGCAAAATATAAATATTTTATAGAAAAACTCATGTTTTCATCCCTTTCCCTTTTGGATTCTTTCTTATTTAAATTGCTTCTTGAAAACAGGACAATTTAGTTCATTTTGTTCCCAGTTTAAAAAAAAGAGAATTATGTGGAGAAAAATAGTCTCCCATCCCCACCTTTTGGGATATTTTTCTTCTTAGTTACCCTTATGAGTAGAAAAACTTGAGAAATTGTGGGGTAATTGCCACTTTAGACATATACAAATACGGTATTTGTTTATTTCTAAAGATAATTACAAGAGAGGGTTGATTTCTATTTGACTCAGCAACAGCATTCAACCAAAACCCGTTACTGTTGAGTTGATTATGACTCATAACCTTATAGGACAGAGTAGAACTGCCCCATAGGGTTTCCAAGGCTGTAATCTTTACTGAAGCTGTCACATCTTTCTCCCATGGAGGAGCTGGTGGATTCTAACTGCTGACCTTTTGGTGAGCAGCCAAGTGTTTTAACCTCTGACCACTAGGGCTCCCCAGCAACAGCATAGAAGTGATAAAATTATTTTACTTTCAACAATAACCATAATTCCAAGCACTAGATATGATCATTCATTTCAGTTTGATCCAGACTAAAAGAGATCTACATTATAGTTATACCCCTAATTAATCTTAACAGTCTGTGGATTATTCTTCTGCTCTTCAAAAATTGTAGCTTAAATACTAAATGCCTTTCCAGGTCTGCCATTGTCATTCAGTTCATAATAGGTTTGTCATCATTTAAGTCTATAGTCTTCATATATGCTTTTCTTTCCTATTAAGTGTCTGTTCAAATTTTCCTTGCTTTTTAAAATTAAACTGATAGACAGAAAAAAAAAAAAAAAAAAACCCAAATGCTGAGTTTGTAAATTTTTTTGTCATCTAGCACTTGTTTTGGATATTTTTAAAATTACTTTTAGCGTTGGAGCCCGTTTTCCAAAGAAATGTTGCATAGCAATCCAATATAAAAAAATATACATATAAGTGGGCCCTCTCTGATTGAAGTGTGAGGCGCCCAGAGTCACTGTTGTGACTCAAAGACCTGTTTCTACTGCTTGTCACATAAATACATACACTATCCAAAGAGCAGCACCTTGCTGTTTGAATGCTAAGCAGGGCGGGGGTGGGAGGATGTCCACTCAGCCCTTTGCCACCAGGATAAAAAGACTTTTGTTCTTAGTCCTACAGAGAAAACCAGAAAGTACTACAGCAGAGGAGAATGTAGCAATATGGGCAAAATGTTATTTTCTTAACAGTAGACATCCTCACTCCCATCTAGGAAGAGACCTGCTTATGTTTAACATAAGAGAATGAGGTTGGATGAGATGGACTGTGAAACCTGCTAGGAGATGCATTCTTTTTTGTCTAAATCCAGTCTATGCTTTGCTTAAATTATTTAATCCTGGGATTAGAACTGATTCTGGGAACAAGACTGGGCTTTGCTAGACCATATGAAAGAAGAAAGAAGGAAAAAAAGAAAAACAGAAAGAGTCCATTTAGACTGGGGACGAAACATTGGGAAAACAGTTGTCTGATGAGGACTTAGACGAGTGTTTCTGCCACGTGGTACGTGATGTGACACTTATTCTCCCTCTTTCTGCGAAATCTTTAGTAAACCATCCATTTCTCATTATTGCTTTGTGGAGTTTTGAGCCCTTAGTGGTAGACCCAACAAAGTGCTGGAGACAACCTCTAGGTATATGAGAAGTCAAGGCTGAGGCTGGTCCCAAGGGCTTCCAAGAGTGAGTTTCATAAGAAGGAGTCATTTATAGTTTATCCTGAAACCCACTTCCTCCTACCTCATTAACTTGAAAGATACGTGTTACTTAACTCACTCTTAAGATTGTGATGTCTGATTGTGATGTCAGTTACAACTGTAATAGCATCCAATCTCCAGCTTACCCAGCTACTTTGCCTCCAGGTCACAGCTGGTTTCACCCCTCCCTTCCTTCCATCTAGCAATTGGTACTAAATTAATATCAAGCTTTTGGACAACCATGAAGTGGCCGGGGTTCACTTTGAACGTCAGTGACATAGTTCCTCTTCAGGAGCTATAAAATTTCCTACACCAAGAACTGATGAAAATAATAAGTATTTGGGATATACATTCATATTTCCCGGGACCAGAGAAGTGCCAGCCTCTTACTTTCCTGTCTTAACCATGCTTAGAGTATCAGATTTAAGACAAATAATTAAAAAACCACAAAAGGAGAGAGAATGTTCAGGGCAGCTCAGCTCATCTACTGGGAGCTCGCCTTGAGAGCATTCATACAGGCTTCCTCCTGCTATCATCCATTACATGAGAAGTAAAGGAGCAAAGTCTTTGGGATTATGATTTTTTGTTTTTGTTTTTTGACAGGCCAGTAAAAAGAAGAGTCAACTCATGTGTCTGAAGAAGAGAGAACAAGTCAATGACTAATAAATGAGGGCAATACACTGGTTAAGAACCCAGACTCAAAAGTAGTGTTTTTCAAACATTAGTAATCATACACATTCCCTTGGGATTTTGAAAAATGCATATTCTGATTGAGTAGGTGTGTGATGGGGACAAAGAGTCTGCATTTCTAACACTATCCTCAGTAATAATGCTGCTGATCCTCAGACCCCATGTTAAGTAACAAGACTCTAGAGGCAAATTTCTTCGGTTCAAATTCTGGTTCTGCTATCTACCAAGCTGTGTGACCTTGGGTAACTTAACCTACATGTGCTTCAGATTCCTCATCTGTAGAAGGGAAATAATAATATTACCTGCATCCTTGGGTTGTCATGAGAGTCAAAAGAGTTAATATATAACAGCAAGGAAAAGAGTTTCTGGCACATGTTAGGTGCTCAATAAATATCTGTTGAATAAATTACTTAGCAGTAGGGCAGAAGAAAAAAAAAAAAAGACCTGTGCTTTTGAACCCAAATCTTTATAGCTCCCCAAAGGAGTCATCTTCTCTTTCAGCTTCCTACCTTTGTACCATTTACTGCTTTTTAAGTCAACTCTGTGAAATCTTGGGGCTCAAAAAACCCAGTGGAAAGCCTCCACAATGTAATGAGTTTCCCCTTCGTCTCCTGCCCAGTATGGGCAGGGAATGATTAGATTTATGTCTTCAAAAAATCACTCAGAACAGTATGAGAGATAGATAGGAGGAGTTGGGCAAAACTAAGACTGAGGAGATAAGCTTAGGGACTATTATAAGAGACCAGGGAAAAGATAAAAAAAAAATCTGAGATTAGGACAATGGAGATGATTGGGAGCGGGGTGTGTTACAAGCATGATAAAGGAGGTTGACTAAGCAAGACATGACCCTGATTAGCTGGTAAGACATAGCACAGCTAAGATACAGGGAAAAATGTGAAAAAAGCTTCTAGTTTTTTATCTTGAGTAAGATGGATCTTGGGGAACATTTTCAGAGATTAGAAATAAAGGGAAGGGGAATCATTAACAATGAAGGGGATGAATAAAGCAGAAAATCATTAAGATGGTAAAAAGTTAAATTTTGGACGTGTCAAAAGTGGCTGTGGTAATGTTGTTGTTGTTAGGTGCCATAAAGTCCATGTTTGACTCATAGCAACCTCATGTGACAGAATAGAACTGCCCCATAGGGTTCTTGGCTGTAATCTTTATTGAAGCAGATCACCAGGTCTTTCTCCCATGGAACTGCTGGGTGGGTTTGAACTGCCAACCTTTCCGTTAGCAGTCAAGCACTTAACCATTTGTACCACCAGGGCAATAACTACAGGCAATTAGTAATACAGGTCTGGAGTGAGGAGATATCCGTGTTGACAGTGCAGATATTGGAAGTCATCAGTAGCCGTGTTTTAAAGCCCTGGGATGAGTAAGTTCATCCAGGAGAGTACGAGCTGTAAGAAGAGAAGAAGTGGACGTGAAATGAAGGCCATAAGGGAGACTGAGCAGGAACGATTGGAGACATGGAAGCAAAGCCAAAACAGAGATGTGTGGCAGAAGGCTAGGGAGGAGAGTGATTCAGGAATGAGGGAATGGTCAACAGGGCCAAATTACACAAAACAACTTCTAGGCTCCCAGAAACCAGTTCTTCATTATTCAAGGGCTCTGTCAACACCACTATCATTACCTTAATGATTCAGGGCCAAAGCCTAATATCTTTGTTTGACTCATCCTGCTTCCTCATTCTCTGTATTTAAGGCACTGAGATTTCCTTCACATTCTTTTATCTGTATCCCTTTCTCTCTAAGCTGATTTCACATACTAGTCCAAATACTCCCAGGTGACACAAAAACTCCTTGCATGTTACAGCTTGGCTTACCTTCCTGAAACACGTTTTTCATTATGCCATGTATTTTTTCTCTAATATACTTTATATGTTTAACATGGAAAATTTGTTTTGTTTAGAAGCATAAGTATCTATCGTAAAAGCATAAGAAATGCCTGGGAATAATAAACATTAAGTTTAGGATGATAATTACCTCTGCAGAGGGGGAAGGCAGCTATAATTAGGGAAGGGATCACAGGAGATTTCAACTGTATTAAAAATGTTTAATTCTTAAGCTAAGTACTGGGCTCATAAATAGCACTTCTCCATATTTAAGTAAGACAAAAACTATTTCAGAAATACTTTATAATGATAGCACCCTGTAATTCAAGTTTTCAGGTTCTTCTCAATCTGGAGCCATGCTCTGTCTCTCATCTTATTTCCCAATAATTTCTTACAGGGTTCTCTGCTAGCTCTATCTCCTTTCTAGTGTTCAGGAAGGCCTTTGTCAGATGCATTATTTTTTCCTTCCTTCAGTCATACTGTCCCCCTGACAGGATGTCTTCTCCACTCATGTCAGGTCTTCTTCTTCAAAACTTTTTTAGCTCGTTAAGCTCAGACATCTTGCTGATTTCTCCAGTGGATATGATCTTCGCATTCTCTGAAATCTCGTGTGTGTGTGTGTACATGTCATTCTTATCTCTCACTTCCAGATTTATATGTGTGATATGTTCCTTACTATATAGCTCAGCAGTTAATTAGAATTACCTGGGAGCCTTTAAAAAATATCCCTATCTGAGCTCCCATCCGACACAAGTCTCAAGCCTGAATGACAAAGATTTTTTTAAAAGTTTCCAAGGTAATTCCAATACCACAGCTATGGCCTGATCATGCTTTAAGGGCTGGGGCCATGACTTAGCCACCTCTACACCAGTGCAGTGCTTTGTATATAATATGAACTCAAATATCAATTTCAGGCAATGGAAGTAGGAAAAGCTAATAATCATGAAAAACTGCTGCACTATTCTTCCGCTGACATTATAATTTATTAAAAAGTCCACGTAGCAGTAACTTGAGCTTTAATAGTTCAGTGTCAAGAATATTTCTAGACAAGTTACCTAAATGTTCAAACATAAACAGCTGGACTGAAATTGAACACGGACTGGAGTGACGTTAAACACTGGAGTCCAAGGAGCCAAGGCCATAAATAAGAACTCTTAGCTCCAATATTTGACAACTGATCCTTAATCCCAGAAAGGATCAAAGTAAAAAGGAGACAAGAGTAAAAGATACAGCATGAAGAATATAACAATTCAAAGATGCTCAGAAATTGGTCAAGATGCTATACAAATGTGTGAAAATGCAGACTCTCTAATTCTAATTAAATCATAACTGTATATAACTCGAGTGCTGCATTGCTCGGTAATGGCCAAATGGTATTTAAATGGCTAAAGTTGTTTCGTCTATCATAATTGTGTTAACCTTATACATTTCTAGTTGCAATAGTCTTGAAAACAAGAATTATTTAATTATTTACATAATTGGCATCCCATCAGAAAAGAGAATGTATTTTTAATCTAATTATTCAAAATAAAAATAAGTTGATATACTAGATAACTTTTAATGTTTCTTACAGTGCTTAAATTATTTAAATTATCTCTTTTAAACCACCTTTAAGGTAATTGATTCTTTGGCCATGTGAAGTCTACTGATAAGCGCACCCAAAAAACTAGTTGCCAGCAAGTTGACTTTGATTCATGGTGACCTCATACGTGTCAGGGTAGAACTGTGCTCCATAGGGTTTTCAATGGATGATGTTTTGGAAGTAGATTGCCAAGCCTTCCTTCTGAGCCATCTCTGGGTGGACTTGAACTTCCGATCTTTCAGTTAGCAGCTGAGTACATTAATCTTTTTGTACCACTCAGGGTCTCTGAACCCATCTAAGAAATTCTTTTTTTGTCACAGTGTTTTTGATTTGTAGAATTTCCTTTTGATTCTATCTTAGAGTTTCCACCTCTCTGCTTACATTATCCATTTGTTATTGCATGTTGTCTACATTTTCTGCTAGGTCCCTGTCATGGATTTAATTGTGTCCCCCCAAAATATCTGTCAACTTGGCTGGGTCATGATTCCCAGTACTGTATGATTGTGTACCATCTTGTAATCTGATGTGATTTCCTTATATGTTGTAAATTTAATCACTATGACCTAATAAGATGGATTAGTGGCAGTTATACTGATGGGGTCTCCAAGATTAGACAGTGTCTTAATCCAATCTCTTTTGAGATATAAAAGACAGAAGTGATCAGAGACACAGGGGAACATCACACCACCAAGAAAGCAGTGCCAGGAGCAGAGTGCGTCCTTTGGACCTGAGGTTCCTGCGCTGAGATGCTCCCATACCAACGGAAGACTGATGCATCACAAGGACCTTCCTCCAGAGCCGACAGAGAGAGAAAGCCTTCTCCTGTAGCTGATGCCCTAATTTGGACTTGTAGCCTACTGGACTGTGAGAGAATAAACTTCTCTCTGTTAAAGCCATCCACTTGTGGTATTTCTGTTGTAGCAGCACTAAATGACTAAGACAGGCCCTTAACTTATCAATCATAATTATTTAAAATTCCCAGTGTAATAATTCAAAAACTTGTGCCATGTCTGAGTCTGGTTCTGATGCTTGTTTTGTCTCTTCAGACTATGTTTCTCTTGCCTTTTGGAATGGCTTGTAATTTTTTATTGAAAAGTAGACATTATATTTCAAGTAATAGGAACTGAAGTAAATATGCCATTTTAGGATTTATGTTAATCTAGTTGTGTTTAATGTTCGCTGTAGCTATAGGTGCCAGAAGCTTCCAGTTTCTTTAGTGTCCTTGTTTTTGTCTCACCTCTTCCCTTTGGGCTTCCCTAAGTGCTCTTCCTCAGTAGAGTCTGCTCCTTTCAGCTTTTTCAGCTATAATCCACTGTTTTTATCCTGGAGCCCTATTGGGGTTGTGGTAAATGTGGGAGAGGAGGAACATTCTATAATCATTCAATTAAATCTCAGTTTTTCAGTGGGCCAGTGTCTCAACTTTACAAGTGTTTCCCCAGGGGTATAATTCCCTTTCTCCCTGCATCCCCCTTCCCCTACTTCCTTCCCTGGCTGTAACATTCCCAACCTATTTCCTTGAAACCCTGAAACCTTTTTAGGTGATACAGGAAGGATGGAGGGGGGTGGAATGAGAGGAATTCTCTTCCAACAGCTAGGACAAAGCTCTGGAAAAGTCCTTCCCCCGGAGAGTAGTCTTTTTTTATAAATAAGTCTCTGGGTATATTTCTCAATGATTACACTTCTCCTCCTCCCAGCCAGAGTCAGAAGGATCTTTTCTGGATCTTCACAGTGGAAAACTAGAGACTGTCCTGGAAGTAAAGGAATTATGAGGGCGTGTCTTAGTTACCCACTGCTGCTGTAACACAAATATCACACATGGGTGGCTTTAAAGAACAGAAATTTATTCTATCACAGTCCTGGACTCTAGAAGTCCAAATCGAGGTCTCAGACATGTTGATTCCTTCCTTACCGGTAGCCCTGGGTGTTCCTTTGTTCATTGGTGTTCCTTGACTTGTAGACAATACTCATATGGTGTTTGTCTTCCTACATGTGTGTCAGGTGTTTTTATAACTCAGAAGTGATTAGGTTTAGAATCCACCTGTCTTAGATATGTAGTGCTGCTATAACAGAAATACCACAAGTGGATGGCTTTAACAAAGAGAAATTTACTCTCTCACAGTTTAGGAGGCTAGGAGCCCAAATTCCAGGTGCCAGCTCCAGGCGAAAGCTTTATCTCTCTGTTGACTCTAGGAGAAGGTCCCTGTCATCTGTCTTCCCCGGTCAAGGATCTTCTCAGAGCACAGACCCCAGGTCCAAAGGAAGCACTATTCTCCTGGCTCTTGTTTCTTAGTAGTATGAAACACATATTTGGGGGACACAGTTTGATCCATGACACCACTTACACTGATATGACCTCATTAACAAGACAAAAAGCCCTATTTCCAAAAAGGACACATACAGAGGTACAAGGACCAGAAATTCAACACATATTTTTGGGGTACACAAGTCAATCCATAACAGGGCTCCCTAATATTGTAACTCCCAGGAGATTCTCATTCTCACACAAGCCCGCACTAAAAACCAAAATAAACCAAACCCATGTCCCTCAAGTCGATTCTGACTCATGGCAACCCTATGTGTGTCAGAGTAGAACTGTGCTCCAAAGTGTTTTTAATGGTTGATCTTTTTCCGAAGTAGATCCAAGGCCTTTCTTCTGAGGCACCTCTAGGTGGACTCGAACCTCTAACCTTTTGATTTGTAGCTGAATATTTTAACTGTCTGCGCCACCCAGGAACTCTAGTCCACACTTGGCATCTAGAAATTCATCAAAATTTTCATTTATGTGTCCATATTAGTTTATGGCTCCAGCAGCTTCTGCTGCAGGTATTTAGGTCTGTGTCTCTGTGGATGAGCCTGTCTCTCCAGATTTCAGAGTGGTAATTTGTCCTGAGACCTCAGTTCCTAATGAGCTCAAGAAAAGTTGTTGATTTTCAGTTTGTCCAGTTTTTTTCTTATTTTAAGGACAGGAGTGACCACTTCCAAGTTCCTGATATGCTGGAGTGAAACTAGAAGCCTAAATAAATTTTTTTCTAATTGTATATTTCTAAAGTTGTTTAAAAGATAACTTGGGGAGAAGAGACAAGATGGCAGACTAGTCAGAGTCACCATGCCGCTCCTCTCTAGTAAAGACTCAAGACACTAATTCAATGGCCAATTCTTAGTCCTAGTATTGTTTAACCCATAAACAGCCCTTGACATCTCTCACTTCTTGAAACACTTTCTTTGCTCTGGGCCAGGACTCTCTCCACTCTTGATTCTCCTTTTCTCCTTTTGCTTCACTGGCCGCTCCTTCCTAGTCTTCTTTGCTGGTTCTCGTTCTACCTTACCTTTATAATCTCTAAATTGGTCTGCCTTAGAGAATCTTTTTTTCTCTATGTACATTCAATTTCTAGGTAATCTTATTTAGTCCCATATCTTTCATGACATATCTCTGAAATTCTAAAGTTATTATCTGCCTATGCAACAATTCCATATGGATATTTATAAGTACCTCACACATAGCAGGTCCAAAACTAAACTCGTGATTGAACTCGTGCTTCTCTCCAAGTCTCTCCATTGTATATATTTGAGTATTATTATTTCCCAAGCACTACATGATAAATGCTGAAAACGGAAAGATGGTCTTAAAAAATTAATAGTTAAAAATTGATTTTAAAAAAATACAGTATTATATAATTTCTCCAGTATGAAATTGTAGGATGATGAGATCTAACATGTTAGTGGAGGGCTGTTCCCCCCGCCTTTTTTTCTTTTTAAATCAGAGAAACTGACTGTGATGGTTAATTTTATGCATCATCTTGGCTAGGCTATGGTGCCCAGTTGTTGTATACCACTAGTCTAGTTGTTGCTATGGAGTAGTGCATGTGATTAAATCAGTTGGCCTTAAGTAAAGTAGATAAGTTTTTATAATATGAGTGTGCCCCAACCAATTAGGTGAAGGCTTTAAGAGCAAAAAGGGAGCTTCCCTAGGATGTGTTCTGCCTCCAGGTCGTGAATAGAAATTTTTCCAGAATTCACTCTTCACTCTTCCAGTTGCCTGACCTACAGATTTTGGACATGCCAGACCCCCACAATCACATAAGCCAATTCTTTAAAGTAAATCTCTTTCTCTTTTGAGAGCGAGAGAGAGAACTCAGTCCCTCAACTGTGCAAACGGTTAATGCACTCAGCTGTTAACTAAAAGATTGGAGATTTGATCCACCCAGAGACACCTTAAAAGAAAGGCCTGGTGATCTACTTCCAAAAAACTCAGCCACTGAAAACTCTCTGGAGTGCAGTTCTACTCTGACACACATGGCATCACCATAAGTCTAAGAGCCAAAGTCAATGTGATGGCAACTGGTGTTTTTTGGAGACACATAAACACACACACACACACACACACACACACACACACACACACACATATATATACCGGGTTCTGTTTCTCTAGAGAACCGTGACTAAGACACTGATAATTTGGAGGGAGGAGTCAAGATGGCGGACTAGTCAGATGCACCATGCCTCCCCTCTCCAGCAAAGATCCAACAAACTAAGTGAAATGACTCAGATGGCAATCCTGGAACCCTGAGCATCAAATGGAAGGATTAAGAATTAGATCAAACATCCACTGAAAAAAAAGAAACTGAATGAAAACACTGAACGAGGATAGATATGGAGCAGAGGTACTCGGCCAGCCAGCCCGGCACAGTGTGGCCATCTTGAGTTAAACCCAGCAGCGATTCTGGGAGAGAACCACAGGAGGACGACTTCACAAATCCTGACTAGGAGACAGAGAAGCTGTGTAGATATGCCTGGAGTGAACCAAAGTGAGCAGAACGTAAACCGGATGTAAGGGGGAAAAGTACAAGGAGGGCAAGAGCTCTAAAGAGCATGAAGTCCACAGAGCAGGGAGGGAGCTGAGACCCAGAGGTAGGACTACTCACCAGTGGCAGTTCCTGACCATTAGGGTGGGTGGCACGCAGAGTGATAGATTCAGAGCATCAGCAAGTGATTCCCCAACCAACCAGACTCCGGGCATCACCCCCCACCTCACACTTGGTCAAGGCTGGTTCTCGATTGCTCTCTGCAGCCAGCAGAATGTGCCCTAGCACCCTTGACCTGTGACCAGAGGAGCACACTCCTCATCCCTCCACCTCTGTGGTGAGTAATAGCACAAGGACTCTCCCCACCCCCTCTCCTCGCCTGTTGAGGTGTTAGCCCCCTCATCCAGACTCTCCTGCAACCTCTCCCCACTTTGCTTACCTGGCTTGAGCTGAGGAAAGTGCCCCACATGCACACCTGATCACCCGCCAGCACCCGCCTACACAGCCCAGGCTGTGGGGATTGCCTGGCGAACGGGCCAGGTTGCCCACCAGCCTACATCCACCAGCTCATGCAGTAGGGAGTGCCATGCACACATGCCCAGTTGCCAGCTGACCCCCACCCACCTGGCCTGAGCCACAGAGAATGACCCCTGTACATGACCAGTCACCTGCCGGCCCCCGCGCAACCAGTCCTAGTAGCAAAGAGTGCCCCACATGAGCACCTGGACAGTCACCTGCCTTGCCCTGCCCACCCCCTTACTAGGATTCACAGTCAGGTATACTCACAAGCAGTGGTCCCTACCCAGCCTGCCCTCAGCCACCTCACACAACCAATGAACAGAGACCTAAACTGACACTACCAACCACTGCCTGCTCCTCCAGAGAACGTGGTGAACACTCTCGTGTTGCCACACCAGAGAACAGCGTAGCACGCAAGCCCCCAATAACCCAGATATATCGAAACAAAACAAAAGATTAGAACCAAGCAAACAAACATACAATCAACAAAATTAATATAATAACACCTTAATGCCTCAAAGACAACAGATAATATCAAATCATATGAAGAAACAGGACAAGACGGCCGAAGCAAGTGACCCAAATAAAGGACCAGAAAACCTTCCTGAGGAAGAAAAGGTAATTGAACTACTTGATGAGGAATTCAAAAGACTTATATACAGGATAGAGCCCTGGTGGCACAGTGGTTAAGAGCTATGGCCGCTAACCAAAAGGTCAGCAGTTCGAATCCACCAGGCCCTCCTTGAAAACCATATGGGGCAGTTCTGCTCTGTCCTATAGGGTCACTATGAGTCAGAATCAACTCAACAGCAATGGGAAAAAAACAGAGACCAGGCTTACAAGAAATACTAAAAAGAGTCCTTCAGATAGAGAAGCAACAATGTCAGACAACAAACTAAGACTAAGACACACGACAACATCAACCAGATACCAACCCAGATAAAGAATTTTCAAAAATAATACAACACTGAAAGCAGGGAACCAGAAATGTCAGTCTGTAAATGACAACAACTTCAAAATAAAAAGATAAAAAGGGAGAATAAATGATGCAGTTACAGAACTTCCGAAGGGAGAGGAAGTTAAGGCGATTTCAGAATACAACAGACTGTCTTAAACTTAGGAAGATACAAATAAATTTCAAGGTAACCACAAAGAAAACTAGCAAATCTACTCACCAAAATAAAAAAGAAGAAAATCATAAAGACTGAGAAAACACAAAATCAAAAGCAAAGACAGAAATGAAAAGAAAATCCATAAACAATGGAACTCAGCACAGAGAAGTATACACAACAAAGACACCTTCAACACCACAAAAAAAGCACAACAAAATGACAGCAGTAAATTCATACCTATCGATAATTACACTGAATTAAATGTACCAGTCAAGAGACAGAGAGTGGCAGAATGGATAAAAAAACATGACTCATCAATATGTTTCTTACAAGAGACACACCTTAGACACAAAGATAAAAATAAGCTAAAAATCAACTGATGGACAAAAATATATCAAGTAAACAATAATCAAAAAAAGAGCAGGAGTGGCAATATTAATCTCTGATGAAATAGCTTTTAAGGCAAAAACCAGAATAAGAGACAAGGAAGGGTATTATATAATGATTAATGGGTAATCCACAAAGAGGACATAACCATAATAAATATCTACACACACAATGAAGAAACTCGAAAATGCATAAAACAAACTCTAAAAGGATTGAAAAGAGAAAAAGATTTCTTGACAATAATAGTAGAAGACTTTAACACACCACTTTCAATGAAAGACAGAACTAGAAAGAACCTCAACAAAGATACAGAAGACCTAAACAACACAATCAACCAACTTGATCTCATAGACGTATACAGAAAACTCTACCCAACAATGGCACAATACACATTCTTTTCCAACGCACATGGACCATTCTACAGAATAGACCATATGTTAGACCATAAAGTAAGCCTTAATAAATTCAAGAACATAAAAGTTGTACAAAGCATCTTTTCTGATCACAATGCTATAAAATTAGAAATCAATAACAGGAAGAGCAAGGAAAAATAAATCAAATACACAGAAACTGAATAATACCCCGCTTAAAAACCATTGAGCAATAGAAGAAATAAAAACTGAATTTAAAAAAATTTATAGAATCAAAAGGGAATGAAAACACACTATACCAAAACAAAAGCAGTGCTAAGAGGTCAATTCTTAGCAATAAACACATACATCAAAAAAGAAGAGAGCCAAAATCAATACCTTAACCCTACAACTCCAACAAATAGAAAAAGAGCAGCAAAAGAAGAAAGCACTAGAAGAAAGGAAATAATAAAGGTAAGAGCAGAAATAAATGAAACAGAAAACAGATAAACAATAGAAAGAATCAACAAGACTAGAAGTTGGTTCTTTGAAAGGATCAATAAAATTGACAAATTACTGGCCAAACTGACAAAAGAAAAGAAGATGTAAATAAGTAAGAAATGAAATGGGTGACGTTACAACAGAACCAACAGAAATAAAAGGGATCATAAGAGACTACTATGAAGAACAGTACTCTGACAAATTTGAAAACCTAGAAGAAATGAACAGATTTATAGACACACACTGTCTACCTAAACTAACACTAACTGAAGTAGATATTTGAACAGACCCTTAACAAAAGAAGAAACTGGAGAGGTCATTTAAAAAAAAAAAAAAAAAAAAAAAAAACTCCCAACAACAACAAAAAAAACCCTGGGCCAGACAGCTTCACTAGAGAATTCTACCAAACAGTCAGAGAAGAGTTGACACTAACTCTATTCAAACTATTCCAGAACATAGAAAAAGATGGAATACTCCCAAATTCATTCTATGAAGTCAGCATAACCCTGATACCAAAGGCAGGTAAAGATACCACTAAAAAAGAAAATTACAGACCAATATCCCTTATGAATATAGACTCAAAAATTCTCAACACAGAGACTGGACAAATCCCCAGAGTATGGCCCCCAGACAGCCTTTTAGCTCAGTAATGAAGTCACTCCCAAGATTTGCCCTTCAGCCAAAGATTAGACAGCCTCATAAAATGAAACGAGACTAATGGGGCACAACAGTCAGGGACAAGGACTAGAAGGCAGGAGGTGATGGGAAAGCTGGTAATTGGGAACCTGAGGTTGAGAGGGGACAGTGTAGACATGTTGTAGGTTTGTTAACCATTGTCATGAAACAATAAGTGTACTAACTGTTTAATGAGAAACTATTTGTTCTGTAAACCTTCATCTAAAGTACAATAAAAAAATAATAAATTCAAAAAAAAAATTCTCAACAAAATCTTAGCTAAATAGAATCCAACAGCGTATCAAAAAAAATACATCATGACCAAGTGGGATTCATACCAGTTTGCAAGGATGGTTCAATATTAGAAATTCAATCAACATAATCCACCACATAATTAAAACAAAGGAAAAGAACCACATGATCATCGCAATTGATGCAGAAAAAACCCTTGGTAAAATCCAACACACATTCCTTTTAACAACTGTCAGCGAAATAGGAATAGAAGGGCAATTCCTCAACATAATTAAGGACATATATACAAAACCCACAGCCAACATTATCAACAGACAGAGACTAAAAGCATTCTCCTTGAGAACTGGAACTAGACAAGGATGCCCTTTATCACCACTATTATGCAATATTATACTGGAATTTCTAGCTAAGCAATAAAGCAATAAAGGGAAATAAAAGGCATCCAAATTGGTAAGAAAGAAATAAAACTATCCCTATTTGCAGATGATATGATCCTATATGCAGAAAATCCCAGAGATTCTACAAGAAAGCTACTGGAACTAATAGAAGTATTCAGCAAAGTGGCAGAAAACAACATACAAATATCTGTCAGATTCCTCTACACTAATAATAAGAACTATGAAAAGGAAATCAAGAAAACAATGCCATTTACAATGGCCCTCAAAAAGATAAAATACTTAGAAATAAATCTAACCAGGAATGTAAAAATCTTATACCAAATAACTACAAAACACTACTGCATGAAACCAAAAGAGATCTACATGAACGGAAAAACATACTATGTTCATGGATAGGAAGACTTAACATTATAAAAATGTCAATAATACCCGAAGTAACCTATAGATATAATGCAATCCCAATACAAATTCCAACATTCTTTAACAAGATGGAAAAATTAATCCCACTCCTAGGTCTCTATCCTAGAAAAATAAGAGCCATGACATCAGTAGACGTATGCACACCCACGTTGACTGCAGCATTATTCACCACAGCAAAAAGATGGAAACAACCTAAGTGCCCATTGGTGGATGAATGGATAAACAAACTATGGTACATACACACAATGGAATTCTACTCAATAATAAAGAATAATGACGAATCTGCAAAACATCTCACAACATGGATAAACCTGGAGGACATTATCCTGAATGAAATAAGTCAATCACAAAAGGACAAATATTGCATGAGACCACCATTATAAAAATCAAGAAAAGGTTTATACACAGAAAGAAATATTCTTTGATGGTTACCAGGCATGGGATGGGGAGCGAGGGAAAATCACTAACTAGATAGTAGACACGTATTAACTTTGGAGAAGGGAAAGACAATACACAATATGAAGGATGTCAGCACAACAAGACCAAGGCAAAGGAATACACTGAGAGGTACACAAGAGCAGTAGGCAACAATGATAAACACTAATACAATCTGGCAACAACAGTATTAAGAGACGATAATTTACAAGTAGATACATAGGCAGATATGTAAGCTGAACAGGTGTGGGATGGTGCGTGGGAGTACACCCACTAGCATAGATAGGTTTGGCAATGGAAATTTCTACATGCATATTTGCATACACATTTTTATACACTGCAGGTATATACATGTATATAATACAGCACATGGGGGCACAGTCACGAAAACTCCTTAGCCGTTACCAAACACCTCGTGGGATTGAAGCACTGGACTTGAGAGTTTAGGGCCACAGTCTCGGGGGACACTTAGGTTAACTGGCATAACACAGTCTGTAAAGACAATGTTCTACATCCTACCTTGGTGAGTAGTGACTGGGGTCTTAAAAGCCTGCAAGCAGCAATTGAAGATACTATCAATCTCTTCCCATTTGGACCAAAGAAGAATGAAGAAAACCAAAGACTCAAGGAAACAATTAGTCCAAAGTACTATTGGACCACATGAACCACAGCCTTCTCTAGCCTGAGACCAGAAGAATTAGATGGTGCCTGGCTACCACTACCGACCACTCTGACCAGGATCACAATAGAAGGTCTTGGACAGAGTGGGAGAAAAATGTAGAACAAACTTCAAATTCATAAAAAAGACTAGATGTACTGGTCTGATAGAGTCTGATGGAACTCCAAGACTACGGCCCATAAACACCCTTCAAACTTGGAACTGAACCCAGTCCTGGAGATCATCTTTCAGCCAAACAATAGACAGACAGGCTTATAAAGGGAAAAATAACATCCGTGAGGAAAGTGCACCACAGAATAATCAACCATACGAGACCAAAAGGGCAGCATTTGCTCAAAAGCAAAGTTCAGAAGGCAGGAAGGGGCAGAAAAGCTGGGAGAAAAGAAACGGGAAACCCAGGGAGGAAGTGGGGAGTGCGCTGACACATTGAGGGGTTTGCAAACAATGTTATGAAACAAGCTTTGTATAAATTGCTGAATGGGAAACTAATTTACTCTGTAAACTTTCACTTAAACCACAATGAATTGCTCAAAAAAAAAAGGGTGGGGAGGAAGAGCTTTCTAGAAGTCTAGACAAGGTTCTGTGACATCAGTGGGTCTGGTTCTGGGGATGTAATGTGGCCTGTGGGCTCCAAGTGCAGGCAGAGACCTTGTTCTGAACTTCAGCTTAGTACAGGGGACTAGACCTTTTGGAGTTTGCTGCAAGTTTGTGGTCAAAGCACAGAAGGTGAGTGGTGCCTTTTGATTATTTCTCTTCCCCCATGTGGAAGGCTAGAAGGAGTTGGAGTTGGGTGTTTCCATTCCAGGCGTAAGTTAGGCTCTGGTAAAATAGTTTCCCTTGAGGGCAGGCTGTTGTTAAGGAGAACAGAGCACTCTGGGATATTTCAGAATGGTTATATTTCCCTTTCTTTTGCTGGAAGTATGCTGAGATTTTTTTTCTATCTTTATAGTGAGAACCTGGTGGGGTTCCTGGAGGTAAAACTCTCTAAAGTATGGGCCCCCCTCTGTACGGCTGCAAGGAGGAAATTTTATCTGTCAAGGTGGCTCATGCTCAGTTTCCAACAATTAGTCAATTAACCTTGAATTATCCCTACCCAACACCGGGTCCAGTATCGGTTTCTGCTTCTGGTAAGCTGCAATTTTCTGTTTCTGCCTATACCTCCAGTTTTGGGGGCAGTGACCTCTATTCTCTGACAGATTTAAGCAGACTTGCTTATTTTAAGTTTTTCAACTTTTTTCTTGTGAGAACAAGAGTGAAGACCTTCAAGCTCTTTACGTGTTGGATGGCACACCAGAAATGAATGATATCTTTTGGGTAGTGGGGCAAAAATTAATTTCCACAGACAAAAACCCTTAATGATGATACTGCCCTCAAAGAATATAAACTTCATTAGGAAAATTTTGTGGTGGTTATGATGACAAATCCCAAAGCAGTGGCAACACCAGTCCCAGCCATAATCCAGCAATCAAATCCTGCCACCCCTGCTGTAGTTGGTTCATCCACATGGCAGCTGTGGCTCAAGCCCCACCCTCTGCCCCAACTATGGCTCCCTCCTTCACACCTGCATCAACCACTGGAGCATCATCAACAGCACCTTCTGAACCTTCACCTACTAGTGCAACTAAACAAGAGACACCTGCAGAGAAGCCAGCAGAAACACCAGTGACTGCTAGTCCAACATCAACGGACAGCACATCAGGAGATTCTTCTTAGTTAATCTTTCTGAAGATGCAACAAGCTCATTTGTGACAGGTCTGTCTTACAAGAATATGGTAATGAGATCGTATCGATGGACTTTGAATAGGAGCAAATAATTGCAGCTCTGTGAGTTGGCTTCGACCACTCTGACAGAACAGCCAAGTATCGTTAAATGTGAAATCCTATGGCTAATCTCCCTCAAGCAGCTAGTAGGGGGCTCCTCAGGCTTGACATTAGTGACATTTTGGGCCAGGTAATTCTTTGTTGTGGGGGCTGTCTTGTGCATTGCAGAAGGTTTATCAGCATACAATCAAAAACGTCTCCAGACAGAGCCAAACGTTCCCTGGAGTAAAAAAATCATCCCCCATTGGGACCTACTGCTCTAGACCAAGATGTGGGATCTTTTTACATAGATCTTAGAAATAAGCTGTTGAATATCTAGTATACCTGTTCTTTTAGTATTTTAGAAAATGTGCTAAGTATTCATCAGCCACAATATAATAAAATCTACTGTACAAGGTAGGCAAGAAAAAAATAGTTTAAATAATTTTGTTTGTTATTTCCTCAGTAGTTTTCATGTGCCCCTCATGGGATAAGCATCTCCCCCACTGAGTATAATTCTAGTGTTTATATATACATAATTGTCTTATAATGTGGTTGTAAACATAAGCCAGCTATATTATTTTTTCTTTAAGGAACAAAAATCTGGGCCAAGCCTGAAGGAGAAACTGGGTGTTGGACTTGAGAGGATAGATTATATTCTAATGTGGCTTAGAAATACCATGGACCAATCATTAGAAAAGGATATCATAATTGGTAAAGTAGAGGGTCAGCAAAATGAGGAAAACCCTCAATGAGATGAATTGACACAATAGCTGCAACAATGAACTCAGATATGCAATCATGCGGATGGTGTAGAACTGGGCAACATTTCAGTCTGTTATACATAAGGTCGCCATGAATCAGAGACGACTCGATAGCAACTAACAACAACAATATTTTATAGATAATGTAAGAAATTTTCAAGGATAACATTGATTATATGATGCAATTTTTCACATTACAAGTTGACTCCAGAAGCAAACCCTCACCTAAAATTCTACTCCATTATAAATTGTGAAAGAGAAGTCTCAGTTCGAGTCAGACACAAAAAAGAATTCTCATTTTAAAAACATGTAAAAATATGATTCAAATTAAAAAATAGTT
This sequence comes from Trichechus manatus latirostris, assembly GCF_000243295.1. Classification (NCBI taxonomy): domain Eukaryota; kingdom Metazoa; phylum Chordata; class Mammalia; order Sirenia; family Trichechidae; genus Trichechus; species Trichechus manatus. The sequence continues at coordinate 17,755,617 of NW_004443948.1, read as the reverse complement.
ATCCAAGACTCTCATAAAATGTCAAATTTATCTAGGACATTAAAAAAAATTATGAAGTACAGCCAGAATGCTTCTTAGAAGCAAGGATAGTGAGACTTCGTCTTGCTTACTGTGGACAAGTTATCAGGAGGGACTAGTCCCTGGAGAAGGACATTGTGATGGTTAAGGTTGTGAGTCAGCTTGGTTGGGCCATGATGCTCAGTGGTTTGGCAGTTATGTAATGATGTAGTTCTCCTCCATGCTATGATCTGATGTGATCAGATCACCTTGGGGGTGTGGCCTGCATCATATATATGTATAAACGTTCTGGCAAAGCGCACTTAACTTGCTTTGGATCCTGCATCAGGCTTGTCATCATCTGACTTCCGGTTCTTGGGACTTGAGTCAGCTGCCTGCTATATTGCCTGCCAGTGTTGGGATTCTTCAGCCTCTGCAGCCTGTGAGCCAGCCACCTGGCATTTGACCTGCTGATCTTTGGTTTGTCAGCCCCTGCATGTATGTGAGTCAGGAGAAGCCTCCAACCTGACACCTGACCTATGGACTTGGGACTTGCCAACCTCTACAATCGTATGAGCCCTTTCCTTGAGATAAATATATATAGTTTTTTAATATATTAATATAATATTTATAATATTTAGTATAAATATATTTTCATATATATTTGCTTCACTGGTTTTGTTTCTCTAGAGAACCCAGCCTAAGACAGATATCATGCTTGATAGAGGGTCAGCAAAAGAGAGGAAGCCCCTCAACGAAATGGATTGACACAGTGCCTGCAAAAATGGGCTCAAACATCACAAGGACTGTGAGGGTGGTGCAGGACCGGGCAGTATTTCGTTCTGTGGCATATGCGGTTGCTATGAGTTGGAACTGACTCAATGGCACCTAATGACAACAACAATAACATGACTGTTAGAAAATAAATGCAACTTCCCCAAAAACTTTGTAGAATACATCTATTAGGCAAATTACCATTCATCTTTAGTCTGAACTAGGGATTGCCATATTTCTGTAGACTTTAAGTGAAAATATCAACACTAGCACATCATTTTGATGATTTTTGTCTCAACTTACAAGGATGTATCTAAAAAATCAGTTTTCTATAGGATATGCAGAATAACTCTATAACCATCAGAGCACTGCTGCATTGATGGGGTTGCTGCCCAACCCCAGCGTCTCCATTCAACCACACAGAATTCCCTGTGCAAGGCACCCTGGAGTTTAGCTGCCTCGGCCATTTAATATTTCTATTCACTCTGTAGATACTTGTTTTGGCTAGCTCTGTATAAGCACTTTATTTTTCTTAAGAAAATGAGCTGTTATTTCAAAACTACTCTGTGTGGGCAGAGGGCTGTGGTAGAGCCTTGTAAGTAGTAAAATATTTCTCAGTACCAGAAAAATATTCTTGACTTTTTTTCCAGGATGTTTTCTATTAAAAAAAAAGTCAACCTCAGTCATTTGAGAGAAAGTGGAGATGGTAGTTTATTTGATGTTGATAATTTTTTCTTCTGAAAAATTGCCACTAACTTAAAGAAAACATAAAGTGAGAGTTATATACAGATATTGTTAACCCATTACTTTTCAATATTTTTACACCATTCTTTAAGAACTTCAAAGTGAAGTTCAAAACCGCAATTACTTTCCACCCTCTCTCCTCCGCTGCACTGTCCGGTTCCCACACTCTCATAAAACAATTTTTTTTCAAATCAAGTTAGCATATTTGCTTTCACGGAACAGCAGTAACAGAAATGTCTAGGAGAAAATGTGGGTGGGGACAGGCACAAGACGGCATATTTCTCATAGTTGATTCCTTATAACAAATGTATTTACATTCTCTGTAGCTTTCATTTGTATCCCTGGGGGGTGCAAATTGTTAATTCACTCTCACTCAGCTGCTAAGCAAAAGATTTGAGTCCATCCAGAAGTGCCTTGGAAGAAAGTCCTAAAGGTCTACTTCTGAAAAATCAGCCACTGAAAACTCCACAAACACAGTTCTATTCTGACACACAAGGGGTCGTCATGAGTGGAATTGACTCTACAGCAACTGGTTCAGAGTTTCTTTTACTAATGATAACGCCAGCCTTCTGAAGCAGTACCTGGAAGTACCTTGTACAGGTTAAATCTGTTAAAATGAATTCTAAGACCCATTTCAAATATATTTTTTAAAACTTTTCTTGTGGTAAAAAATATGTATAATAAAACATCTGCCAATTCAACATTTTTTACATGTGCAATTCAGTGATGTTGATTGCATTCATCATGTTGTACAAACATCACCATTGTTTGTTTCCAGATTATTCCACCACCATTAACAGAAACTAGCGCTCCCTGAGCAGAGTCTTTCCCTCTTTCTTCCCACCTCCACCCTCCCTTGATAATCACTAATAAACTGGTCTCTATGCATTCACCTGTTTTATATACAGGTGATCATACAATATTTGTCCTTTAAGTGACTAACTTATCTCGCTTAGCATAATGTTTTCAAGATTTATCCATGTTGTAGTATGTTTCAAGACTTCGTTTCCCTTTATGGCTGAGTAATATTCCATTGTATGTACATATTATGTTTTGTTTATCCATTTATCTGCTGATGACATTTAAGTTGTTTCCACCTTTCGGCTACTGTGAACAGTGCTACAATGAATACCAGTGTACAAGCAACTGTTTCTGTTCCTGCTTCCAATTCTTTTGAGTATATACCTAGGCTTGGGATTGGGATACCTATATTTGTTTTTAAAATGAGAAATCTGTTTCATTGAATAACCTTTAGAATAAAAAATGCATATGAACGCACTTTAGAACATTGGTTCTTACAGGAGAGGTAGAGGGAGAGGAAGCTGAGAAAAGGATGGAGACTTGGCCGGCAGGTGGAAAGGAATCAGAATCCGTGTTATCCCAGAAGAAAGAGGGAGAGAGCATTCCCAAAAGGAAGTTAGCAGGAATGTCAGATGTGTCAGGGAGCTCAGAAAATTAATGACTAAAACACGTCCCTTGGATTTTAACAAAGAAGTTGTTGATATCTTTAGAGAAAGCAGTTTTAGGGAAGCTTGCAGAGGCATTTGAAACTGGGATAGCAAAGGTTGGTGGGTAAACAGGATGTTAGAAATCTAGTGTAAACAATACTTTCAAGAAGTTTGGCAGTGAAGGAAAAGCAAGAGAAGGCAGTAGCTAACTGGAGATGTGGGAGTGGGAGAGAACTTATTAAAAATTCATTAAAAATGAGAGACATTAGAGAGATTTTATAAGTACAGAAAGCTAGAAGAAAGGAAAAGTTTGAAGACTCTAGTGGGGAAAAGGATAACTAATGAAGCAGAAGACCCTTAGGTGGTAGGAGTGGATGGCATCAGAGCACAGCACCTTTTACAAGAAGAGAAAACCCAGGGCCACTGTGATGAGTGTGAGAAACGATGAGGGGCAAAACAAAGACAGAATTGGAGTATGCCTCTAGTATCTATATTATGATTGTGCGTTCGTACAAGTAGTAGTTTGCTACTTCTGAAATACCCAACTTCCTCTTTCCATGCACACATATACGGTAATCCTAGCCATAACTCCAAACATAGCTTCTGGAAAGTCTTCCTTGTTGTGTGCAATCTGATTTTGAACTTTATCCTTATGCTCCCATATTCTCCCTATGCATTTCTCTATGCATACATTGTCACATAATAGGGATTTACTTGTCAATCTCCCCCTCTGTGTTACAAGCACTTTGAATGTAGAAGCATGTCTTATTTGCCTTTGTATCTCAGTGTCTAATTTATATGAGGAAATCTATCTGTATTTGTTGAATCAATGGTCATTGCTGCTTGGATGAAATAAATTATCATAGGTATACCTCCTCTTTACTGCTGTGGGTGGTGGGGCTTGGGGATGGAGGTGATCTTCCTGTGGTCCCTTGCTGTGAATTTCTGCTCCTGGCTTGATTCACAATTTCTTCTAATTGTTTTTGCCCTGTAGCTCTTTCCTCTGAGCTTGGCTTTACTCCAGGTTGGGTAAACATGGTTTCACCCACCCTCTTTCTTCATTCTGGAAGAAATCCTAAGTGACAGATTTTTCACTAAATGTTAGGGCTTAATGGAGAAATATAAAACTGTATAGAACAGGAATGAACCAAAAATAGAATATTAAAAAACATGATCAAAAACAAAAACAAAACAAAAAACAGTTTAAATCTCATTGTCAGTCAGTACCTACTACACGGAAACCCTCAGTTTATCTTTCTCATGTGGTCGCAGCCTGCCACCCTTTACAGGGGCTGCCCTCTCTTTATCTCTACCCAGAATTCCTTCTCCATTTTTCTACCCATTGCATGGCACCCACCCCTCCTTACAAGGGCTGTGGTAGGTAGAATAAAGGACCCCAAAGCTGTCTAGAAGCCCTGATGGTGCAGTGGTTAAGAGCTTAGCTGCTAACCAAAAGGTTGGCAGTTCGAATCCACCAGCTGCTCCTTGGAAACCCTACGGGGCAGTTCTACTCTGTCCTATAGGGTCGCTATGAGTTGGAATCAACTCAACAGCAACGGGTAAAGCTGTCCATGTCCTAATCCTTGGAATGTGTTACCTTACATAGCAAAAGGGGATTAAGATTGCAGATGAAATTAAAGCTGTTAATTAGCTGGCTTTAAAATAGGGAGATTAACCTGGATTATCTGGGTGGGCCAAAGTATTGCCATGTAGTCAATTCTCACTTATGGTGGCCCCATGTGTGTCAGAGTAGAATTGTGTTCCATAGGGTTTTCAATGGTTGATTTTTCAAAAGTAGATTGCCACGCCTTTCTTCCAAGGTGCCTCTAGGTAAACTTAAACCTCTGAACTTTTGATTAGCAGCTGAGAACATTAACTGTTGGCACCATCCAGGGACTCCACCGTAATCACAAAGGTCCTTAAAAGTGGAAGAAGGAGGCAGAAGATCAGTGTCAGATTTATGAGACGTGAGAAAGACCAAACCCACCATTGCCGGCGTTGAAGATGGAAGAGGGAAATGAGCCAAGGAATGCAAACAACGTCTAGAAGCTGGAAAAGGTAAGGAAATGGATTCTCCCCATGAGTGTCCAGAAAGGAACTCAGTCCTGCCAACATCTTGATTTAAGTCCAGTGAGACTTTCGTTGGACTTTTAACCTACAGAACTACAAGATAATAAGTTAGTGTTATTTTAAGCCAGTAAATGTGTGGTAATTTGTTTAAGCAGTAAATAGAAAAGTAATACTAGGTCCAAGGTATCAAACCAAAATTTCTCTTATTTTATGATGTGAAACATCAAAATTCTTTTGACTCAAAATCTCCTCTAAGCTCTGAGAACTTCCTTTGCCAAATTAAAAAGAACATTAATAAACTCTCCCTTACAAATGAACCATCTATTCCTAAAATTACTGAAAAAGAGCTCTGTCATGTTCAAGCCCTCTTGTCATTGTTATAAAAACATTTTTATTTCTATCACAAATATACTGTTTAATGAATGATTCTAGAAATAACATTATCTGTCTTCCAGGAAGACATTAGAAGTATATTTGGGTATACTATACTGGGTGTTTTAAACAGGTATGTGGAAATAATATGCTTATTGGTGGGAAAGAGAAGAAAGCTTGAGGAATAGGAATTTCTAAAAATAAGAGTTAGAGATTTTCCAGTCTTCCAAACTGGCTCTTACAACTCATTATTAGATAGCAACATATTGAAAGGGCAGAGATATCAACTTCAATACGATTGAATAAAAACAGCATACAACTAAACCCTTGGAAGTACTGAAATGGAGATTCCTACACTAGATGTGAATGAAATTCTAAGGCAGTGTTCTCAAGCTTTAATGTCCAAAAAAATCACCTGGAGATTTGGTTAAAATGCAGATTCTGATTCAGTGGGTCTGGGTGGGGTCTGAGATTTGGTATTCCTAACAAGGTGTTGCTGATGCTTCTAGTTCCTGGATCACATTTCAAATAGCAAAGTCGTCGGGGATCTGAGGGTCATAGATTCTAATGCTTGAATTCTGTGCTTCTATAAATTACACATATCAAAACTACATACTCTCTAAATCTCAGTTTATGTAGCAAAGAGAAAGTTCTTCTCAATGGTTATTTGGAATTGAAAAACTATTTTATGTCAAGAACTCAAGGTTGTGAATTTCTCTTGTAACTGCTGATGGTATCATTAAATAATTCTCTATCAATGACTTTGTAATCATGGCAAACTTTGCTTTCCCCCAATATGTACATCAAGTATATGTTCGAAACGAGTTTCCACTAGTTTTTTGTAAGAGCTTGTTCATCAATGAGTCAGATGAATCCATTGGATCAAGAGGTTAGATGCCATTAGCTAGTTCCTTTTCCCATTGGTTACCTAGCTTGAGGGAGGTTCTAAGCTTCCAGTAGAAGCTTTGAGTTTGGCGAGGTTCCACCTCCAATATGTTGCAGGAAAAACAGTGCATGCAGCAAATCTGATCCTGTTATCCATACTTACAACATATCAATGGCCCCTTAACAAGGCCTGCAAGATCCCACGTGGTCTATTTCCTGCCTCATTTTCTCCCTTTCTCTCTCCTTTGTTGCTTCATCTCAGCCATATTCTTTCAGTTCCTTCAACATGCCATTCTCCTTCCTAACTCAGGTCTGTACTTCTACTCTCTCTAGCACTGAATATAACTCTCCCCAACCTCCTCACTGGAGCCCTGGTGGTGCAGTGGTTAAGAGCTCTGCTGCTAACCAAAAGGTCAGCAGTTGAAATCTACCTGCCACTCCTTGGAAACCCTGTGGGGCAGTTCTACTCTGTCCTATAGGGTTGCTATGAGTTGGAATCGACTAGACAGCAACGGGTAACTTCCTTACTTATTTAATTCCTAATTCTTCTATCAATCTCAACTCAAAAGTCACCTCTCATCAGAGCCTTCTGTGACTCCTCAGGCTAAATCAAGTGTCCTTGCCACACAGTCTCATACCTTCTTTAACTTGACTTGTCACATTTCATAATTATATACCTGGGTGATTAACTTATACTTTGTCCCCCTAGGCAATAATACATTCCATGAGGGAGGGTCTATGTCTGTTTTAGTCCACATTGCATCTGTATTGCCTAGCACCAGAGAAGGCATTTGACAAATATTGATGAAGGAATGAATGAAAAATTTGCTTTTTTAATAGGCTAGTTTAGAAAGCTAACTTTAGAACCAGGCACGTATTTTCTCGTAGAAAAATGGCTGGTTTGGAAATGAAGTTTTAGAACAAAACTTGTTTATTCACTGATGATTGACAATCTACGGGCTGATCAGTCTTCACCTATACTATCTGTTCATTTTTCATTGATCACCAGTAACTGTGTCAGATATCGGGATTATAGGTCTGGACCAAGCACGGCTCCTCTTGTTGTACAGCTGAGCCTAGTAGATAGCTCTGGTTAGCTGTGCAATGGTCAAGTAACCAGACAGAGATCTGTTCACAGTTTTCATTCATATGTAAACCTATGATTACAATGGAGAATATGAAGTCAGGACACGGTTAGCAATCTGACTCATGACATTTACAGGAAGAAGATCTGTATGGACTGCTTACTCAGTGTTTTAAACAATAGGATAGATAAGTATTATTTCACTGTAATGAAGCAAGACATTGCCTTTTGCCATCTCCTCCTCTCAATTACTTGGCATTTGTAAATTCAACAATGATGAGAATCTGTGTTATGTGAATGGTTAAATAAAAAAATAAATATTTCATCACACTAGAGCAACAACATTTCCATTGTAGTTGGATTTGAAGTCAAGGCAAACATTTTGATATTTTCCCTAAAGTCACAAAATAGGATTTTACCTATAATTTTTAATTTTAAAAGGGGTAAAATGTAAGCATTAAATAATTTAAACTAAAAACACTTCTAGTCTCAAACAAATTTTCTGTTAATGAACAGTCAAGAAGCACTTTATGAGACTTCAGAATTTCACCAAAAGTATCAGTTCCTAGCCAGAAGAAGAAAAAAGATAACAATTTTAGAGATTAATTCATACAACAAATATTTATTGAGTTTCTGCTTTGTGCCAGGCATGCTTGTAGGGACAAATGCCCTTACACTCATGGAATATATGTTTTCATTAGGGGAGAAAGAAGACACATTACCAAATAAGATATTGACAGATAGTGATAAGTATGATGAAGACAATGCAAGGATATATTGAGACAGAGAGCTAGAGGGAAGGCTGACCTGAAAAGGGGGCATCGGGGCTGAGACCTGAATGTTGGGAGTGGGAGGGAACAAGAAATGCAGAAAACCCAAGGCAGAAACCATGGTGGCATATCAGAGTGAGTCAGATGGGCGAAAGCTACAAAGGGAAGTATAGCCAGATCATGTAGGTTTGAATTTTAAGTGCGATTAAAAGTCATTGGAAGGTATTAAGCAGAAATTTCATAATGTCTGAAAAATCACTCCAGTGTATGTGGAAGATGCATTATAATTGAGCAAGAGAAGATTCAGGGAGCAGCTAGGATATTACATTAGTCCATGGATGAGATGGTGGTGGCTTGAACTAGAGCAGTAGCCTTGAAGGTGCATTTGTGGATTCAGAATGCAGCATTACAAATAAATATTACAAACAAATTTTAGTTGAACAGACAGGCATCTTACATAGGAAGGTACTACATTAGGCAAGTGCCCTTCTCCACAGGCCATTGTATGAAAGCATGCTATGATTGTGGCTAAGAGGATAGATTTATTCCATCTATAGATTCAATTTACAGGCAGTACTTGAGATTGGCACAGTCATCCTTCCAACACTTGCCTTAGTCACAAACAAGCCAAGACATTGAAAAAGGATCAGCACGATTCTATCATAATAGTCTAGAAACAGCAGAAATAGGCCTTCTACTGTTAATGAAGAAATGCAGTGACAATAATGACTCATCGATGCATGCAAGCTAGTGAAAGAAGTGTCAACTTCATACATCAAAAAGATTACTATCTTCTAATCAGAAAATTGAAAGGCAATGGAAAACCATTCAGTATCTTTCATTCCATTATCCAAGCAGGTGTCCAAAATACTTGTTGACAACCAGATCTATTTTTCTTAGAGAACTTAATGCTTCAGTATCCAAGAATTACATGTATAAGATGGTTAACCCTTTCATGCCAGGCTTGATTTCAGCCTGTTTGAATCAAAGAAATTAAGGTTCTTAATGGCCAGAATATAACACACCGATGCTTTGCTTTTTAAATGATAATTTATAGAACAGATGAAATTTTCCATTGCCATTGTACTAAATGGGATTGTATTTATAAGACTATTAAAGAAAATTACAATTATCTTTAGTAGCAATAAATGATTTTTTAAGAATTTTAACCTCCAGATCGTATTTTCCACTGAAGTTCAATTCCTCATGAAATGACAAACTATATTCATATGTAAGAAATAGGATTCATATTCAGAATCATAACCATGCAGAACTTATGATGTTTCTTTTTTCATAACAAACTCTATATTCCTGAGAATATACTTTTTTTATCTGTTGCTGTTTTCGGTCTCTAAAAATTTAACTCACAGGATAGATGTTGTTGTTGCTGTAGGGACATTATGAGTCAGAACTGACTTGATGGCAGTGAGTAAGGTAAGGATAGAGATAGAATATTTTAATTAATAATATTGAACAAACAATATTTCTGGCTTGAATCTTCTACATTTCAGCCAGAAATTAAAATTGGAACTAATACTGTAAAGAATGAGTAATTCCTCCCCAATTATTTTCTGAATTTTACAACACACAAAAAACAAACATATAGTTTTCAACGAGGGCTAGACAGCTGGTGGAATAATAAGGGTGGCTCTTTTCTTCTGTTGCTTTCACCATTATAAATATTTTTAAATGTATCTATATCATAATTACCTTCTGGAGGAGTCTGATTCTCTTTTCTATATTTAAACTCAACATACACAATGATACTTTTAAATAAAAAAGCGGTTAATAGTATTTTAAAATAATTCCCAAGCAGTAAGAGTCATAGTATTCATATGAGTAAAGCTGGGCTAATTTGCATTTCTTAATGTTCAAATAAGGAGCTCTGTGGTTCAACTGTTAAGCACTTTGCTACTAATCAGAAGGCTCCTAGTTCAAACCCACCCAGTGGCTCTGCAGAAGAAAAGAGTTGGTGATCTGCTCTTGTCAAGATTACAGCCTAGAAAACCCTATGAGGCAGTTCTACTCTGTCCTATTGAGTTGCTATGAATTGGAATCTACTCAGAGCACCCAACCACAACAACAACAATGTTCAAATATAAGAATAGAACCACGCCTCTTGACTGTTAGCCTAGTCTCTCAATTCTAAACACTTTTTAATTGATTTTGTGCTGCTTTGTAATTTACAGCAATCTGAAACCAAAACTCGTAGGTTTCACAGTAATCATAGTATCAAATTCAAAGTTAATTGTGGGAAAGAGAGCTCCTAAGTCCCTTAAAGAAATAAATGATAGGGTTTGTATTGAGCTAAATGTCTAGGGGACAGAGCTGCAGCCAAAATATTTTGAGACAGAATTTTCCACTTTTAAAGAATATATATTATCGATACTATGAGAAACAAATCCTAAACATTCCTTTTTAGGGTAAGTTATATTTTGATAAAATTTCAAATCTAGTGAGAAGTTCTAAGAATCATGTAAATAACTCCTGTATATTCTCAACCTAGACTGACCAAATGTTTACATTTGGCCTCATGTACTTAAATCATCCTATCTATCTCTCAATCAGCTTTTTCTGAACTATTTGAGAATAAGCTGTAGAAATTTTTCCTGTTGACCCCCAAATACGAAAAACAATATATGCTCTTATATGATCATATCTTTGCTTTAATAATAAATCATAATAAATAATAAATCATAAAAAATTATGATTTAATATAATTATCAACAAGGATTCAATACTATCATCTAACACATATTCCTTTTTCAAATTTCATCAGTTGTCCCAGTAATGAATAATGCCCTTTAAAGCTCTCTTCTCCATCCTCCAATTCCCCACCCCCCGTTCAGGGTCCAATCCATAATCGTGCATTCCATTTCCTTGTCACGCGTCTTCAGTGTACTTAAATCTTGAACTGATGCTGTTGAAAGCATTTAATGGTTCTTTTTGTTTTCATGAGATGTCATTGCTGCTAAATCTCAAAAATGTTGTATGAAAATATGTCTGTGGGACTCTTGTGTCTTCCTTAAACGTGCTGGCAAACTTGAAATTTTTTATTCAGGTGAGATGATCCATCACAAACCTGGCTGATTCAGATCTGTTGTGGGTAAGGTTTTTATTAATCCTGTAAAAGTTGGTCTCAGTCATCTTTTTAACATCGTTCAAACCTAAGAAACTCTCTTTTATTAATTTTTTGTTGGTGGTGGTGCAAATGGTTTATGCTTGACTGCTAACCTAAAGGTTGATGGCTTGAACCCACTCAGCAGTACCATGGAAGAAAAGGCCTGGCAATCTGCTTCTGTTAAGATGATAGCCAAGAAAACCCTATGGAGCAGTTCTACTCTGTAACTCTTGGGGTTGCCATGAGTTGGAAGAGACTCGACAACCACTAACAATGACAACTAGTATTTTAAACAAATTTAGAGCTGTTTTATTGTTTCCTAAGTTGTTTCCTTGTCCGTTAAATAAGCTAAGTAGGCATGGTTATGATTCACAAAGCTGGTCTTCACTATTCCTATTATTTCATTTTTAATTTGTACATGAAAGAAAGGTAAAAATATTGTGTCTTCATCTTTTCCTCTGAATTCTACCTCTAAAAATTGTATTCTTGTTCCCAGATTCATCTCTTCACCCCCTCTCTTTAAAGTAAAAGCTATTTTCTAAGAAATATTATTTTTACATATTAATTTCAGATACACTCGGTGTTCTTCAATCTGTTTAAAATATCCTATCAATTTTTTTAGTGACAATTTTATCAAAAATTCATATTTACTACAAAATTCTAATTTCGAACGCATTCCACTTAGAAGTCTTCAGGGTTTTCCCAGAACTTTTATCCAAATATAAGTCCTTAACTGCCACTTTTCCCCCAACAATTGAATTTTTCTTGGCAGAATAATGGAAACAAGAGAACGCTATTTGTTTATATCCGTAGCTGTAACTAGTGCAAAATATGTTGTTCTGGCCGAGTGTTGTTGTTGTTAGGAGCCGTTGAGTCTGTTCTGACTCATAATGATCCCATGTACAACAGAATGAAACACTGCCCAGTCCTGCGCCATCCTCACAATTATCATTATGCTTGAGCTCATTGATGCAGCTACTGTGTAAATCCATCTCATCCAGGGTCTTCCTCTTTTTCACTAGCCTTCTGCTCTACCAAGCATGTCCTTTTCCAGGGACTAGTCCCTCCTGATAACATGCCCAAAGTATGTGAGACAAAGTCTTGCCATCCTCGCTTCTAAGGAGCATTCTGACTGTACTTCTTCCAAGACAGATTTGTTTGTTCTTTTGGCAGTCCATGGTATAGCCAACACCATAATTCAAAGGCATCAATTCTTCTTCTGTATTCCTTTTTCACTGTCCAGCTTTCCCATGCATTTATGAGGTGATTGAAAACACTATGGCTTGGGTCAAGCACACCTCAGTCCTTAGAGCAAAATCTTTGCTTTTTAACGCTTTAAAGAGATCATTTGCAGCAGCTTTGCCCAATACAATGTATCATTTGATTACTTGACTGCTGCTTTCATGGGCCTTGATTGTGTATCCAAGTAAAATGAAATCCTTTCCAGCTTCAATCTTTTCTCTGTTCATCATGATGTTGCTTATTCGTCCACTGTGAGGATTTTGGTTTTCTTTATGTTGAGGTGTAATCCATACCGAAGGCTGTGGTCTTTGATTTTCATTAGTAAGTGCTTCAAGTCCTCTTCACATTCAGCAAGCAAGGTTGTGCTGTCTGCATACGGCAGTTTGTTAACGAGCCTTCCTCCAGTCCTGATGCCGCATTCTTCTTCATATAGTCCAGCTTCTCGGATTATTTTCTCAGCATACAGATTGAATAAGTATGGGAAAGGATACAACCCTGACGCACACCTTTCCTGAAAATTAAACCACGTAGTATTCCCTTGTTCTGTTTGAACAACTGCCTCTTGGTCTAAGTACAGTTTCCTTATGAGCACAATTAAGTGTTCTGGAATTCCCATACTTCTTAATGTTATTTGTGATTTGTTATGACCCACACAGTCAAATGTCTTTGCATAGTCAATAAAACATAGGTAAACATCAGAAAGATGTCTACCGGAAAGATATGCTGGCCATCCTCAAATATATATATTACTTAATTATATATATATTTAATTATTAAATATTACTTTCTTTTTTGTATTCATTCACATATTTTAAGAGTAATTAACAATCTCTTCATGCTCAGATTTAATATTTAGTATCCATAGATCAAACTCTTGTGAGTTGTCAATGACTAAAAACAGGCAGTAATATATTTAATCTTGGTACCAAACAACATGAACCATTGCTGAATATCTGGTTATATTTACCTATGGATTTGATTTCTATGTACCTTTTAAAACGCTCTAATAGCAACACAGACATATGAAGACATAGTTGAAGAAAACTTCTCATCATGACATCAATTATTGTATTTAATTAATGTGCTTATTTTTGTCCCCAATATTCTTGCATTGCTCTGCTATGGAGGGCATTTGTTGGATACGCTCCACTACCATTCTCTCTTTCTGATGGTATCGAATCATTTTTTGGAGGGGAGTCTATATGGCTCCAGGGATGCCAAAGACACATTCTAACTACCGATTATGCGACCTGAGCTACATCACTCAGTTAATTCCACCTCCTTGGACACAATGTGACGTTTAGGAGGTGGGCAGGTGGCATCGACCTGTGCAAAGAGAGACAATCTTGGGACATTTGCTGGAAATGCTGAAATAAGCACATACTTTTTCGCAATGAAACATGAGGAAGCATGTGTCATCATGGTATTACAAGGAGAGTCATCCATGGTGGCATGCTTGTACAGATAGACCAAGCCCCAACTAAAGAAGTCGTGCCTTTGGATTTTTTAGTTATATGACCAACACATTTTGTTTAATTTTTAAGCCACTTTGAGTTGGGTTTTCTATTCTAGCAAAGTATTCTGAGATAAGTACTCATGGTAGGAACACCTTTCCTAAATTATATTCCTCCATGCTAAGTAGTCCTATCACAACTGGGTCTTTGCATTTGCAAATGCTATTTGCTTTGTCAGAGTACTTTTTCCATTTTAGTTGTCCTAATTTTTAGTCCATTTGATGTCTCCTTTACTGTTTTATTTGGATTTCTTTTCAGAAGTTCTCAAAACCAGTTCAACCTTATTTATACTTGTAATTTTTAAGATTTCAATCACATAAAAATGTTTAAAAAGGCATGAAAACTCTCAGGAACAATTTTATGCACTTCCTTAAGTTCAACATAGTTGAGGGTATTTGTAGCAATGTGGAAGAATTCTAAACTTAATTTTTAAAAGATTCAGTAAACATTGCAAAAATGCATATAATTTCTGTAAATAGTTATTTACTTAGCTATTATTTGACACTATTAATCAGATCAATTAGTAGGTGTAAACATTTGATAGATATAACTAGGTATAAACAGAAGAGCAGGTTTGTCCATGATCACTGTGTTAATCAGTACATTGGCTAAAGCCATCAATAAAAACCACACCCAACTGAACTTGAGGAAGACATATCTAAGTATTTTACATATGTAGAATAATACACATATAAACTAATCTAAATATTGGAAAATGTTAATACCAATACTCTTTAAAACTTTAAGATTTGTTTTGAACTTTTGTCCTTTATTATTAAATTTTGGTGGAGACCCCTGAAGTGACATTTTATTATCTATGTTTATATTGGTATTAGCTATATATTGACTTAACTTTTGATGAAATATATCATTGTCTTACACATTTGTGCCCTTCATTAATAAGGCAGCCAAACTCTTACAATTTTTGTGAAAAACAACAGAATTTGTTTTGACATCCTTTTCATATGAATCAAAGTTTCTGTTAAAGAAATCATAACTAGCCAAAGCTAGAACACTAAATGATTGATGGAAAGTAAAATACGTATATAGCAAGTAATGCAAAGCTGTATAAATATCTCTGTACATAAGTAAATTTCTTTTGGTTGGTCAGCGAAACATTAGGTTATTAGGGACTACACAATGGTAGTGTCATCAAAGGTTGAATTATATCAAAGCAGGCTGACACTCAGGTGGTACACATATTCTTTTGCCCGTACAGGTACTGGTGTTAAAGTATTGAAATACATGCTCATGCATGTACCCTGGTCACTCTAACTTCTCCCCTGGACTGCCAAACTTTCTAGGGCCCTACTCCAACACTCTGGCCTAGGTCCATTTTGATTGGTAAATGTTCATGCTGTACCAGTTGTTAAATATTTTTATATTATGTTGGTACCAAAGTGCTGATAGTATTTTTCTAGGTTGGTGAAAGACCTGGCAATCTGCTTCCATAAGGTTACAGCCAAGAAAATCCTATGGGACAATTCTACTCTGTCACATGGGGGGCTATGAGTCAGAAGGGACTCAACAGCATCTAACAACAACAACAACAACATACTCTGTATTGATTTTTTTTTAAATAAAATTTTCATACTGTTTATGAGCATATAAGACCGCAACTTCAGGCTTATACTTGACTGAGATGATGTCTTGTACTTTTGACACTTCTGCCACATTACTGATATAAAAATTTTTTTGTTCCTCTCTGAAAGGTGTGGGGAGGTGAATGTGCCTCTCCCAAAATTCTCCCTCAAAAATGCTAGCCTACCCCTGTAATTGGGTATAGTGGGAGTTATCCCAAATCATTCCGACACCCATCTTACAAACAGGTAAAGTAACTTTCTTGATATTGCAGCTGGGTGATCCTGCCCTTTATATAAACAGTTACTGATTCATTCTCTGGAAAGAGCTCTGTTATTGCTGCCTTTGGAATGAAATCACTGGCTGCTCAGCTCACAGCAGAAGCCCTTGCCACTCCATCAATCTCACTTTACCAGTGACAGTAGAAACTTCAATCAATCCTGCCACCACTCCTCAAAGCCTCAAAATTCTGTCAGACTCCATTCTCCTTGCCTTTGCCATTTCATACCCCACGATTCTCTAGCTAAAAACCCTACTAGCCACTGAAGATTTTTAAGGTAGCAGAAGTTAAACGGATAGGGCAAAACATGCGGGGAAAGTAAGGTAGATGTGCTTAGTGAGGACTTTGGAAACATGTATCACTGGTTTCATGTATTATTAAATTGAATTTTTTAACATATAACTGCCCCCCCCCCTTTTAGTCTATTCAAATTCACATGTACGTCTATGTGGACCAGTCTCTTTAATACTGAAAACTCTTAGTTACTACCAAATAAAGAGGAACTTCTTCCCAACTCTAAAATTTTATGATTCTAAGTAAATATAGATTTTACTCCAAAAAAGAAATAAGTTAATCGCCATATTCTTTGGGTTGGTCGTGACATACTTTTATAGTAGATTAACACTGGAATATTTTGTTTCGGCAAATGTTAAAATCTTTTTGCATTATCTCAATACACAAGGACATACAGACATATTATAACTTGGGATAGTAGGGTGGGTAACGGCAAAAAATTAGCTTGGATAGTTAAGCAAATATGAATGAGCCACATGGGCATAGATACAGTATTGATGATGGTATCATAAACATAGGAGTTCCTTCTTGACCATCTGGGTGTTCGATGCTGTCAGTAATAGTAATAATAAAAAAACCAAACCAAACCCATTGCTGTCTAGTCAATTCCAACTCATAGTGACCCCATAGGACAGAGTAGAACTGTCCCATAGGGTTTCCAAGGAGTGGCTGGTGGATTCAAACTGCCGACCGTTCGGTTAGCAGCCGAGCTCTTAACCACTGCAACATCATGGCTCCGAATAGTAGTAATGTGGACTACAAATCATCTACTAAGAATGCCTGGGTTAATGCCCGTTTCTGAATAAAGACGTGAGAGAGGAGACTGCCAAACTTGGAAGAACACAGGAATTATTTCTGAAAGGAACCAGAATATATTTTGGGAAGAAAAAGTGAGCAATTAAGAAACAGAGTATCGGTTACCACTGGAGATGGCATAGGTTTTGGGGTGAGTAGGAATGGTTACTATGGAATCTGTTGAACTAGAATATCTGAGCAGAGCAGTTCAGCAGTCTAGCATTTCATAGGCCTGAGATTCCAAAACAGTAGCAGCTAATCCCCATTCAATTCATTTGAAATTTCATCCCTGCTTAATCCACCATCTATTCTGAAATGATTGTCATCAACATTGACATAACCAAACCAAACCACTGCCATCAAGTCAATTCCAACTCATAGAAAGATATAAATTATCCATGGGTATTCAGATCTGTATTCATATACAGTGTTTGCTGATTTCTGTTTTAAAGATGATTTAACTCCCTAAATTGGGTTTCAATTCAGAACAAGGGTATCCATAACATGATGCAGAACACCGTGTGCCAAGATCCAGAGGTGAAGCCTGAAAGGTCATTTGAGCAATACCATTATTAATTTTCAGTACATGTTTAAAGGAAATAAACAAATGGCAAATTATATCTTATTGGTATAACAATTCACAAGCAAGTTGACACACTTTTAAAAATCATGTTCTATGAGCTAAAGTTGTGTGTGTGTATGTAGTTTTTCAAGACCCCAGAAAGAAAAACGTGTTATCCTGTTTAATTGGCATAGAAATAAAGTTATTGTTTCTAAGTGTTTAAGATAAACTCCTGTGTTTCAAATGTATAGGGATTTACTTTGGCTTAATAATGAACTTCAGGATTTAATATTTCATTTCAAAAATAGTCTTTGAGACTAGAAGGAAAAAGACTAAAATATGTAGAAACATATTGTGGCCATATTACTCAACTATACAGAAATCATAATTGCTGACAAACTATAAACTTATTATTCAATACCAATTGTTTCTAGATTCCTCTTGGGCAGTTACACGGTTAACTATCTTGTTTGAAATTAAAACATGAGCAGAGAAGTTCTTGTTGGTGATTCATCTTTGAACACATTATGAGATGAGAATTAAATAGAAGCTTCTCAGTGTAAGAACAGGCTTTAAATACCAACAATTATAAAAATTCAAAATTATATTTGCCTTTCTAAGTAATCTTTTCCAGAAAGCTAAACCCAAGCTAAAACCAAAAAAAAACCCAAAACTTGACACGTACAAATTAGGATCAATCATTTTGCAATTAATCATACTATTTGTTTAGATTTTGAAGTGTTTTTATTCTACAAACTAAATATTGGTGGATTTGGGGGACAAAGAGAAGCTGGCTCACACTCTTCCCACCCCTAGCAATTATTTTTTTATACTACTTAGTTATGAAGTATATTTTAAAAAAGAAAACTTTTCAGTATGTTTTTTTCATTCCATTAACTGAATTATACATATAGATTATGATCCTTTGTAAAAATCTTGGGTTAGGATTTTTTTTTCTGATTAAAAATAAATTAGATGCTCATACCACCTTATACATGCATAGTATTTTATAATTTGAAAGCTCACTTTTTTATTATATTTTATTTTATTATTTTATTATTTTAGCCTCATGTCACCCCTTTGAGACCAAATAAGAAATTGTGGGCACTAGACTCCAGGTCTCCCATCTGTATTTTCTTCTGTTCAGATTACTTGACTTGCTTGAAGTTTATTTTCTGTTTTCCTCTTTACAGAATGGAATAGGCAAAACCTTACTTTTGAAAGATGCTATGAAATTAACACAGCACTCATTTTCTTATTAAAGTAGCATTTTATTAGAAAAAGTTAAATTCATTTTGAGTAATGATATATTGAATAACACAAAACAGTGATTTAAGATTTACAAATTGTTTGAATTATTACACACCAAACAAGTTTAGAAAATAAGAAAGAAAATGGTAGAATATTCAGAGATGACACTGAAGGCAAACACTGTCTAACGCTCCCACGCTGCTCTGCTTTTATCATCTGAGAAACTGCGTTTATAATCAGACTTTCAAAAGCAGTATAATATACGAATGATCTTTTGTGATTCAAGCACAATCTGACTCTACCTTATGTATCTCTGTTTCTAGACTCTTTCATGTTACTTACCCGTTGCCGTCGAGCCGATTCCAACTCATAGCGACCCTATAGGACAGAGTAGAACTGCCCCATAGGGTTTCCAAGAAGTGGCTGGTGGATTTGAACTGCTGACCTTTTGGTTAGCAGTCATAGCTCGTTTTAGCTCTTAAGCAATGCACCACCAGGGCAACTATTTAGCATAGTTGCCTTTTATTCTTGCGTATCTCTCAGTGTCCTTCTTTGCCTTAGGCATGTTGTGCCGGCTTCCCCCATATTGTGTATCGCCTTTCCCTTCACCAAAGTTAACATATATCTACTATCTAGTTAGTAGTTTTCCCTCCCTCCCCCTCCCATCCCTGGTAACCATTAAAGAATATTACTTTCTGTGTGTAACCCCTTTTTTAAAATTTTTTAGTTTTTCTTTATTGTTGGTGCTTAAGTGAAAGTTTACATTTCAGTTAGTCTCTTATACAAAAACTTATACATACATTGTTATGTGACCCTAATTGCTCTCCCTATACTGTGACAGCACACTCCTCCTTTCCACCCCT
>NW_004443948.1:17723484-17735004 GCF_000243295.1 Trichechus manatus latirostris | reverse complement strand
AGTGTTCCAGTCTCTCCACAACCTCTACAGCATTTATTATTTTGTGTTTTTTGGATTAATGCTAGCCTTGTTGGGGTGAGATGATATCTCATTGTCGTGTTGATCTGCATTTCTCTAATGGCTAATGATCGTGAGCATTTCTTCATGTGTCTGTTAGCTGCCTGGATATCTTTGGTGAAGTGCCTGTTCATATCCTTTGCCCGTTTTTTAACTGCGTTACTTGTCTTTTTGTTGTTGAGGTTTTGCAGTATCTTGTAGATTTTAGAGATTAGACACTGATCGGATTTTTTGTAGCTAAAATTTTTTTCCCAGTCTGTAGGTTGTCTTTTGACTCTTTGGTGAAGTCTTTGGATGAGCATAAGTGTTTGATTTTTAGGAGCTCCACTCATCTAGTCTCTCTTCTGGTGCTTGTGCTTTGTTACTTATGGTTCGTATTCTGTTTATGCTGTATTAGGGCTCTTAGCATTGTCCCTATTTTTTCTTCCGTGATCTTGATTGTTTTCAATTTTATATTTAGGTCTTTGATCCATTTTGAGTTAGTTTTTGTGCATGGTGTGAGTTATGGGCCTTGTTTCAGTTTTTTGCAGATGGATATCCAGTTATGCCAGCACCATTTGTTAAAGAGATTATCTTTTCCCCAATTAATGGACTTTGGGCCTTTGTCAAATATCAGCTGCTCATAGGTGGATGAATTTATGTCTGGATGTAAGCCCTTTTTTAAAAACCTTTTATAATAGTGGCCTGATACAATTTTTTTGCCTTTAATAATTGACTTCTTTCACTCAGCGTAATGTCTTCCAGGTTCATCCATGTTGTGAGATGTTTTGCAGATTCATCATTATTCTTTACTATTGCGTAGTATTCCATTATGTGTATATACCACAGTTTTTTTATCCATTCATCCAGTGATGGGCATTTAGGTTATTTCTATCTTTTTGCTATTGTGAATAATGCTGCAATGAACATGGGTGTGCATATGTCTATTCTTGTAACTGCTCTTATTTCTCTAGGATAGATACCTGGGAGTGGGATTGCTGGATCGAATGGTATGCCTATTTCTAGCTTTCTGAGGAAGCGCCATATCATTTTCCAAAATGGTTGTATCATGGTATTACTATTTCTAGCTTTTTAAAGAAGTGCCATACTGTTTTCCACAGTAGTGGTACCATTTTACATTCCCACCAGCAGTGTATAACAGTTCCAGTCTCCCCACAACCTTGCCAGCATTTGTGGTTTTCTGATTTTTGGATCAGTGCCATTTTTGCTGGGGTGAGATGGTTTCTCATCATAGTTTTGATTTGCATCTCTCTAATGGTCAATGATCACGAGCATCTCTTCATGTGTTTGTTAGCTGCCTTAATGTCTTCTTTGGTGTCTGTTCATGTCCTTTACCCATTTTTAAATTGGATTGTTTGTCTTTTTGTTGTTGAGATATTGAAGTTTTCTATCAATTTTAGAGATTAGACCCTTGTTGAATATTTTGTAGCCAAAAATGATTTCCCAATCTGAAGGTTCTCTTTTTACTCTTTTGGAGGAAGTCTTTTGATGAGCATAACTGTTTAATTTTTAGGAAGTCCCAGTTATCTGGTTTGTCTTCTGCTGTTTGTGCATTTTTAGTTATGTTTGGTATTCTGTTTATGCCATATATTAGGGCCCCTAGGGTTGTCCCTATTTTTTCCTCCATGTTCTTTATAGTTTTCGGGTTTTACATTTAGGTCTTTGATCCATTTTGAGTTAGATTTTGTGTATGGTGTGAGGTACGGATACAGTTTCGTTTTTCTGCAGACAGATATCCAGTTTTGCCAGCACCATTTGTTAAAGAGACTTTCTCTTCCCCATTTAATGAACTTTGACCCTTTGTTGAAGATCAGCTGTCCAAGGTGGATGGATTTACTTCTGGGTTCTGAATTCTGTTCCATTGGTCTACGTGTCTGTTGTTGTACCGGTACCAGGTTGTTTTGACTACCATGGCTGTATAGTAGGTTCTGAGATCAGGGAATGTGAGGCCTCTACTTTGTTCTTTGTCTTCAGAAATGCTTTACTTATCTGAGGCCTCTTTCCTTTCCATATAAAGTTGGTAATTAGTTTTTGCAACTCATTAAAGAAAGTTGTTGGAGTTTGGATAGGGATTCTATTGTACTTGTAGATCAATTTAGGTAGTATTGATATTTTCACTATGTTAAGTCTTCCCATCCATGAGTATGGTATGTTGTTTGATTTATGTAGGTCTCTTGGATTTGTTGTTTTCTTTGTATAAGTCTTGTACGTCCCTAGTTCGATTTATTCCTAATTATTTTATCTTTGGGGGGACTATTGTAAGTGATATTGTTTTTCTGATTTCCCTCTCAGAATTGTCTTTTTTAGTGTAGAGGAATCCAACTGATTGTTGTATGTTGATCTTGTACCCTGCCACTTTGCTGAATCCTTCTATTCCAATAGTTTTCTTGTGGAAACTCTGAGATTTTCCATGCATAGGGTCATATCATCTGCAAATACAGATAGTTTTATTTCTTCCTTACCAATTTGGATGACTTATATTTCCCTTTCTTGCCTTATTGCTCTAGCTAGGACTCTCAGTACAATATTGAATGAATAAGAGTGATATAGAGGGCATCCTTGTCTTGTTCTCATTCTCAAGGGGAATGCTTTCAGTCTCTCTCCATTGAGAATAAAATTAGCCATACGTTTTGTGTATATGCCCTTAATAATGCTGAAGAATTTTCCTTCTATTCCCATTTAGCTCAGAGTTTTTATCAGGAATGGGTGTTGGACTTTATCAAATGCTTTTTCTGCATCTATTGAGATGATGATGTGATTCTTTACCTTTGTTTTATTTATGTGGTGTATTATGTTGATTAGTCCTCTAATGTTGAACCATCCTTGCATAACTGGTATGAATCCCACTTGTCATGATGTATTTTTTTTTTTTTATATGCTGTTGAATTCTATTGGCTAGAATTTTTTTGAGAATTTTTGTGTCTACATTTATGACATATATTAGTCTATAATTTTCTTTTTTAGTGATGTCTTTGCCTGGCTCTGGTATCAGAGGTACGCTGTTTCATAAAATGAATTTGGGAGTATTCTTTTTCTATGTTCTGAAATAGTTTGAGTAGCATTGGTGTCAACCTTTACCTGAAATTTTGGTAGAATTCTCCATCGAAGCTGTCTGGACTAGGTCTTTTTTTTTTGTTATTGAGTGTTTTTATAATGACCTTTTCAATTTCTTCTTTTGTTATGGATCTGTTCAGATTTTCTACCTCAGTTTGTGTTAGTTTACGTAGGTAGTGAGTTTCTAGAAATTTTTCCAATTCTTCTGAGGTTTTCAAATTTGTTAGAGTGCAATTTTTCATAATACTGTCTTATGATCCTTTTAATTTCAGTTGTGTTTTACTTATTTATTTTTGTAATGTCACCCATCTCCTTTCTTATTTGGGTTATTTGCATCTTCTCGTTCTTTTCTTTTGTCATTTTGGCCAATTGTTTGTCGATTTTATCAATTCTTTCAAAGAACCAACTTCTAGTCTTGTTGATTCTTTCTATTATTTTTCTGTTTCACTTATTTCTGCTCTTGTCTTTGTTATTTCCTCTTCTGGTGGCTGTGGGATTCTTTTGCTTCTCTTTTCTATTTGTTTGAGTTGTAGGGTTAAGGAAATGACTTTGGTCCTTTCTCCTTTTTTGATGTGTGTGTTTATTGCTATAAATTGGCCTCTGAGCACTGCTTTTGTTGTGTCCCAAAGGTTTTGGTATATTGTGTGTTCATTCTTGTTTGATTCTAAGAGTTTTTAATATTTCATTTTCAATTTCTTGTATTACCCAGTGGTTTTTAAGCAAGGTGCTATTCAGTTTCCATGTATTTAGTTTTTTCCTTGTTCTTTCTGTTAATGATTTCTAATTTTATAGTGTTATGATCAGAGAATATGCTTTGTATTATTTTGCTATTTTTGAATTTATTGAGGCTTGCTTTGTGTCCTAATATATGGTCTATTTTGGAGAATGATTCATGTGCATTGGAGAAGAATGTGTACTGTGCTGCTGTTGGGGGGAGTGTTCTGTATATGCCTATGAGGTCAGGTTGGTTGATTGGGTTGTTTAGTTCTTCTATATCTCTGTTGAGTTTCTTTCTGGTTGTTCTGTCCTTTATTGAAAGTGATGTGTTAAAGTCTTCTACTGTTCTTGTGGAATTGTGTATTTCTCTTTTCAATACTGTTAGGGTTTGTTTGATGTATTTTGGAGCTCTGTTTGTGGTGCATAAATATTTATTATGGTCATGTCCTCTTGGTGAATTGACCCTTTAATCATTATGTAGTGCCCTTCCTTGTCTCTTAAATGCTGGATTTTGCCTTAAAGTCTATTATATCAATGATTAATATTGCCACTCCTGCACTTTTTTGGTAACTGTTTGTGGATATATTTTTTTCCTTTGTTTGAGTTTTAGTTTATTATTATCTTTATGTCTAAGGTGTGTCTCTTGAAGGCAATCTGTTGATGCATCATGTTTTTTATCCATTTTGCCACTCTTTTTTTCTTGACAGGTGCATTTAAACCGTTAACATTCAGTGTGATTATTGATAGGTATAAATTTACTGCTGTCGTTTTGTTGGTTTGTGTTTGTGTGTGTGTCCATGTGGTGTTGATGCTGTCTTTGTTCTACTTTTCTGTACTGCATTTTCTTTGTTTATGGATTTTCTTCTTTGTCATTGATTTTGTGTTTACAGAGTCTTTATAATTTTCTTCTTTTTTATTTTGGTAAGTAGGTTTGTTAGTTTTCTTTGCGGTTATCCTGAAATTTACTTATATCTTCCTAAGTTTAAAACAGTCTGCCTTGACTTCCTTTCCATAAGGAAATTCTATAACTACACCATTTAGTCCCCCTTTTTATTTTGAAGTTGTCATTTTTTACAGATTGATGTCTCTGGTTCCCTGTTTTCATTCTTGTAGCTTTTTCTTGTTTTCAAGAATTCTTTATCTAGGTTAGTATCTGGGTGATGCTGTCATGTGTCTTAATCTCAGGTTGTTTTCTGATGTTGGTTCTCTGTCTGAAGGACTCCCTTTAATACTTCTTGTGTGGTTGATATAGTATTTACAAATTCTGTTAGTTTCTGTTTATCTGGGAAAGTCCTAGTTTCACCATTGTATTTAGAGACAATTTTGCTGGACTTATAATTCTTGGTTAGCATTTTTTTTTTTTCTTTCAGGGTTGTATGTATGTCATCCCATTGCCTTCTTGCCAGCATGTTTTCTGCTGAGGAACCTGAGCTTAGTTTTATTGGTTCTCCTTTCTAGGCAACAGTTCGTTTTTCCCAAGCTGCTCTCAGGGTTATTTCTTTGTCTTTGGTTTTGTAAAGTTTTATTATGATATGTCTTGTTGACTTTCTTTTGGGATCTATCTTGTTTGGGGTTCGTTAAGCTTCTTAGAGGGATATCTTCTTGTGTTTCATGATATTAAGTTTTCTGCTAACAGATCTTAAAATATTCTCTCTGCTTTTTTTTGTCTCCTCCTGTTCTGGGATTCCAATCACACATAAATTATTTCTCTTGATAGTGTCCCGCGTAACTTTTCCTTTATCTTCAGTCTTTTTTCTGATTGTTTCTCAAACAAATTAGTGTCAAGGGATTTATCCTCTATTTTGTTGATCTTGTCTTCCATTGATTCAATTCTACTCTTATATCCTTCCAGTGAGTTATCTATCTCTGAAATTGCATAGTTAATCTTCTGGATTTCTAGCTGCTGTTTTTGTATGGTTTCTAATTGTCTATTTATTTTGTCATTTTTTTCTTGTATTGTTTTCCTGAATTCTTCTAGAGTTTTGTCTGTGTTTTCTCTTATCTCTTTCTTGATCTCTTGGAGGATCCTATACATAAGTCATTTGAATTCCTTATCAGGTAGTTCCATTACCATTTCTTCCTTAAGAAGGTTTTCTGGTTCTTTATTTTGGTCACTTGCTTGAGATATCTTGCCCTGCTTCTTTATGTGATTTGGTATTGTCTGGAGTCCTGGTGGCACAGTGATTAAGAGCTCAGCTGCAAACCAAAAGGCTGGCAGTTCGAATCCACCAACTGCTTCTTGGAAACCCTATGGGACAGTTCTACTCTGTCCTATAGGGTTGCTATGAGTCAGAACTGACTTGACGACAATGGGTTGACTCTGAGACATTAAGGTGTTATAATTAATTTATTGTATGCTTGTTTGCAGAGTTCTGATTTTTTGTTTGTTTTGTTTTGATATATCTGGGTGGGTGGGGTTGGCATGCTACACTGGTCACTAGTCTGGTGGCACTGGAGCACTCACCACCTGGCTCCAGGTGCGTGGGGCAGCGGCTGGTAGTGTGGGCTCTGTTTGCTGGTCTTGCGGGGTGGATGAAGACAGACTGGGCAGACATTGGCTGCAGTCTCTTGTTGGTCCAGTGGCATGGGAGAAGGTAATTATATTCTATGAGTGGGCAGGGTGTCGGGTGTGGTGTGTGGCAGGGGAGAGGGGACACGGGATTCTGCTCTCCTATCCGTGCTTTGGTGGGAAGGGTTGCTGGAGTGGTCTAGTACTGTCTGGAGTGGCAGGTTGGTGGGTGGTGGGCAGGGTCCTGGGGCGGCCCTGTGCTGCTCATGGGGGTGGTGTGGCAGTTGGGTGGTGGAGTCTTGTGGGCAGGGTTGCCACGGATGTTCTACACTGCTTGCGCGAGCAGGATGGGGAGTAGGGCTCTGCCACTCGGAGCTCTGCAACTGCCACTGCTTGGTGGGCTGGCAAGGGGAGTTGGTGGAAGATGTTGGGTGGAAGGGAAAAGGAGGATGCTCAGACTGTGTCCTTGGTGTCTGGGGCTGCAGGGATGGGGGCGGGGGTTGTGTCTCTAATCACCAGAAGTATAGGGACGGGGGAGCACACTCCTCAGTTCACTGTGCAGCGGTGCCTGCTTGCGTCTTGTTGGCTGCCGTCAGCAATCTGCATCTGGCCCCAATCAAGTGCAAGGAAGAGCAGGCTGCCCATGATGTGGTCAGGTGGGACATCTCCTGCTAACACTTTGTGGATCTATCACTCTGTGTGCACCATTTACTCCAGTGGTCAGGGTCTCCACTGGTGAGCCACCTTGTATCTGGGTCCTGGCTCCTTCCTCACTCCATGGATGCCGGGATCCTGAGAGTTCTTGCCCTTCCTCCTGCATCTTTCCTCCCTAGGTCCTGTTCATATCCTGCTCACCCCGCTTCACTCTGTGTATGTCAATGCAGTTTCTCTCCCTCCTGTTGGGAATTTTGTGAAGTTGCTGTTCTGTGATCCTCACCCAAGATCTCTGTTGGCTTTGTCTCAAGACGGCCACGCTATGCCAGGTCAGACTTCAGGGACCCTCTGCTTCATATTTCTTTTTATTTGCTCTTTTTGATCAGTTTCTTCTTCTAACCAGTGTCCAAACTAATTTTTTAACCTTTCATTTGATGTTCAGGGTTCCGGGATTGTCATCTGTATCTGTTTCTCTTGGTTTCTCAGGTCTTTTCTGTAGAGGGACCACAGGATGTGTCTGACTAAGCTGCCATTTTGGCCTCCCTACTAACTCAATAGTTTGATTTCCTGACTTCCTGATTCTAGCACAGGTAGTCATTTCCTTGTTGGGTCAGTCTTGGAGGCCAATCCTAGATTTCAATTCTCCAACTCTTGCAAATATTTTGTGGCCACATAATTCATTGATTTGACTCCTTTCTTTCTTAAAGTACCTAGAGTGATTTCCACTTCCTGAACTGAATCCTGACTAATACTGCAAATTATAAAGCAATAGGAAAATCCAATAGCTAACTGGCTGAATGTTTCAATTTTCTTCTGAATTTTTCAACTTACGTGTCCATAAGCAAAGTTCTAAAATTGAGATTTTAAAATATTGAACAAACTTTTCCCACGTTACATAAAAGTGTCCTTTATTTTTAAATTAGATATTTATTAATCATAACAGCAGTCTGTCTTCTTCCTCATCACTCATATCGGAACTCTCATCTTCTTTTGCTCAAAAAGTTGTCTTTAATTTCCTTCTTGTTTGGGAGTCACTAAAATCTTTGCTCTTAATGATTTATGGAGTAATTCTCATTCCTAGCTAGAGTTGTAATTTTTTTCCACTTTCATGTTAATAAATCCAGGGAATAAAACAGAGAGAATGGTTTATAAATTATTCTTGACATGCTACTAGGCTGACCTTTTATCAACCTACACATTCTTAACAGGGTAAGGATTCTCAGATGACAACATACAAGGACAATGAAGGTGGGAACGATTGTTAACCTGCTCATTTGAGAGCTGGATTAAAAGACACTGCTACCAACCTTATAAATGTAGCACCACATAAGACAAAACAGATCATTAAGGGTATTAGTCACTTCACAAATACAGACGACATACGGATAATTTAAACTGAATGTATTCCAAGGCACCTTGGTATGTTTCTGGTCATTAGGTTATGGCTGGTGATTATGTCAATATGTATCATTTGTTGAAGAAGAATCCATCAACACTGCCATTAAGTATGTTCAATATACCAGATGATGGTCTATGACAATTTCTTCAAGGTGACATGAAAACATTCCGTGAAACTGTGTTTTGCTTCCTCCAACACTAATATGATAGAAAGTATTTTCATTAGTAAAATAACAAGATAAACAGACATTTGATAGACTTTTGAGTATAGAGATAAGTGAAAGTTAAGGACACATCTGAATTTGCTGATGATTTTTTGTGAAATATACTAAAAACTGTAGCACAGAGGTATAAAAAGCAGAAAGAAATGTTAATGTAGAAGAAAAATTGTAGATTACTGTACATCTTTAATCTGGTTATCTGCTTAACCAGAGTTTGGATGAGGTCAAAGGAGTTTGAAGATAAGCTGAAGACGGATTTTAAATGCTCTTTTTTTCTCCAAAGCAAGCTAGGACACAATACATAAGGTACCACAATGCCAGTATTTTGGGTGTTTAATTTAAGAAATGTTTAAATACTGTTATAAATATCAGTTTTTCATTAAGCATTGTTAGAATTAATTAAATGATAATACAGCACTAAAGATTTAATGCCTTTGATGTACAAATTTGTAAAACATTTATAAATGGGCACTTGCTTTTATAAAGCATTTATAAAATTACTATAAAACTTAAATTTGATAACAGAATCAATAAATATGCATTATTATTCTAAAATAAATGATAAGCAGGTAAGATTAATTGAAGCAAAATTTTAATTAAAAATAAAGTGAATAGTACATAAAATGAGGAAAATATAATTGTGATATATTAAAAATTGAATGTTAGTGATTTTTTAACCGACATAAATCATGTCATAGTTGAGTCATAAGAATACTTTTGTGAAAAAATGTCAAGCTGCTAATAAAACTTTTCTGACTTTAAACCAGTTGAAGTGGGGGAGAGCTATAATGAGTTTGTTTTCAGCTGATTCAACATATTTTCCTCTGTCACTGTCTTCAAACAGTCTAGTATGTCATTCAATAACTTGATAAAGTGCTTTCTGAACACTTTAGCAGTTGCATCTTTATAAGGCCTGAATATGGTTGCTTACTGATATTTACACATGTGCTCTTTTCCTAGACATGCTGACTGGCCCACGGTTTCTCTTTTTACGCAAATTAAATGAATCCTGGACTTGAAATGCATCCCCCAAACTTAAACAATTCTAAGGTCAGATTTAAAAATATCCTAAAGTAATATTACATTGACAAAACAATTGATGTTGTAGTAATAAGGGTAGAGCAATTTATTAGAAGACTGCAAAGCAGAATTGCAAACACAGCGTGTGTAAGCCACACAGCACAAAAATCCCACTAGTTTGCAGAGACAGAGGAAGATCTGAGGGATTAAATTAAGAGGATGTTTAAAAAGTCAAGAGAGCAAAGACCGAAAACAAAAAAATTCCTGACAATTTAATCCTCAATGTGGTGGCAGCAATGTGAAAGGAATTTAGGATGCGATGGAAGAGGGAGACAGACAAGGGACTACTTTTGGCTTGGTTTATGTAATTACCTCATTTTAATAATAGTGCCCACTGTTATCTAGTGGATTCTGACTCATAGCGACCCCATAGTTTCCAAGGCTGTAAATCTCTATGGAAGCAGACTGCCACATCTTTCTCCAGCGGAGCCACTGGTGGTTTCGAACTGTCGACCTTTTGGTTAGCAATCCAGGGCTTTCACCACTGCAGGACTCGTTCAATAATAGTGGTAGCTAAAAATTTTGAATGCTTTGTTATTCAATATCACAGATACTGTGCACCTAGCTCTACACAAATCACCATGTTTGATCTTTACAACAACTCTATGGAAGCGAGTACTATTATAATCATCCTTTTATTGGGGCTTAAAGATGTTAAGAAATTTGCCCAAGGTCACACTGCTTGTCACTAGTGACACTGGGGAAAAGAAGAAACAGATTTGACTGTAAAGCTTAGTTATAAAGTCTACTCTCGAGCTTCACCCCTAATCTCTTCATTGTACTGATATTTCTGCAAGTGATATTTCTCCTTATCTAGTTAGGTTTAACAGCTAAGAGCTTATATGCCTTTCAGCATTAAGGGAAAAAAAAAAATCCATAGTAGCTTATATGCCTTTCAGCATTAAGGGAAAAAAAAAAATCCATAGTAGCAATGGAAAATGGTTTAAGTCTATTTGTGGTAATAATCCAAACAAAAATCCTAGTTCAACGCACTAAACTTTGAAAAAGGCTTTTAAAGAAGCTTCTGTGTCCTTTGCAAAGGATAAACCCTGCCAATGATTAACGCTCATTAGTGCCTTCAGCACCATTTAATCATTTGTTGAGGCCTAGAGTTATCTCTACCTAGTATTCTCTCTCTTTTTTTCATTTAATTTTGTAAAATATACTTTTAAAAAGTTTGGCATTTTTATCATTTTTAGGTGTACAATTCAGTGACGATTACATTCACCACGTTGTGTTACCACCACCACCATCCATTTCCAAAACTTTCATCACCTCTCAAAGAAGCTCAGTGCTCCTTCAGCAATAACTCCCATTCTCCCTCCC
Organism: Trichechus manatus latirostris; assembly: GCF_000243295.1. Lineage (NCBI taxonomy): Eukaryota > Metazoa > Chordata > Mammalia > Sirenia > Trichechidae > Trichechus > Trichechus manatus. The sequence goes on along the minus strand of NW_004443948.1, from coordinate 17,723,988 downwards.
CCCAGTCCCTGGTAACCATTAATAAACTTTTGTCTATGCATTTGCCTATCTAGAGATTGCATATAAGTGGGATCATGCAATATTTGCCCTTTTGCGTCTGACTTACTTCACTCAGCATGATGTTTGGATAGTAGAGTTCAGGCCAAGAATATGAAGGGCAGGGTTTGGATCAAAGAGTACACTGTGTGTAGAGAATTGAAAAACAATAAAAGCAACTAAAGACAGTCTGCTTTTTATTATTACCAAACATCACATCCGTAAACAATGTCAATGATAAAATACTCTTGCCAGAGAAAGGTCTTCTGTTGGTCTAAGTTCTAAAAAATTGTTGGGGTTACTATCGAGTTTTTTTTTCTGGTTGCCAAAGGAAATTTATTATTATTATTATTATTTTATTGTAGTTCAGGTGAAGCCTTACGGAACAAATAGTTTCTCATGAAACAGTAGTACACATATTGTTTTATGACATTGGTTAACAACCCCACAACATGTCAACCCTCTCCC
>NW_004443948.1:17707060-17718856 GCF_000243295.1 Trichechus manatus latirostris | reverse complement strand
ATTCACATCTTTGTTTCTAAGTGTGTCTCTTGTAGACAGCATATTGATGGATCCTGTTTTCTTACCCATTCTGTCACTCTCTGTCTCTTTATGGGTGCACTGAGTCCATTTACATTCAGTGTAATTATTGATAGATGTGAGTTTGTTGCTGTCATTTTGTAGTGCTTTTTTTTGTGGTGCTGACGTTTTCTTTGTTGTTCTTACTCTCCTGTGCTGTGTTACTTTTGTTTGTGGATTTTTTTTTTTTTTAATTTCTTTTGTTTTTGTAGGTTTTGTTTTTGATGAGACTTTAAGTTTTTCTTCTTTATTTTTATGAGTATGTTTGTTAACTTTTTCTGTGTTTACCATGAATTTTACCGTTATCTTCCTAAGTTTTGAAGCCGTCTATTATTACTTGTTATCGCCTTGCCTTCCTCTCCATTAGAAGGTTCTATACCTACACCGTTTATTCCCTCTTTTATGGTTCTGATGTTGTTGTCATTTACAGATTAACTGCTTTGATTCCCTGTTGTATTTCTTTTGGTTTTGGATAGTCCTTGAGAGTTCATTTCCTAGATTGGTATCTGGCTGGTACGATCCGTTATTCTAGATTAAGCCCATGAGCTGAAGTTGTTTGTTCTCAGATCAAAAGACTCCCTTTAATAATTCTTGTAGGTTTGGTTTGGCTTTTACATATTCCCTTAGTTTCTGTTTATCTGGAAATGACCTAATTTCACCATAATATTTGAACGATAGTTTTGCAGGATATATTATTTTTGGCTGGCAATTTTTTTCTTTCAAGATTTTATATACGTCATCCCATTGCCTTCTTGCCTGCATGGTTTCTGCCAAATAATCTGAGCTTAGTCTTATTGTTTCTCCACTGTATGTGACTTCTTGTTTTTCATGAGCTGCTCTCAGGGTTCTTTGTTTGTCTTTGGTTTTTGCGAGTGTGATTATGATATGCCTTGCTGATTTTCTGCTGGGGTGTACCCTATATGGGGTTTGTTGAGCTTCTTGGATGGTCAGCTTTTCATCTTTCATGATATTGGGGAAGTTTTCTGTCAGCAGTTCTTCAATGATCATCTCTCTGTTTTCTGTTTTCTCCCCCTGTTCTGGAACTCCAATCACTTGAAAATTTTTGCTTTTGACTGTATCCCACATAACTCTCAGGGTCTCTTCATTTTCCTTTGTTCTTTTTTCTGAGTTTTCCTCAAACAGAGTTGTATCCAAGTGTGTGTCTTCAATTCCACTGATCCTGTCTTCCACCATTTCCAATCTGCTTCTCAGCCCTAGTGCCTTTTATTCCACTGGAAAGTCATCTGGTATTTTATTTTCAACGTCTAGTGGAACCATCCTGTCCTGTTTTTGTAAATGTTTTGATATTGTCTGGTCTCCGGGGCATTCAGTAGTTATTTTCTTCATTTATTGATGGTAGATTTGTTCGTTTTTTTTTTTTTTTTTAATTTGGCTATGTCTGAGCAGTCAGGCTGTGTGTTCTTTGCTGTTTGCTCGTCTGTGGGCACAATACTTTTTGCCTCCTTCTCCAATTGGCAGGGTCAGTCACTCAGATATGATACGGCAGGGCAGGTGTAGCTGAAGAGGAGTTACTGGGACAGGTTGATTGTGGCACTTACTACAGCCACCACGGCGGGTTGGTAATCAGTGCATGGCAGATTCCAGTAGGTTGTGCCTATGCTGCTTGGTGGTGTGATGTTAAGAACACGGTGCAGGGAGGCAGGATGTAGTGGGGAGATTGTTATGCATGGAGCTAAGATGGATATGGGAGAGAGGGGAGAGGAACAGGGGCCAAAAACATACAAGAAACAAAGAAGAATGCTAGGGGAACTTGCCACTGGAGTGGAGAGATGAGAGACTATGAAATGGAGAGAAACAAAAAGGGTAAGAGGAGGGGAAAAAAAAGAAAAGAAAAGAAAGAATAAATAAAAATGGGAAAGGGAAAAGAACAGCAAAGTTCCCAGGGATCCCACCAGTGGGGCTATGAGGTGTGGGGAAGTTGTTCTCAGGTGTTGCAGTACAGCCTGGCTAGAAGGCATAGAGGTATACAATGCCAGGTATTCAGGGAACAGAAAGAGAAGGACGCTATAGAGAGATGAGAAACTGAGTAATGAAGATAGACAAAATGGGAAAAAGAGAGAAAAGAAAACAAAACAAATTTTAAAAAAAAGAACAATAAAAGCCCCCCAAAAAACAGGAAAAGAAGAAAAAAAACCAAGGAAAAAAGAAATGCTCTCAGGGATCCCTCTGCACGTCTGTGCAAGCTGAGGGGGTAGGTCCCAAGCCACGCAGCACCGCCTGGCCAGAATGGGCTCCCAACTCAAGAAAAGGAAAAGAAAACAAACCAACAGTTCAAAACAAACAAACGAACAAAAGCCCCGGGATCCCACCAGCACAGCAACCCAGACCGGGAAGCAGGTTACACTCAAATGGAGCTCTGCAGCCCCTCAGGAAGAAGCAAAGATGGCGCACGGAGCCAGGTATTTGAGCAAAAGGAGGAGGAGGTGGTGACAGGTAAGGAAGAAATCAAAAGAAGCGGAAAAAAGCAACACCAGCAGTCAACAAATGTTACTCAGAGAGCCAGACCATGCGGGTGGGTGGAATCCAAGCAGCCGGTGCTTCCCGGACAAGAGACTGTAGCCGCGGGAAGCAGAGGAGGCCAAGTGGGGGTGAGGAAGGGTGGGGGTTGGGAAAGTGTATATTGCAAATTACTGGTTGTTTTGTCTCCCGCTGGAAACTCCGTGAGGCTGCTTTCTCATACCCCCTGTTTGCTGGTCTCCGATAGGAGTCCAAGATGGCGGTTCCACACTGCGTTAGCTGTTAGGGGACCTCTGCATGAATCTCTCCTTGCTCTCCATTCTCTGTCAGTTTTATCACTCCATTTGGTGCTTGGCTGAGTTGTTTATCTCTTCATTTGATGCTTTAGGGTTTCAGGATTGTTGTTTTCTGTGTTCAGCTTAGTTTTTTGGATCTTTGCTATGGAAGAACGGTGTGGTGTTTCTGCCTAGAGCGTTATTTTGCCAGAAGTCCTCTACTATTGAGTTTTAATAACACGCATGGAAGTATAGGAGCCCTGGTGGCACAGTGGTTAAGTGCTCCACTGCTAACCAAAAGGTTGGCAGTTCAAACTCATCGGCTGTTGCGCAAAAGAAAGATGTGACACTCTGCTTCCATAAAAATTTACAGCCCTGGAAATCTTGTGAGGCAGTTCTACTCTGTCCTACAGGGTCACTATGACTCAGAATTGACTTGTCAACAACATTTTTTTTTTTTTAATGCAAGCTTCAAATTGGCACTTTTTCCATCTTTCTTTTCCTTTAATGAGGAGGAAGTTGGTACAGTGGTACAGTTCTCTCCTATGCAGAAGACCTGGTTTGATTCTCATAAGCAGTCACCACCCATCTGTCAATGGAAGTTTGTGTGTTGCTATGATGCTGAACAGTTTTCTGCAGAGCCTCTAGACTAATACAGATTATGAAGAAAGGCCTGGCAATCTACTTTCAAAAATCTGCTGGTGAAAACCCTCTATATCACAATGATCTGATTTGCAACAGATCATGGAGATGGTGCAAATAACAACAGCATCCTTTATTGTATTCTATATAGCAGTTACTTTGGAAAATTCTCAGTGATATAGTGCCTCCCCTCCCCACACCACCCACACACACTCCACACTGAATCAGCTACACAAGTTCATTCCAGTAGTAAGTTTTTAAAGAATCAGTATCACCTGAGATTTCTTTGGGTGCAATTTCTGTCTCCAACCCCTGTGGTAGCACATATTCTTCAGTTTAAGTAGTCAATTCAAGATAAATAAGGATAGCATATTGTAAAGATAAAGAAATAGAACCCAATTTACTTTAATTCTAACATTCTATGTGATTACCAGGAGTTTCTACTTGCATTTCAAAATGTGAAATAATGGAAAGATATGAACCGCAAACTATATTTGTTTGGTAAGTGCATATTTTAGTTTATTCATTAAACATTTTCCTAAATTTAAATAATATGACTAAAATTAAAATTTATTCTTTTTGATTTTTAATTGTTTTAAAACTAAAGAATAAATCAAGAGAACAGAAACTGTAATTTTATTATTCATTATAGTTTCCACCTTTTCTCAAAATATACATTAGGGTAAAACTATTGATTCATTGCCTTTTTCCTTTTTTGTACTGTGTAATTTTTGTTATTTTTTTAAACTAGCATATTGGGAAATGTCCAGTAAAAGAAAAAAAAGTCACTGTTTGCATTTCTTTTCTGGTCATTATTATGGGCTCAGGCAGTCATTAAAAGTTTCCAAAACATTTATTGAGCACTTATCATATGGAAGATACTGTGTGACACTAAGAAGCTAGAATTCTGGTTCCTTGACAGCTGGAACTGTATCTTAACTATTCCCTTATCCACTTCCTTAGTAAATGTAGTTAAGGAATATAATATTGTCCTTGTCTTTTTGGTGCCATTGGAGAAGGTAAATATGTACAAATAACTATGATAACATAAATTATTTTAGTATTGCAGGCAAATGACATAGGGTTTCAGAAGAGAAAAAAAAGACAGGTATCAGTAATCGAGGGAATCATAAAGTATGTCATGGATGGTTTTTAAACTGCATCTGGAAGAACTTACAGTTTACATTGAAGGAAAAAGTTTTAATGGGGCAAAGATAGTATGGGTGTAAACGTATTGAGTGACAGATGACTCTTCAGTCCTGGCTATTAATAAGGTTCTATGGATTTCCTCTGTCAGTCAGATATTTTAAGTGCGAGCTACATGAAATTTTAGCTAGAACCTGAAAACATTCTTGACATACCTTAAATAATTGGATGATTTATTCCGTATTCATTCATGTGGAAAGTATGGAATATAATAGAACTTAGTTTTAAATGGACAACACTGTGACATGGAAATTTTATTAGAGTGGTTCTAGCTTATTCTATCATTGTCTATATAAAAATGTGCAGAACTTCATTCTCCCATAGGGAAGATCCTATGTAAAGGAGATCAGGGATTTAGAGGAGAAAAGCCTTCCAAGAGCTAGGGATATTATAAACTCTTCGTAATACTCTAAATGTTTCCCAATGAGAAGAGATGGTTGCAACCTCTGCTGAATGCAGCTGAGACTGTATGGGCAACATAAAGTTTCTAGTTCACATTCCTTTTGCGATCCGGAATCTGGGCCTATATTGTTAAATCATAATAGCAGTGTAGTTAAATTTGATTCTGGGGAACACATTTACCCTGTTATGCTTAAATATCCAGTTAATCTTTTTTAATTAGTGTATTCTCTCCAAGCAAGGCTGAATATCAAATTTTATATATAATATTCTTCATTCTGTTAAATTGTTATGATTAACAACCAATTTATATTTTAGAATTCAATTTGTAATTATTTTTCTATTATTATTATTTTATTCCTGGATGCTATAATTATTCCACCACGTATCTGTCACTTTGTCATATTGTGGTGGCTTGCATGTTGCTGTGGTAGTGGAAGTTTTGCCACTCGTATTTCAAATACCAAGAGGGTCACCCTTGGTGGATAGGTTTCAGCTGAGCTTCCAGACTAAGACAGACTAGGAAGAAGGACCTGGTAGTCTACATCTGAAAAAACTGGCCACTGAAAATCTTATGAATAGCAGTGAAACATTGTCTGATATAGTGCCAGAAGATGAACCCCTCACGTTGAAAGGCACTCAAAATATGACTAGGGAAGAGCTGCCTCCTCAAAGTCAATGACATGGATGGAATCAAGTTTCAGGACTTTCATTTGCCGATGTGGCATGACTCAAAATGAGAAGAAAGAGCTGCAAACATCCGTAAATAATCGGAATGTGGAATGTACAAAGTATGAATCTAGGAAAACTGGAAGTCGTCAGAAATGAAATGGAGCTCATAAAGATCAATGTCCTAGGCATTAGTGAGATGAAATGGACTGGTATTGGCTATTTTGAATCAGACTGTCATATGGTCTATTATACTGGGACTGGCAAATTGAAGAGGAATGGCCTTGTGCTCATCGTCAAAAAGGACATTTCAAGATCTATCCTGAAGTACAATGCTGTCAGTGATAGGATAATATCCATACACCTATAAGGAAGACCAGTTAATACAACTATTATTCAAATTTGCACACCAACCACTAAAGGCCGAAGATGAAGAAATTGAAGATTTTTACCATCTTCTGCAGTCTGAAATTGGTCAAACATGCAATCAAGATGCATTGATAATTACTGCTGTCTGGAAAGCAAAAGTTGAAAACAAAGAAGAAACATTGGTAGTTGGAAATACGGCCTTGGTGATGGAAACAATGCTGGAGATCACATGATAGAATTTTGCAACACCAACGACTTTTTCATTGCAAATACCTTTTTTCAACAACATCAACAGTGACTGTGCATGTGCACCTTTCCAGATGGAATACACAGGAATCAAATTGACTCCATCTGTGAAAAGAGATGATGGAAAAGCTCAATATCGTCAGTCAGAACAAGGTTAGGGGCCAACTGTGGAACAGATCATCAATTGCTCATATGCAAGTTCAAGTTGAAGCTGAAGAAAATTAAAACAAAGTACAACCTTGAATACATCCCACTTGAATTTAGAGACCATCTCAAGAATAGATTTGACCCACTAAACACTAATGACCAAAGACAAGATGAGTTGTGGAATGACATCAAGGACATCATACATGAAGAAAGCAAGAGGTCATCAAAAAGACAAGAAAGAAAGAAAAGACTAAAATGGATGTAAGAAGAGACTTTGAAAATTGCTCTTGAATTTAGAGTAGCTAAAGCAAAAGGAAGAAATGATGAAGTAAAAGAGCTGAACAGAAGATTTCAAAGGTCAGCTTGAGAAGACAAAGTAAAGTATTATGACATGTGCAAAGACCTGGAGATAGAAAACCTAAAGGGAAGAACATGCTCAGCATTTCTCAAGTCGAAAGAACGGAAGAAAAAATTCAAGCCTCAAGTTGCAATATTGAAGGATTCTATGCAGAAAATATTAAATGATGCAGGAAGCAAGCATCAAAAACAGATGGAAGCAATACACAGAGTCACTGTACCAAAAAGAATTTTGGTTGACATTCAACCATTTCAGGAGGTAGCATATAATCAAGGATCAATGGTACTGAAAGAAGAGGTCCAAGCTGCACTGAAGGCACTGGAGAAAAACAAGGCTCCAGGAATTGACAGAATACCAACGGAAATGTTTCAACAAATGGAAGCATCACTTAAGCACTCACTAGTCTATGCCAAGAAATTTGGAAGACAGCTACCTGGCCAACCAACTGGAAGAGATCCATATTTGTACCCATTCCAAAGAAAGGTGATCCAACAGAATGCAGAAATTATTCGATAATATCATTAATATCACACACAAGTAAAATTTTGCTGAAGATCATTCAAAAGCAGTTATAACTGTACATCAATGGGGAACTGCAGAAATTCAAGCTGGATTCAGAAGAGGACGTGGAACAAGGGATATCACTTCTGATGTCAGATGGATCTTGGCTGAAAGCAGATGATACTAGAAAGATGTTTACCTGTGTTTTATTGACTATGCATTTGGCTGTGCGGATCATAACAAATTATGGATAACATTACAAAGAATAGGTATTCCATAACACTTAATTGTGCTCATGAGGAACCTGTACTTAGACTAAGAGGCAGTCATTCAAACAGAACAAGGGGATAGTGCATGGTTTAAAGTCAGGAAAAATGTACATCAGGGTTGTATCCTTTCACCGTACTTATTCAGTCTGTACACTGAGAAAATATCCAAGAAGCTGGACTGTATGAAGAAAGATGCATAATTAGGATTGGAGAAAGACTTATTAACTATTTGTGATATGAAGATGACACAACCTTGCTTGCTGAAAGTGAAGAGGACTTGAAGCATTTATTGATGAAGATCGAAGACCTCAGCCTTCAGTACGGATTATACCTCAATGTAAAGAAAACAAAAATGCTCACAACTGGACCTATAAGCAACATCATGATAAATGGAGAAAAGATTGAAGTTGTCAAGGATTTCATTTTACTTGGATCCACAATCAAAGCCCGTGGTAGTAGCAGTCAAGAAAATCAGTTGACACATTACATTGGACAAATCTGCTGCAAGAGATCTCATTAAAGTGTTAAAAAGCAAAGATGTCACTTTAAGGGCTAAGGTGTGCCTGACCCAAGCTACGGTGTTTTCAATCGCCTCATATGCGTGTTAAAGCTAGACACAACAAACTAGTCAACTTCAATTGTGATAATGCATCTAAGATACTGACAAAGAAACCATAGGCCTGACCTGCAAATTTGGTTTCTCTGGTTCATAATGTGCATATTTTTAGAGCTGGATATCTTCCTTATGCCTCTGGCCCCACAACTCCCCACTTACTTATTCCAGCCTACTCCTAGAATAATGGGGCCCTGGAAGACGTTTGAAGTTGTGACGCCTGAAAGTTTAACTATTAGTTTTCACTAATGAGTTGTCCACTTTTTTAACAATAATAATACCAGCATAATAAAAGGGCCTTGTTCATGCAATTGAAAATGGCCTGACCTCCACATGGCCCTGAAAGTTCTTGGCAATACAAAGGGTTAAATAACTTACTGAAAGGAATAATGTATTTCCTTCAGTTTATTTCAGATAGTCTAAAAAGTGGTAGATAATCTTAAAACAATTAACATTCAAAATCTGAGGCCAAAGTATCTCTGTGTAGCCACTGTTAGTTCAACTGACATTCAGAAGTAGAACATACAGGAATTTGTTAATCACCAGATCTGCTGCCTCAAAATTGTGAAACTTGACATCTGTATGGTTAATTAGGTCTGTCTATGTGTATGGTAAGTCACTTTACCTCCCTGATATCCAGTCTTGTCTGTAAAAGGGAGATGAATTCCTAGAAATTTAAATGAGCTAACACGTGAGAAGCTCGCTGATCCTTAACACTCAATTCAAAAACATTCTAAATATGTCATCATAATGCAAGCTAAATTATTCATAAAATGCAGTTTACTTTTTTTGAAACCAAAATTAATTTAAAACTTCTACTTACAGGATTTAATTCGAACATTGTATCTTTAACAATATATTATAAATTTTCTTTTAAGATAATGTTTTATTATAAAAGATGAGCTTTTCTCATCTTTGTGGCTCGAGGTTCAATTAAATTTTCATTTACATTTAAAAAAAAATCAAGGCATGATAAAATAGCCACTTAGGCTTGAAATTGTGGGATGAAACATTTTGCATTAAAAAATCTCCAAAGTACTAATTGCCAGTTATTTCTTTGAGGCAAAATTTCCATCTTAACTTTCCTATTTTTAAAGTTTATTTTCTTAAATCATTTCGTGGTAAGTTCACTTTGTATTTATTTCAGATATTTCACAATTTATATACAGGAACTGAAGTTTTCCATGTCTAGGTAATACATGATTTTCATAAAATCCAATGATGAATCGGTCCCCGACTTAACATCTGTACACCTAAACATGCTAGTTGAAATGAAAAACAGGTCAAATTATCCAGCTAACTTAACCCATGTCTATCCTTTAGAAATACCAAGACATACCTTTGCCTAGATTCTGAATATTTGAACAAAACAATTTGTGACCTAAGTCCTTGGATAATTGCATCAATTTAGTGTAGGAGGGAGCCTGACAGAGAAGAAAAGCAAAGAACATGTAAATACCCTCCAAAAATAACTTGAAACGTTAAAATACATAACTTTAATATGTGGTTCTTGGGAATATAAAATTGAACTATCCCTGATGAAGAACATTTTGGCAATGCTTATGAAGATTTAAAATGTACATACCCTTTGACTCAAAAATTCTACTTCAAGATGTTGATTCTGTAGATAAACTCACGTGCACGATGATGTATGTACAAGGATATTCATTATAACATTGTTCATAAAAACAAAAGATTAGATATACCTAAATAGACATCAGTAGAGTTTTGGTTAAGATATCATAGTCGTATGTATTTTATTATGAGAAGCATTTAGCACTAGTTAAGATTGCAGTATATGAAGCTGGGCTTCTTGAGTGCTCATCTTAGCTCCATCACTTACTTGCTGTCTGGGCAAATTATTTAGCATCTCTCTGCTTGCATTTGTGCATCTGTAAAATGGATAGTAATAGTACTTACTTTCTTGGAATTAGGCGAAGCTTAAATGAATTAGTATACGTGGAGAGTTTAGAAGTGCCAGAAAAGAAGAAGCACTCAACAAATTTCCAAATAGTCTCTGCCCTGATGAAAGAATTTGTTGGAGGCGGACACATAAATAATGATACATTAGTAGTAAATGCTATTATAGAGGAGCACAAAGAAGGGAGCAATTAATTTCGTCTGAGATGTAAATGGGTACATGTTAAGACAGATGATCTCCCTACAATGTGGATTATTTACATGTAGATTAGGGAGGGTTAACTTTACCCAATGATACCCAATAGAAAAACAAACAAATAACTCAAATATTTATTTCCATAAATTATACATGATAATGTGGTGATATTTAATTTGACTTGCAGTCTATTCCCCTTTGGACTATTGCCAAAGTCCTTAGGAGATAAAGCCTGTAAAAAAGTAAATCAATAAAAACTGAACTGCAAGTCTTTTTGTAGGAAACTAGGAAACCAGGAAACCCTGGTGGTGTAGTGGTTAAGTGCTATGGCTGCTAACCAAAAGGTTGGCAGTTCAGATCCATTAGGCACTCCTTGGAAACTCTATGGGGCAGTTCTACTCTGTCCAATAGGGTCACTATGAGTCAGAATAGACTCAACAACAATGAGTTTTTGGTTTTTGATGGGGTGGAGTCAAAGCTGCCACATGACCCAATCACAGGATACAATGCTGATGGGGAAAGAATATTCTACCCCACTAGCATAATTAGCAAAGATCATATCGCATGGGAAAGAGAAAAATATTTCATAAAGATAATGAAATTCTCCAGGTGGTAATGACAGCTGTGTCGTGGGTAATCTCAGGGCAGCATCAGGCCATCAGAAACATAAGCCACTTGGGGATGGCTTACAAAGTGACCTCTGGTGAGGAAGCCCAGAGGAACATGGAAGGGGAAAACAAATGATATACTCAAGAATCCTTCTATAATCCTCATGAACCAGACATTAGAACAACCTAATTTAGTGACACAAAATAATTGTTAAATATATTATTTGAAAAACATGTCAAAATCATCAAATAGATTTCTGAAACCTTAGGAAAAGATAGGATTGCACCAAACCACTTAGGTCCTTGCAGGTGTGCCCTGAGAATATAACAATTGCATTTATAAGGTTTAATCTGGTTTCCCTGTCAAGATCCTTAATCCAGAAGTGTTAACCCTATTGCTGTAGAGTCAGTTCCAACTCACAGTGGCCCTATAGGACAGAGTAGAACTTCCTCATAGGGTTTCCTAGGCTATAATCTTTTTAAAAATTTTTTTAAAATTTTTTTTTTATTGTACTTTAGATGAAGTTTTACAGAACAAATTAACTTCTCGTTAATCAATAAGTACACATATTGTTTTCTGACTTTGGTTACCAACCCCACAACATGTCAACACTCTCTCCTTCTTGAACTTGGGTTCCCCATTTCCAGCTTTCCTGTCACCTCCTGCCTTCTCGTCCTTGCCCCTAGGCTGGTGTGCCCATTTAGTCTCCTTTCGTCTAATCTTTGCGCCTGTCTAATCTTTGGCTGGATGTTGAACCTCAGGAGTGATTTCAGTACTGAGCTATAAGGGTGTCTGGGGGCCATACTCTTGGGGTTTCTCCAGTCTCTGTCAGGCCAGTAAGT
>NW_004443948.1:17662364-17706960 GCF_000243295.1 Trichechus manatus latirostris | reverse complement strand
TTTTTTTTTTATGAGTTAGAATTTTGTTCTACATTTTTCTCCAGCTCTGTCTGGGACCCTCTATTGTGATCCTTGTCAGAGCAGTCAGTGGTGTTAACCAGGCACCATCTTGTTGTGCTGGACTCAGTCTGGTGGAAGCCGTGGTAGTTGTGGTCCATTAGTCCTTTGAACTAATCTTTTCCTTGAGTGTTTGGTTTTCTTCATTATCCCTTGCTCCAGATTGTTTGAGACCAATGGAGTATCTTAGATGGCCGCTCACAAGCTTTTAAGACCCCAGACGCTACTCACCAAAGTTGGAGGTAAAACATTTTCTTTATAAACTATGAGCTAGATGTTCCCCGAGACCATGGCCCCCACAGCCCTCATAGGCTGTAATCTTTAAGGAAGCAGACTGCCACATATTACTCCTGTAGAGCAGCTGGTGGGTTCGAACTACTGACCTTTTGGTTAGCAGCCGAGCATTTAACCACGGTGCCACAGGGCTCCTAATCCATTGATCATAGTATTATTTTATTACTTTAACATTCCTGAAGTTTTCTATTTGGATTTTTTGAATTAATTTTGCCTGTAATTATTGTCTTAGTTAACCAGTGCTAGAAGTCTCTACCTCTAGACACTTGACCTTCCCTATCTATATCTCAGTCTTTAAAAATCAGAGATAGGGAATGGAGGAGGAGAAGCAGGTACTGGAGGGCGATTTTGCTTTATTCACATTATGTTTGAAAAATGGAGCTGTAGAGATGTGAATTTAGAGCATAAAAGAGAGAAGCATGGGTTTGAGATATTTTAAAATCACTCCTGTATAGACATTAGTTGAAGCATGACAGTGGAGAAGCTCACCTATAAAGAGTGTGTAATGAGGAGGGAAGAAGGAAAAAGAAATTCTGAGGGAGGCAAAATAAGAGGGTCTAAGAAACAGACATGAGAAAAAAGTCAAATTCTGCACAGAATTAAGAAAGACAGTGATGTAAAAGGAAATGAAGGAAATAGGAAATAATGTGAGGAGTGAACAAAGAAACAAATTTAGGGATTAGGACACAGTAAGTACATGGCAGAGATCTTCTGATCTTCGTCTACTATGTCTAGGTCCAAAGATCTTACAACATTATATATTGCACTCAAGCTTTCACAGATAGAAGTTTTCTTTCCTAATTATATATTTTTAAACCTTGTGCATTAGACTACCCGTAACCTCTTTGCTTTTGAGTCGATTCTCACTCATGGTGACCCTACAGGACAGAGGATAACTGCCCCCATAGGGTTTCCAAGGAGCAACTGGTGGATTTGAACTGCCGACATTTTGGTTAGCAGCCTTGATTCTTAACAACTGCACCACTGGGGCTCCTGTACGTTAAACTGTAAAACAAACAAAACTCGTTGCCGTCGAGTCAATTCCAACTCATAGTGACCTTATAGGACAGAGTAGAACTGCCCCATTCGGTTTCTAAGGAGCGCCTGGTGGCTTCAAACTGCAGACCTTGTGGTTAGCAGCCATAGCTCTTAACCACTATGCCACCAGGGTTTCTGTACATTAGACTAGGATCCTGTAAGTTTCTGTTTAGTTCTTATCCATGAATGGACTGTGAGATTGTTGGCCAAGTATATGACCAGGAGTATCATTCATCTTGGAAATACTGACAACTAAGAACAAGTAATAGATTCTGAGATCAAACTCCACAACAGGAATAACTGGAACCTTTTGAAGCTATCCAAAATGCTCATTACTGAGTCAACTAGAAAAGCTTGTTATAATGTAAGAATTCAGTATGATATGCCCACCACTTCACCACCATGCCACCTCGAAATGTAGGTTTTTGCCTGTGTCGAACCTTAGTTTTTTGGAAAAAGGAGGAAAAAATGGAAGAGAACATGAATTAGCAAGCTGGGGAATTTGAGATCAGTGGCTTTTCACTGAAATGAATCTGGCTTGTTCTATACAGATTGTCTAAATGAAGGATGAGTAGAGCCAAAGGCAGAAGCATTTGGGTAAAGCTTGCAAATAATTTTGCTGATCTCAACATTAAAACTTAAGATTTAAATCCTTACAAATCACTATTTAATCAAAGTAAGGCCAGAAATCGACTAAAGTAAGTGACTGTTCTGAGACTGAATACATTCCCTAGAGACTAATCTTGTCAGAAATAAGAAAGCTGCCTAGCCTGTTTTTTAAAGAGTCAAATCACATTTTTGTTCTTTTAAGTTTAGTGTATCTTAGCAACCCACAAAGCAGAATATACACTCCTGAGAACAAGAGAAGATTCACACTGTTACATGCTATGCTTTATGGAAATGTTAAAATCCATGATTTTCCATTATATTTATGAATGAGACAGTCCCTCGCCAAAATATCAGAAATTCATTTAATTGTATTGTATTTCATTGTTTTTCCAATTTATGTAGCATGCTGGAGGGAAGAAACGAAGTTTTCACTATAGAACTTGTACAAAATTACAGATCCTAAGTAGGTTTTATAAGAAAGAGAACATCTGCTTAACTTATGCAACTTAAAGATAAGGCTATCAATTATAATAAAATCAAATAAATATCCTGGAAATAAGTGTTATATGCATGTAAATAAATTCATGAAATGTTTATTGAGCAACTACTGTGTACAATGCACTAGATCTAGATAATAATAATTGGATCTAGATAAAAATGACAATTTCTATCTCCAATGCACTAACATTCTCATGGAGAAAACAAACTTAAAAAAAATAACAGAATATAATACAAGCAATCTTGAAAACTGGACTCACAAATGTGGGTCCAGAAAGTTAAACTTGGCATTTTGTATCTATTTACTGCTGTAAAACCAACCCAAGAGAGAAGTTTACACTAAACAGCTTTAAATTAGGGAACACATATTTTTGCTAACTCCCCCCAAACACACACAACACATAAACTTCTACATGTAAGATAAAACACACACACATACACACTTATCTTGAATTGTACTTAATAGATATTTTGGTAAATTCTCCATGTGTCTGTCTGAAGAGTTGTTATTGATATTACTAGATATATTTTGCTTTTTTTGGCCATATAATAAAACAAATTATGTTATAAAAACATCTTTATCCCAAGGAAAAATAAAATATATATCTGAAATGGAGGGGCTCTTTTTTTATTATGAATGGAGAGTCATAAAATCAATTGACCTAAGTTCTTTCTTCTATGGTTTCAGTGTTGCCGTGGGCTCCTTGATGAAAACAATATGGCCGAAACTATCTTTATACTGTCAGAATTCTTTTCTTTGTGTTAAAAGTTCTGTCTATGGTAAGAGTTGTAGCTTTAAGCAGACCACGTTTCTATTCTTTATTCAGACTTTGTCTCACCATTAACATGCACTGTGCACATATACTTAAACTATTCAAAGTTTTCTCAGCAACCCCTGTATAAACATCATTTTACAAAACACACAGCCAAAAGAATATTATGAAACGAGCCCATGCATTTACTGTTGACTTTTTTCTTTCTTTTGCTGTGGAACAGGAAGAATAAATGGGAATAGTTGAGAACCTGTCAAAAAGAGAGGTTCAATCCATGCATAATACTAAAAATTAGTTCAGACCATAAAGCGCTAGTAATTATAACAAATGATGAACAAGATTATTCATTGATTTCTTTGAATTTTTTTAGATTACAAGTAATAATGTTCTCTCTGTTGCTTCCTGCAGACAGTAGTAGAACTTAGAGCTCAATTAATACTCCTGCTCTAATAATCTCTAGCTTTCATATGTACTAAGTTTTCTGTTTGCCTCATGGCGTATAGTGGGTTTAAGGTTTAAACTTCTATATTTGCCCATTCTCTGTTATTGTTTCATGGAAACAATGGCTCACTTTTACGTAATTTCCTCCAGACTGCTTTTCATCTATTAATAAAAAAGGCCCTCACAAACTCTCTCAAATCTTTCTCTCCCTGTCTATTTCCACTTCTGCTACATCTGCTGGCTTAGTTCAGACCCTCATCCTTCATCTGGACTAGTCATTAGCCTCCCTGCCTCTAAATGCACTCAACGCTTTTCTTCTGGTATCCCAAGCAAACACGATATTCTCAAATCCGGGATGGAATCCTGCATTTAGAAAAGAGTCTTGCATTTCTCTCAGGCCACTTTCTCGGGATTCCTGACAGCTGCCTTGAACAGGAAAAGAGATAAGAGGTGTTTCTGGCAATGATCGGTCAGGTTTGTGTTAGAAATTCTTCCATTACCACTGTGTTAACACCCTTGGACAAAGTGATTGCGAAGGAAGTTCTAGGGAAGGGAGGAAGGGGCAGCCAGGCTCTGGGAACAAAGACTCAGCGAGTGCGGCCTCATTATAGCATTGAAGAGCCTAGATTTGTGGACAGAGATGTTTAGAATCTCTGCTGTGACAAAGGGAGGAGGAAGAGGAAGAAAGGATCATGGCTCTGCTGAAGCACGCGTGTAGCCACACCTGGGACACTGTGTGTCCCGGAGGCTGAACTGGAGGGGCTAGATAATGGCATTTTCAATCTGTACTTTGGGCCCAGCTAGTTTAAATGGAGCTTTGATATGGGATGTTGATAAAAGCAGGCAGAGAAATCTAAAAGCTAACAAACCTACTTCAGAGCCTGGGAATCCCTTTGTACACTGAGTAGCCAAGCTTCATGGATGCGGCTGCTCATGAAAGTCGTAACACACAGTCCCCCTCCCTTGGCTCTTTTTCTCCCATTTCTCCATCACTCCCTTTTTAAAATTTATTTTTATTAAATATTAAGTAGAAATAAAAATAATATTTTTAACATATGTAATATATAAATTATGTCAACACAAATACCATGATCCACCATCCAGTTATAAAAGGAGAACATTGTGCTATGTTTGAAGTTCCCTGAGTACTACCTCGCGGAAGCCTCCAGAGAAATAATAGCTGTAAGAATTACGTTTATTGCTCCCTTGTTTTTCTTTATAGCTTTCTCACATGTTTGTAAAACCCTACATTGTTTAGTTCTGTATTTTTGAATTTTATGTAGCTAAATCATGCTATATGAATTATTCTGCAGCTTGCTTTTTTCCCTCCGAATTGTATTTATGAAATTCATCCTTATTCTTGCTTGTTGCTATCATTTCATTTTCATTGCTGGATGGTATTGCATTGTGATGGGTATTTGGGTTGCTTCCAGGATTTTTTGCTACTACAAACAGAGCTTCTGGGAGCATTTTTGTACATGTTTCCTGATGCACATATACATGAGTTTATGTAGGGTATATACCTAGGATTGAAATTGCTTTGTCATACCTTGGATATGTACATCTTTAACTCTAGATAATGACAAATGGCTTCCAAATTAGTAACCTTACACTCCCGCCTGCAGTTTATAAACATTTTGGTAGCCCTTTACGAGATGGATTGACAGTGATTGACAGTGGCTGCAACAATGGCTCAAACATAGCAATGATTGTGAGGATGGCGCAGGACCGGGCAGTGTTTTGTTCTATGGTACGTAGATAGGGTTGCTTGATGGCACCTAAAAACAACAACAACAACAACAACATCCTTTATAACACTTGGTATTCTCAGTCTTTAAAAGTTCCAACTGGGTAAACATGAAATGATATCACACCGTGGATTTCTTTAATGTAGTCATACATCTTTGGGATGTCCTTTTCTGAAGTCCCTACTTAAGTTTTTTCGTCATTTTTACAAATTGCTTTTCTTGTTCAGTTTGCACTCAAACAGATCTCTGCCAGTGAAATGTATTTATTAAAATATCTTCTCCCAGGTTGAGACTTACATTTTTACTTTCTTTACAGCATCTTTTGATTAACATTTTTAAATTTAATGTAGTCAAATTTATCCATATTTTCCTTTTTAATTTTTACTATTTTTTCTTGGTTAAGAAATCTCCTCAAAATAAGTCTTATAATTTTTTTTAATGAAGTTTTTATTTTGGAATAATTTTAGGTTTACGGAAAGGTTGCAATGATGGTACGGAGTTCTTATAAATCTCTCCCCGACTTCTGCCCATTGTTAATATCTTACCTCACCATAGCACGTTTGTCAAAACTAAGAAACCAACATTGGTACCTTACTATTAATTGAACTTCAGATTTTATTTGGATTTCACAAGTTTCTCCTCTTTGTGTTTCAGGATTCATTCCTGGGTCCAGATTGCATTTTTTGTCATTTCTCCCCAGTTTCCTGTGGTCTGTGGAAGTTTCGCAGTCTTTCCTTGTTTTTCATGACCCTGACAGTTTTGAGAAGGACTGGACAAGTATGCTATGGAATGTTCCCTAATCTAAACATGCTTGATGTTTTTCTGATGATTAGACTGGGGTTATGAGTGTTTGGAAATAATACCAGGTGGGTGAAGTGCCCTTCAAAAGGTACGTGACATCCATGTGACATCAATGATGATGTGAACCTTAAACATTTTGTTAAGGGGTCTTTGGCAGATTTCTCCCTTCTAAGCTACTATTTTTCCTTTCCATGGAAGCAAGCAACCAAGTATAGTCTGCCCACAAGGAGTGGTGGTAGAGGTGATTAAGCTCCACCTTTACAAGAGTGAAGTATCTAAATATCTTAAATGGAATTCTTTCATAAGAAAGATTTCTTTCTTTTTCCCAATTTACTTATTTATTCAATCATTTATTTATATCAGTACATACTCATGTATATTTATTTCTTTTATACTTTGGTATGGTTTCGTAGTTTTTTTTTTTATTTCACATTTAGTATTCTGTCTACCTGGAATTGACATTTGAATATGGTATGAGTTAGGGGACAAATTTTATTTTTTTACGTTCAGTCAATTAATTGTACCAGCACCTTTATAGAAAAATTTATCTTTTTTCCCACTTATCTACAATGCTAGTTTGGTTATGAATCAAACTTTCATTTAATTGAGGGTATTTTTAAATATCCCTTTGTTCATGACACATTGCTGTAATGACTATAATTTTGTAATAATTTTTAATATATAGTAAGACAAGTCTATTCACTTGCTCTTTTAAAGTATGCACTAGTTATCCTTGAGTCTTTGTTCTTATGTAAGTCTTATAAACGGCTTATTACATTCCATAAAATTTTGTGTTGGGATTTTTATTGGAATTAAATCCAAGAGCTACTTAGAGAGAATTGACCGTTTATGGTATTAAAATTTCACTCCATGACCAAGGTTTATCTTTTTATTTATTTAAGTGTTCTTTAATATCTTTAAAATTTACAGTTGTTCTCCTAAAAGTCTGACAGGTTTTGTTAGATATCCTCATTTGTTTTTGATGACATTGTAAATGACACCCTTTTCCCCTCCCACAAATTGCATATTTTAGCTGTTTGTTGCAAGTATTTAGAAATGCAAACTATATCTCTAATTTGTCAAAGTATAATGCTAACTGATATTTTTATATTCCCCTGGCAATACAAAGATCTTAGAAGACTTTAAATCCATTTTCTTCTCAACAAAGTTAAGCACCATTCTGGTTTCTTCACTGTTCTTATTTTCTTCATTTTGTTCTTCATTTCTTACTGTATGTCTGATCTTCTATCTTGGATCACTTTTCTTCTCCATGAATAACAATTTCAGAATTTCCTTTAGTGTGGGTCTACTGGCAAACTGTCAGTTATGATTCTTCTAAAAATTGTCTTTACTTCCCTTTCATTACTGAAATGTTTTCATCCTTTCTGGGCATAGGCATCTTGATTGGCAGTTATTTTCCTTCAGTAGGTTTATCATTAAACTATCTTCTGGTGTCCATTTTTCGCCATTGATCCATTAGTCAGCTGTTTATTGCCTTTGAAGGTTATGCCTATTTTTTCTTTGTCTACTTATATATATATATATATTTGGAATTCTGCACTTTCAGAATGATTTGTCTAGATTTGGGTTTCTTCTTCACTCTCCCTTTTTCCTTTGGTGGCTCCACTGCTTACAAAATAAAGTCTTGAACCCATACTATATCATAAAAAGTCCTTTAAGATCTTAGAACCATGTTTTTCTAACCTCAGTTCTATAAACTAATCCCTCATTTCATTTAAGCTCTAGCCATCCTCACAATTGTTTTCGTATTGTCTATGGTCAGGGCATCTTTCTCATAATTCTTATTTATATCCGGAAAACATATCTGTCATTAAAAATCATGCCATTATTTAATCCTCTGAAAATTCATCCTTTCTCCCTCTACCTCTACACATTGTGTTTTCTTTCTTTGATTTCTCATGGTTTCTTGTACCTAACTGTCATAAAACCTAACACAGGTGTTGGCAAACTATGCCACACATGTCAAATCCAACTTGCTGCCTATGGTTTATAGCCTTTGAACTAAGAATTGTTTTTACATTTTTAAATGGTTGAATAAATTTCAAAAGAAAAATAATATTTCATGACACATGAAAATTAAATGAAAATCAAACTTCAGTGTCCATAAATAAAGATTAATTAGAACATCAGCCGCACTTAATTGTTTACATGTTGTCTGTGGTTGCTTTCTTGTTAGACTGCAGAGTTGAGTAGTTGCAACAGAGACCATATGACCTGGAAAACCTAAAGTAGTTCCTATCTGGCCCTTTACAGAAAAAGTTTACTGACTCCTGACCTAACACATTGTGTTATAACAACTAGTTTATATGCCTGTTTCCCCACCAAAGTAAACAACAAGATATCAGAACACATGTACAACATTTGACCTATACTGTGTACTTAATATGGATATGAATGAATGAATGAAATATTTTTTAAAGCAGTAGGTGAGAAATTAAGCAACCTGTATGAAATAGCTTAAGACCATTACAAGAAGAAAGTTTGGTCAATATTTCATAGAGTAGTATAAAATGTTCCAGGGTGCTCCACAAATTATGATTGGGTAAATAAATTTCCCCAGTCAATCAAGTAGGGAACTCTGAAAGAAATTTGAGCATGCTTGTTTATTTCAAAACTTCTCAGAGCCCTTACCTGTTCATATGTCATGTGAATCACTAAAGGTTGTGTTGATAAAATACTTCCAAAACTGTTTTTATCCAATCTTATTTGATTAACATTTTTCACCAAGCATGTATTAACACCTTGATGTCACTGAATATATAACCCAGTTTAGAAAACACTAAGTAAGGTGTAGCATATTTAACTGAATCACTTTCCATTCAGGTTTTCAGTCTCTCATCCTGCAGAGGCAATCTTGCTGCGGGACTGGCTTTTCATTGTTTGGGATACACAAAACAGAGCTTTGACTATAAATATTTCATGATATTTCTACCGGCCAATGCTGTCACTTTTCTTTAAAATAAATTTGTCTACTGACTACATTGTAGGGATCATAGAAAGTATATAGTTGCCAAAATTGTAATTTATAAATACTGTATGTTGTGATATCTTCTTAACAATTCCCCAAAAGACACTGGAGCCTCAACAATATTGTCTCAGAGGCAGTCTAACATAGTCATCATGTATATATATACGTATGGTCAATTGTTGCTCTTACAGGTACTTCAGTAGCTGGGTGATCTCGAGGCAATTTATTTAATCATACTAAGCTACATTTTCCGTATCTGTAAACTGGGAATACTACCACTTGCTGCCTTTGGTTGTGTTAGAATTTACACACACACACATATGACTTATTAACATATATACAAGTAAAAATACATGTATAAGGATATGAATCCTTATAGTCATCATATTTATATACATTATATACACATTTTACATTTTCCTATGTACATATACAGTCTTAGCACAATGTTATAGCTGTAATTTTTATTTTTCAAAATCAGCAACTATTACCAAATTCTACAGGTTAATTTGTATTGTTAATATTTTAGGAGTTAGTTGCAACTGAGTTAAAGTCTCTGGATGGGCTTGAGGTGGTCTGAGAACTCCTAAAATTACATGAAGGATTTTGCATGCATGCACATTTTTTGGGGAAAAAATTCTCTCTTTCATCAGATTCTCAAAGAAGTCTATGACTGCACCTTGAGTCTAAAATTATGTATGCATAGTTGGACCTCAGTAATTCTTACTCAAACTTTTTTTTTCTGTTCGGGCTGTGCTGTTTGGTGGATGAAAACAGAAGGCCTTGCTGTACACTCTAGATAACCCAAGGATTCCAGTTGGGAGTTAGAGAGAAATAACTTGCCATTCCTTTCCACATTAAGTGAGAACATCCTAATTTGAATTTCAAGTAACTATATAATGAAAAAATTCAGCTATAGCAGAAAGTAAAATTTACTAAGTCTGAGGAATATTGTAAAGCTTACACTACAATGTCAAAAAGTCTAAGTTCTAACATGATTGAATATTGAATAATCTAAAGACAATCATAATTCTTATAGAGTAAGGGATATTTCATGAACAGCTCTGAAAGATACCAAAGGCATATGAATAACTAGTTATTTGATTATTGTAATTAATAGAGTCCTTAATTAATTTAGAAAAATTGCGTTCTTAAAATGTCTCTTAACTTTTTTTCTTAGAAGACCAACCTTCTCTGTTAAAAACACTAAAGATGATCAATATCTATTAACCAACAAGGCAAAGTTTCAATCTGTTACTTTACATATAAACTTCTTATAAAGCTTACATTAAAAAAAAACAACAACAAAAAACCTTTGCTGTCGATTCCGACTCTTAGCAACCCTATAGGACAGAGTAGAATTGCTCCATAGGGTTTCCAAGAAGTGGCTGGTGGATTTGAACTGCTGACCTTTTCATTAGCAACCATAGTACTTAGCCACTAGTCACTGTTTAAAATAATTGTCAATAAATATTCTTGTTGAAAATTTTTAATGTATTGAAATAATGTTTTAACTAACAGGAGTGGTAACTCCTTTTTCTGGGTTACTTTCAGCTATATGATTTACATGGGTTATTATATGAAACCTTCTTGAAGATAAAATGTATCTGTCTTATTCATCGGTATATATATCCAGCCCCTGGCGAAGAATGTAGTATATAGTAAGTGCTCAGATATTTTTGAATATCAAATGTTAAAATGGGGGATATCTACATTAGGGTCAAGAGCCAACCCTATTCTTGACTTAATCAGCATCCTAAAGCGCTACTGCTCTAATCATTGATACTACAGCCCAGAGAATAATTTCCGCTATTGTGATCTGTAGTTTCGCCTTCACTATTAAGTGTGTTTAAAGGAATCATGAAGACCTATGAATGGACATACTTGATTAATTCTTATATTTTATTATTGTTTCAAAATAGATTTCCTTATCTAAATACAAGCTCTTAATTTGTAAGAAATCTGCCAAGTAATACAGGAAAAACATTTCTAAAGAAAAAAAAAATTGTAAAAACTTGGTATCCTGCTACCGAGAGACTTAAGTGTTCTTATAGATAAAAGTATGTACACTTACTCCTCACTTATCAATTAGCTCGTTACCTGACATTTCATATTTACAATGTTAAAAAACCTACTATCCAACTATTTTGTGCATTAATAACATTCACCTGGCACTCATGAATGCTGCGGTGTGAGGCAAGAGTAATGCTGGCTGTGATGATTAAGGGTATGTGTCAACTTGGCTGTGCCATGATTCTCAGTGGTTTGGCAGTTATGTAATGCTATAATTTGGCAGTATGCAATAATGTAATTTAACAGTTATGTAATGATGTAGTCATCCTCCATTTTGTGATCTGATGTGGTCAGCCTCCATTTTCACGTAATGCCGATTTTCACATAACGACTTAGTCTTTGGAACCTAACTATGTCAATAAGTGAGGAGTGGGTGTATTCTATCCATGCACTAAAACAATGCACATATAAATTTTGCATAAGTGTAAACAAACTAATCATATTATATTTTCTATTTTTATTTCATAATATGTTGTACACATTTTCCATAAAAATGTATGCAAACATAATTTTAATACATGCATAATCTACTATACCATAAATTTCCCTCATTTATTAATGAATATTTAGGTTGTTTATGTTGTCACCAATTTTTTACAATTATAAACATATTTATTTTTGTATGACTTTTTGCATAGTTGTTTATCTACTTAGAATAAATTTCTGGGAGCCCTGCTGTGTCAAAGGGTGTGCACACTTTAATTTGATACAGATTGATAAACTATCTACAGAATTTTTGTACTGATTTATATTCCCACCTATACCCTATATAGCTCTTTTCCTAAACCCCTCACTAACAGTGGATTCTGTTTTAAATATCCTTGCTAATATAACAATGATAAAAATGTACTGCTTTAATTTTCATATCTTGAATTTTAGAAGTTTAACATTTTTTATGATCCTGATTTATTGGATATTTTGTTCATTCCCTGTGAATGTTGAGAACTGCTTATTGTTCATACCAATTAAAAATATTTTACAAATATTTAGTTTTTTTAAGCAAAAATAGGAGCTTTAAGGTAATAATAAATACTATTTATTAGATCAGAGCCTTGGTGACAAAGCAGCTTGCAATCGCTACTAACCTAAAAGTTGGTGGTTTGAACCCACCCAGTGGCTCTGTGGAAGAAAGGACTGGCAATCTGCTTCCATAAAGATTACAGTCAAGAAAACCCCATGGAGCAGTTCTACTCAGTATTGGGGGCTCACTCGATGGCCGCTAACAACATTTATTAGATGCTTACTATGGGTCTTACGCCAAAAAGTTTGTCTACAATTCTTACACGTAATTCTCTTTTTTCATGTAATTCTTATATTATACCTACAAGGTAAATACTTTTCATATTGTATAGATGAGGAAATCAATGTTCACAAAGAACAAATAGTTTGGCACAAATCACAGCTATTCAGTGGCAGAACTATAATCAATACTAGAGCTGACTTCAAAGTTCATAGATGATTTCTTCCAGAGACAAATAGAAGAGATCCATTAGCTTTACAGTCTAATCCTTTTGACTCAAAAAAATTTTTTTTCAATGAATCATTACTGTAAACATGTCAAAGAACATTTACTGTTAAAGCTGGTTCTACTACATCTGCCTCAGTCAATATGGAACATGAATAATCATATTTTCAAACTGAAATGTATGAACAATTTTATAATAAAACTTACCCTGATTGGCTATAGAGATATTAAATTATGATTGAGAGAGAAAACGTGGTCACTTTGTAAGTAAAACTATTAGAATGAATCAAATTTACAAAGCTATTTAAACTATTAAAATAATTTTTAGGGAAAGTGAGAGAAATGAGACGGTGTACCATGCTGTTAAACCCTTGGAGAATTAAGAGAGAAAAGCGGATAAGAAACTAATTTATAAGAGGAATTCAACATCTCCCAGGTAATAAGGCACACTTACTCCTTTAACAGATGTTTGATTTTGAATTTTAGTATGCAGAGCACATTTTATTTTAAAAGTAAAGGACCATAATTCCTTTTCAGGGATCTATTTTGCTGATAAATTCCATGATGGGCAAAATCTGATTGTCAAGATGACATTCTCAGAGAAAATAGGAAGCTGGAGGGGAAAAAAAAAAAAAAAAAAGCCCGTCGTTGAAATGCTAGAAGGCATTGACTTCCAAACCAAACCAGAATGGAGAATGTTAGAAAGTCCTGCCAAAAGGTAGCAGCTGTTATCAATCATCTTTCTCAATTGTTGAGGAAGCAGCGCAGTGACCTTGTTTTAGTGACAGCTGTATGCTTTCCCAAGGGTTTTACATTATGTAGATTATGCATCTTTATAAACTAACAAATTAACCTTCACTGGCTGAGAATTCCATGCCTTGCACTTCAATTTCTCTTATTCTTTCTTTCCTTCAAGGTTATTAAGAAAAAAAAAGCATATATTAAAAGTTAGCAAATTTTTGAATTTCAATATAAAAATGAGCATTGTTACATAAATTACAGAAAAAAAAATCAAGACAGATAAGGGTAAAGTCACATGGTGAAGTGTTATTGTATTGGTCCATGTAACCGAAGTCATATGAAATAAAAATATAAAAAACAAAACAAAGAATTTATAGGAAATTCTCTAGATAGCCATATCTGTAAATAAAGTAGCATGAAAATTATCCAAAAAGCTTTGCTAATGATTTCTACCTGGAACATTTCTTAGATGATGAAAATGATGGGTATGGTAGGAGAAAAATGGCTCCCTAAAAGTGCCCCAGCTTCATCCCTGGAACCTGTGAATATGTTACCTTTCGTGGTAAAAGAGACTTTGCAGATGTGATTAATTTAAGGCCCTTCAGATGGAGAGATTATCCTGGATTATCTGTGTGGGCCCAATGTAATTACAAGGGTTCTTATAAGTGAATGAGGGAGGCAGGAGAGTCAGAGAAGAAGATGTGATGATGGAAACAGGTTGTAGTGCTATGCTGTTGCCTTTGACAATGAAGAAAAGGACTATGAGTCAAGAATGCAAGCAGCCTTTAAAAGCTAGAAAAGGCAAGGGAATGGATTCTTGTCTAGAACCTCCAGAAGAATGTAGCCTGGTGGACACCTTAATTATAGCCCAATGAGACTGTGTTAGACTCGTATTCTACAGAACTGCAAGATACTAAATTTGTGTTTAAGCCACTAAGTTTATGGTAGTTTGTTACAGCAACAATAGGAAGCTAATAGAAAGGCACAGGATTACAAGCCACAGGAAGAAGAAATGTCTGTCTTTTAAAATGTGGAACCCTGAAATGTAAGGAAAAGTCGGCTTTTACGATTTCCAGGAAAGATTATCTATGATTACTGTCTCTTCAAAACAGAGCAGCAGAGAACACTTCTACTTGCTGGTTCCACAAATATTCTTACATATGTTCTGCTTCAGTTTATGCAGAAGGTTTAAGTATCTTCTGGTTCCATTTTACAGTGAAATTTGTCTTAACAGAAAAAGAATCCATTTATTCAAACATTTACTGTGCAGCTATTATATGCTAAGCACATATGAGACGGAGTGCCTTACTTTGAAGAATGCAGGATAGCAGTATTTGTTTCTTTTTGACCATGACCCACAGTGAAAATTACGTCTTACATTGTAACCCAGTATATATACATTTGCAAGACTGAACCAAAACTTAATACACTGATATTTCTATTCTTCTAGTCTATGTCATTTAAAAATGCTATCTAGAAACTGTTAAATTGATTTTATAACCCACTAATTTTGAAAAACACTAGTTTGACATGCAGATATATAACTGTACATGTCATATAATAAGACAGAGTTGAAGCTGACAACCTTGACAAGTACAAGAAAAACAGTAATAGCTAACATTTGAATGCTTACAATGTTTACTGTTTTAAGTGAGTATTAAACATTTGAAGTATTATAAATCAACTAGATGGCAATGGGTTTGGATTTTTTTTTTTCTCTTCTCACCACACTTGGAATTTTTCTCCTTGATTATTCTTTTCCTCTCTGCCTGTGGCCTCAAATTTCTCCTGACTTGGGTAGTATTTGAAGGACAGATGAGTAGAAAGAGGTTAGAGACATTACTATTAATCCTTTGTTATTATTTATTATTTTAAGCCTTGTATCCTAACAGAAAAGACAGAAGGTGGCATCAATAGTGCTGAAAAATTATGTTTAATATCTCTTGTTCCCATTCTTTGCTCTCATTCCTCAGGTTCTCCTGTGTTAACCACAAATATCTTCCTGCAAATCAGCCCGTATCTCTACTCCTCTTTAATCACCAAAGAAATGCCTAAGTGACTTTGTAGAGTGAATACAAAAGACCTACTGCTAGTGATTTTGTCGTTTAGTTTTCTTAAAGGTCTAAGGTTAAAAAGAGAAAGGAAGAGGAGGAGGGAGGGAGGAAGGGAGAAAAAAAGAAAGCAACAGGGAGAGAGAGAGAAAGGTAAAGAGACGGAGAGAGAGAGAGAAGACAAGGAAGAGAAAGAAAGGAAGGAAGAAAAGCGTCCTTGAGTTCTTAGAGAATAAAAAAGTCTTTCCCATAATTATGGTGGTTAAACATTAAAAACAATACAAACATTTGAGTCAAGACTGCTCTCCCCAGACATGCCTGGAAAAAATTCTCCTTCTTCCCTAATTTCAATTATCAGCATCATATCTGAACCATGTAAAGATCAATAATTATTTTTAATGGGCAATGGATTAGGTAGGTACTGGACTACAAAAACCAAATCCATTGTTGTTGAGTCAATTCCAACTCGTAGTGACTCAATAGGGCAGAGTAAAATTGCCCCATAGGGTTTTCAAGGCTGTAATCTTTATGGAAGCAGACTACCACATCTTTCTCCCACAGAGTGGCTGGTTCTAACTGCCAACCTTTCAGTTAGCAGCCGAGCTCTTAACCACTGCACCACCAGAGCCCCTTACATACTGGACTAGACAGATTTTGATTAGATCCTCCCTCCTGCACATACTGAGCCGCTTTTTCTTCATCTGTGAACAGACAGATATTTATTTCAGACTGATATTTCAATAATAGGTCAGATAGATATTTCAATAATAATGTAAGCTAAGTATACATAGAAGGATAAATATCAACTTCTAAAATCTCCACCTTGTCTATTTACAAGAATTCACCTTTTCTGAGAATACTTCCTTCATCCCCTATCTGACTTTAGGGCTGCCCCGGGTTTAAAAGTTTTCAGAATACCCTGGAATTCACCCTTTCACAGCCCTTTATGATAATTATGTTTCTCTTTATTTGCATAGTCCAATATGTAGCACACAATGGTGCTTAGTAACTGCTGGAATAAACGAATTATTGTCACTTCTACCAATTTATTTTTTTCCACCAGTGTAACTTAATAATTTTCCTTCCTACTTGGCATGAAGGCATTTTTACAGAAATGGAAAACATTTAATGTGAAAAGCCACTATTATGATCTATTATAATCTTCACCTGAAAACAGAAAGGAACAATTTGTCTTTTCCATCTAGTGTCTAAATTGTGGGGAACAAGTTGCAGGTTCTAAACGTAATTGCTGTGCAGATCCTACTCATTTAGTTCATCTCAGAGCTCCCTGAAGCATTCCTCTAGCCTTCTACCTGTGAGTTCTGTTTAAGAACATGCTTGTCAGTTGAGATTAAGATAACATTTCTACGTGAACACAAAAGCTGAGAAAGAATTCCAACCATGCTACAGGAGGAACCAGCTGTGCTCTTCAGCTTCTCCAGACAGAGTGGAGGCTGTGCCCGAAACAATTACGAGTCAACAAGCACAATTGCTGCCTGAGTAAAGAGTTGCACAACATTCTTTCAAATACAACAAACAAGGCAAGTACTAGACCAAGGTTAGCCTCCTGCCATTCTATTAAATGTTCTGCAAGAACTAATGTCTATATAAGCATACAGGGTGTAAGAAGGGCTTCTGTTATATTTGTTAGTCAGTTGACCCATTTTCTTTTGATTTAATGGGTATTCAGAAAGGTGAACCTAATCTGGTGGACTTTTCTGCAAATGCTTAGAATTTTCTTGACTAAAAATAATAAGAGGTCTCTGGTAAAATAGTTATATAAAACATTCAGTTTATTTTGACTCCCTTGTCTACGTGTCTACTTTTTCTAAAGTGACTTCAAGTTGAATATGAGATTTGCCCATGGAGGAAAGATTCTTTTGTTTAAAAAAATTTGTGTGCCTACAATGTGGTGCTAAGTGCTAGCACAGAGTGCTGAATAAGACATAGAAATTGCTTGCCTTCATAGTGCTTTTGTTCTAAGTTTTCTGTTCTTGAACATTGTGGTCCAAAGTCCTGAACAAATTGCTTCCCAGATGCTCCTTCACTCTGTTTTCCAGTATTTCCCAAACGCTGTCTCTCGGCAAAAGATAAAACAGCTTCATAAGAGATTGTCTGGGACCTTTATTAAACATTTGGATTCTCACCCTGTTGCACAGATATTCTAATTCAGTAGGCAGGATTGGCTCAGGGTTCTCTATTTTCTATTAAAAAAAAAAGCTTTATAAGTGGTTTTGGGGGCTATTATTGATTGAATTGTGTACCTCTAAAAGGTACGTTGAAGTCTTTACCCCTGTACCTATGAATGTGTAGGTCTTAGTTTCCTAGAACTGCCATACAAAATACCACAAAGTAGGTGGTTTTAAAAAACAGAAGTTAATTGTATCATAGTTCTAGAGGCTAGAAGTCCTAACTCTGGGTATTGGCAGGGCTATGCTCTCTGTCTGTCAGCTCTAGAAGATCTTTCCTTGTCTCTTTCAGCTTCATGGTAGCCCTGGGGGTTTCTTGGCATTTTTTGGCTTGGACATGGATACTCACATGGTGTCTTCCCCCTGTGTGTGACCCCCTCACCATGTCTGCCCTCCCCCTTTATAAAACACATTCAGAAAGGATTAGGACTAAGACCCATTCCACTCTGGAAAGACTTAACTGATATTATCGTCAAAGAAAGACCCTATTTACTCAAACAAAGTCACATTCTACAGGCATTAGGACTTCAATTCAATCTATAACACTGATTTTGTGTGGAAATAGGGGCTTTGAAGATATTAGCAGTTAGGTTAACTGAGGGTTATACTGGAGTAATGTGAGTCTCAATCCTATGTGATGAATGTTCTTATAAAAGAGGAGAGGAGACAGAGGCAGGGAGACAGATAGAAGGGTATGTGATGCAGCAACGACAAACAAAGGAATTCCTAGAACTACCAGAAACTAGGAGAGAGGCATGAAACAAACTGTCTGTCAAAGCCTCAGAAGGAATCAACATGGCCAACACCCTGATTTCAAACTTCTCGCCTCCAAGACTATGAGACAATAAATCTGTGTTCTTTAAAGCTACCCACCGTTCTAATATTGGAGTATTTGCCTTTGTAGTAGATTCCTAGGGCTGTACTTTGTTATGGCAGCCCTAGGAATCTACTACAGAGGCAAATATTCCAATATAAGAAAAATTCTCTAATATCATAAAATTCAAGTGACTACCATATTTTTACGCAAATAACATGCACCTTCTATGTTTGTTTGCCAGCCAAGTCCTCTCTCCCACAAGGTATTTTTGTAAGTACACTATAATAATTGGTTTTTTTTACAGAAACATGTAAAAAAATTTTGACGTAGTGGCACTTATGAAAATACCTCATGGGGAAAGGGCAGTGTTGGGAAACAAACTTAGAAGGTGCACGTTATTTGCTTAAAAATAGGTAAATAGCTGAAAAGTATTTTTACTGCTGATTTGGTAAGCACACCAACTTATATTTGGTAGAAAATTATCCAAGACAATTTAACATATGTAGTAATAACAATAATAAAAAATAATGACTAGTCTTCCCACGTATCTTAGCCATTGAGTCTTCCCCTATCTCATACAGTACAAATTTAAAATACATCACACAAATTAGTGTGAATTAGATAAGACTTGTAAATGTAAAATAAATGTATTTTTATGGTTTTTACCAGTTTTCCTAGGACTACAAAAACATCTTCTGTATGAATAGGCACTATGAAAACAATTTTGTTGTATGTACATATAATAAAACATCATTAACTTTGACAGTGCAAAAAGCTAGGATTAATTCTAAGTAACTTTGTTTTCTCTTAAAATAGTTTAAATCCTTCAAAGGGGATCTATACCTAAGGACTTTGTAACATTACATAGAAACTGACCTTTAAAACTCATTGTATTGTTGCTTTTTAAAACAATTCATAATGATAACATTCGGTTTTGGAATACTTTACTTTCTAGAATTTTTACTACTGAAAATTAATATTTGAGGATTTTCCCCAGAAGTTTTATATTTCTAACTACAACAAATACAATAATTACTTCTGTTTGTCTCCTTTTTGCCAACTG
This sequence comes from Trichechus manatus latirostris, assembly GCF_000243295.1. Taxonomy (NCBI): domain Eukaryota; kingdom Metazoa; phylum Chordata; class Mammalia; order Sirenia; family Trichechidae; genus Trichechus; species Trichechus manatus. The sequence goes on along the minus strand of NW_004443948.1, from coordinate 17,687,313 downwards.
TCTAAATTTTTACCTAATTGTTTCTTCATTTTAGGTTCAACACAGCCATTTCCAAACCAATACAATGCTTTTTTGTGCTTATCCAGAAATACAGAATTCCTAAAGTTAAAAAACAAAGAACTAAAAAAAATTTGTTAGCGTAATTAAAATGTTCTAAAATTAGATTATAGTGATGATTACACAACCCTGTAAATATATTTAAACCATTGAATTGTAAATTTAAAAGAATGAATTTTATGGTGTGCAAATTGCATCTCAATAAAGCTGTTATAAAAATTTTATTAAGTTAATGGTAAATGCTAAAATGCATTTAGTAAATCTTTGGTGGCATATCTATGGAGAGAAAAAGGAGGCAATTAGGAAGCTGATTTTTCCATGCGTTTGTCCTCTATTTCCTTTTTTACTTTTCTAGACATAGGACAGTCATGTAATAATCCTCCACAAGCTAGGAGTACTTTTTATAAGCTTGGGAAATTAAGTTAAAGTGGATATTATAGGTACATATTAAAATAAAAGATGTCTGATAACAATAGAGATACATTTTGCTTATTTTGCAATGTATTGCCTTAGAGGGCAAAACCCTCTATCTTTGGAGGTATCCAAGCAGAGACTCCATAACATTTATAGAGAATGCTTTAGAAGGCATTTTCACAGAGCATGAAATTGCATCTAAGGACTTTTAAAAGGTCCATACAATTCTTAACTAAGAACTCCAATACATGGAGACTCAGCTTTACTGTAAGAATTGTCACTATGGTCTCTCTGGATGTGTACTTAAAAAACAAAACCTTAATAATGTTATTTCCTTGCTCTTTTGCAAGAAATTTACCGTTTTAACATACTGAATATTCTAAAGCAATTCTTTCTTACTCAAACACAATTTAGTAAATGCTATTATTAGTGTTGTTGTCCTTTCTGTATAGTGATCATGATATCTCTGTGAAAACAGAGGCCACTCAGGGCTTAGGAGACATTGATGGCATGAGGCATGCCAGAATCAAGGCGACAGGGGATGCTACCCTATGCCCATCTCAAAGAAGAGAGTTTTCATAAATGTTAACTAGGCTAAGGTCCTCTCCACCATGCAATTTCTTTAATGACTCCCTTCTAGGTTGCTCTTCTTACCATCACTTAAGTAACCTGCGTCCCATAATTAGTTAGGGTATTTCAGTGGAGGTAAAGGAGTCAGTATTGGTATTTGTCTTTGAGAATCCCATTTGGTGATTTCCTGGGTTCTTGATAAGCCATGTACACATCATCAACAATCAGTATTTAAAAACTTCATTGTGGATCAAGATACTCTCAAAGTCTGAGTACCAGGAATATTGCTCAGAGACATTCATATTCCCTTCAAAATGTGATGCCAATGCTAAGGATGCATGGATTCTACAAAACCAAAATGAAGAAACCAGACCAGAAACACAAAACCAAAAAAAACAAAAAGAAAAAACCAAAAACCCAAACTCATTGCCATCGAGTCGATTCCTACTCATAGCAACTGTATAGGACAGAATAGAACTGCCCCATAGGATTTCCAAGGAGCAGGTGGTGGATTCGAACTGCTAGACTTCTGGATAGCACCTGAGCTCTTTTATTTGGAAGTCAAAAGTTAATGAAGAATGTCAGCAGCAAAGATGACAAGAAGAAGCATCACCCAGAACAGGAGGAGAAAAACATACAGATCAAACCAGTGTACGTTTGAATTATTCCCTCTTTAACTTGACTTTCTTACTTGAGCATCCTAATACAATTTTGCCAGATCTTTTTTAGTCTCCCTCATCTCGAATTTCCTCATAAAGGAACTTTTATTTTCTATCATACATGTACAATACACTAACCCATTGTCGTCGAGTTGATTCTGACTCATAGCGACCCTACAGGACAGAGTAGAACTGCTGAATTGGGTTTCCAAGAAGCAGCTGGTGGATTTGAACTGTCAACATTTCGTTAGCAGCCAAGCTCCTTAAGCACTGCACCACCAGGGCTCCATCTCTTAGATCGAGAAGAATCAAGAGATGTTTCCTTTTTTTTTTTTTTTAAATTGACAGAGAAACTTTCCATTACCAGAAGTGTCATATTCATGAAGAATTTTGTCTCAAGAGTAAGATGCTAATTTGATTGCTTTCTTTGGTTACCTAGAAATAGGGATGAGTTAACTAACATACAGAGGACATTTACTTCAGAGGCTATGAACATCATCAGAAAATGAATTACTTAAAATGAAATAGTCATAACCTGACTTGATAAATGGTTGTGTGCAGGAATAAAAGTATTAGACAATGTAGGTCAAGTGCTTTGCATGCACTTGTGTAATAAGTAGTCAATGAATGGTAGATATCATTACTATTAGTAAAAATGGACAAAGATAATCATTTTTGAATTTTAACAATACCTAAATATTTGGGGGCCACTGTTGATATTTGCTTTATTTCAGTCTTTATAACAAAGAAATGTGTTTTTAATTCAAAAGATTATATCTATGGTGGTAAGGAAGATAATCATACTGAACATGGGACAAAGGTTATGCAACATGTAATGAAGATATTTCAGAAACTGGTTATTGTAAGAACAAGTTTTTGAGGAAGTACTAACTAAACATTTTGAAGACAAAAGCTGCAAAAATATTAATCATGAGATGGTAGTTTTTGGTGGACCATCTTCAGATCATGAAACTCAAATCTTCTCTCAAATGCCTTATCAACTGGAAGATGTCAGTAGATTACAAACTTCGAGTAACTGTAAGATTCATTTATGTTTTAGTAGAAGCAGAAATGGCACAAATATCACTATCATTCTGTTGTTGTTAGGTGCCATTGACTCCAACTCATAGCTGTTCTTTGTATAACAGAACAAAACATTGCTCAGTCCTGCCCCATCCTATGATACAGGAATATGCTAAATAGTTTTCTAGGTGAGACATCAAGAACCAGCTCTCATGGAAACATGGCATTTTAAAAAGCCTAAATATTAGTCCTAATATTTTATTTTAACAAAATGACTTTCAGTTGAATTGGTCAAGTTAATGGTTATAGTCAGGGCAGAGTTTTCTACATGCTGTTGCTGTTGGGTGCTGTTGAGTTGATTCCTACTCATAGTGACCCCATGTGACAGAGTAGAACTGCAGCATAGGATTTTCTAGACTGTAATCTTTATAGAAGCAGAACAAGAGGTCTTTCTTCCAAGTAGCTGCTAGATGAGTTCAAACCACCAACCATTTGTTTAGCAGAAAAGCACTTAACTGTTATACCACCAGGGCTCCTAGTTTTCTACAAGTTGTTGTTGTTAGGTGCCATCAAGTCGGTTCCAACTCATAGTGACCCTATTACAATAGGATGAAACACAGTCTGGTCCTGCGCCATCCTCACAATTGTTGTTATGCTTGAGTCCATTGTTGCAGCCAATGCGTCAATCCATCTTGCTGAGGGTCTTCCTCTTTTTCGCTGACTCTCTACTTTACCAAGCATGACTACATGTTGTTGTTGTTATTAGGTGCTGTCGAGTCGGTTCCAACTCACAGCTACCCTATGTACAATAGAACGAAATACTGCCTGGTCCTGTGTATATAGACGAGATGACATTAAGTTCATGATGACTGCAGTCGCTGTCACCCATGGGTTCTGTAGAACTGGTATACAGTTTCAACTGAGTACAGGCAGCTTTCCTTATTTTTGTCATTTTTTTCATTTGATTTCTACTTGTATTTTCAGATAAAATGACTATTTTATCTGAAATTTTAATTTAGGTCCAGAAACAAAAATCCTGAAATATTTGATTATGAATCAAAGATTCTTTTCATTTGCCATTACTCGTTCTTGGACTTACTGTATAAGAATGCTCAGAATTTTACCTAGACTTGACAGTGTTCAGATCTATTTATTCTGTAGTCACTTCAGTTTCTGTACATATATTTGAGTACAGTGGAGGTCATAAAATGTTTTGGAACTCTACACTGGCCTTTGAGAGTCGAGATTTTGAAGAGACAGAGTCAGTTCCAGCAATCATGTGATAGCTTAAACCCATTGCATAGTGTTTGGGTGATGCTTAAGGGGCCCCCAGATTAATCAAATACCAGGCCCAGTGGATTAATCTGGACAGATCCCCCAACAAACACACACACATACACACGCGCACACACACACACACATCGTGAGAAGACTAGAAATAGCCCAGTACTTCGTGGAGCCAAGAGGCGATCTATAGATCTTCTGCAAAGTGGTGGATTTTAAGAATGTTTTGAAACCAACAAATGAAAATTTAGTTTGTCCCACTGTCTACTTGGGAAAGTCACCTCTATAAGTAGCGCTGGTGGCACACTGGTTAAAGTGATCAACTGTTAACTGAAAGGTCAGCAGTTAGAACCCATCAGCTGCTCTGCAGGAAAAAGATGTGGAACTCTATTTATGTAAGGATTACAGCTTTGGAAACGCTACAGGGGCAGTTCTACTCTATCCTATGGGGTCTCCATGAGTTGGAATTGACGCGACCGTAACAGGTTTGGTTGTTTTGGTTTAGGTTATCTCTAAGGCTTTTAACATTTACAAGTAGCTAATGTTTGACATTGTCTAAATCAGAGTTAAGGCTGTGAAAATCCGTTGCCGTTGAGTTGGTTCTAACTCATGGTGACCTTATAAGACAGAGTAGAATTGCCGCATAGGGTTTCTAAGGAGCGGCTGGTGGATTTGAACTGTTGACCTTTTGGTTAGCAGCTATAGCAGTTAACCACTGTGACATTTTACATATAAGGGCTTTAAAAATGCCTAATATAGGGAAGAGTCCATATAAAGAAAAGAAAATGCTTTGTTTACAAAGTTGGCTGATATCTAGTTGGTAGGATTTAGGATTTCTAGGCAGGAAGTCCAGTTCAAAAATACAGAGATATTTAATTATCTCCTGTAGTTTAAATAAATTCTTTCTTTAGAGATCCATTCCTTTGGGTCTGAAAGGATTATTGTTTTCCTGTATCCACCATTAAAAAGCTGAAACTCAGAGAGATGATACCATTATCAGCTGAAATAAGCTAGAAGCTAGCTGTGAGCACTTATGGAAATAATATATTAGGTAGAAAAGTTGCGGGGTCAAAAATTTCTAAGATGGGAGACAGAGATATTAAAATATGATGTGAATCTGCACCTCTCACAACTGAAAATCCAGATAAACAGTTAAAGTTTAAAAAAAAAAACTTGGACAAAGAAAATTTCAACAATTATTTTTCAGATATCTGGATTGGAAGAGGTTTCTAACACAAAAGAAAAACTATATATAATTCTGCCAAAAAAAAATCATTATTCAAAAAACTATAAGTAAAATTAAAACACATATTGGGCAAACTATTGCCTTAGACTTGAGAGTTAGTATTTTTTATATTAATACTAAAACCCCCAAGATTTGAGATCTTAAAGTTAACAAATTTACAGATGAATAAATTTCATATTCCCCAGTCTTTGACAGAGTGATTTAATCACTGGGAAAAACTTACAAATCCAAAATAATACTCTTTTATTTTATTAACAATCAGTGATTTAAAAAAAAAAAAAAAGCAAAGCATATGAGGATCATTTAGTGGGTCGTATCATTTTCTCAGTCAGTATAAACCCTTGGATCAGAGGTGGTCCTGAAAACAGTGCCTGCTTATTATTGGGCCATTTCTCAAAGGTCAGTAGGACTGACTGAGTTGGTAAACAAAAGGTGATTAACGGTGGCATGGTTGCTGTCACTTTTGTGGCAGTATAAACACATAGCTTTCCTGAAAATTTTTGCAGATTCACTTTTCATTGGGGTGTATTCTAAAGGGAATGTGTGTCTCGATGCTTGCATTGTTCTATGTGAATTGTGAGACAATTCTCAGGGGTTGACTTAATTTCTGGTGAAGGTAAGTACTTCCTTAGTTTCCTTTTTTCTGTAACCTCTTCCCAAACAACTTGTTCGCCTCCGAAGAAACAAGGACCATTAACAAAACATGTGTGTATACTTTTTTAACCTCTACTTTAACCTCGCTTCAGCTTCTTCCCTGCCTAGACTCCACAGGGGTTGTTGTCCTAGCAACAGACCCACATGTCAGTTTTCTCTATATTATCTAAACTGCATGTTGTCTGCTATTATTCTTACTCTAGTTGAGTCTAGGTTAATGAACTGTGTTCTCTTTTTCTAAGGAAATAAATATCAATCACTTTCTTTTTCTACTGTTTTAGTGATAATGTTCACCTTACAGGAAAAGGGAACTATAGTTTAGGATGCTTTTCTCATAAATAAGCACAAATTAGAATATACTTTCAACCACAGTATCTCAGATGGAGGTCTGCCCATGGTTTCTTCACAGTCTAAAAATTTCCCGAGGATTTTTATACAGTGTCTCATTTTGGGAGCCCTGGTGGCACAGTAGTTAAGAGCTCATGCTGCTAACAAAAAGATCGGCAGTTTGAATCTATCAGTTGCCCCTTGGAAACCCTATGGAATAGCTCTATTCTGTCCTATAGGGTCGTTATGAGTCGGAAGCGACTTGACGGCAACAGGTTTGGTTTTTGGTTTGGTCTCCATTTTGTAGATAAAATTAGTAAGCACATTCTGCATCATCTGGATGGCCATCTTAGCATGGAACACTCACATCAACTCCCAAGTCTGTATTGAGGTATGATATTGTGTTTGTGCAACACGGGGGCTATACAACTGCACAGTGAAGGTTTCACAACAGTTAGAATTGAGAAGACAAGTCAACTGGTACATCTATACCACTTTAATATGGCAAATAGCTGCTTTATGCAGCTGTTTCTGATGTGAAGCTGTAATAATTCAGCAAGATCCCTAGGTGGAGCAAATGGTTGTCACTCTATTGCTAACCTAAAGGTTGGTGGTTCAAACCCACCCAGTGGTAGTACAGAACAAAAAGCGAGGTAATCTGCTTCTGTTACGGTTACAGCCAAGAAAGCTCTATGGAGTAGTTCTACTCTGTAACACACGGGGTTGCCATGAGTCGGAATTGACTCAACAGCAACTCACAACAATAACAACAAGGGAGCACTATGTGTACAATGAAGAAATTTGCTGCTTTCAATTTTAGCAATCGGTAAAATATAAAAATATTTAATGTTGATTTCAACAAAGTCACAATGGTAACCTTAACTTCAAGTAAACAAGACAGCTTTACCCATTTTTCAAGCGTAACTTTAAGTAGGCAAAACAGTTTTACTCATTTTTCATGTGTTAGACTGATATTTGAAGACTGCTTGTTGATAAACTGTGATTATTCTGAACTAGCAGTCTTGAAACTGTTCTGCTTCATGTAATACACGTATAAGAACAGATAATCCCTGCATTAGTAGGATGCATGTAAAAATACAGACACAGATCAAATATAGGACTGGATCTAAGGCTACATGTTCCTCCTATTAAACACAACATGATCTATCACATTTAATTATTAGAGTATTTTAAATTTTGTTGTTTGGTTGTACTTAATTTGAAAACTTGTTTGGTTTTATGGTTGCACAGATGCTAGAAATGTAGGGTATTCTTAGTTTTGTTTGTATTTAACATTATATCTAAAGAATTTTAGTCTAAGCATTTTTTTCTTTAAATTGAATATTATTCAAGATAACAAAAAATAAATGCTAGAAAAAACATTTCCTCTCTTTCCATTTAAAGAGTACTAAGAAATACTAATTTAAAAAAAAAAAAAGCCTTGGGAAGAAATGCCAATGTTCTCACCCATTCAAGCTGCATTTACTGCAGTGCTGGCCAGATAAAATGTACAATTTTTAAAATAAATATTTTATTTGGTGATTTCCCAGTACTACAAGAGTAGATGATAGAAGCCGGGGATTCTTTTTCAGTGAAATGAAATTTTAATTTTCAAAGGAAAGCTGTTAGTCTTCATATCTGGTCTTACATAAGTACCAATGTCTTGCATTATAAAATGCACCTGTGTAGCTGCTTCATAGAATCACAGTGGTCTCTTAGAAGCTTTCTTATTATAAGCAGAAATTCTCACCTGGCTTCTTTGGCTGCCTTGTTACCTGTTTTCAAAATATATGCCTTGTTAGGATGGTGCAATATAATAATACTCATATTCCTCTCACTGATAACAATAATCAAATACAACTACTAAATCCTTGTGGTTTTATAGGGTTTAACGCCCTACAAAGAGCTTTCTCATATATTAATTCTTACAACAGTATTTGGAAGAAGGCTTATTACTCCCAATTTTACAAATGAAGAAATAGAAGTAAAGAGACTTATCCAAGATCATACAGTTAGTGAATAATTTAACTGAGGGGACTTTGTTTTAGCGATGTCTCACAAATATCACCTCACCTCTCTATCTTATTGACCAAACTAAAAAAAACCAAACCTATTGCTGTCAAGTCAATTTCAACTCTTAGTTGACCCTGTAGGACAGAGTAGAACTGCCCCATAGGGTTCCTAAGGAGCGGCTGGTGGATTTGAACTGCTGACCTTTTGGGTTAGCAGCCAAACTCTTAACCACTGCACCACCAGGGTTCCTCTTATTGACCAGGACTATTCTAACAGCTCTTCCTCTGTTCTTCCTGTCTCCAGTTTCTCTCTGCATCCAGATCATCCTTCACATGGCTGTAAGAATTATCTTCCTACAGAAATGAATCTGATACTCTCACTCCCCTTCTCATACAGAGCCTCTGCTGGCTCTTAATTGATACAAGACGGAATATCATCTGGCTTCGCCTTTTCCTCTCCAGCCTCACCTTACAACCACTTTTATTAAAATCACTGGAAGTTGCATAGGAGTAAGGAAAAGTGTGGGTGATAGGAGATTACAGCTATTGAAGCATAATATTATTGTCAAAATGATTTGAAATCAGTTGCATCCCTTGTAATGTCTCACATAGTTATTTCTGGTCTTACATAAAGCCCGATTTGCTTATTTAAAGCCCACTTGTGGAGAGACTTGCTACAATATGTCCCAATAATTCTTCAGGCATTTCAGTCATGATATGCTTAAGCCAAGAATAGGGCATACTATTTCTCCTGAAAATACCAGGTACTCACTGTTCTATGCCTGGAATGTCCTTTCCTTCTCCTTTGCTCCACAAACCTCTCCTTAAATAAGAGCTCAACAATCTTGTGTTGTCTCCCTTACTTCCTTGGGCTGGGTTACTGTCTCCATAAGATCAATCATTCTTGGTTTGTAATGTCTCCATTAGTTTTCTAAAAGTTGATAAATATAAAGGAAAGAATCTAAAAACTGACACTACTAGTTACATAAAATTTGGGGGATCATCTGCTACCCTTGATTTATTCTATCCAAAGGCTGTAATGTGAAGCTCTTGCAAATGAGGTCTACGAATCCAGGATAATAATGCTCAGATTCTCCTTTATATTCAGAATATTTTTCTTCCCAAAGACAGCAATAGAAAGAGCTTTGGTTATTCAATAGAGAGAAGCAAGCTCACAAATAAAACCTCTTCCTTCATGCTCTGTTCTTTCATCTGGATCAAATAATAGTGAACATAAGGGATTCTACAACAATATTAATAATGTCAAAGTAGAAGTGGGAAGTTGGGGAAAGGGGAGAGAGGATGAGAATCCAGCAAAAATCCAGTAAAATGTACCAACAGACTAAAGTTACGGTTAATGGGAGTAATATTAGAAATTAACTTTCTACCCAACGTGGAACTTAGAGAAACTAAAATCAAGACATTTTGTCAGGGATTTGTTTAGTACTGTGTGAATGAATATGACTGACTCACAAGAATTGTTCATCAAGTTCTGTTTGGAAATAAATACAATATTTCTTTAAAAAATATAATTTTTTTTTCTTATATTGGGCTCTCATAGAAATTACCTTTCCTGGTACATTTATGAAGCCCTGGTGGCACAGTGGTTAAGAGTTCAGGCTGTTAACCAAAAGGTCAGCAGTTTGAATCCACCAGCTGCTCCTTGGAAACTCTGTGGGGCAGTTCTACTCTGTGCTGTAGGGTTGCTACGAGTTGGAATCGACTTGACAGCAAGGGGTTGGAACATTTACACAAGGAAGTTGGCTAGCTAAGATACATAAGAAGGTACCAAGAATTGATAGATGAATTCTTTCTTCAGTGTGATGATATAACCAAGGCCTGTTTTCCTGAAAAATGCCTTCCCTCAGCTTTTAGTGAATATTTGTATGATCTCCTCCTGCCCATTTCTCTTCTCCAGAGTAGTTAGGGAAGTATTTCCACTATTACCCACAGAACCCTAGAGCTCTGATATCGTCCTGGGTCAAAACTTCTCATTTGTGAGCAGATAAAGCCTTTCTTACTCAACATCCTAACCATCCAAGATGTTTCTCTCTATTCCATGACTGAGTTAGGTGAGGATGACAGTGTTTGAATAACTTGTCAGTGACACATAGTTAGTGAGGAGGAAATATGACAAATAAAGACCTCTTGAACCCTACTCCATATTCTCATGGATTGATTCATTAAATCAGTACATTGTCACTTTGGAGGTCCACAGACACCAGTGGAAAAGGATGAGATATAGGTAGGGAGACATTCATTTTGGGAGATTGGGAGATAAGATGAGCAAGAGAAACGGCAGCAAACTCTGCTTGGCCTAAATTGGTGGAGGTGGCTAAAACGAAGTTTTTAAGCTGCAGAACATTAAATATAGAACCAAGGTGGTAGTGTTAGCCAAGGAGGAGGAAAAGGTCACATGGAACAGGTAGGCTGAAAACAACACAGAAGACACTCCTTATTAATATTTCTTTTTTGTTTTAGACCAGCATTTAAGAAGACAGGAATATCTTACCTATTTTCCAATGTGGGTGTGATGGTTAATCTATGTGTCAACTTGGCTAGGACATGAATCCTAGTACTGTGTGGTTGTCCTCCATTTTGTGCTCTGATGTAATTATCCTCCATTTTGTGATAGTATGTAATTATACCCCATTTTACGTGTTGTAAATCCTAATCCCTATATGTTAATGAGGCAGGATTAGTGCAGGGTATATCTTGAGTGGCAGCCAGGCAGGAGAGTGCGACTCAAGTCACACCCTTACTCTGATGCTCTGGCAAAGCTCTCCCTTGCTCTGGATCTTGCATCTGGCTCATCATCATGTGACCTCTGGTTCTTGGGACTTGAGCCTGTTGTCTGATCTAGTTATTCTGGGATTCGTCAGCTTCTATAGCCCTGTGAGCCATCTGACCTGCCAGTTTTTGGATGCACAAGCTTCACAGCCCTGTGAGCCAACAGCCTACTGTCTGACTTGCCAATTGTGGGTTTGTCAGCCCCTGCGGCCACGCGAGTCAGGAGAAGCCTCCAGCCTGATGCCTGACCCATGGGTATGGGACTTGCCAGCCTCCACAATCACGTGAGCCACTTCCTTAAGATAAATCTCTCTCTCTCTCTCTCTCTCTCTCTATATCTTTATATATATATACACTTCACTGGTTTTGCTTCTCTAGAGAACCTAGCCTAAGACAGTGGGTAAACGTCAAGTATAGTTTTAGCAGTCGAGATGATTTTGACTATTCTAGACATCCCTAAATGTAGTCATCTTTAAATGTTGCTGAGGCCTAAATTTGAACACACCACGTAAGCTAAAACAGTCCTTTATCTGGTGACTGATCCTAGTCACCACCCAGAACTCCCATCTTATCTTGGCTTTCTTATTCTCAACTTCTTGCGGTAATTTTCAAGAACAGCCAAGTATTCTTGATGTTTGTAAAAAATGGCCCACAACGGACAGTTAGAACTTGAATACAAAGTAGGAATTGTAATAAACAGAAATGATTCTTGAGGGAAATGAAACTTCTGAGAAAGCTAGGAGACTGTACAAACATGTATGTATCTGTGTATTTGGGGATTTGCTGAAGGCTTGGGACACAGCTCTTATTAAGGTCAACTTTACTATATTACTATTCTGTAATACACACCAGACTTCTTTGAATTTGGTTAATTTATACAAAGCTGTCTCCCATATAAAGGAGAAAGACCTCAGGACGTATAGCAAAAGAAGGAAACAAGCTTTAAGGATGTAAGAACAAAGTCAAACACATACCTGATTTTAATATCCCCCGATAGAGTCTATAATAGGCACTACCTAGACAGAAAGCCTCGATTTTATTCAAAATGGCCTCCTGCAGATGACCTATTATACATTAAAGTGAAAATGACTTCCTGTGTGCAACACAAACTGCTTTGATTTAGAAGATGACCAGCTTCTGCTCTTAGTGATTATAAGCATGCCTGATCCCTGATGGACAACTTCCCAGTCCACTTCTCACAGACAGATGGTGGGCCATGTCCTGACCTGGGCTAAATATAGTTATATGGATAATTCTTCACACTGACCCTAAAAGGGTCAACTGAAAGTGTAGAGACTTAGAAAAAAGCATATTAAAACTTTATTCATCTCTTCAACAAAATGGTCTAGGAAAAATGGATCTCCATATGCAAAAGAAGGAATTTGAACCTATACCTCATACTATATACAAAAATTGACTCAAAATGGATCAATGACCTAAATACAAGAACTAAAACCATAAAACTTTTAGAAGAAAATATAGGGGAAAACTTTAAGACCTTGTTTTTGATAATCGATTCCTAGATGTGACAGCAAAAGCATGAGCAACAGAGTAAAATAGATAATTGGACTTCATCAAAATTAAACACTTCTGTGCATCAAAAAACTGTATAAAAAAAGGTGAAGAGACAGCCTACAGAATGAGAGAAAATATCTGGAAATCATATATATGATAAGGATTTAACATCCAGAATGTATGAACTCCTGCAATGCAACAACAAAAAGGCAAACAACCTGATTAAGTGGACAAAAGACTTGAACAGACATTGCTCCAAAGAAGATATACAAATAGTCAATAAGCACATAAAAAGATGTTCAATGTCATTAGTCATGAGGGGAATGAATATCAAAACCACAATGAGATACCACAATGAGATATCACTCCCACTGGAATGGCTATTATTAGAAAAACAGAAAATAACAAATGCTAGCAAGGATGTGGAGAAAGTAGAACCCTTGTCCATTGCTGGTGGGAATGCAAAATGGTTCAGTTGCTGTGCAAAATAGTTTGGCATTACCTGAAAAAGTTAAACATAAAATTACTATATAACTCAGCAATTCTGCTCCTAGGTATGTATCAAAAAGACTTGAAAGCAGGGACTCAAATACTTGTATACCAATGTTCACTTCAGCATTGTTCACAATAGCCAAAATGTGAAATCACCCAAGTGTCCACTAATGGACAAATGAATAAATGGGTAAACAAAATGTGGTATATAGATATCATGGAATATTATTCAACCAAAAAAAGAAATAAACTTTATGCTAAGTGAAATAAATCAGACACAAAAAGACAAATATTGTGTGATCCCACTTAAAAAAATATTCAGAATAAGCAACTTGAAAGATTAGATAGGGTCCTTAAGGGGCAGTGAATTTAGGTTAATGAGGGAGAAATGACTCAAAAAAGGAGGGCGAGAATGGTTGTATAATTTGAAGAATGTGATCAGTGTCACTAAATTGTACATGTAGAAACTGTTGAATTGGTATCTGTTTTGCTGTGTATATTCTCAACAACAGCAATAAAATAAATGAAATTGAGACTGAAAAATATTAAATATATCTAGAATAGGCAAATGCATAGAGACAAGAGTAGATTAGTAATTACCAAGGGCTGGGGGGAGAGTGGGGAGCCCTGGTGGCACAGTGGTTAAGTGTTCAGCTGCCAACCAAAAGGTTTGCAGTTCAAATCCACCAACTGCTCCTTGAAAATTCTATGGGGCAGTTCTCCTCTGTCGTATAGGGTTCCTGTGAGTGGGAATCGACTTGAAGGCAATGGGTTTGCTTTTTGTTTTTTGAGGGGGAGTCACTGCTTAAAGGGTACTGAGTTTCTGTTTAGGGTGATAAAAAATATTTGGAAATAACAGTGATGGTCACACAACATGGAGAATGTAATTAATGCCACTGAACTGTACACTTAAAAATGGTTAAGATGGCAATTTTTTTGTCGTATATATCTTACCACAATAAAAAAAGTTAATTTATAATTTTTATTTGACAAGCCTGAGTTAAAATTGAGAAAAACTGTGGGAAAAGGGGCAAATATCTTCAACTTCTCCTAGGTCACAGTGACATAAAAATAATTTTTTGGCATCTTTTAACTCAAGGAATTCTTGTTGGTCAAATGCTCTCTTAGAAGATGATCAAGTAATTCACAGTAATGCTTATATGAATCAATTATCAGGCAAGACAAATAGCTTAATTCTGAGCTTCGGGCTGTTTTGATTGAGTTCATTGATTAGAAAACAGCTGTATTTGAATCAAGTATCAGGGAAATGGCGGCTGCTGACTCTGGCCATTTTCTTGGCTGTACTTTCTCAGTGTTAAATAGCATATTCTGATGTGAACAGCTTATTTAGTAATGGTGTCTTCTTTACAGTATTCCATTAAGTATTCAAGTAACTTACCTGCTTGTCAAACTTCTTTTCCTTAAAATCTATTTCTGGCATTTCTAAAATTAAATATTATCAGGGGATATAAGAATGTTGCATTTAATATCTAGTCAATTACATGCCTTGATCACCTAATATAATGGAAGATGTTTTGACCAACTACTCAAGGTTCAGACTAGAACTTCGATTCAACAGAACTTCCGCGGTGTCATCATCTGTTTCCAAGTATCTTCCCTAATCTTACTTGTTAGAATTGATATAGAATACCAACTGTACTCTTTACAGCACTTGCCATTTTCATTCTTCCAGTTGTGCTCATTTCTCCTTGTGGAATATAGTTTTCCAGAGCAGAGACCAGGTCTTATTCATCTTTGCATTTCCTCACTGAGCCTTAGACAAATAGATGCTCAATAGTACTAAGTACTAGTGGTCCTACGATAAGTGCAAGATAGCCAAGGTTTATGCATTGGTTTATCCCTTCCCTGGTAGGGGTCCTTCACATACTCTCAAGCAGACCAGGAGGTGATTCTATAATACTGTGATTGCTTCCTTAATTAAGAAAATTGGGAACCGTGATACAAAATAGTTACTGTGGGTGGTGGGAATCATTTTGTGAAAACATTGCTTTCCTCTTTTACTATTGGCCATGTCTCCTCTCTGGACGTTTTCCATCTGCCAGTTGTATGCACTGTAGTTCAGTTGTTTGAACTCTTGGACTCCAGGGTGGTCTCTTATTGTAGCAAAAACCACTGGTAAGTTGGGAAGTGCATGCTCATCCCCAGATTTTCTTCTAGTGATGTTGCTTGATAGTGAGCATGGAGTTAATGAGAATCTTGAAAGAATTCCTTTAAATGTCTATTTTTTTTTTGAGAGTCTGAGAACTAAAAGTACATATTCTCTCTACTGCTAACGCTTGCCATGGTTTAAATCATTTCTCTTGTCCATTTGAATGTAAGGTGGGAGTACTATGTTTAAGGAGATAAACAGCTAGAAAGTAGCATTTCATTTATTCACCCTAGTCAACAAAGTGTATGGAATGGGTCCTTTTGGCTTCACAAACACCTCGACAAGTCAGGAAATCACGTTATGAGCCAACCTGTTACCTAAGTGTGTATTCTTTGCAGTTCCATATTCAAGGCATACTTTCCTCCTCAGATTGGAGGTAAAATGCCTCACTCTCAGGCCCTGGAGTCAAATAATTGCTTAAATTATGTCCATTGTGAGGTTATTGTTGTTTGTTAGTTGGTATCAGGTTGGCTTTGACTTGTGGTCATTTTATGTACAACAGAACACTTTATTTATAAAATGTTGTCCAGTCCTGTGTCATCTTCATGACTGTTGGTATGTTTGAGTCCATTGTTGCAGGCATTGTGTCAATGCATCTCACTGAGGGTCTCCCTCATTTTCCTGGCCCTCTACTGGTGGCACAGCGGTTAAGAGCTTGGCTGCTAACCAAAAGGTCAGCAGTTAGAATCCACCTGCTTCTCCTTGGAAACCCTATGGGGCAGTTCTACTCTGTCGTCTAGGGTAAGTACCTATGAGTTGGAATCAACTTGACAGCAACGGGATGGGGACTTTAATGGTATGGGGACTTTGTGACTGAGAGGTTAGAAGACCATAGATCATTATTATCAACAACAAAAGAGAAGGAATTTTAAGAAAGTTTCCTAAACTCTTTAAAAGACTATTTGTAGAAAGCTACTTGGAAGGCTATTTTTTAAGTTAAAAAATGGATAGAAACTCTATGCTAGAAAGGGTTAGATTGTAATCACCAGCTAGCTGAATTTGAACTCTTTTCCTTAATGATGGGTATGGATGGGAATGAAGCCAACCTCCCATAAAGACCTCAAACATTCCAGGAATGCAGCATGACCCTTCCCAAAGAAGGGATTGTCAGCAAGGAGCATGACTATGTGGGATGAGGATCCTTCCTTTACTTTCCCAGAGGATATGACACGAAAGGTTCATATAATTCTATTTTCAAGGGTTCTGTTTTGGCTCAGTTCTGGGAACGCCCTTGTAAAATCATGCTGGCTTCATTCCAAAATCTGATGATGTTAAGACAAATTTACAGTATCTTAGATCAGGATGCTACATACATCTCCTACATCATACAAAATGCCTGTTCAGTTTAATATCTCCTGCGTTTTCCATAGCTGGGAAAATTTCTGACATAGCTTTTGGAATAAGGAGGGCCTTAAAAATATATATATATATATATATATATATAAACTCTGGGTTTGAATTCTGACTCTACCACTAACGAGCTATTTGATCCTTGGTCAGTAATATTTCTCTAACTTACAGTTGCTAATCTTGAAATGAGAATAATAAAGCCTACTTAGTGGTTGCCGTAGAATTCAATAATAAAAGTTTGCTAAAGAACCTAACAATCCTCGACCATAGTATGCTCAATAAGCCTTGCTTCCTACTTTTCCTATTATATTTATATTGGGGAACTCATATTTTTTAATCTATATTTTTATTTATTTTACATATTGAGTTATTTTATAATATCCAGAAAGTGACAAAGTAAAAAGGCATTGAAAATAATTTGAGTATTTCTTTAAAAAGTTAATATTTTTATTTCAAGGGTTAACATTACAAGCTTATACTGGAATCTATGAATAAACACTAGTTATTGGGAAAGATTATTTAAAGCTTTGAAATTTAGATTTTCTGTTTTAAAGAGTATCTGAGCTCAAAATGTGATGCAACTTTTGTGCATTAATCCCTTGCATACTCCCACAGAAGCTTCCCATTATGCCTTGACAACAGCTTGTCATCCATTTGGCAGAAATTTTACCCTTTGAGAACAACCAAATTTCAAACGTGGAGGTGTTTTTAAAAAAGGGAAATTTGGCTCTAGTCTTTTTTTTTTCCTTCTACATGCATAGGAGTAAAAAGAAATTCAAATTCTTAAAAGTAAAGGATTTAATGAAGATAAATTTTATATTTTGATCTAAGTTATATTTTTAAAGCTTGATATTCAGAGTATGACTTGCAGTTAATTTACAACAAAGAGATACCACGGAATTCAAGGTGAAAAATCCTTTCCATGGGCCTGGCAACACATTTCCTCTTTGGGAATGGCTCTGGAATTCCATGGTCTTTTGTGGGATTCTTGAAGGAGCCCTGGTGGTGCAGTGGTTAAAATGCTCAGCAGGTAACTGAAAGGTCAGTGGTTTGAACCCACAGAAAAATGTGGCTGTCTGCTTCTGTAAAGATTTACAGCCTTGGAAGCCCTATGGGCAGTTCTACTCTGTCCTATAGGGTCGCTATGAGTTGGAATCGACTTGATGGCAGTGGGTTTGGTTTTTTGGTTTGGTTTGTGGGATTCTTAGCTCTAAAATTTTGATCTCAACAGCTTACTCATCTTAGTTTCCCTCCGATTAATCTCACATTCAAACTTAAGAAAACAAGCAAACATGAATATAGCAAGATGACTTAGAATAAATGAGAAATCCTGAGCTAAATGAGGTTTTAACCAAATTTTTCCTATAGACAAGGCACAAGTTTGGTTCACATGGTAAGATCTGCAATTTTAACTCCTGAACTGAGTATAGTACTACATTATGACTTTGACTGGTTAATTAATACCTATATTATTACAGTGTATTCACTTAGTTCTATTCTATGATATAATCGTTGGTTCTCTGAATAGTAACTACTGATTCTAAAACCCAAGATAGGCTAATGACTTGAGTTAGATGATAGAACAAAAACATTTTAGAAATACTACTGTTTTGAAGGAAAACTGAAAGTATGTTTCACAAGTCTCAGCCTTTTATTTTCACAAAGAACACAGGCATAATTGCAATAGACTTTGTCAAGGCAGCATTTGTAACAAGCTCTGAATTGGACTAAGAGCTTTGACAACAAAAATCTAAAAACCATTAAATATTAAAAGATTCCTTTGGGAACCTGATAGTTATATTATTTTTTTTTTCCAATGTGCTTCTCTTTCATTTCTATGTTATTTAGAAAAAAATCTTATCTGCCTGTGCTAACCCAGCAAGATAGCTTTGTTTTGTATTTTTAAAGAAAAACAAATAAAAACGCCTCCGATTCTGAGAAATTAATTAATATCATCAAGGTCACATGATCAGATGAGGGCAGCTAAAGTCTAATCTAGGTTTGCCTAACCCTGCTGTTTTCATTTGTTCCACCCTGCTCCATGCTTTGACACAGAGAATCAAGCTGAAATCTCTGCCCTCAGAGGACATTGACTAAAGGGAGAGTCAACAGCCATTTACAATACACTCAAAAAGCAGGATAAGTTTTACTAATGTCCTGGAAACTTCATGATGGGAACAACTCAATCTGTCTGGAGAGCATCAGAGAAGATTTCACTGAAGAACAGGCCTGAGGAAGAATAGAAACTTTCAAGACACAATAAGAAGGAGTAAGAGGAAATAGCACCTATGAACCCTTGGAAGGTAAGAGAGCAGCTCATGACTCATGGCGACCCTATAGGGCAAAGTAGAACTGCCCCGTAGTGTTTCTAGGGAGCAACTGGTGGATTCGAACGGCCAACCTTTTGGTTAGCAGTCAAGCTCTTAACCACTGTGCCACCAGGGCTCCAGCTCAGTGTCAGGGAGTCACAAAGAGTTATATGAGGCAAGAACTAAAGCTAAGGAATTTGGACTATATACTATAGAAAATTTGAAGTCATTGGAGAATTTTAATCATAGGAGGAAAATTTATTCACTCAACAAATACTTGAGTGAATGTTATTACCAGGTACTAAACTTATTCTTACGTACTTTGGACACGTTATCAGGAGGGGCTACTCCCTGGAGAAAAACATCATGCTCGGTACAGTAATGGGTTAGTGAAAGAGAGAAAGACCCTCAATGAGATGGATTGACACAGTAGCTGCAATGATGGGCTCAAGCATAGCAATGATGGGTTCAAGCATAGCAACAATTGTGAGGATGATGCAGGACCAGGCAGTGTTTCGTTCTGTTGTACATAGGGTAGCTCTGAGTCAGAACCAACTCAACAGCACCTAACAACAACAACAACAGACGTATTCATAATTTAGAAGGATCAGACAGCAATATAGAAGATGGACCAGGAGCAGAAAAGACTGGAGCCTATTTAAAAAACTGTAGGTAAAAATGGTAAGACATAATTGAGGTGAGTCTATTTCATGTTGGGGTAAACTATTGTTACAGGTAAATTCTTAGCAAACGAGGTTTTAGTAGCTTTCTCTTCTCATTTAACAGGCAGATCCATTTTTGTTTCCTGGCCAATGTGCCTCATACACAACCACCACTCTGTCAGTGGAGGCTTGCCTTGTTGCTATGATGATGAACAGGTTTCAGAGGAGCTTCTAGACCAAAATGGACACAGAAGAAAGGCTTGGTGATCTACTTCCGAAAATCATGAAAACCCTATGGATCACAACACAACTGATCATGGATGGCACAGGGCTGGGAAGTGTTTTGTTCCATTGTGCATGGTGTCACCATGAGTCAGGGGCAGACTCCAAGGCTGCTAACAGCAACAACTCTTTTCATGTTCATTTTCGCTATCTGCCAAGCCTCCTGATACTTTCTGCGCCCCAGCAGACCTCCAGGGGACTCACAAATTTCTCCTGAATACAGATACTGCCCTTTGGCTTGTTCTAGTTACCACTGTATTTCACTACTGTGGCTGGGCTGCAGCGTATACCACAAGTAGAGGCAAGGTCCAAGAAATGAGCTATTGAGACATCTCACCCATGTAACCCTCCACAGTCCCCTGTTGACACTTCCAAGCTCCTTCGAATTCCTGATTATTTGAAATGGGTGAGATCATATCACACACCGTACTCTAATTCTTTTAACTGACTCCCCGCTTCAATTCTATCACCTTCTAAAAGGCCACATTACCCCCTAGTGGCCCTTCTCATGGCAACCAGAGGCAAAGGCAATACAGTCTAGGTCTCTACTGTCACTACTTCTCCATCAAGGAATAGAACCAAGATTTCTGGGAAATTCATTTTTGTCCACTTTCTTATTTACCTGGTATTTTTATGACTTAAAGGAAAATCTATACTGTACCATGGACTTAATTAAAAAAATCCAGAGATGCCACTGTATCGTAGGACTCTAGAAGCTTTTTGTAAAGCTGTGATTTAAGGAAGGAGTCCTTAGCCTGATTAGAGGCACACAGGGTTTACAAAAAAGTCGGAGAATTCCCTTCTTTTCCATGTCTGTGTGCCCATAATGTGTTCAGTGCAAGGCTTTGCACTTCGGAACACTCAAATGTTAGCGCACACAAACAGCACGACAGGTGATGGAGAATGGTGTGAACCAGTCCAACAGGCCTTTATTGTCCATGATTTACATTGTAAAGCGCAGGGGAGAACAACCTGGAATTCACACTGGGAAAACCTATGGTTGTTGTTGTTAGGTGCCACCAAGTCTATTTTAGACTCGTAGCGACCCTATGTGACAAAGTAGAACTGCCTCATAGGGTTTTCTAGGCTGTAATCTTTACGGCAGCAGATTGCCAGGTCTTTCTCCAGTGGCGCCGCTGGGTGGGTTTGAACTGCCAGCCTTTCAGTTGTAGCGTCAGGTTATTAAAGAAAACATTTCTCTCTGTCTCTGTATATATAGCTCTACAGTTCTACCTAAGCTCTGAGCATAGGTAGCCCCTTAAAATCACCCATTTTATAAGGAATATTAACTTCCAGGAGGAGGTATGATCTGAAAATGGATGCAGCTCCTCTCATGCTTTGAGCAAAAAGATATCATGTTCCACATAAAGTTCTTAAACATTTTTCCTTGATTATAGCAACTCAAGAGATTTTACTCTTCCAAGATCTTAACCTGGGGTGTAGTGCCGACTTAAACATACTTAAGGCTGGCAACCTGGAATTATATGGGACAG
Source organism: Trichechus manatus latirostris (assembly GCF_000243295.1). NCBI lineage: Eukaryota > Metazoa > Chordata > Mammalia > Sirenia > Trichechidae > Trichechus > Trichechus manatus. Next base: position 17,666,004 of record NW_004443948.1, on the reverse strand, counting down.
ATTCAGGTTTGGAGGCTATATAGTCTCTCAAAGTTGGATTTGTACAGCTATTTCTGGTATTAGCAGAATATATTTATAAATGAACATGTTCCCCTAGGGTAATGAGGGCAGAATGATTCATCTAGCAGTAGTAAAAATCAAGAGAATTTATTGGTTTATTTATACCTGGAACACATGAAGAAGAAGACACAAAACACCAACTCTTCTCCCTGAAGCAGGACTTGGGAGGGGCTGGGAGGTCACCATTACCACTACCACCACTACAAGTCAAATTTTTCCCATTCCTTTTGCTACCTGCACCCTCATTTCATCCACTTATCATATGGTTTTTAATTATCCTTTAGGCTCTCAAACATTTATTTCTCCAGCTTTATTGGCGACAAGTGATAAAAAAAAATGTGTTTGGTATTCTAGCTACGTGTGTTGAGCCAACTATCACCAAATGTCTCAAAATGTCAAAACCAAGAAGGTAAATGTGCTACGATCACTTACATACTCAGTAGACATAATACATGAACTGAAGCTCAGAGTCCAAAATTTTCCCACCCTTCATAAGAGTGTGTATATAAAAGAGGCTTAGGAAAATTTTATCAAGCAGTTTCTGGAATTAAAACAACTGGGCTGCTTGCCATACCCCACATCTTGGAATGCAGACAAACAGGACTTAGGAGGTGTAAGGCTCCAGCCAAATTAAGACATGCAAACCATTTCATTGCTTGGTGGAGAAGGTCTGCCCTCCTCCTACTCAAAATGCCTGGGAAACAGGAAATACAAGTTCAATTAATGTGGCCTTTCTGTAGTAGAAAAGTCATTGTCTCATGCCAGAGAACAGTTAATGAATATTATTGATGATTCTATGATCAAAGGAGACTTGGCTTTTGCTATTGTGACAGCCATTTGACAGCAGGCTTGCACATCAACACAAGTTAATAGGTTCGTGATGACTGAACACTTACAAATGGAAACAAAAACAAAAACAAAAAACTTGCTTTTGATCCTTGCTAGGCAGAAAAAAAGGCCAAGACATGTCCAGGGTGGAAATAATTCACAATTCTCCCAGAAGCATGTACAAGTTAGCTATGTTATAAAGCGTTTAGTCAAGATAGAGACTATGCTATGCGTAACGATACCTAAAGCTTTAGCACACAGTTGCATTTTGAGGCTGTTTTTGGAATGCCTGGGTGGTGCAAATGGTTAACATGCTCGACTGCTAACTGAAAGATTGGCTGTTCGCGTCCACCCAGAGGCACCCAGAAAGAAAGGCCTGGTAATTTACTTCTGAAAACTAAGCCATTGAGAACTCTATGAATTACAGTTCTACTCTGACACACATGGGGTCAACGTGACTTGGAGTTGGCTCAACGGCAACTGGTTTAGGATCCTATTTAGGGTAATTATACCCTGTAATCTTGCTGAGAGCCAGTGTCTCATTTCCGACTACAGAAGGCAAATAGGGCACAGCCGGCAGCCAGGCAGACACAATCATTTAGTTCCCTAAGTCAAATTCTTTCACACATGGCTTGGAATCTTCGCCTTGTAATGCATATGAGGATGGTAACAATTCATTCTCAACAGCAGTGTCCACATCCAGGCCAGATAAGAGGCTATTAATTTAGTGAGATCCCGATATTCTTAATATATGTATTTAGCTTAAGCTAGCCACGGTAGGTTTCTGTTACTTACAGCAAAAAAAAAAAAAAAAAAGTTCTAATTAATACAGAAAGTGGGCTGACAGCAAAAAGAAATATGGAGAAAATGAGATAGGTTATCTGGTCTGGATGCATCCAGTTAAAGTCCTACAATATTCTGGTCTGGGAATTTAGTAATCTATGGCAAAGAGTTGTGAAACTGTTAATAAAATCATCCTGTGTTCATTTAGGATTAAACTCTGGGAGACAGAGTTGCTGTCACCGAAGAATGGTAGTAGGAATTCAAGGACTGCATGGTGGGATGACTCCTTCTGATAGAGTTCTTGTTGTTAGGTGCCATTGAGTCGGTTCCAACTCATAACAACCCTATGTACAACAGAACGAAACACTGCCTGGTCCTGCGCCATCCTCACAGTTGTTCCTATGTTTGAGCCCATTGTTGCAACTACTGTGTCAATCCATCTCATTGAGGATCTTCCTCTCTTTTGCTGATCCTTTACCAAGCATAATGTCCTTCTCCTGGGACTGGTGCCTCCTCATAACACGTCCAAAGTATGTGAGACAAAGTCTTGCCATTTTCATTTCTAAGGAGCATTCTGGCTGTACTTCTGCTAAGATAGATTGATTCGTTTGTTCTGATAGAATTAGATCATTAAAAGAAAAGGAATTACAAGCTCAAGTATATATATTCAAGAACTGACAATAGGGATATATAGGCAGATTTGGCCCACTTTCCACTGAACATTTCCTGCCCTCAGAGCAGATTCCCTTTACTTGTCTGACGGTTCTTTCTTACTTGCTTGAAGATTATTCCATTACCACCTCACCATTATAGTGAGTTTTCCTGGAGAGAAAGCCCATTATCCACAGGCTTCTACCTACCCCTACTTTATCCAGATCTGTTACTAGAGTTAGGCATCAATATAACAAAGGAGGTCAATTACAAATAAAAACTTGCAAGATGGGTTGATGTCTTATCAAAAGGAAATTAAAGACTTGTCAATTTATATTGGAAATTATCTGTATAATAACACATTTTAGGTGCTCCTACAAGGGAGAAGTGTTTTGAGATCATTGGTACCAGTTGCTAAGATAAATTCTGTCTTGCCATACTGTGAACATTGGTACTTATGTAACTGTGTTAAAACCTTCCCATGTGTGTTTTGCAGAAACGAATACAGTTAATCATCATCTCCAAGTGAACTATATAAAGAAAAAAATTTGAAAAATTACAAGTTTAATGGATTATGCAACTTTGGAGACTTTATCAACCATTCTCTTTTCATTCCATCTCCTCACCTTAGCTGCCTACACTTGGTTTATTTTCCATCACAATAATTAGTGATATATTCAGTCTGACTAGGTTTTGAGAAATGATCAAGGAACAACCTTATGTGTTTCTCTTAGAATTCTTCCTTTCCATTGTCTGAATCCCAAGTCTTTTCTCCTACTTGTCCATGGCAGAAGGATGGAGTTAAACATGAATGCATTAAAATAATCTTTATACAGATGTTAAACACTTCTAGGAATAAGACATCTCTGTGGTGCAGTGGTTAAGAGCTTGGCTACTAACTGCAAAGCTGGCGGTTCAAATCCACTAGCCAGTCCTTGGAAGCCATACAGGGCAGTTCTACTCTGTCCTATAGGGTCGCTATGAGTCAGAATCGACTAGACGGCAATGAGTTTGGTTTTGGTTTAGTTTCTTCCTAATCTACTTTTATTTTTCAACAAATTAGTTTTGTTCTCTCCCACTGCTAGATGTTGCCCTTAGCAATAGACCTAACATTCATGCCTTTTGTAAATTCCCTTAATAATAATTCTCTGGGGAATGTTATAGAGCATAGGCGGTATTTCTTTCCATAGATTTAAACGTAATATAACATAATTTTTTCAAAATAGAAAAAAAAATGATTGGCAATAATTGTTTTCATGAAAGAAAAAAATATGGTTCTGAAACCCACAAAGGACTATTAGATGCAAATGTGTATATA
>NW_004443948.1:17643196-17662264 GCF_000243295.1 Trichechus manatus latirostris | reverse complement strand
GTTCTGAAACCCACAAAGGACTATTAGATGCAAATGTGTATATATATATATATATATATTTATTTAATTTACTCAGGGAGGTAAAGGTGAACTTTAATGCTCTTTAAAGATTAGTATGAAAGCAACTATAGGATATGGCTGAGGGAAGAAATACAGGAGAGTCAAGAGAACATATCCTCCCAGAGAGTCTAAAACAGTTATACATGATAAATGGGTTATGGTAAGTGGCTACTATGTATGCATTTATTGTTTTAAACAAAACACAAATAGACGATATTGAAATAACAATCTATCTTAGGTACATCCTATAAATTTATACCAAGTATTACAAATGGCTGTTGGAAATTTTATTGCATGCACCTTCACTTGATAACTTGGAAGATGGAAGGGAAAAAAACTATTTTGTATCATATCTGGTTATAATTGCTTCCAGTTTTTTTCCTATATGGTCATTGTTCTCAGCTGATTTTACTAAATCTTTGAAATGGTTTTGAACATCTTAGAAGCCGATTCCTGTTTAGTACTTTGTACTGTAAGATTCAGCCATGGCAAAGCGGCAAATTTCACCCACAGAACATACCTGAATCCATTCGGTCCATTCTTTTCTGCAAGTTGACACCTGGTGGCTCCCTCTATGCTTAGTCACTTGTCACGGCAGCCCATATATAAAAATAGTGTAGAGAATAGAGTAGACAAGTGCTAATTAAATTTATACAAATAAGAACTGTGTCCCCCAAAATGAAAGAATGAGAACATTATGTTCTGAGAATCAGAAAGCTGAACTAAACAAGAAGACATACCAAGATATTTTAAGTAGAGTAGCAGATTATAAACTTACATGCTGTCATGTGTTACAAGTCACTTCTGTCACTCAACAGAACCTACTCTGAGTTATTGTATCTGAAGACTATTTACCAAGAAGTTCTGAAAACAGTCTTATCCCATAAAAAATCAAATTCCATCAAAACTAATGGCACAAGGCTAACTGTATTAGGTGTTCATTCAAAAACATCTTCACCTCCCTGATATGACTTGATTCACATGTCAATCAGAATTATTTTGTGTAGGTCTTGCAACAAATCTCCATGTACAGCACATTAGAAAACTCATCTAAACAAGGATTGTCAAGTAAAGGAGATAATGAAGAAAGCCAAACATATGAATGGCCCATGTTAAGTTGCCAATGAAAAGGTTTTGTTTCTATTCGTTTCAGTTTTTTTGTTGTTGTTTGGTTTTCTAAGGAACAAAGATGTAATATTTTGCTCTGAATTCTTTAGAATGATAGATAAAATTTTCGTTTGCAGCACATATGGTAAGTCATTTTATCTTAGTAGTTTTATGAATATCTTTTCTCATTGGTAATCTGTCTGTGTCCAGTAGAAGGAGCACTCAGCTAAGAGGAAAATGAAATAGACTTAAAAATATAATTTCTAAAATGCCAGTAGTCCTGGAATACCTTAATTATCCTATCACTGACAGCACTGTACTTCAGGATAGATCTTGAAATATTCCTTTTGATGATGAATGCAAAGCCACTCCTCTTCAATTTGTCATTCTTCCATAGTAGACCATATGATTGTCTGATTCAAAGTGGCCAATACCAGTTCATTTCAGCTCACTAATGCCTAGGATACTGATCTTTACATGTTCCGTTTAATTTTTGATGATTTCAAATTTTCCTAGATTCATGATTCATACATTAAACATTCCAATTATTAATGGATGTTTGCTGCTGTTTCTTCTCATTTTGAGTCGTGCCACCTCGACAAACGAAAGTCCCAAGAGTTTTACTCCATCTGCTTCATTAAGGTTGACTCTGCTTTGATGAGGCTGTTTTATTTTGAGTGTCTTCTAATCTGAGGGGCTCATCTTCTGCATTATATCAATGTTTCACTGCTATTCATAAGGTTTTCACTGTCCAATTTTTCAGAAGTAGACCACCAATTCCTTCTTCCTAGTGTGTCTTAGTCTGGAAGCTTTGCTGAAACCTGTCTGCCATGGGTAAACCTGCTGGTATTTGAAATACTGGTAGCATAGCTTCCAGCATCATAGCAACACCCACGCCACCACAGTACGACAAACTGACAGACGAGTAGTGGCTAGTATAAATAAGCGTTTGGCTGCTAACCAAAAGGCTGACAGCTCAAATCCACCAGCCGCTCCTGGAAACGCTATGGGACAGTTCTCCTCTGCCCTATAGGGTTGCTATAGGACAGACTTGGAATCAACTCAAGGGCAACTGGTAGTTTTTATATATATATGTATATATGTACATATATACGTCAGTTCCTTCCTCCAAGGCAACTTGTTGCTACATAGATACTGAATATCTGCAGATATTCATATTCTTGACTGATTGACACATTTCTCCAACTATCCCAAAATAGACTGAAGTTAAACTGGTCTGAATTCTCCTCTTAAAAGTCATCACTCTGAGGCTATCGGCAGGGAACTGGCTTTGATTATAGCAACATACAATTATTGCTTATTGAATTGTTCCATTGCTATGTAGTGACTTTACTGAGATTCTTATTTATTCAGACTGGGAAATTGATTAAATTCTCAATATTTCTCTAGGTATTAAGCTAAGGTCAAATATAGTAAGATTTCCACGATAGTTATCCTTTTCCTTTTAATTTCAAAAGGACTGCCCTTGTCTTATTATTTTCTTCCAACTTCAGATGTTTCTTTCTAAAACTGGTTTGGTTCCTGCTAACTGAAGTCTTATTAGATACATGTTGAGTTTAGACACTGAAACTCGCATATAAATATAAACTAGCATCCCAATATCATGAACAAAAACCAAAACAAAAAAAAAATCAATTGTTGTCAAATTGATTCCGACTCATAGTGACCCTATAGGACAGAGTAGAACTTCCCCATAGGGTTTCCAAGGAGTGGCTGGTGGATTCAAACTGTCGACCTTTTGGTTAGCAGCCCAGCTCTTAACCAGTGCACTACCAGGGCTCCCCAGTATGATAAAAGATGTTGAAATAACAATTAGTACATTCTTATCTTGCCAGCATTATTCAGAACCACATAATTTAAAGATTTTGGATTATCTAGGCTCAATCTCCTCATTATTCAGATGAAGCCTAGAGAGGTTCAGAGGTTTTCTCAAGATACTGGAATGACACCTATGATTAGAACTACTGGTGTGCTGATAAATGTTTGAAAACCAGCTCTCTGAAAAAGAAAAGAAAGAAGATAGAAAAAAAAAAAAAAGCCTGCTTTGTAGAGCTTGTCTATTTTCATGATGGACTGGAAGGAATAGAGAAAGAATAAAAAACAAGAGGGGCTTTGCATGGACAGAGGTGCCACGAATTGAGCAAATCAATGAAAGCAACTTTCTGCACTCAGGGAACAAGAAGAAGAAAAAAGCTGCATCTCAAGTCATTCACCCAGCCTGCCTAAGTGATAAGCTACATCACATCAATATCAAGGTTTAAAGTGACTGAGGATAAGATGCCCAATCAGACCAAGTCAGAGACAGGGATCCACTTGAGTAGTTCTTAGCATTACAAGAATTGGGGTCTGTTTATACTCATAGAATAGGTCAAGACTTTATAGCTAAACAGCTCTGCTTGAGAAACAAATATAGTCTATGTAGATATGACACAACATATCATCAACTCCAGATTCAGAAACCAGGTTTGTTCACAGGCCTTGGCAGCATCACCTTCGAGGAAGGCATGACAGTTCTCGTTGCCTCCAACCTTAATAATGGGGAAATGAGTGCATTATAAAATTTGCTATTAAGAATAAATTTTAAGAGAGCAAAAGTCAAAAATGAGAAAAATGATTCCATTTTTAAATCTTCCACTTGAAATCGCCTTTGTTCAAATTCCAAATCATTAGATTTGATACTGAAAATGAGAATGGATATTATAGATTTTTAGAACCAGTTCTGTTGGTGGTTGAGGCTTAAATGATTAAATCACTCACACATGCAAAATTTAATATATACATTTATAGTAATCAATATCAAATCATGAATAATAATATTTTCTTTAGCTAGTCTTCTTTTTCCTAAAAATTCTCCTTATATACAAATGGTGCTATCTGGAAGTAATTCTGGAAAATTTTCTTGAGTTAAAAGGGGTAGAAGTCTGATTTGAAAACAAACTCCTATTTGTCTGTGCGTATAATCCATTGGCCTGTGTGTTTGTATGACAAGAAAAGTCCTGTGACATAAACATCTCTTTTCCCAAAACAGAACACCATCTGCTTGCCAGTATGTCTCAGAGATGCTAATGAATCAGGAGATCCATGGTTCTCAAAGGGTGGTCTGCTGACCAGCAACATCCACAAATTCTTGTTAGAACTGCAAATTCTTGGCCCCAACTAAGACCTCTGGGTTAGAATGAAGGGGAGGCAACAGCCTATTTTAAGAAGCACTCCAGGTGATTATGATGAGAACCACTGCACTGGATGGTACTTTTCATTCAGAAGGCCAATGCCCTACAGAAGCTATTGTCACATTCCTCCTCGTGAGGCAAAATTAAAGGCACCCTGGTGGCACAATAGTTGTGTTCAGTTGCTAACCCAGAGGATGGTCGTTCAAACCCACCACTCACTCCAAAGAAGAAAAGACCTGGCTACCTGCTCCTGTAAAGATTACAGCCTAGGAAGCTCTATGGGGCAGTTCTGCTCCGTCCTATAGGGTTGCTATGAGTTGGAGTAGACCTGATGGCACACGACAACAATAACAACAAGCAAAATTGAGTGGAAAAAGAAACACAGGGCTTCTGTGGGAAGGGGAGTTCTATTTTAGTGAGGGTATAGGTTATAAATCTTCAACTAATCATTCACTATTTGACTGTTTTCCCTTATAACCAAACAGGTAGTTCTAATTCTTAACTCTCCAAATTTTAAGGATCGCAAACTACTGTGATGTCATTTTCCTGAAATACTGTCTACATCTTTCCTGGGTCAGAAGATCCCAAGACCACCCTCAGGTTCAGTGACTTCCTGTGAGGACTAACAGGAGTCAGCACACAGTCATACATATGGCTATGATTTATTACAGCAAAAGGACGCAAAGCACAATCAGCAAAGGAAGAAGCCTCGTGGGGCAACTTCTGGAGAAAACCAGGCTACAGCTTCCAAACTCCTCTCCCAGTAAAGTCACACAGGATGCACTTAATTCCCCCACAGACAAGGTGTGACAACGAGTGTGAAATTCTGCCAACCAGGGAAGCTCATGAGAGAACCAGTGCCTAGGGTTTTTACTGGGGGCTGATCACGTTGGCACCCTCGGCCTAGCAACATGTACCAAAATTTCAGACTCCCAGAAGGAAAGCAGGTGTTCAGCATAAATTGCATTGTTTGTATAAACACTTAGGCACAATGAGCCACTTTTTTCAGTTCTGGGAATGATGGGAATACTCCCAAAATTTAAGTTTCCAGATGTCAACCTTGTGAGTAGATCTTTCAAAGGACAAAGAGAGAAAGAGAGAGGAAGATTGATTTTAAGGAATTGGCTCACACTATTGTGGGGGCTGAAAAGTCCAAAATTGGTAGGTCAGTGGACAGGCTGACAATTCTGGCAGCCTTGTGTCTGAAATTGGTAGGCCATTTGATGAGTTGGAAACTTTGGAGGGACTGTCTGTTTAGTCTTCAGGCAGAATTTTTTTAGCTAGAGAAACCTCAGTTTTTGCTCTTAAGACTTTCACTGATTGTAGGAGGCCCACTTACACTGTGGAGGATAATCTGCTTCTTAAGTAAACAGATTTAAATGTTATTCACATATAAATACCTTCATAGCAACATCTAGACTAGTGTTTGCACAAACAATTGGGCACATCAGCCTAGCCAAGTTGACACATAAAATTAACGATCACAATCATCAACAATGAGCGTCCTGCAAAAGTTATGTGCAAGGACAATATTTTCATCTCGAATCTTCTAGCTCCTGCTATAACTGAAACTTAATTCATTTCTGACCTCACATTGTGAAAAGGATATTGACTGTATCTCACTTGAAAATTTTCTTAGTCTTAAACTGAGATAATCACTATCATTTCTAAAAGAGCCTTCTTTTCTGTTAGTTATACCATCATTTATGGGGTTCTAGGTTGTAATCTCCACCACTCATCTGTCAGTTTGCCATACTGTGGTGGCTTGCATGTTGCTGTGATACTGGAAGCTATGCCACCAGTATTTCAAATACCAGGAGGATCACCCATGCGGGACAGGTTTCAGGGGAGCATCCAGTCTAACACAGACTAGGAAGAAGGACCTGGAAGTCTACTTCTGAAAAAAATTGGCCAGTGAAAACCTTATGAATAGCAGTATTGTCTGATACAGGGCCAGAAGACGAGTCCCTCAGGTTGGAAGGCACTCAAAATACGACTGGGGAAGAGCTGCCTCCTCGAAGTAGAGTCGACTTTAATGACATGCATGGAGGAAAGCTTTCAGGAACTTCATTTGCTGAGGTGGCATGACTCAAAATGAGAAGAAATAGCTTTAAACATCCATTAATAATCGGAACATGGAATATACAAAGCATGAAAATTGAAAGTTGTCAAAATGAAATGGACCGCATAAAGGATTAATATCCTAGGCGTTAGGGAGCTGAACTGGACTGTTATTGGCTATTTGGAATCAGACAGTCATATGGTCTACAATGCCGGGAATGTCAGATTGAAGAGGAATGGTGTTGCATTCATTGTCAAAAAGAACATTTCAAGACCTATCCTGAAGTACAGTGCTGTCAGTGATAATGATAATATCCATACACCTACAAGGAAGACCGGTTAATATAACGATTATTCCAATTTACACACAACCACTAAGGCCAAGGATGAGGAAATTGAAGATTTTAACCAACTTTTGCAGTCTGAAAATGATCAAACATGCAATCAAGGTGCATTGATGACTACCGGTGATTGAAATGCGAAAGTTGGAAGCAAAGAAAAAGGATCAGTAGTTTGAAAATGCAGCCTTGGTGATAGAAATGACGCCGTAGATTGCATGATAGAATTTTGCAACACCAATGACTTCTTCATTGCAAATACCTTTTTCAACAACAGCATAAATGGGGACTTTGCCAGATGGAATACACAGGAATCAAATCAACTACAACTGTGGAAAGAGACAATGGAAAAGCTCAATATCATCAGTCAGAACAAGGCCTGCAGACGACTACAGAAAAGACCATCAATTGCTCACATGCAAGTTCAAGTTTAAGCTGAAGGAAATTAGAGTAAGCCATGAGAGCCAAAATACAATTTTGAGTATATCCTACCTGGATTTAGAGACTATCTCAAGAATAGTTTTGACACATTGAATACTAAAGACCAAAGACCAGATGAGTTGTGGAATGACATAAAGGACATCATACATGAAGAAAGCGAAAGGTCATTAAAAAGACAGGAAAGAAAGAAAAGACCAAAATGGATGTCAGGAGAGACTCTGCATCTTGCTTTTGATCATAGAGTCACTAAAGCAAATGGAAGACATAAGTAAAAGAGCTGAACAGAAGATTTCAAAGGGTGGCTCAAGAAGACAAAGTAAGGTATTATAATGAAATATACAAAGACCTGGAGTTAGAAAACCAGAAGGGAATAATATGCTCAGCATTTCTCAAGCTGAAAGAACTGAAGGAAAAATTCAAGCCTTGAATTGCAATTTTGAAGGATTCTATGAGCAAAATACTGAATGACGCAGGCAGCATCAAAAGCAGATGGAAAGAATACACAGAGACATTACACCAAAAAGAACTGGTCAACATTCAACCATTTCAGGAGGTAGCATATGATCAAGAACCAGTGGTACTGAAGGAAGAAGCCAAGCTGCACTGAAGACATTGGCGAAAAACAAGGCTCCAGGAATTTAGGTAATGCCAATTGAGATGTTTAGCAAACAGATGCAACGCTGGAAGTGCTCACTAGGCTATGTCAAGAAATTTTGGAAGACAGCTACCTGGCCAACCAACTGGAAGAGATCCATATTTGTGTCCATTCCAAAGAGATATAATCCAATTGAATGCAGAAATTATTGAACAATATCATTAATATCACACACAAGTAAAAATTTTGCTGAAGATCATTCAAAAGTGGTTGCAGCAGTACGCTGACAAAGAACTGACAGAAATTCAAACCGTATTCAGAAGTGGATGTGGAACGAGAGTTATCATTGCTTATGTCAGATGGATCTCGGCTAAAATCAGAGAATATCAGAAAGATGTTTACCTGTGTTTTATTGACTATACAAAGGCATTTTACTTTAAGGGTCATGACAAATTATGGATAACATTGAGAAGAATGGGAATTCCAGACCACTTAATCATGCTCATGTGGAACCCGTACATAGATCAAGAGACAGTTGTTTGAACAGAACAAGGAGATATTGCATGGTTTAAGTTAGGAAAGGTGTGTGTCAGGGTTGTTTCTTTCACAATACTTATTCAATATGTATGCTGAGCAAATAATCCAAAAAGCTGGACTATATGAAGAAGAATGTGGCATCAGGATTGGAGGCAGACTCATTAACAACCAATATGTAGATGACACAACTTTGCTGAAAGAGAAGAGGACTTGAAGCACTTACTGATGAAAATCAAAGACTGCACCCTTCAGTATGGACTACACTGCAACATAAAAAAAAAAAAAAAATCCTTTCAATTGGACCAATAGGCAACATCATGATAAACGGAGGAAAGATTGAAATTGTCAAGGATTTTGTTTTACTTGGATCCACAATCAATGCCCATGGAAGCAGCAGTCGGGAAATCAAACGACATAGTATATTGTGCAAATCTGCTGCAAAAGACCTCTTCAAAGTGTTACAAAGCAAGACATACTTTGAGGACTAAGGTGCACCTGACCCAAGCCATGGTATTTTCAATCATCTTCTATGCATGCGAAAAGTGTAGAATGAATAAGGAAGATCGAAGAAGAATTGATTCCTTTGGATTATGGTGTTGATGAAGAATATTGAATATACCATGGACTGCCAGAAGAATGAACAAATCTCTCTTGGAAGAAGTACAGCCAGAATGCTCCTTAGAAGCGAGGATGGTGAGACTTTGTCTCACATACTTTAGACATATTATCAGGAGGGACTAGTCCCTGGAGAAGGACATCATGCTTGGCAAAGTAGAGGATCAGCAAAAAATAGGAACCCCCTCAAAGAGATGGACTGACACAGTGGCTGCAACAATGGACTCAAACACAGCAACAATTGTGAGGATGGTGCAGGACTGGGCAGTGTTTCGCTCTGTTGTGCATGGGGTCGCTATGAGTCGGAACTGACTTGATGGCACATAACAACCACATCTCTCTCTCTTGCTCTGTCTCTCTCTATATGTATTTTTAAAATCTTCAAAGTGAATATAAACTACTTGAAAGTAGGAATCATTTCTTCCATTTACTTTGGTTCTTCTATAATGACGTGTTATAGGCACTCACTAAATGTACCTTGAGTAAATATTGACTACAATGTATTGTACAATGTACAATGCCTCAAAGGCTGTTCCTCAATCACTTGGCAATATTGTCCTGCAACGTGCTTCCCTTCCCACATAGTTCTCATTCTTTGTAACAGTAGTAGCATTTATGACAAAGTGCTCTTAGGGTTCAGCTGAAGGGTCACCTTTGCTTCTAGTCCTTACTTCTTTGTTTACCTCTGACCATCTTCAGTGTTCATCCATGTCCAATCATTTCAAGAGTGCTGCAGATTCTTCCTTTAAGATATCTTTCTTATTAATTCCTTCATTTCCTTTTTCATTTCATTTCAACCTATCTGTTTTGGTGGACACGGTTCAATCCACAATATTTAATAAGAGGTATTTCATTGTCACAAAATCCCTTAGTTGTTACCTAAAATAATGAACTAAGGGTCCACACTAACAACAACAAAAAAAGTCTTTGCCGTCGAGTCAATTCCAGTTCATAGTGACTCTATAGGACAGAGAAGCCCCAGAGGATTGCCAATGAGCAGCTGGTGGATTCGAACTGCTGACCTTTTGGTTAGCAACCGAGCTCTTAACCATTGTGCCACCAGGGATCCCCAAACTGTACAGCAAATAAATATTAATTCCTTGAACTGTATTTAAGATCTACATCATCATTTTTTTCCCTCTAAATGTCCCACCTATAGGCAAAAAGGACTGTGAAAAACAAGGGATTCTCTCTTACATATTAAGCCCCCTTTCTTTTCTTTGGCCAGGAAAGTTCATTCTCAGCTGCACTGAGTATAAAACAAATCAGACTGGAGTGAGATTTGAAGACCCAGTCTAAACGTGGTTCTGACACTATCCTTCATGAGACTTTTATGAAATCACTTATCCATAGTTTGTTTATTTTCAGATGACTTGAATTAAATAATTCTAAGGTAACCTTCAGACTTTTCCACTTACTGATCTTTGTATGAGACACATTGCTACATGCCCTCTCTTGAGTTGATTCCAACTCATGATGACTCCGTGTGTGTCAGAGTAGAACTGTGCTCCATAGGGCTTTCAGTGGCTGATTTTTCAGAAATAGATCACCAGATAGTTTTTCCAAGGTGCCTCTGAGTGGAAATGAACCACCACACTTTAGGTCAGTAGCCTAATGTATTTATGGTTTTCATCACCAAGAGACTCCTTATCTTGACTGCTTACTCTTATTCATGCCTTAGCTAAGCGTCCTCCTCCAGACAGTCTCCTGCAACCTCTCAAATTGTGGTGAGGTGTCTCACAACACCCTGTGCTAACAACCTCAGTCTTACTACTCTAATTATTCCCTCATTCATTCACCAATAATAATTGAGCTTTGAAGCACTTACTGGCTTTTGGAGACACGTGTGAGTAAGGAGACACTATTACATGCTCATTTTTCACAACGCACTTGGTTGCATTGTATTTGCTTATTTGGATTTCTTTCTTCCTTTGTTGCTGCTAGTTGTGGTTGAGTTGATTCCGACTCATGGTGACCCCATGTGTGCAGAGTAAAACTGCTCCATAGGGTTTTCAAGGCTGTGGCCTTTTGGTACTAGATCACCAGGCCTGTCTTCTGAAGCACCTCTGGGTGGGTTTAAACCACCAACATTCCAGCTAGAAGGCGAGTGTTTAACCAGTCCCTGCCACACAGGGACTCCTTGTTTCTTCCTCAGTGGACTGCATTACTTTGAAGGCAAAGACTTTGTCAGGTTTTCTATACATGCAGCACTCCACCAAAACTCAATAAATATTTGCTAACGAATAACTAAAGGTTCTTTCCAACTCACGGTTCTAAACATATTTGAGTTCAAAAGCTGTGGCTTCAGCCCTCTGATATGGACAGACTTTGCTGGCCCCAGTGATTTAAATAACCAACAAATAAAGAAAAATAATCTTTGAACAAACAAAGAAAGAAAGCCAACAAATAATGATGAAAAATGACGTGTGTATGTGACTCTCCAGGCAATAAAAAACGCAAGATGCTGTGTTTGGTAGTAGCATCCATCTCCCCAAGAGCCCAGAATCAGTTGGTTTGCATCATCAAAGCCAACACTGCATTCACACAGTGATTTTAGAGTATTTTGAAACACATATACTAATAAAAAATTGTGTTGAACCAAAAAGTTGACAAAACTTAAAGATAAATTCACAATTACACAGGTTGTGTTGGCTTCCTTTTATCCAGATTTCTGAATTGTTTAAAGGCCTCTAACACTAACATTTACATCGTGACACACATAGGATAGTATTCCCGGGATGGTACACATTTTTAAGTGCTTGGTTACTAACTGAAAAGCTGAAATCCACCCAGAGGTGCCTCGGAAGAAAGGCCTGGAGAACTACTTCTGAAAGATCACAACCACTGAAAACTATGGAGCACAGTTCTACCATGACTTGGGGTCACCGTGAGTCAGGATTGATTGGTAAATGTTTTTTCATTTTGTTTTGTTTTTTACATGCAGGGTGAATTAAATCAGTTTCCTCACTTTTGAGATATCTCAGGTCCAGGATAAGTAATAAAATTAAATTTTGGTATTCACAATCTCAGCATTGCATTTCCATATTTGAATAATTGCACTTAAAGTCCTTTTCAGCCAAAAAGTTTGTTACATATTATCTTCTCTGGCCACTTGATGGCAGTGTTATACCATAATATCAGAGGCATTTTGTCAAGTTTGGTTTGTAACTTCAGCTTTTGCTTTGCCTAGCTGCAGAACTAGTAGATTGCTGAGAAGCAAAAAATTGAAGGAACTTTTTGGAACAAAGATCAAGGAAAAATCTTTTTTAAAATGTGAAGATAACTAAATTCCTCCTGCTTGAAATATTTCTACCTTAGTCCTAGATTTCATCGTAGTGGTCAAAAGCATTGGCTTTGGGGTCAGATAGCTATGGAACTGATTTGTTTTATTCAGAACACACCACAAAATTTTATTTTAGGGAGATTCTTAAATTTATCTAAGCCTTTGTTTTTAAATCTGTAAATGCTATTATTTTACCACTTATCCCATAGAGTTAATGTCATAAATAAGAGGATATGTGCAAAGGGCATAGGCCACATAGTTCTCAACAAAAGCTAGCTCTAGTACATAATAAATAATAATATTATTATTTTAATATTATATGATTAAATTCATAACCTGGGTAGGTGGGAAAGAGTTTAATTAAAAAGGCTTCACCTTGAGCTTAGAGAAGGAGATAGAAAGAAAAAGAAGTAAGCGAGGATATCTAACAGGTCTTTGCAGGAGAAACAGTGATATACAGTGGAAAAGAAACATCATTTTTACAGCCATAAAGACCACAGTTGGAATACTGATTCTGCTTTTTTCTAGTTAAAGGGCAATGTGCTCATTACTTTGCATTACTTAGCCTCAGTTTCTTTATTTGTAAATCAGAACTTCAAAACCGTTTTAGGACTAATATGAAATAAACTAACGTGTAAAGTGCTTGGCAAATAGCAGGTGCTCAATGTTGCTATTTCTCTTCTTTTTTGCATACGTTCATGCAAACCTACAAATAATCTTTGGATACAAAAGTTTGATTTTACTATTTTCTTGAGGCTTGAGCTCTCTCAGAAGTCAGTAGAAGATACAGATCTGGCGAACTCCTATATGCTTCCCCACATAAATGTTAATGTAGCAGGTTTTGGTAATTTAAACGTATTACCGAAAACAAAAAACAAACCTGTTACTGTTGAGTTGATTCCGACTCATAGCGACCCTATAGGGTAGAGGAGAACTGCCCCATAGAGTTTCCAAGGAACTCTTGGTGGATTCGAACTGCCGACCTTTTGGTTAGCAGTCATAGCTCTTAACCACCACACCACCAGGGTTTCCTAAACATATTGCACAAACGTACAAATAATCGTGTCTTCAACAGCTTTATTGTAGCTTCTGTTCTCAGGGTAAGATTTAATAAATATTGAAATGACAAGACAAGGCAGCCAAAGGAATAAGAAAAGACAGGGGATTAATCCAGTAAATGGAAACGCAGTCACTGGATGATCTGTGTTTTAAAAAGATGATAGGAAGTAAACTCTTTCAGAGAGATGTCTAAGAATTTTTTTTCAGAAGGTTAAGAGTATTAAATTGTGGATTAAAGTAAGTCTAAAAACAAACAAATTGCGTCAAGAATGGTTGATCAAAGTTGACTAAACAGGTGGTATGACAAGCCATACAGGGTAAACAACACTGAAAGTAGCAGTATGAAAACGTTCTGCACACCTACTCTTCAATATGTAAATGGCATTTCCATGGATTAGAATTAGTGTGTTCAAATATGGGAAAATCGATAGAACAGGATACTGCTTCTGCTTACAGAAGAGTATCTATGCCCAGGAAAAGATAATCCTGGAATATATGTTTTCAACAAGAATGTCACTTACTTCCTCCTTCTCCATAGCTTTCTTTGTTTTCAAAGAAATCAATATATTTAGAAGGGTAGAGAAACTGAGACCTCATATTGTCAAACCAATTCTTGTCCGGATGAAGAGACTGAGGTCTATGGAGTTTAAATGAGCTGCACAGGTAGTTAGTAGCACAGCTTGCTTAATTCCTAAACCAATATTCCTTCAATTGTAACATGCTGCCCCAAGAAAAACCCACAACTAGATTCTTATCTGTTGTTTTTTTAACAGATTGCTATGCCTCCCTTTAAATAGCAAACCAAAGAAGTGCTGATGGTAAAAGCAAGCAAACCATAACCTGAAGTCCCGTTTATAAATCCAAATTAAGTGGATACCTTCATTGGATAATTTTAGAGATCTGGAGAGATTCTTGGTCTTTTTTTTGGTCTCTTATTTATTCAGGAAACAAGGGTGTAAAGAACCCAAAGTACATTTAAAGGGCTGTATTAGCTGCTGCTGGTCTTGAAAACCAAGCAGAGGGAATAATGGAATAATGGCCAGATCAAGGGGTAAACTGGGTAGAAAGCCAAACACTTAACTGAATTGGACACCCTTTCAATCTTGCCTTTCACTCCCAGCGTGCTAGAAAGGTGTTCAGATGTCTCCATTATGTTGCTCACTCCCGCTGGCCAAAAAGACTGAAGTTTCTCATTAATTTAATGGGAAGCTGCTAAGACCTTACTTTTCTCACCATGCAATGCACCGTGGTCAGCACTATCTGTCATTCCTGATTTATTATTCTCTGATAGCTAAAGTGCTGCTGCACTTGGAACATCTTAAGGAATCCACTCTCTTTTGGTAGGCTTCACATATAGGTATTTCAGTATAAGAACAGCACATTTTAAATGCCAGATAATAAGCAACACATGTTAATGACTTTTTTTTCTGTTATAATTGAGTTCTTAAAAAAAAAAAGAAAAAGACCTGTTGGAACATAATCCAAATGACATTAGAGTGTAGTTGAGAGACCAAGCTTTCTTTTTTGAAGATTGTGGGCAATGTCCCTACTTTGCCATTAACTGATTAAATGCTAATTTAAAGAAAACTTTGAAAAAACACGTTGACTTGCTTTGAGATTCCATTATAACTCAAACTGAAATGTTCTACAACACTGCATGGTTAGTGTCTTCATTTAAAGACAAGGAAAGGGAGGCTAAGAGAAGTTAAGCAATCGGACACAGGTTACAAAGACGCTTAGAGTCCGAGGTGGATGGAATCCAGATCGTATAATTCCTCAGCTGGCATAGTGCTATTCACTTTACCAAGCTGATCTTGGCTGAGCCTATTCTGAGGTTGGTTCACATGGGAGCGTGAAGGGATAAGGCCAATTGCTCTCATACCTTAGAGCTCTTGCCAAGGGTGTGGAGAAGAAGAATATCTAGTTTAACTGTGTTGTATAAAGAGGACACCATTTGAAACCACCATGGTCTGGATCATCACGAAGGTAGGCCTGTTACAATGGGACCGTCATGAACTCTGATGGAGCTTCTGATATGTTCTTTTAGATTTGTTTGGTTAGGCTAGGGCTGGGGATGGGGAGAGGAAGTTACTTGCTCTCTTGACTCCTAGTTTCCTCAAGTACTAAACTCATTGCCATGGAGTTGATTCCAACTCATGGTGACCCTATGTGTATACAGAGTAGAACTGTTCCATAGGGATTTCTTGGCTGTAATCATTACAGAAGTTGATCGCCAGTCCTTTCTTCCATGGTGCTGTTGGGTGGGTTCAAACTGCCAAACTTTAGGTTAGTAGTTGAGCAGAAATCATTTGTGCCACACAGGGACCTTCCTCAAGTACAAATGGGAACAAAAACATGAGCCTCAGAGGAGTATGTGAGGGCTGAATTGGGCAGAATTTGTAAAGCATCTAGCAGAGTGAGCCATGGTGGTATTGTTGTTGTTAGTTGCTGTGTGTTGATTCTGACTCATGGTGACCCCAGATGTGCAGAGTAGAACTGATTAATAGGGTTTTCAAGGCTGTGATGTTTCAGAAGCAGATCACCTGGCCTGTCTTCCAAGGCACCTCTGGGTAGGTTTGAACTGCCAACTTTTTGGCTAGTAGTCGATTGTGTAATTGGTTGCGCCACCCAGGGACTCCTGTTCAGTGTTTAATAAGCATAAAACTAATTTACAGGCAGGAGCAAGGGGATGAGGGGGAATCATTGTTTGGGAGACACTGAATTTCTGTTTATTGTGATGGAAAATTTGGCAGCAGATATTGGTGATGGTTACACAAAATAATTGATATAATTGGCATCACTGAGTTGTACACGCAAGAGATGTTCAACTGGTGAATATGTATTTTTACAATAATTTAAAAAAACTAACTTACCAGTCTTCTAAGGCAATTAACCATTTAAACTGAATCTGAATGAAGACATGTATGAGGTAAGAAAGCAGGAAGTGAGGGAGACGTGGAGTCTGATATATTCATGCTAATTAAGTTCAATTTGACAAATCAACTGAAAAACTTAAAAATATTAGGAGCAACATTAGTGTCTGCATTTTGTTTTTCCAGGAAACAAAATGCCTTTTAATAATTTAACAAATCATAAGGTCATCTAGGTCTATGTTTCCTAAACCTTTTTTCTCACTTTAGAACATCCCAGTCTTAGCAGTTGCTAGAGTAGAATAGGAACAACTGAAGGAGACACCAAAGAAAGCCTTTTAAAAGCAAAGTATTTTAACTGAGAATGCTTTCTTGACAGAATTTAGATCATTATATCTTTTTTCCTTTTGTGCTGTGGTTGGAGGCAAGAAGATTTCCATTTGTCCTGTTACTGTATTCTCTGCATATTATTGATCTGAAGCAAATAGCACTCTGAGAACATTTTCTAAGACTCTTGCTCCCTTTCATTCACCAGAATAAAGCCTCTGTTATGGGCCGAATTGTGTCCCCCCAAAAATTTATGTTAAAGTCCTAACCTCTGGTACCTGTGAACATGACCTTGTTTGGAAATAGAGTCTTTGAAGATGTTATCAGTGAACATGAAGTCACACTGGAGTAGAATTGGTCCTAATTCTATATGACTTATGTCTTCATAAAAGAGGAGAAGATACACAGAGACAAACACAGACAAAGGAAGGAAGCCATGTGATACTGCAGCCACAAGCTGAGGAATTCCTGGTGCTACCAGAAGCTAGAAGAGAGTCATGGAACAGATTCATCCTCAAAGCATCAGAAAGAATCAACATGGCTGACACCTTGATCTCAGACTCCCAGCCTTCAGAACTGAGACAATAAATTTCTGTTCTTATAAGTCACCCAGTCTGTGGTATTTTTTTTTTTTTTTATGGCAGCCCTAGGAACACTAATATAGCATCAAATGAACAATTTTGAGATCTGATTGTTATTCTTCATACAGTTATGCCATGTGGACAGACATTGAGTGAACATGTGCTCCATTGGTCTTAAGAGAATTAAACATAAAATATTCTCAATTAAATTTAGGAAACCTTGTCCACTTGGTGTTAGTGGACTAGCTCTTGGGAAATATTACTCAGTAAGACACAGTTGTTGTCCTCAGTATGCTTGCCATTTAGCACTTGTTTATTGAGCTACTACAACAATTTATGGAGCTAACTTTTTAGCCAAGGAAATAAAAAGAAATCTACAAACCAGTGTTGGTAAAGAAGCAGGTTTCTTTCTTTTAAAAAACTCTATTTCCAAACAAGGTCATGTTCACAGGTACCAGAGGTTAGGACTTTAACATAAATTTTTGGGGGGACACAATTCGGCCCATAACAGAAGTTTGTGGGAGAAATACCTGGTGATCTGCTTCCATAAAGATTACAGCCTTGGAAACCCTATGAGACAGTTCTACTCTGTCCTACAGGGCTGTTATGAGTTGGAATTGAATCAATGGCAATGACTGTGAGTGTGTGTTGTATGTATGTGTGTGTATGTTCATGCGCTGGACTACTAAACAACAGGCTGGCAGTTCAAACCTACCCAGAGGTGCCTCGGAAGATGATAGGGCCAGAGATCTGCTTCTGAAAGGTCACAGCTTTGAAAACCCTATGGAGCAGTTTTACTTTGCACACACAGGGTCGCCATGAATCAACATAGACTCAGTGGCAGCTAACATCGACAATAACATAACTTAGGGATTTGAAAATGCAAAGAAAAGTTATTAAGAAGTGTACAAAAGATACTTTAAAACAATTATATAGGATGAAAATTCAGGTGTTAGGGCAATAGAGGAGCCCTGGTACATAAACGTAATTGTGGCCTAGTGGTTAAGAGTTCGGCTGCTAACCAGAAGGTCAGCAGTTTGAATCCACCGGTGCTCCTTTCAAACCCTGTGGGGCAGTTCTGCTCTGCCTTAAACAGTCGCTATGAGTTGGAATCCACTCGACAGCAACAGGTTTGGTTTCAGGGCAATAGAAGGTGGTTGTAAGCAACTAGAATGTGAAAAAATGAGAGCTTACTTCTACTTTTACCACATAATCTCCTCCCAAAATTGAAACTAGTTCCTAGTTATTTTGACTTTTTTTTCCCTATTTAAAAACTATTTTATTATTAATAACATCTTATTATATAGTGACTTTTTTTCCCCAGATACGTTCTTTATTAGAATTTGGTCAATTGTATTTTTGTTTGGAAAGCAAATGTTTTCAAATAAAATTGTTTCTCCAGATTTTAATGGAAATTAATACAAAATATGTTTCAATATAAAAATTTGCTTTATGGTAGCTTTTGGGGAACCCATCAGATCCGTAAATATGGAATGATGTGTTTACTCTAAGAACGTGATCATCTGTATCCCACTGACTGCGTCAACAGCAGTATATGCTGGTAGTTAGGTTCATGAGGGGCAGGAATGATAGGGACACAGATAGTGCTTCACCCTAGAGAAGTTTGGATCTCTAATATCCATTCTCTACCCCAAGGTTTAGATTAGACTCTATAGAATCAATAAAGGAGATTTAGTACTGCGGAGTGCATTTTGAGCGAATGTCTGTCTGTCTGTGTGTCTGTATGTGTACGTTTCAAAACAATAGTGGCTTTCTCCAATCCAAAACCACAACCTCATGAAAAACTTCAAGCTTACTGGGATAAAATATAGTCTTCAGGATGCTTGTAGCACAGAGCTGTTATGAACTGTGAAAGCTGACAAACATTCAGACCATGTCATGATTTGAATTATGTCCCCCCAAAAATGTGTGTATCAATTTGGCTGGGCCATGATTCCCAGAATTGTGTGGTTGGCCTCCATTTTGTGATTGTAATTTTATGT
>NW_004443948.1:17562877-17643096 GCF_000243295.1 Trichechus manatus latirostris | reverse complement strand
GCTGGGCCATGATTCCCAGAATTGTGTGGTTGGCCTCCATTTTGTGATTGTAATTTTATGTTAAAGAGGATTAGGGTGGGATTGTAGCACCACCTTTTACCCAGGTCACATCCCTGATCAATGTAAAGGGAGTTTCCCTGGGGTGTGGTCTGCACCACCTTTTATCTCTCAAGAGATAAAAGGAAAGGGAAGCAAGCAGACAGTTGGGGACCTCATACCATCAAGAAAGCAGTGCTGGGAGCAGAGCGTGTCCTTTGGACAGGGGTCCCTGCGCAGAGAAGCTCTTAGTCCAGGGGAACACCAAAGAGAAGAAGGCCGACAGAAAAAGCCTTCCCCTGGAGCTGACGCCCTGAATTTGGACTTTTAGCCTACTTTGACTGTGAGGAAATAAACTTCTCTTAGTTAAAACCATCCACTTGTGGTGTTTCTGTGATAGCAGCACTAGATGACTAAGACAGACCAGTATTAGTAAGTACTGTCGTAACATTCATCTACTGTTTGGATCTAAGACAGTCGAAAAATATTTCTTGAGCTACTAGGTATAAGATACCATGCTAAAAATACGTTGGGAAAAAAAGGTGACAGGACCCAGTCCCTACCTGAGCACAGCTTACAAACTAATGGGAGAGGACGAGGAACAGAGGAGGAGCTTAGCTAAGGAGCTTTCCACGCGGGGATCAGGAAATTTGTCAGGACTTGATAGCCATCTTTTATTTACATCTTAATAATTATTATTGAGGTACGCTTTATGTACCTCATTATGTAAACGTAATGGTGAACTACACAGATCATAAATGTTAAAATTCCATGAGTTTTGACAACGTATGAGACACACTGTGCAACCCAAAGCCTTATCAAGATACAGAACACTACCATGGTCCAGATCCTTCCCTTGTGTCATTTCCCAAACAATCTTTGTTCCTCCTACCAAAGATAACAACTGTGCTGTTTTCTTGCACCACAGATGAATTTTGTCTGGTCTTGATCTTCATCTAAATTGAATAATATAGCAAATACTATTTGATATCTGTCTTCTTTTGCTCATCAGAATGTTCTTGAGATTCATCCATATTGTTGCATATATCAGTAGTTCATTCCTTTTTGTTCCCATGTATTATTTCATTTTATGAACAGATCACAATTTGTTTATCTATTATCTTGTTGATGGACATTTGACAGTTTCCATTTTTTAGCAATAATGCATAAAACTGCTGCAAGTGTTCTTGAATACATCTTTTTGTGCACATATGCTTTTTTTTCTGAAATAATATCCAATGGAATTGTTGCATCACAGGGTAGGTGTATGTTTAACTTTATAAGAAACTGCCAAATACTTTTTTAAAGTGGTTGTACCATTTTATGCTTGTATCAGCAATATATGAGGTTTCTGGTTGCTCCGTATCCTCCTCATTGTTTGGTTTGCCAGTCTTATTGATTTTAAATATTCTAGTTTGACAGAATACCAACTGAGATGTTTCAACAAATGGATATAACGTTGGAAGCACACATCTCTCTATGCCAAGAAACTTGGATGACAGCTACCTTGCCAATAGACTGAAAGAGATCCATATATGTGCCTATTCAAAAGAAAGGTGATCCAACAGAATGTGGAAATTATCAAACTATGTCATTAATTTCACATGCAAGTAGAATTATGCTGAAGATAATTCAAAAACGGTTGCAGCAGTACATCAACAGGGAATTGCCAGAAATTCAAGCCAGATTCAGAAGAGGACGTGGAATGAGGGATATCATTGCTGATATCAGAAAATACCTGTGTTTTATTGACTATGCAAAGGCATTCGACTGTGTGGCTTATCATAACTAATTATGGATAACATTGCGAAGAATGGGAATTCCAGAACACTTAATTGTGCTCACGCGGAACCTGTGCATAGACCAAGAGGCAATTGTTTGAACAGACAAGGGGATACTACATGATTTAAAATCAGGAAAGGTGTGTGTCAACGTTGTATCCTTTCACCATACTTATTCAATCTGTATGCTGAGCAAATAATCTGAGAAGCTGTACTATATGAAGAAGAACAAGGCATCAGGATTGGAGGAAGACTCATTAACAACCTGTGATATCAGATGACACAACCTTGCTTGCATGCAAAAGCTGGACAATGAATAAGGAAGACTGAAGAAGAATTTATGCTTTTGAATTATGGTGTTGGCAAAGAATACTGAATATAGCATGAACTGCGAGAAGAACCAACCAATCTGTCTTGGAAGAATTACAGCCAGAATGCTCCTTGGAAGCAAGAATGGTGAGACTTCATTTCGCATACTTTGGACATGCTACCAGAGGGACCAGTTCCTGGAGAAGGACATCATGCCTGGTAAAGTTGAGGGTGAGTGAAAAAGAGGAAGACCCTCATCGAGGTGAATTGACACAGTGGCTGCAACAATGAGTTTAACGCAGCAATGATACCGAGGATGGCGCCGGACCGGGCAGTGTTTTGTTCTATTGTACATAGGGTCACTATGAGTTGGAGCCGACTTGCTAGCACCTAACAACAACAATCAAAATTTATATAACAAATTTCATAGTCTTAGATGTTTTAGTTCATTTTTTTACCCGTGAACAGTATTCAATAAACTTTTATTGTAGCTAAGTCTCTAAATATTTGTTAAGAAAAACATTCTTTCTCTACTTGAATTGAAAAGTTACTTTTTACCATATATGTTCCTATGAATATCTGAACTTTATATTGTTTCATTGACCTGCCTGTACGTATTCCATTCTATTTTAATTATATTCTTTTATTATGTTAACACCAAATAGGGCAAAGCACACCTCATTACTTCTGTTTTTCAAAAATCTATTGGCCATTCTCTCATTTATTCTTCCAAATAATATCTTTAATAATTTTGTCACTTATTGGACTTGTAAAACATTTATAAATTAATTTGGGAAGAACTGACCTTTTTAAAACAGTAAACCCTTTGAGCATTAAGTTATTCTTAAATCACTTTTGACTTTTTTGAAAATGACACATATTTATTCTTATGTATGATGCTAGCTTTTGAACTGAGATGTGTAGTCTTAACATATTAAAAAACTGAGTTTTTTTTTAAATCGAGAGTAGAAATTAAATTTTAACTAAACACTAGTTATATGATTTCTCACACTTTACATAGTATATGATCAATAATATTAATGACAACTAATTTTTAATCATCCTTACAGTCCTTGAATAATAGAATATAACAGCTTCCAAGAACCTCCTTCTTGCCCCTTCTATTCACTATTCTCCCAAGAGTAACTGCTATCTTACCTTTTAATATCATAGATTGATTTTACCTCATGGAATGCAATTATTACCTCATGGGGATAACAGCAGTGTCTTTTCATGTGGGTACCGTGAGGATTTAATAGATTAATAAATGTAAAGTATTTGAAACATTGCTTGGCACATGGCAATCACTCCATAAAACGTTCTTCTTATTTGTATACTTGTTTTCTACTTTCTTTGATTCCTGATATGGATTTTGCCTCTGTCAGCTGTTAGCATTCTTTGAGCAAATTTTCTGGAAGTCTCCATAGAGTCCCTGGTTGGTGCAAGCAGTTAATGTGATTGTCTGCGAACTGAAAGATTTGAGGTTTGAGTCTACCTACAGCCTCCTCAGAAGAAAGGCCTGGGAATCTAGTTCCAAAAAACCAGCTCTTGAAAAACCTGTGGAGCACCGTTCTGCTCAGACACACGTGGGGTCGCCGTGAATCACAGTTCACTTGACGACAACTACTTTGTTTTTATAGGAGAAAGAAAAGTTTTACTATTGGATAAGCATTAAACCAGAATGTGATGCATCACAGGCACTCCACTAAAGAGATTATTTCAACAGGTTTTTTTTTTTTTTTTAATTTAAACATAGTTATTACGCTTTGTCTTTTCTCTTGTACATGTATCAGCTTGGTGGCTGTGATGGTTAAGGTTGTGTGTCAGCTTGGCTAGGCCATGATTCTCAGTGGTTTGGCTGTTATGATGTAGTCTGGTAGCTATGTAATGAGGTCATCACCTCCATAATGACATCTGCTATAATGTAGTCGCTTCCATGATGAGATCTGCTGTGAGTAACCAGTCAGTTGAAAGGGAATTTCCTTGGGGGTATGGCCTGCATCCTATATATGTGGACTTTCTGGCAAAGTTCTCTGGCTTTTGCTTGCTCTGAATCCTGCATCTGGCTTGTCATCTGACCTCCAGTTCTTGGGACTTGAGCTAGCAGCTTACCTGTCGATTTTGGGTTCATCAGCCCTGCAGCTACATGAGTCAGGAGAAGTCTCCAGTCTGAGCCTCGGACTTGGGACTTTCCAGCCTGTACAAACACATGAGCCATTTCCTTGATATAAATCTCTCGCTATATATGTATGCTTCACTGGTTTTTGCTTCTCTAGAGAACACAGTCTAAGACAGTGAGTATGGGATTCTTGGATCATGGCTATTCTTAAACCTCTGAAGACATTGCTCCATGATCTCCTGGCATTTATTATTGCAGAAAAGTTTCATTCTGACTTTTCCTTTTGTAAGTCACTTTCTCTCCCTATGTTGATGCTTGTAGTATTTTTTCTTTAATCCTAAATTTAAATACTTCACCATGATACATCAGGTCATATTCTGTTTTAATTAATTTTACCCAACATTAAACATTTGGAGTCACAAGACTTTCCTCAGCTCAGGTGAATCTTCTATGACTGCTTCTTCTTTAATTTTTCTTCTCCATCTGTGCAGTTCCCTTTTTTCTAGAATTCTTACAAAACTTATTTTAAATCTCCTGGATCAATCTTCCATATATTTTAACTTTTATGGCAACACTTTCTTCTTTTTCTCCTTTCTTTAAGAGTTCTGGAAGAATTTCTTTAGCTTATTTTTCAAATCCTTTGATTCTAATTCCACAGAATCTCATCTTATGTTCACAGATTCCATTGCCTTATAAAATTTAATGGTCATTGTTATGGATTGCATTGTGTCCCCCCAAAATGTGTGTTTTCAATCCTAACCCCTGTACCTGTGGTTATAAGCCCATCTGGGAACAGGTTTTCTTTGTTATGTTAAGATGCCATATCAGTGTAGGGTGTGTTTTAAGCCAATCACCCCTGAGATATAAAAAGAGCAGATTAGGCAGAGAGAAGAAAACAGAGATGGGGTGGCGGGGGTGGGGGGAGATAGATGCTATGCTACAAGTAATCACCAAGAAGCCAATGAATAGGAGCTGAAGAGACAAGGGCCTTCTTCCAGAGCCAACAGAGAGAGAAAGCCTTCCCCTAGATCCAGTGCCTGAAGTCAGACTTCTAGCATCCTGTGACCAAAAAAAAAAAGAAAAAAAAAATCTGTTTTTTAAAGCCACCCACTTGTGGTATTTCTGTTATAGCAGCACTAGATGACTAAGACAGTCACATTTTTCATCTCTAACTAACTTTTCTGCTCTTACATGTTTTTATGACTCCCTGCTTTTATTCAGTAAACAAAATATTCTCTTGAATATTTTTGAAAATACACATTAGAGATTTTCTATAAAAGCAATAAAACCATTTCTTGGAAGATACATTCTGTGCCTGTTTAGTTTGATTGCTTCCTTTTGAACTACTGAATATTTTTAGAATTTTCTCCCTGCTTATCCTTACAACTAAGGATGCATGGGTGGGATGGGACATGGGAAAGTGATTGGTTGGATTGGCGAGATGATAGAGGAAATTTTATGCCTGTCAAAATTTGGAGAGTTATTTGACTTCTATCAAAGAGTGTTTAGGTCCTAATCAAACTTTTCAAGTGTAGAAAAAAAGGGGGAGCAGGGAGGAAGAAAGAGTGGAAAGGAGTGAGGAGTAAAGAAGGGGAGAAGGAGCAAAGAAGAAAGGAACGAAAAAGGAAGGAAGAGAGAGAAGAAGGGAGGGAAGGAGGGAGAAAGGAAGGAAGGAATGAAAAAGGAAGGAGGGAGAAAGGAGAGAAGAAACAAAGAAAGAAAGAAGGAAAGGAAGGAAAGAGGAAATGAAGGAAGGATTAGTTGAACTGTAGTTGCCAGTTTGTCGCACTGTGGTGGCTTGCATATTGCTGTGCTGCTAGAAGCTGTACCACAGGTATTTCAAATACCAGCAGGGTCACCCATGGTGCACAGGCTTCAGCGGAGCTTTCAGACTAAGACAGACTAGGAAGAAGGACCTGGCAGCCTACTTCTGAAAAAAATGGCCAGTGAAAACCTTAAGAACAGCAGTGGAACATTGTCTGGTACAGTGGCTGTCAACTTGATTCTGACTCATAGCAACCCTATAGGACAAAGTAGAACTGCCCCATAGGGTTTGGAAGGCACAAAATACTACTGAGGAAGAGCTACCTCCTCAAAGCAGAGTTAACCTTAATGTTGTGGATGGAGTAAAGCTTTCGGGACCTTCATTTGCCAATGTGGCATGACTCAAAATGAGAAGAAACAGTTACAAACATCCATTAATACTCGGAAAAGGAATGTACAAAGTATGAATCTAAGAAAATTGGCAGTCATCAAAAATGAAATGGACCACATAAAGATTGATATCCTAGGCATTACTGAACTGAAATGGACTGGTATTGGCCATTTTGAGTCGGGCAATCATATGGTCTACTATGCCAGAAATGACAAACTGAAGAGGAATGGTGTCACATTCATCATCAAAAAGAACATTTAAAGATCTATCCTCTGTCAGTGATAGGATAATATCCATATGCCTACAAGAAAGATCAGTTAATGCGACTATTATTCAAATTTACACATCAACCGCTAATGCCAAAGATGAGGAAATTGAAGACTTCTGCTTTCTGAAATTGATGAAACATGCAGTCAGGATACATTGATAATTACTGGTGATTGGAATGCAAAAGTTGGAAACAAAGAAGGATCGGTAGTTGGAAAATATGGCCCTGGTGGTAGAAATGATGCCAGAGATCCCATGATAGAATTCTGCAAGACCAATGACTTCTTCATTGCAAATATCTTTTTTCAACAACATAAACAGTGACTATACACGTGGACCTTGCAAGATGAAATACACAGGAATGAAATTGACTACATCTGTGAAAAGAGATGACTGGGGAAGCTCAATATCATCAGTCAGAACAAGGCCAGGGGCCAACTGCAGAACAATCGATTGCTCATATGCAAGTTCCAGTTGAAGCTGAAGAGAATCAGAGCAAGTCCACTACAGTCAAAATATGACCTTGAATATATCCCACCCGAATTTAGAAATCATTTCAAGAAAAGATTTGAAGAATTGATCACTTGTGGCTGAAGACTAGATGAGTTGTGGAATGATATCAAGGATATCATTCATGAAGAAAGCAAACGGTCATTGAAAGACAAGAAAGAAAGAAAAAACAAAAATAGTTGTCAGAAAAGACTCTGAAACTTGCTCGTGAGTGTAGAGTAGCTAAAACGAACAGAAGAAATGATGAAGTAAAAGAACTGAACAGAAGATTTCAAAGGGCTGCTTGAGAAGACAAAGTAAGGTATTATCATGAAATGTGCAAAGACATGGGTTTAGAAAATCAGAAGGGAAAAACATGCTTAGCATTTCTCAAGCCGAAAGAACTGAACAAAAAATTCAAGCCTTGAGTTGCAATACTGAAGGATTCTACAGGGAAGATATTGAATGACACAGGAAGCATCAAAAGAAGATAGAAGGAATACACAGAGTCACTGTACCAAAAAGAATTGGTCTATTTTCAAGCATTTCAGGATGTAGCATATGATGAAGAACTGATGGTACTGAAGGAAGAAGTCCAAGCTGCAATGAAGGGAATGATGAAAAACAAGTCTCCAGGAATTGACGGAATACCAGTTGAGATGTTTCAACATACAGATGGAGCGTTGGAGGTTCTCACTCATCTATGTCAAAAAATTTGGAAGACAGCTTTCTGGCCAACCGACTGGAAAAGGTCCGTATTTGTGCCTATTCTAAAGAAAGATGATCCAACAGCATGTGAAAATTATCAAACAACATCATTAATATCACATGTAAGTAAAATTTTGCTGAAGATCATTCAAAAGTGTTTGCAGCAGTACATCAACAGGGAAGTGCCGGAAATTCAAGCCAGATTCAAAAGAGGACGTGGAATGCGGGATAAAAAAAAAGCAGAGAATACCAGGGAGATGTTTACCTGTGTTTTATTGACTATGCAAAGGCATTCAACTGTGTGGATCATAACAAATTAGGAAAACATTGCAAAGAATGGGTATTCTAGAATACTTAACTGTGCTCATAAGGAACCTGTATATAGACCAAGAGGCAGTTGTTTGAACAGAACAAGGAGATATTGTGTGGTTTAAAGTCAGGAAAGGTGTGCATCAAGGTTGTATCCTTTCACCATACTTATTCAATCTGTATGCTGAGCAAATAATCTCAGAAACTGGGCTATATGAAGAAGAATGAGGCATGAGGGTTGGAGGAAGACTCATTAACAACCTGTGATATGCAGATGACACAAACTTGCTTGCTGAATTCGAAGAGGACTTGAAGCAATTACTGACGAATATCAAAGACTACAGCCTTCAGTATGGATTACACCTCAACATAAAGAAAACAAAAATCTTCACAACTGGACCAATAAGCAACATCATGATAAACGGAAAAAAGATTGAAATTGTCAAGGATTTCATTTTACTTGGATCCACAATCAGTGCCCATGGAGGCAGCAGTCAAGAAATCAAATGACAGTGCGTTGGGTAAATCTGCTGCAAAAGACCTCTTCAAAGTGTTAAAAAGCAAAAATGTCACTTTGAGTACTAAGGTGTGCCTGGCCTAAGCCATGATATTTTCATTCACCTCATATGCTTGTAAAAACTGGACAATGAATAAAGAAGACTGGAGAAGAATTGATGCCTTTGAAATACGGTGTCGGTGAAGAATACAGAATATACTATGGACTGTCAGAAGAATGAACAAATTTGTCTTGGAAGAAGTACAGCCAGAATTCTTCTCAGAAGCAAGGATGGTGAGACTTCGTCTCATGTACTTTGGACATGTTATCAGGAGGGATCAGTCCCTGGAGAAGGACATCATGCTTGGCAAAGTAGAGGGTCAGTGAAAGAGAGGATGACTCTCAACAAGATGACTTGACACAGCGGCTGCAACGATGGACTTCAGCATAGCAATGATTGTGAGGATGGCACAGGACTGGGCAGTGTTTCCTTCTGTTGTGCATAGGTTCGCTCTGAGCTGGAAGTGACTGAAGGCATCTAGCAACAATAACAAGTTGTATGTTCCCAAATTATAGGGCAATTACCTATGGACACTAGGGTGTGAATTAAAGGCAGAGGCAGCCACAGAAGGGAGTTTTGCTCCTATGCCAAAGAGGTTCTATTGCCTCTTTGTCAGCTGGGTTAATGCCCCTGTTCTGTAACTGGCACAGCAAGTCTCTTTAGAGGCCAGCTGTGGCCCTGCCCTCATTCTACTTGGCTTGCTCTATGATTCAAGTATAAACTGAGAGCAAATCGTTCAGAGTAACCCCATCCTTGTTAGCTCTAGACTTCAACCCCCCTACCACTGCCTAATGCCTATTTTTACTCCAGACCCTGGTTCTCAGTACTTGGGATCAATTTGTGAATTAAAAGTTGGCCAGCAATTATCTCCATCTAGTCTTGTTTGCAATATATTCTGCAGAAATTTCTTGAAGTTTTTCATAATAGTTTGGTTTCCTTCACTGATTTTCAGGAATCATACAAATTTTCCACTATTTTTGAATTCCTTTGGTCATTCCATTGGGAATTTGGGAGAGTGAGAAGTTAAATGCAAGGAGTCAGATCAACACTCTGTCTTTTTAGTTTTAAATCAGAGTAGGTTATTATCAAGCATTACAGAAACTAATACTCTTATCAAATAATAGGAGATATTTACATATCTCCTAATTTTGTAGTTTCTTAGCTTGGAACCACAGATTAGTTCATCAGAAATACCTGGGAATCATTTTATGGATGGATATTCTCAAGTCCCACCTTAGAGGTTCTGTTTCAGATGGTGTGTTTTGGGGCCTAGAAATACGTATTTTAAACCTCTTTGGGAGCAATTTTTAAAGTCATCCAGGTTTGCAAATCACTACTCTAATCCAGAATGGCCAAATCCTTTGTGATTATGATATCTTAATATTCTATTTTTTATTTTAGGACTCTGCCCCGTAACAGAGTACATCTTAGTCTCTTTTTATGAAAGTAAATTTAAATTAATTTTTCTTTTATAATTTCATGACAGTTGTTAAGATAGATGGAAATCCACTGAAGTGTGACAATGAGAAATCATCACTCTAACTTTAGAGTGGTTGTAGCTACATATGAATAGGACAGTATTTGAAAATGAGGTAGTAATCTTTATAGATTCTTTCCTGGAGTTTTTAGAACTGGAGATGTAATTTCATCATCTGTTGGTTATTATTTGGGAAAATTCTATTGCATCTTTTTAAGATGAGAATGTGGAATTGATGGGGAAAAGTGAGCAAGAACAGCTGGAGGATTTGCAAGTGCTTTCATGGATGTAACATGCCAAGAGTGAAGGCATTTTATGGGAATTTTTAAATAAAAATGTTCTACTTCATGAATATTTTTATCAGTGTTATTTAGAAATGTTAGCACTGGCTTTATTTTCTGGAGTAATAAGCACAGACATGCCTATTGCTAACGATATAATTAACACAATCTTTTTTTTTTTTGGTGTGAGGGGGGTTGGCTATTTAGATGAATTCAGATCTAACTGATATTGATTAGAAATATTTGCTTAGAATGGCATATGCAAATATATGAAAATGAAAGTCATTTAAAAACTTTTAGCCCCAGAACGCTGTCCTCAGGCACTCAAGCATCTGGTTCCCCTTCTCTTGCCTGCCAAAGCTAACAGCCAGAGCCTCTTAAGAGGAGGGATTAGATGTAAAACCCTGATAAATTCCATTCAGTTTGAGCCCTGTACCAATCACAGAAGTACATTGAGTGTCCATCTGTCTGTGGATGAAATGGGGAGCTGTGGTCCTAGCACTGCAATGAAACAGAGAGTTACTTACGAGTTTATCTTCTACTGTGCTTTTACCCAGATTGCAATCTGATGACACAGATATACACCACTCTGTACTCTGAAATCACCAAAATAGAATTGCTGAAGTCCCCTATATAATTCTGGGCCAACTAAATAATAACACCCAAATCTAAATGGTCTGTGTGATTACACAGACAAACTTGCAGGTTTTCTGTTAGGTTTATCACGCCCCTAGGAACTTTAAATCTCGTTGTATGCAAACTCTAATTTCTTCTACCTCTTACTCTGTTTATAAGTGCAACTTGGGACTCAAATCCGAAAAGCATTTGCAAGGCTTAGCCGTTTAGAACTCTATTTTTCAGGATGAGACAAATTAACAAGCAAATCCTTTGTGTAGATCATTGCATCATCATCAAGACGAGAATTAAAATATATATATATATATAAAATCTAATTATAAGAGGTGTGTATATAAGATAGCTAGGATAAGAGGTCTTTGGACATAAAACATAAGTCAAAGATAAGTACACAAAAGGGGTATAGAACAACAGCAAGAACATCAGTTAGGCCCTGCTCTGTGTTTTAAAGCTAATATATTCTCTAGGATACACACACACACACACACATACGGTATATTAGGCCTCTGACACTATATTAGTTTTCTACTGATGCATAACAAATTACCAGAAATTTAGCAGCTTAAAACAACATTAATTTATTATTTTAGCGTTTCCACCTGAGAGGAAGCTGGGACATTTTATTTGCCTTCTCTGCTCAGGGTCTCAGATGTCTGAAATCAAGGCATCTGTGGGCTACATTCTCATTTGGAGGCTCCACTGAGAAACATGTACTTCCCAGCTTCCTCAAGTTGTTGGCATGATCGATTTCTTGCAATTGTATGACTGAGGTCTCCATTGTCTTGCTTAGCTGCTGGCCAGGGGCCACTTTCAGCTCCAAGAGGCTGCTCTCCATAGTCTAAAGGGCCCCCTCCATAGGCTGTCTCACAACATGGCAGCTTATTTCTTCAAGGCCAGCCTTAAGAAATCACTTGATTAGGTCAGGCTCTCCCAGGATATTCTCTCTTTTGACTAACTCAAAGTCAACGATTAGGGACCTTAATTGTATCTGCAAAATTCCTTCACCTTTGCCTTATAATGTAACTTAATCATGAGAGTACTATCTCATCATAATTCCAGGTTCTCCTGCACGCAAGGAGGGATTATATAAGACATGTACACCAGGAGAGCAGGACTTTTGGGGATCCATCTTAGAATTCTGTGTACCAGTTATAGTTATAACTTCTGTCTTAATCCATATACCTTGATCCACTTTGCACTCTACTTTATAACCTGTTTTTGATTTTTTAGAAACGGGAGAACATTATTTTACTTATGATTTCACTACATTCCTAAGCCTTGGCCTTGAGCTCTTGAGTCATCACTTGTGATTCCTTGTGGCCTGGACTGCTGTTTGTGTCCTTAGTCAAAGATCTTACTTGGCCCTATGTATGTAGTCAATTTCTCTACTAAAATAATCTCCACCCTAGAATTGGCCCGAATGCAAGGTGCTCTCTGATTGGGGAACACTTGCCCACTAAGTATCTCAGATCTATGCAAGCACTATGATGCTTTGCAAGCAGGAGAGGAAAGAGAAATGGAAATTCCTCCAGAATTGGATATATGTGGATAAACTTCCACATTCCTGTTTGTTGGGTAGCCAGAAACTGTTAGATTGTGAAGAAAATGAAGAGAACAGGATCCCTTCTACCCAGTTAACTTTGCAATTCCAGGATTAGTAGAGTCTTTTGTTAGACATTATATATCCTTTGAAGCTCCTAGTTGAGGTAGGAAAGGTGTATCTTTCTGGACAAGCGGCCCAAGTTGCTCTGTGGAAGCAAGAAGATGCATTTTCCTAGAATCTCATATTGTAATTCAGAATATATTTATCCACAGAACAAGTTTTTAAACAAAGTTTATGTTACCAGGTAAATCTACAAACCATTTAACAAATAAAACAGATGACAAGATCCCATAAGTGCAGAATCATTCAAAATGGTAGCATGTCAGTATCACATGTCTACCATTTATTCTCTTTGAAGGGTTGGTGTAGGTATTCAACCAAACCGAGCAAGAACCTATTTTGGAGGAGGGAGAAGTGTTATTCTACTTTCTAAAATTATTTTCTTGGTCCAAGAGTTAATGACTGCTAAAAGGAAATCATGTTGGATAAAAAGAGGTAAAGCGTAAACTTCAGATTCATTTTTAAAAGCCTGAGTAAGAAATAAAGTCTCATTTATGGCAGAGTGACTTCATTTACTAAGGATATACATTTTTCCTTGTTTTTTTGACCTGAAAAGCTCCAGTGAAGCTAAGCTGTCTCCTAGTCAGTCTGAGAGAGCTCTCTGGGAGGTGTATGTGTATGTACTGATTTTGTTCTCCAGAGAGATGAACATCTCACTCTGCTGTTTGAGGTTGTTTTCTAGTTTCTCTTACCACAAAGAACCTTCATGTGGAGGGCTGCAGAAGGGGTGAAAGTGGAGTCACACTCAGTTTCTAGAGGAATCATCAACAGCTTCACAGAAGCAGGATTGCTTTAGTACCATAGCTACAGAGTTCAAGATCCAGGTTTCTTGGTCAAAAGAGAAAGAGAAATGGTATTCTGGAAGTTTTGTGGAGCTAAACTGGATCAAGACCTTTGCGAGAGAAGGAAAGGGGAAGAAAGCCAAGAGCAATGAGTACTTATCAAGGGAGGCACTTCACACATATTACATAATGGCTACAACCGCTTAGTGAATTGTTGTTAGCTGCCATAGAGTCCGCCCCCAAATCATGGCAACCCCATGCACAACTGGAATAGACCATTGTGATCCACAGGGTTTTCATTGGCTGCTTTTTTTTGGAAGTAGATCACCAGGCCTTTCTTCCTGGTCTTAGTCTGAAACCTGTCCTGAACTCTGTTCAGCATCATAGCAGTCGGCAAGCCTCCACTCTCAGATGGGTGGTGACTGCACTTGAGGTACATTGGTCAGGAATCAAGGCTGGGTCTCTTGCACGAAATGTGAGAATTCTACCACTGAACTACTATTGACCTTACTTTGTGAATTAGGCAATGCCATTTCCATTTCAGAGATGACAAAACTGAGACCTGGAAAGATGGTCACAGTTAGTACTGAGGAGTTGTAATTTAATCACAGGTCCATACGACTCCTTGAAGTTTCATTCTTCACCCTCTTTTCTCTCTATACCAGTGGTTCTCAACTAGGGGAAATTTTTCTCCCTAGGGGGCATTGGGAAATGTCTGAGACATTTTTAGTTGTGACAAATGTAAGGGGTAAGGGGATGCTATGAGCATCTAGTTGGGTAGAGGCTAGGGATGCAGCTAAATATCTTACAATGCACAACACAACCCTCCACAATAAAGGATTATCTGGCCCAAAATGTCAATAGTGCCACGGTTGAGAAGCCCTGCTCTTGACACAGTTTAGTTTCTCATCCTATACATATCCCACGTATTCAGCAAACATCCATAGATGATTTCAGCTCCACATTTATATCTTTAGTCTGGACATCTGCCAAGAGCTTCAGATTTATTTGTGCAACTAGTAGCTGGAAATATCTTCTTGAATGCTTCATGCATTCTTCAAACTCAAAATATTCGGTCAGCAAATATTCAGTCAGTATTTAGATTTCCAATTGTGGCATAAATATCACAATTTTGTTTACACTTTATTTGTTTGAATCAGGATATAAATAAAGCCCATACATTATGATTGGTTGGTATGCCTCTGCAAACTCTTTTAATCTATAGTTTTCCTCCATTTTCTTTTGTTGTAATTTATTTGTTAAAGAAACTGGGACATTTTCCCTGTTAATTTTTCTCATAGTCTAGATTTTGCTGATTATAACCCATATTCTTTTAAACTTCTAGTACATTAATAAATGGTCTGGAAGTTTGATTAGGGGTTTGATTAGATTCAGCTTCATTTTTTTTTTTTTTTTGGCAACACTAATTTATAGGCGACATTATGTTCTGCCATCAGGAGGTACATAATGTCTAGTTTTCTCTCTTTCGTGGTGTTAGCGGCTATTGCTGATCAACATCTACTTCAATTAACTCAATCAGGGTTACCAAATGGTGGTAGACTAATTACGCCATTCCTTCTTCACTTATTAGCTGGAGTACTTCTATAAAGCAAAACTTTTCCTCATCTAATATTGATTACCCTTTGTTACAATTCATACAGGAAAGGCAAGATAAATGCTTGTTTCTTTCCCTACATTTAATAATTTTAGACTAATATGCTGATTTACTGGCATTCCTCAATAGCAACCAATTAATTTTATTAAAGTATCATTATAGACTTATAGACTGGAACATATTTGATTTGTTTAAATCCACTGTAATTACTATCATTATTGACACTCAAATTGTCCCATCTTTGGCAAGTGGGAGCCTTTTCAAGTTGGCTCCTAAGTCCCTCCAGATGTTGTAGGTGGAAAGCGTAAGGAGGAAAGGCCAAGCTTCTCATTGCTGTAAATAGAGTCTTTCAGGATACTACACCACTGGTTGCCTTGGGACCCCTCCTCTCCTTGTGTCTCTTCCATCTAAGGTTGGGACACACCTTCTTCTCTTACCTCAAGTATCTCTCTTGTTCATATTGTGGGCTGCGTTTTCCTTGGGCTATATGATCCTGTTTGATTTCTATCTTTCTGCAAAAGCTCCGTATTTCTGTTTTGTGGGTGGAATTTTTTTATTATTTCCCAAGGCTATTACCAATTTAGTCTTTAAAGCAAGATATTTTGCCCCCTCACCCCATGGGAAAGAGGTGTCTAGGGGAAAGAGTTAGAAACTGAGGGAGTCAGCTGTCTTGATCAAATCTTTGAAAGATCTTTTAAAGAGGCAAATCAAATGATGCCACTTCCATAATTGAAGCCCTTAATGGCGCCCCCTTGCTTTGAGATCCAAGTCCAAACCCTTAAAGGGCCCTTCATGCTCTGAATCCTGCTTAGCTTGCTTTTTGCTCTGCCCCCTGCACTTGCTAAACTTTAGCCATGAGGAATCTCTATAGTTTCTCAAACATGCTACTATTTCTCCGGCTTATTATTATTATTATTTTGCTCATTTAGTTCTTTCTGTCTAGCTGCAAGGAGTATACTCCTCTCCCTCTTAC
Organism: Trichechus manatus latirostris; assembly: GCF_000243295.1. Classification (NCBI taxonomy): domain Eukaryota; kingdom Metazoa; phylum Chordata; class Mammalia; order Sirenia; family Trichechidae; genus Trichechus; species Trichechus manatus. The sequence goes on along the minus strand of NW_004443948.1, from coordinate 17,626,939 downwards.
CTTTGTCTCCTTTACTTCCACTCATCCTTTAGGTCTTAGTTCAGAGGTTATATCTCCTGTGCATTCTTCTCTGAACAGAGTGACTATGTGTCCTGGCTCCCCTGGGACAGTTCTAGATTATGTTTGCTGAAAATCAGTGAGTGCCTGTTAATTACTTTTTAAGTACCCTTTTACTCTCAAAAAAGTATACTGGTTTGGACAATACATTGTATAATCCCATCTCTGAAGCCACAATGACAGAACTGTAATATATACCCCTCTCACGGCCTTCCATAGAATCCTATAATTTCACCTAGCGTTTTTCACAATCATTTAGAATTTCTTATTTACTGGTTATATCCTTCGCTAGATGGACTTGTTCTTTTTTTTTTTTTTTTTTTTTCCTTATCTCTACTACTAGTTATATTCCTAGGTACATCCAAAAAAAAAAAAAGTTGCCATCAAGTCACTTCTGACTCATGGTCATCCTGTGTGTTACACAGTAGAACTGTTCCATAGGGTTTTCTTGGCTATAATCTTTGCAGAAGCAGATCCCCAGGCCTTTTTCTGTAGTGCTACTGGGTGGGTTTGAACTGCCAGTCTTTAGGCTAGTAGATGAGTGCAAACCATTTGTGCTGTTTAAGGACCTCCTAGGTACATGTTGTTAGGTGCCATTCAGTCAGTTCTGACTGATAGCGACCCTATGTACAGCAGAACAAAACAATGCCCGATCTTCTGCTATCCTCGCAATTGTTGCTATGTTTGAGCCCATCGTTGCAGTCACTGTGCCAATCCACCTCACTGAGGGTTTTCCTCTTTTTTGCTGACCATCTACTTTACCAAGCATGATGTCCTTCTCCAGGGACTAGTCTCTCCTGATAACATGTCCAAGGTATGTAAGATGAAGTCTCACCATCCTTGCTTCTAAGGAGCATTCTGGCTGTACTTCTTCCAAGACAGATTTGTTTATTCTTCTGGCCGTTCATGGTATATTCAATCTTCTTTGCCAACACCATAATTCAAATGCATCAATTCTTCCTTGGTCTTACTTATTCATTTGTCCAGCTTTCTCATACACATAAAGCAACAGAAAATACCATGGCTTGGGTCAGGCACACCTTAGTCCTCAAGCTGAGATCTTTTCTTTTTGTTTTAAAGAGGTCTTTGCAACAGATTTGCCCAATGCAATACATGTGTGATTTCTTGACTGCTGCTTCCATGAGCATTGATTGTGGATCCAAGTAAAATGATGTTTATCATGATGTTGCTTCTTGGTTCAGTTGTGAGAATTTTTGTTTTCTTTATGTTAAGGTGCCATACTGAAGGCTGTAGTCTTTGATTTTCTTCAGTAAGTACTTCAAGTCCTCTTCACTTTCAGCAAGTAAGGTTGTCTCATCTGCTTATTGCAGGTTGTTAATGAGTCTTCTTTCAATCCTGATGCTGCGTTCTTCTACATATAGTCCAGCTGCTGGGATTATTTGCTCAGCATACAGATTGAATGAGTATAATGAAATGATACAACCCTGACACACACCTTTCCTGATTTTAAACCACAAGGTATCCCCTTGTTCTATTCAAACAACTGCCTCTTGGTCTATGTATAGGTTCCTCATGAGCACAATTTACTGTTCTGGAATTCCTATTCTTTGCAGTGTTATCCATAATTTGTTATGATCCACACAGTCCAATGCCTTTGCATAGTCAATAAATCACAGGTAAACATCTTTCTGGTATTCTCTGCTTTCAGCCGGGCTCCATCTGATATCAGCAATGATATCCCTCATTCCACGTCCTCATCTGAATCTGGCTTGTGTATCTGGCAATTCCCTGTTAATGTACTGCTACAACCACTTTTGAAAGATCTTCGGCAAAATTTTACTAGTTTGTGATATTAATGATATCGTTTAATAATTTCTGCATTCCTAGGTACATAGAAGGCACTGTGTCAGTTGGAATTGCCACAGAAAGAGAACCACTAGGAATGATATATAATAAGGAACTTACTATAGGAATTGACCTTATATAATTATGGGAGCTGGCTAAATTGTCTATTAATGTCTATTATCTTCACATCTGGGTCTGGAGCCTAAAGTCAGGAGGGCAGACATGAAGGAAGATAGAGGTGAAGTAGTGCATAGCAATGGGAAACGGAGCTCATAAATATGGACTGGAACCCATGTCAGTCTTTCTAAATCTCTAGTTTCAAGGTTACTGGTACCTGTAATAGAAGCTTAAACCCTTTTGCTGTATGGAGCTAAACATTCACCTGGCATATGAGTTGGAGAAGTTGAAGCAATATCTGTGGGAGCAGCAGGAACTGCGGACCGGGGTCTGGCACATACCATCGAGGTGAGCCAGCAGATGTGCACAATGTGCTTAGTAGAGTGTAATGGCATCTAGTGAACCTGCACAGATCTTCAGAGCATAAAAAAATATGACTGGGGCTTCACTTTTACCTTCCAAATCTTGTGCAAAATGTCAGTGTGGTCCACACTGAAGTGGACTTATCCTGTAAGTAGAGTTCTAGGAAGTGTGGTCCTACGTTAGCTAAGGTGACACAATACACATCCACTACACTGCTGTTGTTATTAGGTGCTGTGGAGTTGGTTCCAGCTCATAACAACCTTATGTACAAAAGGACGAAACGCTGCCCGGTCTTGTGCCATGCTCACAATCGTTGCTATGTTTGAGCACATTGTTGTAGCCACTGTGTCAATATAGCTCATTGAGGGTCTTTTTCTTTTTGCTGACCCTCTACTTTACTAAGCATGATGACCTTCTCCAGGGACTGGTCCTTCCTGATAACAGGTCCAAAGTACATGAAACAAAGTCTCACCATACTTGCTTCTAAGGAGCATTCTGTCTGTACTTCTTCCAAAACAGATTTGTTTGTTCTTCTGGCAGTACGTGGTATATTCAGAATTCTTCACCAACACCATAATTAAAATGCACCAATTCAATTCATCTTTGGTCTTTTTTAATTCATTGTTCAGCTTTCACATGCATATGATGCTATTGAAAATACTACTGTTTGGGTCAGGTGTTTCTTAGTCCTCAAGGTGACATCTTTCCTTTTTAACACTTTAAAGAGGTCTTTTGCAGCAGATGTTGCCCAGTGAAACACGTCGTTTGATTTCTTGACTGCTGCTTCCATGGGCGTTGTTTGTGGATCCAAGTAAAACGAAATCTTTGACAGTTTTAATTTTTTCTCCATTTACCATTATGTCGCTTATTGGTCCATTTGTAAGGATTTTTGTTTTCTTTATGTTGAGGTATAATCCATATTGAAGGCTGTAGTCTTTGATCCTCCTCAGTAAGTGCTTCAAGTCCTCTTCACTTTCAGCGAGCAAGGTTGTGTCATCTGCATATCGCAGGTTGTTAGTCTTCCTCCAATCCTGATACCTTGTTCTTCTTATAGTCCAGCTTCTCAGATTATTTGCTCAGCGTACAGATTGAATAAGTATGGTGAAAGGATACAACCCTGATGCACACCTTTCTGCTGAAGATAAAATCAACAATGGTTGCAGCTTTACATTGATAGGGAGCTGCCAGAAATTCAGGCAAGATTCAGAAGAGGATGTGGAACTAGGGATATCATTGCTGATGTCAGGTGGATCTTGACTGAGGGCAGAGAATACCAGAAAGATGTTTACCTGTGTGTTATTGAGTATACAAGGCGTTAGGCTGTGTGGATAATAACAGATTATGGATAACATTGAGAATTCCAGAACACTTAATTGTGCTCATGAGAAACCTGTACACAGACCAAGAGTCAGTCATTTGAACAAAACAAGGGGATGCTGGGCAGAAGTCTAGCAAGGGGAGGGGACAGATAGGGACACTGGTTCCTGGACACAAGTCCAAGGGGGGCATCAGGAAATCACCCCACCCCTGTTGATAAGGCCAATGGGTGGGGGGAGGGGGTTGCAAATTTTCAGATTGTCCTAGGCTCTTGTTACCCTCACTATGCCTCTGATACTGGGTGGTTTAAAATCAGGAACACATCCATCACAGGCGCTCAATATTATTTGTTAATTTAAATAAATAAGGGAATCTGAAGCTAGTGACCTCAGCACGGTATCATGATCCTTCTCCTAGAGTGGAAAAGGCCCTTAGGACCCACCTATCATCTAGAATATTCTCTCGTAGTTTCATGTGTCAGTCTTAACCCTGCAGACTTTGAGTGTATTGAAAATTTTAGTACGTGGTTGGTATTTTTATTACTAAAATAATAAAGATGAATCAGACATAGATATAATGCTTCCAAAACAAGCTTGAATCATGAGAAGTGGCTAAGGATTAATGTACAATGTAGCTAATATGTAAATGTAAAATGGAGCCCTGGTGTTTTTAAGTACTCAGCTGCTAACCAAAAGGTCAGCCGTTCGAACCTACCAGCTGCTCCGCAGGAGCAAGAAGTGGCAATCTGCTTCCATAAAGATTACAGCCGTGGAAACACTATGGGGCAGTTCTACTCTGTCCTGTAGGGTTGCTATGAGTCGGAATTGACTCAATGACAACAGATTTGGTTTTTTCCTTTTATGTAGCTAAAATAAAGATTGTTCAAGTGTTGATCATTGTTGCTTCATATTCCTCAAATTAATGTAATTACAGATTACCTTGTTTGTAAATTAGCCAGTTTCCTTCTGTTTTGCCTCTTCCATTTACTGACTGCCTTTTTATTCACTCAATATGAACATAAGAGGGAAAAGTGGGAATTTTGGAAACACATAATACACTGCTCCATTTGAAACATTTTGTTCTCAGATTTTCCAGGGACCAGCAGTTTGAAGTTGAATAAAAACACCAGTGCTCTTGATTACTTATATTGAAGGATAATATACTTTTCAACACATTAACTCGCAAAAATGATTTATTGCCATAACATCTAAACAATGCTCTGTAACCAGTGACTTTGGTTTTTAGGTAAGTGACAATTTCCATGAAGGATACTCAGTCCCTTTTTCTCTGGGACACTTGAAGTAGCTCAGCTGTTACACAAAGACGCCCTGAACATGGGAGATTGTTTTCTTCTTTTTTCTATGTGCCAGCATCACTTTGGGATCCTGCTTCAGGACTGTGCATCTATTTCCCATTTGTAAGATTCTCCACTTGGCCTTTGTTGGAGGGGAAGGCACAGTTGGTGGGAGACAGAATTGCATGCCCAACCTTTACCAACTGGTATCTTCGAAAGCAGTATCTTAGTTACCTAATGCTACTATAACAGAATTATCACAAGTCAGTGGCTTTAAGAAATACATTTATTTTCTCAGTTAGGAGGCTAGAAGCCTGAATTCAGGGTGCTGGCTCTAAGAGGAAATTTTCTGTCTCTGTGGAAGGTTCTCTCTCTAAGTCTGCTCTAGGGGAAAGTCCTTGTCTCTTCAGCTTCTATTCCTTGGCTGTTTGGTGATCTTTGTGTGGCATGACATCTATCTTCCCCCATCTCTGCTTGCTCACTTTCTTGTTTAATCTCTTTTATATTCTGCAAGACATTGTCTTAAGACACACCCTACACTAAAGTTGCCTCATTAACATAACAAAGAAAATCCATTCCCAGATGGGATAATAACCACAGATACAGAGGTTAGGATTTACAACACATATTTTTTGGGGACACAATTCAATACTAAACACATTAGCTACTTTGTCAAAATGCCTGGAGTAGAATTATTGCTTAAAATACTATCGGAAAATAGGCAGATTTATTTATCCAATTAAATCTCAGCCATCTTTTTTTTTTAATGTAGATAATTGCAGGTTGCTAGTACTCCTCTGTTAACTGGATTTGACTATGCAGAATGATTTTTTGATTCAACCAGCTGCTTCTTTAAAATCAAAGAGAGAGAAAACCACCCCATGACCCTCCTCTATCATTATAATGAGGTAAAAATCACAAAACCAGAAATGCAAATGAGTTTTTCTTGACTTTTTTTTTTTTAAATACAACACAAAGATGGTAACCAACTCTTTGTCCTCAACTATTTCCATATAGAATTATGCATGGGTAGCTGTATGTGGACTTGGCAGTTATGTGAGAAAAATTTGCATCCTCCAAAAGCAGTGTGGATAGGAAAGGAATAAACTGAAGTAACAGGAATTAGAAAATGGTAATAAATCATAAATGATAATCTCAAAGATCCTGATAAATGAGTGGCAAGGATCTAACAAGTTCCTAAAGGTCCATCAAATTCCCTGATTGCTACCAGTATAGCAAAGAAGAACATTGTATGAGGGTCATCAAGTCTTGCCTCTCTGTGTTTCTTGTTATTGTGGCTTACCTCTTTCTCCGCCCAGCTCATCAACTTCCGTAGCTCTTGGAGAGAAATTAAAAGAGCTCTGTGTCCCTGTTCTCATTTGGTCCCTGAAAAATAAAGACTCACTCGAACCACTAGAGGGATCTCTCTTCTTTGGAAATGAAAAAATAATCTAAATTGCACAACAGACTGTAAACTTGGAATGACACAGGAAATATCTAAGCAGGCCAGAAAACTAACTTATCATAGTTTTCCAATATGTTTTGGTGTCTGCAGAGGGGACTTCATTCCCGTGGCATCTGACCTTTCTAAGGTCTTCAGAGCAATCTGGCAAATACAGATTTTGACACACAAACATATTTGAACCACTCTAGTGGTCTTCAATGGTAGCTAGAAGGGAGGAGACTACAAGCTAAAGAGAAGACAGTCCAGTGCATCAAAGCCAATAATTTGCCACAAGCTCCAGTTTAATTTGTAAGTCTTGTTTTTATGGTGGTTTTGAAGAACTTCACATTTTGCCATTTCAATCCCTTAGAAGTTGAAAAACAATGAGAGTGGGGCAAATATTCTCGGCTTGATTCCTACCACTAAGTTAATATAAAAATATAAAACAGTATATATGTGGCAGAATTTACACTTTCCTTTCCTATATATGCCATCATTTAATCCTCATAATTTATGATGGAGATATTTTTATCCCATTTTATAAATATGGAATCAGACTTGGGGAAGTTAAGTCATTCCTTCAACTCCTAACTGGAGGGGTCAGGATTTTAACTCTGCCCTTCAAACACACTTGCTCTTTTACTTAAACTTCCTACAGAAACAATCAGAATTGTGGAACAAAGTGGCCATCATATTGCAAATACCTTATAAAAACCACAGCAACAACAACTTTGCTGTTGAGTTCATTCCAACTCACAGCAACCACTTTTGAAAGACAGATTTAAGAAAATTAAGAGAAAAACTTTAGTGATTTCGTATTAAGAGATTTCAAAGTGAAAATAACCGAAGAGGTGAGGAGAATAACAAAAGTGAAATTGTGACAAAACAGTGACAAACCATCCCAATGAGGAACAAAGAAACATACTTAAAGAAACCAGTGTAGTGATATAGAAAGGGCAATGTTAATCACAGGTGTTACAAGGATATGCATGAAAGACAGTAGGTGGTATAAATCACTAAGGGCCATGGAAAAGAAGCGTTCATATCCATGAGAAGTGTTGCAAGTAGTTAAACCTCTAACTTGAGCCCCTGCTTGTGAAAAGTGCTAAGACCAGTACAACATGGAGGCTACATGCAGAGAAAGAATCATGAAGGGTACACCTGATATGAGGGGTAGACAGCAAAAGGCTAATGGATGAGCAGGAGAAAACAGATCAACCCTTATTTTTATATATACTATCAACATTTATTTATATACTGAACGTTCTATCAGAGAAATCAAATTAAATTTGGAAAGTAAAAAAAACAAAAACACCCCCCCGCCCCTCCCCCCACGACACTGTAAGGGGTAAAACATATATCATCAAGGAGGAATTATAGTCCAGAGCCTAGAGCAAGGATTCAGTATTGTAAAAAGTATTTCCATTTGTAAGATCTTCATAAACTGATGATGATAATGACAAAGATCCTCATAAAAATGATGGCTGAGATGTAACTGGATAAATAAAATCTACCTATCTTCCAATAACATTTTAACCAATAACTCCACTCCGGGCATGTTGTCAAAGTAGCTAATGTGGTTGGTATCCTGCTTTTGAAGGGGTCTGTTGGTTAAGTCTAAGTGTCAAATTCTGTCCCCCAACAACTATGCCTCCCCTCCATCAATGGTCAATATATAAGTATGAAGTATATCAGTAATACTTGTTGATTGCCTATTCAACAACAGTCCTACATCCCTCCCCAACTCCTGTGCTAGCAGAACCTTGATTTTCTTCTAGTACTGGGTGGATTTGGGTGTCAGGAGAGGGGGGACTCTTCTTGTACCCCTGGGTTGAATCTTGATAAGTATAAACTTATCCCAGTAATTCCATTTACTTCTAATGCTTTGGTTTAAAGATGGACATACGACACCATTTTGGGCAAAGAGACACTGACAGCACTATGCCTGGAGAGTTTCTGGAAATGTTCTCTGTTTTAAAAAGGGACACATGGAAGGAAGGTGACTTCTTCCTCTCTTCTGGATGTTGGATGCTGTTGATAAGCATGAGATGCCTGGAGCTGCTTTAGTTATTCACAGTCATTACCAGAGTAGCCAGCATGCTGAGGAAGGCAGAGTGGGAAAGAACCCAGCTTTGATGATATAAATTAATGCCTGAAATAAATAACTGAGGAAATGTCTATCTTAGATCTTCTCGTTATGCAAATAGTCTATTTTCCTTATTTGCTTAAGCCATTTTTGGAGTCTTCTCTTACCTGCTGACAAAAGCGTCCTAACTGATACACAGGTGATAATTTTATTTTAAAAAGAAAAATTTTGTAGAAAATGAGAAAGACATGACTTAATAGAAATTTATATAAAAATACTAAGTATTTTAATTAAGAATAAAGCAAATTGGAGTAAATAGAAGTCAATAAAATTGTTTAAACATTAGAGAAGCTAATGCTATGAGTCTGTGATCTCAGAGACAGAGACAAAGTTCAAAACAATGGAGGTATTGATCCAACTTGTCATGGTCAGATTCTATGAAATAAGAATTATATTTATATTTATTGGTACTTTCAGAGTAACTTGGATGTGTGTCCTCAACAGCTTATTTGTGTCCATTCATAAAGTGGCTGCCATTCCAGTGAGGGCTTTCTGATACTTCTTATACTCACCCTGAGGTCTGGTTGGTCCTACCTCCTTAAAAACCAAAAACCAAACCAACAGCCATTGAGTCAACTCTGACTCATAACAACCCTATAGGACAGAGTACAACTGTCCCGTAGTGTTTCTAAGGCATTAGTGATATCCTAAGCATTAGTGAGCTGAAATGGACTGGTATTGGCCATTTTCAATTTGACAATCATATAGTCTACTATGCCAGGAATGACAAACTGAAGACGAATGGCATCATCACTTCATCAAAAAGAACATTTCAAGATCTATCCTGAAGTACAATGTTATCAGTGATAGGATAATATCCACATGCTTACAAGTAGGACCAGTTAACACGACTATGATTCAAATTGACACACCAACCACTAATGCCAAAGATGAGGAAATTGAATATTTTTACCAACTTCAGCAGTCTGAAATCGATCAAACATTCAATTAAGATGCATTGATAATTACCAGTGATTAGAATGGGAAGGTTAGAAACAAAGAAGGATCAGTAGCTGGAAAATATGACACTGGTGATAGAAATGATGCTGGAGATTGCATGATAGAATTTTGCAAGACCAATGACATATTCATTGCAAATACTTTTTTTCAACAACATTCACGGCGACTATACGCATAGACCTCACCAGATGGAATACATGGGAATCAAATCAGTTACATCTGTGGAAAGAGACGGTGGAAAACTCAAAATCATCTGTCAGAACAAGGTCAGGGGCCAACTAAGCAACAGACCTTTAATTTGCTCATATGCAAGTTCAATTTGAAGCTGAAGAAAATTAAAACAAGTCCACAAGAAACAAAGTACAACCTTGAATATATCCCACTTGAATTTAGAAACCATTGCAAGAATAGATTTGACACACTGAACACTAATGACTGAAGATCAGACCAGTTATGGGATGACATCAAGGACATCATACATGAAAAAAGCAAATGGTCATCAAAAAGACAGGAAATAAAAGACCAAAATGGATGTCAGGAGAGACTCTGCATCTTGCTCTTGAACATAGAGTAGCTAAAGCAAATGGAAGAAATAAAGTAAAAGAGCTAAACAGAAAATTTCAAAGGCTGGCTCAAGAAAACAAATTATTATAATGAAATGTTCAAAGACTTGGAGTTAGAAAACCAAAAGGGAAGAATATTCTTGGCATTTCTCAAGCCAAGAGAACAGAAGAAAAAATTCAATCCTTGAGTTGCAATGTTGAAAGATTCTATGGGTAAAATATTGAATGACGCAGGAAGCATCAAAAGAAGATGGAAGGAATACACGATTCACTGTACCAGAAATAACTGGTCGACATTCAAGCATTTCAGGAGGTAGCATATGATCAAGAACCTATGTTACTGAAGGAAGAAGTCCAAGCTGCACTGAAGGCATTGACAAAAAAACAAGGCTCCATAACTGACGGAATATCAGTTGAGATATTTCAACAAATGGATGCAGTGCTGGAAGTGCTCACGCATCTATGCCAACAAATTTGGAAGAGAGCTACTTGGCCAACTGACTGAAAGAGATCCATATTTGTGCCCATTTCAAACAAACATGATACAAAAGAATGTAGAAATTATCAAACAATATCATTAATATAACAGGCAAAATTTTCATGAAGACAATTCAAAAAACAGTTGCAGCAGTACATCGACAGGGAACTGTCAGAAATTCAAGCTGGATTCAGTAGAGGACGTGGAACAAGGGATATCATTGCTGATGTCAGATAGATCTTCGCTGAAAGCAGAGGATACCAGAAAGATTTTTACCTGTGTTTTATTGATTATGCAAAGGCATTCGGCTACGTGGATCATAACAAATTTTGAATAACATTGTGAAGAATGGGAATTCCAGGTCACTTAATTGTGCTCATATGGAATCTGTACATAGACTAAGAGGCAGTTGTTCGAATAGATCAAGGGGATACTGTGTGATTTAAAGGCAGGAAAGGTATGCATTAGGGTTGTATCCTTTCACCATACTTATTCAATCTGTATGCTGAGTGAATAATCCAAGAAGCTGGACTATATGAAGAAGAATGAGGCATCAGGATTGGAGGAAGACTCATTAACACCCCGCGATATGCAGGTGATACAATCTTGCTTGCTGTAAGTGAAGAGAACTTGAAGCACTTACTGATGAGGATCAAAGACTACAGTCTTCAGTATGGATTATGCCTCAGCATAAAGAAAACAAAAATCCTCACAACTGGACCAATAAGCAATATTGTGATAAACAGAGAAAAGTTTGAAGTTGTGAAGGATTTCATTTTACTTGGATCCACAATCAATGCCCATGGAAGCAGCAGTCAAGAAATCAGATTTGCGTTGGGCAAATCTGCTGCAAAAGACCTCTTTAAAGTGTTACAAAGCAAGATGTACTTTGAGGACTAAGGTGCACCTGATCCAAGCCATGGTATTTTCAATCATCTTATATGCATGCAAAAACTATAGAATGAATAAGGAAGACTGAAGAATTCATGCCTTTGGATTATGGTGTTGGTGAAGAATATTGAATATACCATGGACTGCCAGAAGAATGAACAAATCTGTCTTGGAAAAAGTATAGCCAGAATGCTCCTTAGAAGCAAGGACGACAAGACTTTGTCTCACATACTTCAGACATGTTATCAGGAGGGACTAGTCTCTGGAGAAGGACATCATGCTTGGGAAAGTAGTTGGTCAGCAAAAAAGAGGAATACCCTTAGTGAGATGGATTGACACAGTGGCTGCAACAGTGTGCGCAAACATAGCAATTATTGTGAAGATGGTGCAGGACTGGACAGTGTTTCATTCTGTTGTGCATGGAATCTCTATGAGTCAAACTGACTAGAGGGCACCGAAACAACAAACAACAATCTTTACTGAAGCATATGGCCAGGTCTGCAGCTGGTGGATTTGAACTGCCAACCTTTTGGTTAGCAGCTGAGTGCTTAATCACTGCGCAACCAGGGCTCTTTCCTACGTCCTTAGTGTCCAAAAAAATCAACATGATTGTTTCTGTCTTTTGTTTTTTCTTATGTTGTCCTTCAACCTGGAGTCTCCTCTTCCTTGTTTTTTTCCCCTTTCTCCTTTGCCTAACCAATTTACATCATTCTTCTATGCCTGTCTCTGGTCTTATATGATACTTCTACTCTCATTGCTTCCTCTTGTTTATGTATTCCAAAATACTCCCTGGAATGTTTTACAGTTGATTGTATAATTTAGAAGTATATTAGTATTATCTTTCCAATATAATCATTTCTGTTACTATCACATGGCCTTACACAGTGCTTAGCTTATATTGGTTATTCAACAAAGACTTGGTGATACCGGAAGAAAAAGAACTGGCTGGGTGATTAGTAGCCAACCAAACATAAAGTGACTGGGATTGAGTAGGGGCAGTGGGAATGGAGATAAAGACATTATAAATAAATTGATTAGGATTTAGTAGTGTGTAAGTATTATGTGGTAGGAGTCCCTGGGTGCCACAAATGGTTAAGTGCTTAACTACTAATAAAAGATTGGTGGATTGAACCAACCATAGGTGCTTCAGAAGAAAGACCTGGTGATCTGCTTCTTACTCTGCAACACATGGGATCACCATGAGTCAGAATTGACCTAGTGGAAAAAGTATTTTTTTTCCCAGTTATTGTGTGATAAACAGGGACAGATTAGTGGATTTCAAGGTTTTGGGTGTGTATGTCTGGAGATCTTAGTGCTGTCAACAGCTATGGAGAATGGTAAAAGAATACTTCTTCGTGGAAAGATAAGTTACAGCAGGGACTTGGACCAGCACTATGCATTGGCCACATGGTCAACTTTGAGTGGTACAGTATTAAGGTACCAAAGGAATCTCTACCTCAAATATTTCCTTCATTAGTCTTTCAGAATTCCTGGTCTGTGATTCCAATTCCACCTTTGTATATCTGTCTTACAACGCTAGGGCTAAAACTCAGCAATATTTCCCACACTCATTTGCCAGCTGGCTTCCTGTTAAGTTTTGCCTGGAGGCATTAGAGTGACTGGAAGGCAAGAAGAAGGGGGGAAGTGACTTCCTTCTTCCTGTTTACTATTTCTATTACTATCACCCTGAACATGACATTTCACCCCAGCAGGAATAGTTTAACAGTGGCAGTTGGTTCCAATCTTCAGCTTCTTTCAACTCACAAATCTAGTTTATTACTTCTCCTCCTAAGTGCCAACAGCCAGGCAATGCCGATTCCTTACAGGTCTGAGTCCTGGTCATCAAAGCCTCTTCTCTGAGATCTTAAATTCTAATAATCTAACCTCTTCTCTTTTATCCCCCCAGCTCTATGGGCAATAATTAATTTTTGTCTCTGGGTAATTCTTTTTTTTTCCCTGGGTAATTCTTAGTGTTCTCTTTTGTTCTTTCAGCCCTCAAACACCTGTTTAACCAGTCCCCATGTTGAATCTCCTTTGATGAAATACCTAGTGTGGATTCTGTTTTCTGACTGTACCTGACTGATACACAGCTAGAAGATATTGCAAATAAATAGTACGGAGTTCTCCAATAATTCAGTTGGGAAAAACAAGGAATGATTTATGATAAAAATAGCATTTTGCTAATGATCTTGAATATGTGTAGGATTTAGAGGTGTAAAGATGGAGTAGAAAAAGTCTTTCAAGGCAGGAAAAGCATTATGGAACAACTCATTAAAAGGAAACACAAAATATTATAATTAGACTGGAAATCAGAATATGTAAAGGATAATATTTGGTGATGAATTTTCAAAGGTAAGATTAAATCATTTTTTTGACCAGAGGATCTTTAATTCCAGGCTCAGAATTGCTGAACCATTAAAGGCTTTTGAGTAGAGAAGCTACACTATTAAGAGCTTAGAGAAGGAAAGAAAGTAAACGTATTTATTGAACACCTATGCTTTGGAAGCTAATATAGTGAACATGAATATATGCTGTGACACCTCAGGGAGAATGGGGGTCATATTCTACTTTTCTAAACAAAATTTAATCTGTCTCTGAGTTCCCAATTATCTGACTAGTAGCACATCCAGTATCAGTCATTACTGTAACTCACTCATTACCTTCAACTAAGAAGCTAATATTATGTTAGTTCAAGATGGCACCGTTGTTTTCTTGTTCCTTTTTGTTGCCTGTTAACTGTTGAGAGATGCTGCTCTGATTGGGTTCCAGAAATGCCCTTTTATGTGGTCTTCTTTGCCATAAGAAACATTTTCATCTGCTCTCAGGTTTATGGTGTTTAGTTTTAAACTCTTTGGATTTCCACATTCATCCCCATCAAAAGTTCTGCCATCTCCTGAGCTCTGCTTGGGAGTGGAACACATGTCCTACATGTTTCTTGTGGTCAATAGAACAATGGTCCCCCAAAGGTTTAACTCCTAGTTCCCAGAACTTGTGAATATGTTCCATTACATGGCAAAGGGGAGCCCTGGTGGTGCAGTAGTTAAAAGCTATGGCTGCTAACCAGAAGGTCAGCATTTTGAATCCACCACACAGTCTAGGGTCCTTAAAAGTGGAAGAGGGAGGCAGAAGAGAAGTTCAGAGTAATGCAATGTAAGAACTCAATATGTCATTGTTGGATTTGAAGATAGAGGAAGAGGACCATCAGCCAAAGAATGCAGACTACCACTAGAAGCTGGAAAAGGTAAGGAAATAGAACGGCCCCTAGAGCTTCCAGAAGGAACAGAGCTCTGCTGACATCTTGATTTTAGCCCTGTGAGACCCTTGTCAGACTTCTAACCAACACAACTATAAGACAATAAATTTGTATTTTTTGAAGTCCTAAGTTTGTGGTAATTTGTTATAGCAGCAATAGAAAACTAATATACACTCCTGGAAATTCCACATCTCTGTCCCCTAGATGTGGAATGCCTCACTGCATACCTGCATCCCAAACACAGGGTGCCTTCTTCCTGTCTCAGCTATAGCATAGCCACCCTTCCCTCTTTCAGAGAAACTCCAGAAACATAGAGGAGTTTCTGTAGCACAGACCCTGAAATACAAAAATATTTTAATTTCCCCAAAGAAAAGTCTAGACCTTGGAACAAGGGTGAGCAAGCCTTGACTTGCAGGCCAAAATGAACCACTGTCTTTTTTTGTGAACCACTGCACCACCAGGGCTTCATATTGGAATACATTCACTTATGTATTATCTATGGCTGCCATCAGACTACAACAGTAGAGTTCAATAGTTGTGACAGACACCATATCTTAAAATATTTGCTATCTGACCCTTCAAAAGAAAAATGTGCTTATCTTTGCTTTAGAACATAAAACTATGGCTAATCTTGGGATAGAAATATGGATTGGGGGGGAGCAAATTTTCTTTTCAATTGTTATTCTATTGCATCTATAAGCAAAACAGAAATTAGTATCTCCATAGATTAACTCATGGAATGTGACCCCAAAAATACCAAATCCTAATCCCTGGAACCTGTATATGTTACCTTAGGTGAAAAAAGGTCTTTGTAGATCTGATTAAATTAAACGTTTTGTCATGAGGACATAATCTAGGTTTATCTGGTGACCCTAACTGCCTTTCTAAGTGCTCTTATAAGAAAGAGTTAGAGGGACATTCAATACACACACAGGAGAAGATGATGTGAACAAAGGGACAGAGATATGGTCATAAGCCAAGGAACACTAAAAAATGCTGATGTGTCAGGACGGAGTATGTCCCTGCTGATGCATTGATTTCATACCTCTGGCTTCCAGAACTGTGAGAGAATACATTTCTGTTATTTTAAGTCACCAAGGCTGTGGCAGTTTCTTAGAGTGGTAATAGCCACGCTAATACAGGTGGGAAGACCATTTGACAAGATAGCAAACTTTTTACCAGTCCATATGATTGAAGTCAATACAAATTTTAACTGCTTATGAATTCTAGACTCATCACTTCACCTAATATCTGGTTTTGGTGCAAGAAATGCAGGGAAATACATAGGAACATACTCTGGGGACTTAAAGACTTCATGGGTATTCAAATCATTTAACAGTGTATAAATGATTTCACAGTAATGCAGTCAAAGTTCTTAGCGTAAATCATTTTGATTCCCACTTCTGTCTGGCATAGAGAAATAATCAGCACTTCAGAATGAGCCCTTGGCTGTTCTGTCATTGCCTCAATAACTGCTTACAGAGCATACAGTCTGCCAGCTTACTTTCCCTCTCTTTTTATTATTAAACTTCTCTCTATTTCTGCATACACACACACACACACACATATATTTATATATATATATATACACATATACTCAAAGCTTGAATTTTTCTTCAGTTCTTACAGCTTGAGAAATGTTGACAGTGTTCTTCCCTTTTGGTTTTATAACCCCAGGTCTTTGCATATTTCATTACAATACTTTACTTTGTCTTCTCGAGTCACTCTTTAAAATCTTTTGTTCAGCTCTTCACTTCCTCATTTCTTCTACTCACTTTAGCTACTCTACATTCAAGAGTAAGTTTCAGAGTCTCTTCTGACATCCATTTTGGTCTTTTCTTTCTTTCCTGTCTTTTTAATGACCCTTTTGTTTTCTTCATGTGTGATGTCCTTGATGTCATCCCACAACTTTTTCTGGTCTTCGATCATTAGTGTTCAATGCATCAACTCTATTATTGAGGTGGTCTCCCAATTCAGGTGGGATATACTCAAGGTTGTATTTTGGTTCTTGTGGATTTGTTTTAATTTTCTTCAGCTTCAACTTAAACTCGCATATGAGCAGTTGATGGTCTGTTCTTCAGTCTGCCCCTGGCTTTGTTCTGACTGGTAATATTGAGCTTTTCCATCAAAAAAAGATGGAAGGAATACACAGAGTCAGTGTACCAAAACGAATTGGTCGATGTTCAACCATTTCAGGAGGTAGCATATGATCAAGAACTGATGGTACTGAAGGAAGAAGTACTGAAGCTGCACTGAAGACATTGGCAAAGAACAAGTCTCCAGGAATTGATGGAATATCAATTGAGATGTTTCAACAAGCAGATGCAGCACTGGAGGTGCTCACTCGTCTATGCCAAGAAATTTGAAAGACAGCTTCCTGGCCAACTGACTGGAAGAGATCCATATTTGTGCCCATTCCAAAGAAAGGTGATCCAACAGAATGCAGAAATTATCAAACAATATCATTAATATCACACACAAGTGAAATTTTGCTGAAGATTATTCAAAAATTGTTGCAGCACTACATTGACAGGCAACTGCTAGAAATTCAAGTGGGATTCAGAAGAGGATGTGGAATGAGGGATATCACTGCTGATGTCAGATGGATCTTGGCTGAAAGCAGAGAATAGCAGAAGGATGTTTACCCATGATTTATTGACTATGCAAAGGCATTCAACTGTGTGGATCATAACAAATTATGGATAACATTGAGAAGAATGGGAATTCCAGAACACTTAATTGTGCTCGTGGGGAACCTGTACATAGACCAAGAGGCAGTCATTTGAACAGAACAAGGGGATACTGTGTTGTTTAAAATCAGGAAAGGTGTGCATCAGGGTTGTATCCTTTCACCATGCTTATTTAATCTGTATGCTGAGCAAATAATCTGCAAAGCTGGACTATATGAAGAAGAACACGGCATCAGGATTGGTGTAAGACTCATTAGCAATCTGTGAAATGCAGATGACACAACCTTGATTGCTGGAAGCTAAGAGGACTTGAAGTACTTATTGATGGAGATAAAAGAGTACAGCCTTTAGTATGAATTACATCTCAACTTAAAGAAAACAAAAATCCTCACACCTGGACCAAGAAGTAACATCATGATAAATGCAGAAAGATTGAAGTTGTCAAGGATTTCATTTTACTTGGATCCACAATCAAAGTCCATGGAAGCAGCAGCAGAAGGTCAGCAAAAAAGAGGAAGATCCTCAACGAGATGGATTGACACAGTGGCTGCAACAATGGGCTCAAACACAGCAACCATTGTGAGGGTGGTGCAGGATTGAGTAGTGTTTCGTTCTGCTGTACATAGGGTTGCTATGAGTTGGAACTGACTGGACAGCACCTAACAACAACAACAAATTATACATATACATACATATATATATTATTACATTGCTCTATCATTCTGTCTATCTGTTTTTTAATGGTGCTTCCCCACACCAATGAGCTTTATTAGTAAATATTTAGGGCTGCTTTACTGAAAAACATTTACAAGTTGGCTTATAATGTGGTATATATTTGAACTCTTGACATCTATAATATAATTTTCTAGCTTTAATATGTATTATTCTCTCCTGAGAGGCCTGTATCTCTTGGTAAAGTTGGCAGTAATAAAATTATTTGTTCAGTCTTTTGACTGTTTAATATAAAAATTTGTAAAAATAATCGTATTATTCATTTTATTGTACCTAATCCAAGGCAATCCCTACAACTCACTTGGGAGTGTTAACAATCCCTTTTTATGGGGTAGCATGTGTGTCTTGTGCACCACATCAAATTCACCCGGGCTCACCTCTTTGTCCAGATGTGAGAACTAGTTCTGAACAGGCTGAACTCCTCATAGAGTTAAGCTAACAGGGTATGCACACAGGTCCACCACATCTGCCAATGTTGAGAATGATGCTAACAAATGGGAAAACTACAGAACCTTGGGGCACTCAGTGCACACCAGACTCAGAAATGCTGAGAGGTAATTGCCCATGGGACATGAGTGTGGGAGCCAACGCATAAATGCTTCTCCCTATTCTTCAAGTGTCTATGGTTTATTCCATTAGGCTTCTCAGAAAGTCCCTCAAATTGAGCAATCTCTTGTGGTGGCCAACTCAACAATGTATCTTTGTAACGGCCCTTTATTTTTCCCTGTTAACCAACACCCCCCCGCCCCATCAGACTTCTTAATAATCCATTCTTGTAGCAGCTTTTATCTCAGGCTGTGTTTTTTGGGAGACTTGGCCAAGCATACATACTGTAGTCAAAAGAAAATACTAGCTGATAATAATTTTAAAAACCTTTTTATTATGAGTATTTACAAATATACACAATACTAGAGAGAGGGGTATAATGAATCCCCATGAACCCTGCACCTCATGAACCTTTCCCCAATGTAGCTTTGAAATAGATTTCTGGTTATTTTTTTATTGGGGGAATCCAAAGATAAATACATATGTAATTTTTCTAGGTATTGCCAAATTCCTTTCCCTAAGGATTGTACTGTTTAGATTTTTCTTACCAACAAAGTGTAAGAGAACCTATTGTCCAATAATCACACCAACCAAGTAAGCTGTCAAACTTTTAGATATTTGCTAATCTCATACATGTAGTTTTAAGCGTATTCTCTTATTATAAGCAAGGTTCAGTAAGTTTTTGTGTTTATCCATGGATTCCTAATATATTTGGTCCATTTTCTACAGAGATATTAGTTTTTTTCTTCCCATTTTTGCAGAATTACTTTTATATTAGGGATATTAACACTTTTTCCTTGGTATAAGTTGAAAATACATTTCTAGTTTGTCAGTTAACTTTTACTTTGTTTTGATGTTTTCTTGTATTTTTTTGACCATCATCTTATAATGAGGAATTTAAAAAGTAAACTGTAGAGAATACATTTTTATAAAAGATTTTACTAAATGAATATCAAGAGCAAGTTAACTTTCCTAAATACTTCATTTAAGATGTATAGCAAACATGCTAAAAAACATTCAGCTTGGAAATTACTTGATAGTATTCCAACACCTGACAGTTTACATTTTGTCTAATTGTCTTTTTTTTTTTTTTTAATTCTTTGCCACAATTTTCTCCCTCCCTCAATGTCCCTTTCCTTTCCTCCCTCTCTGTCTTCTCTCTCTTTCATGTATCAGGCACTGTGTCAGGCCCTGAAGTTATTATGATTAGCAAACAGGAGAGACAAACATTAACCAAAAAGTATTCAGTATCAGTAAAATTACAACTCTAACAGCTGCTGGAAGGAGAGGTACAAGACGCTATGTGAGGCTGTAATTGTCAGGATTTCATCTAGCCAGAGGAAGTCAGGAAAGGCATTTTTGAAGAGATAACAATTGAGTGAAACGCTGAAGAATGAGTAAGAATTAACTAGTTAAATAGAAGAGGGACAAGCCTTTTCAGCAAAGGAACCATCTTTGAAGGCCTTGTGGAAAGAGGGAATATGGAAGAATAAGTGAGTGTCTTAGGCTGGGTTCTCTAGAGAAGCAAAACCAGTAAAGTGTATAAACATATATATATATCTATAGAGAGAGAGAGAGATTATATCAAGGAAACAACTCACGCCATTGTAGAGGCTAGAACGTCCCAAGTCCATGGATCAGGGTAGAGGCCTCTCCCAAGTCACACAGCCGCAGAAGCTGGCAAGCCCAAGATGAGCAGGTCGGAGAGCAAGGCTCCTGCTCACAGGCTGTGCAGATCAATGAATCCCAGGTTCGGCAGATAAGCTGACAGCTCAAGTCCCAAGAACTGGAGATGAGACGACAGGAAACAGCCGCAGGATCCAGAGAGAGCAAAAAGCCAGAATGTCTGCTTATATACAGATGCAGGCCACACCCCCAAGGAGACTCCCTTTCATCTGATTGGCTACTCACAGTATATTCAATCATGGGAGTGATTACATTAAAACATGGAGAATCATGGCCCAGCCAAGTTGACACACAATCTTAACCATCACAGTGAGCATGAGGGCCAGTGTCAGCAGGGGCTGCTGATTAACCAGCAAGCATAGTATGCACTGGCTTGCACTGAGCAAGTTATGCACGAACTGAATTGTATTTACTTGCTAATCTGTGGTGAGCAGTTTTACATGGGTTTTACTACATCATTGACTTGGTGGGGGACAAGTGAAATTGTGCACTGCAGATTGGTGGGAAGGCACAATTTGGCCCATGCATACCTTGTTTATTGGCTAATCTGGCCGTGCCAGTGTGACTGGAGTGGGGAGAGCAAGGGGAGTCTGGCGAGAGGTAAGCTGGAGACATAGGTAGGAGGGGGACCTGGCAGGGTCTTCAGAGACATGCTAAGAAGACTTATCCTCATTCTGAGAGTTTAGAGAAGTCGCAGAAGGATTTAAAGAAGAGGGAGTGGATGTGATCAAATTGGTTGAAGATATGATCAAATCTTTTGAAAATATCATTCTGGCTGTTGTATGGAAAACAGAATGTAAGGGCACCCCAGTGGGAAGAAACCTAGATAGGAGGTGAGTACTAACTATAGTTTGAGAGAAAACAGTAGTTTGGACTGAATGGGTAGTAACAGGGGTTTGCCTAGTGCATTTAACACTGGAGTGGCTCATATTGTTAACATCCCCCATATGACAAAATTATTTGCAGTAATAATCATTGAATGAAACAAAGAGCTTATAATAATAATAGCTGGAGAAGAAATATAGGCATGGAAAAATTTCTTTTACTGAACTTTGCATATAAAATCATACCAATTAAAAAATAAAAACTACAACACAAAAATGAATAACACAAAATACAGCTATTCATTCCATTGTTTTGTATCTACCTAGGTGTTTGACCTTTAATAATCTGTTTACAGTTCTATTATATTATGTAAGTAATTTCTAATAATTAATAAGTGACTTTAATAAACCCAAAATGTTTGCAGAAAGTACAATTTTGGTAACAATTGAGTGACAACCCTGATGTAATGTTTTATTTTTTAGTTTTAAACCTATTACTAATTAAAAAAGGATAAATTTCAGTTTCAAAGATACTATTCAATATGTAAAAGAGCCCTGGTGGTGCAATGTTTAGGTGCTCTGCAGCTAACCGAAAGGTTGGTGGTTGGAACCCCCCAGCTACTCCATGGGAGAAACATATGGCAGTCTGCTTCTGTAAAGATTACAGCCTTGGAAATCTTACGGGGCAGTTCTACTCTGTCATGTAGGGTCGCTAAGAGTTGGAGCTGACTCGATGCCAACAGGTATTCGGTCTACTCAATATGTGTGAACTAAAATTTGTATTTACCTAACAAAAATATTATATCTCATAGTTCACACTCTGCTTTACTGTTTTATAAACTGCAAGTGGTCACACAGAATGACAGAATTGAAATAACGCAAGTTCTTCTTCTTCATCTTTGCAATCACTGTTTTGTCATGATGTATTTGGAATCTGTTGACGACAAGGAGCCCTGGTGGTGCAGTAGTTAAGAGCTGACTGCTAACCAAAAAGTCGGCAGTTTGAATCCACCAGCTGTTCCTGGGCAGTTCTACTCTGTCCTATAGGGTAGCTATGAGTTGGAATCAACTGGACAGCAATGGGTTTAGTTTTGGGGTTTGGTTTAAGGGAAAGAATATTTGGTACCTCAGAATTAGAGACACATACAGCACCCTATGGAGCTCAAACGGTTCTGAACTGTTATAAACATATTCTTAAAAAGAAAGCATGTGCTGCATCCACATGTGTTAAAGGCTGACTGTGCAACTGGGAAGGAGTCCCTGGGTGGTGCAAACCATTAGAGCAATTGGCTGCTAACCAAAAGGTTAGAGGCTCAAGCAGACACAGAGGCACCTCGGAAGAAAGGTCTGGCAATCTACTTCTGAAAAATCAGCCATTGGAAACCCTATGGAGCACAGTTCCACTCTGACACATAAGGGGTTCTGAGTCAAAACTGACTCGATGGTAACTGGTACAACTGGTAATTCTTCAAATTAACTTTCATGTAAAACTATAGCATTTATTTAAGGACAAGCAATTAAAAATGTGCTAATCTGAAGCTTACATGTATATTATTAAAACGCAACAGCCAGAGTAATTATTTAGAATTTACATTAACAAAATATTTATCACTGACATTGTTTAGAATTTCCAGCATGTGGTAATTATAAAAAGCAGACGTTTAAAATTTTACACTCCATTATTGCCTGCACCCAAAGAGGACCACACCCACTATTTGGTATATCCTTGAGTGGCAATGAATATGGAGAAAAATGAATAAATTTACTGGAGGAGTAGTTCAAAAGTGAACCAAACATAATCCCTGCTCTTGGAAAGCTTATGTGTAAGTAGGGGGAAAGTATATAATCTGATTTTAATAGAATTCCCATACTTTTCTGATAGAATGGATATCTGGTAAAAGTGAAGAGCTGAGAATGTAGTTTGACTTGAGACATACAAATCATTCTAAATATATTTGAACAGAGGCCGCCACATGAAGCAGATGTACCACTGGGATAAGATCCACTGGAAAATTCTACTACCGATAGTCCTTCAAATGGAATACATTGGATTATTGAGTGTGGTTAGAAATAGAAGTTGGACCAGGCAGAAACAAAAAAAGAAACAAACAACAAAACAAAACCAGTTGCCATTGACTCGATTTCAACTCCAGGTGACTATGTTTTGCAGAGTAGAACTGTGCTTCATAGTGTTTTCAAGGCTGTGACCTTTTGGAATCAGATCACCAGGCCTTTCTTCTGCATCTCTGGGTGGATTCGAACTGCCAACCTTTTAGTTAGCAGTTGAGTGTTGTGGAGGACTGGTGGAAGCAAAAACAGTTTCCCATAAGCAGGAATTAGCAATAGAAAAACAAAATTTTTTTTATTGTGCATTGAGTAAAAGTTTACTATTCAACTCAGTTTCTTATACAAAAATTTATAAATACACACATTGCTATGTGATCCTAGTTGCTCTCCCTATACTGTGACAGCATGTTTTCTTCCTGCTCTGTCAGGGACTCTCTGTTGTGTTCCCTGTCAGGGCGGTCATTGGTGGTAACCTGGCACCATCTAGTTCTTTTGGTCTCAGGCTGATGAAGTCTCTGGTTTATGTGGCCCTTTCCGTCTCTTGGGCTAATATTTTCCTTGTGTCTTTTGTGTTCTTCATTCTCCTTTACTCCAGGTAGGTTGAGACCAATTGATGTATCTTAGATGGCCACTTGCTAGCTTTTAAGACCCCAGACACCACTCACCAAAGCGGGATGCGGAATATCACCTTGATAAACTTGGTTATGCCAATTGACCTAGATATCCCCTGAAACCATGGTCCCTAGACCCCCGCCCCTGCTACTCTGTCCCTCAAAGTGTTTGGTTGTATTCAGGAAGCTTCTTAGCTTTTGGTTTAGTCCAGTTGTGCTGACTTCCCCTGTAGTGTGTGTTGTCCTACCCTTTACCTAAGACAACTCTTGTCTACTATCTAGTTAGTGAATACCCCTCTCACTCACTCCTCATCCTCGTAATCATCAAAGAATGTTTTCTTCTGTGTTTAAACCATTTCTTGAGTTCTTATAATAGTGACCTCATACAATATTTGTCCTTTTGCAACTGACTAAATTCACTCAGCATAATGCCTTCCAGATTCCTCCATGTTATAAGATGTTTCATGGATTCATCATTGTTCTTTATTGTTGCATAGTATTCCACTGTGTGAATATACCATAATTTGTTTATCCTTTTGTCCATAGATGGGCATCTAGATTGTTTCCATCTTTTTGCTGTTGTGAACAGTGCTGCAATGAATACGAGTGTGCATATATTTATTTGTGTGATGGCTCTTCTTTCTCTAGGATATATTCCAAGGAATGGTATTGCTGGATAGTATGGTACTTCACAATATAAAATAATTTAACTTAGAATTGTGAAGTTTTCAGAGGAAGAGCCTATGCCCAGATGAAGAAGAAAACTTATAGAATATACCAGGCTGGTAAGAATGACTAACACATAGATTTATAAGTAATTTGGAGATTTTTAAAGCACAAGAGTCATTAGATCTAAGAAAAGCTTTCAGTTTTCCAGGAAGTTGTATGGGTTGGAATCAAAGCGTATATGCACAGTGGGAATTAAAAAAAAAACAAAAACCAAGCAACAAAATATACTATTATGCTATTTCACCAAGTTATAGTTCTACTATATCAATAAAGGTGGTAATTTGACAGCGAGTCATATATACACAAGGAAGCAGAATTTATCTGATTATTAAATTCTGACATAATTTCTAAGAAATTGTTTATTTATTCCATAAAACATTTATTGGTGCTATTGAATACCAGGTTCTGGGCTAGGGTTTTGTCCCTGTCTTCACAGAGTTTATAGACAAGTTATAATGAAGGTAGAGGTGCTTCAGGAGTGTCGCAGCGGCGATGGTTGTCAGGGTGGCAGAGACAGTAACCAATGCCACAACTCTTACAGAGAAGTGGGGCCAGGAGGGTCACTCTGAGGAATCGAACCCCGGCTTCAGTCCCAGGAGTTTATTTTATAGTCAATACAGCAAACAGTGAAGCAAATAACAGAACAATGGGCTTTGGATGAATAACAATAAGTTTCGGGCAAGGGAGGAGGAATTCAGGTAAATAAGCCAATCAGTAACGGGTTTGGAAAAACAAGTCGTGACAAGTCTCAACATGTTGGGGACAAGTCTCAACATGTTGTGCAGCATAGAGGCCTTTATACATACATATTTTAATGGAACATATCCCCACACAGGAGCACATAGGTGTGAGTGTCAGTATTTTGCTCATCTTTTCTTGGATCCATTCCTTGTCCTTTCCAGCTCTGCTCTGTATCTCTGAGATCTGAACTTTCAGGCTGCTTTTCTCAGGCTCACTTAGATTACGGGTGGGTTTGGACAAAGCACGGCACTCAAGGGAGAATTGAAGGTGGGAGAACTGGAGAAACCAGTGTATTTCTCCCCCTACCCTACTCAGGCAGCATCGTTGGAAATATCTGCCTCTTCTCCATGGCTCCAGCTTCTGCTTCACAGCCTCAGCTTCTGGTTTCTATTGTGCTGGAGCCTAGCTCATGAGAGCTGATTCTGTGCATTTCTTCCAAACTCTGCATTTAGTGACAAGTTGGTGCTTGAAATAAGCCATGGTGGGATATTTACACCACAGAAATTGGCAAACAGGTTTTACCCCACTCCATAAGAGCCGGATGTTAAACATTAACCAGTACACCACTGGTTCTAGCAACCCCGCCTCTTTAAGTTGTCCCTCAAACTCTATAAATGGTAGTGGGATGTCTCCTGCTGTTCTCTTATTACCTGCCTCAACTTCTCAATTCTTTCTTCCTAGGTTTAATTGATTCCTTGTATTATATTTCTTCTGCTGGAATATCGAGGAGTCCTGGTGGTGCAATGGTTAAGTACTTGGCTATCGAAACATACCAGCTGCTCCATGGGAGAAAGATGTGGCAATCTGCTTCTATAAAGATAACAGCCTTGGAAACCCTATCGGACAGTTCTACTCTGTTCTATGAGTCAGAATCGACTCGACAGCAATGAGTTGGAATATCAGTGTAGTTTCTGTTTTTTCTGATGCGATCTTGATTGATACAGTGGGACACCTAACTTGGCCTTGGATATTCAGGGAAAGATCTTCAGAAGAAATAATGTACCTATTTAAAAAAGAAAATAAAATTGATGGAACTTGGTAAAAGGATGAGAGGATAAGGAACAAGTATGGTTTAGTATTAAGTGCAGATTTTTGAACGTAGGTAGGTGGAATGGCACCATTTATTTAGAGAGGAAACAGAGGCAGAGAAGCAGGTTTGAGGGTGTGGGTGAAAATGCTGAGTTTGAGGTGCCCATGCAAAACCCAAGGACAGATGTCCAGTAGGGTTTTATGGAATCACGAACACAGAAGGGATATCTTCTCCTGAAACTCTCTTCCTCTTTCTGACCCCTCAATTGCCTTACTCAATAGATTATTTGATCTTTCTTCAGTACTGTCAAAATTCTATTCCAGTTCTCCTGTATCTCAAAACAAAAAAAACAAACAAAAAAATTCCCTTGTTCAAGTCATTATCACCAGCATGTGCTGGAGCTTTTTCTCCCCCTTCACAAGTAATTTCGTTTTCATATTAGCTGTTTCCTCTTCCTCCTCTCCCATTCCTCCTCAATCCATTGAAACCTGGCTTTCACTGCTATTCTTCTGAAACTGATCTTGGCAAACCCAAGGATAACTTGCCTATTGCTAAACCCAATGAACTCTTGCTCCAGGCTAGCTAGAGGTGATAAATTCCGATGAGTGGCCAGTACATAGTAAACATTAAATAATCAGGAATTGTTATGATTACAGTTGGGCTAAATTAATTTTCTTAAACGTTACTGCTAAATTGACTTGTTTTCCAAGAGGAATTATCTTTACAAATCATCACTTTGTATGATCATTTTCTTTCTTAATTTTTGTTTCTAGTTACCATCAAAATAATGGCTAAATTCAGCTGGGGGTGGCGGGGAGGAACATTCACATCCATAACGCAGCATCCTATGGAAGAAATAAAAATATGCACTCCATAAAAATTGACTGAAATCTTCACCTTCCTACTACATGTTTGTTTCATTACACAGTCTGAGCTTCAAAGGATGCAAATTGCCTTAAGGGAATGATAGGTGAAAGCATTTCGCTCAAAACCTTCTCTGTTTTCCTTGTTGTACCCACAAAGAGCTAGCCATCTTTAGTAAGAAACAGAAATGAAGAATAAGGGTCATTTACAAAGTGGCATGTTTGATTTACAGTCTAGTAGTTGCAAAGAATTAGTGGTATATTCATATTTCAATAGCTCACAGCATAAAAGGTGTGGCTATAGTGATGAGTGCAGTCTTAAATCATATCTTTGCCTTAGTGTAAGAGGGAATCTGCTTTAATAGAACAGCGCGACCTAACCTTTCAGTCTCTTTCAGAGGACGGAACAAAATCTACAAACGAGATGTGACATATTTTTGTTTTTTCATTTTGATTTATATTTAGACACTTTGAATTTTGAAAGGCAAGTCTTGCCGTGTGTGTTTGTAATCATATATGCTCAGATTTCATCCTGATTCACCCTCTGAAGTGGAAAAACCACAAGGCAATCTTGAAATTGTTAGTAAACTCGAGTTCTCTGTAATGTAACACCAATGGTTGGACTGCATGAACATTTTTAGGGTTCTTTTAAGGGTGAACTTCACACAATATTTTCAATTCGAAGATTATGTTGAGTTATAAAGATGATTACAAAGACCAGCCTCACTTAGATCCCAAATGAAAATCTTAAACCTGATAAAACCCCATGATAGGAGAATTTCACGTGTGATTCCATATTACTTTTATAGAAATAAATTATCTATTATTTTAAGAGGTAAAGAGATTGAAGAAGAGCGAGGGACGTCGTGTCTATCTGAAATGCTTACCCATAATCTCTCCTTCATCACGTGGAGAAGCTCTAAAGAAAATAAAATATAATGCACAGTGTAATCTGTCATGATACATTGATGCATTGTGTACAAAAGTGCAGAAGGAAAAAGCATTTTAGTTTAATATGAGCCACATCTGTTCCTATAATATCTTTCCTCATATTGTTCCTTTGTGCCTTTATTTATTTATTCGGTTTAACTGACCTTAAATTCAATGAACCTGAATTAGTTTACACCTAATTGCAGGATTAAAAACTGCAAATTACACGTATACAGCATCAAAGCGTAGTTGTTGTGAGTTGCTATCAAGTCAATTCCGACTCATAACGACCCCATGTGTGCAGAGTAGAATTGCTCCATAGGGTTTCCAAGGCTGTGACCTTTTGGAAGCAGATCGCCTCGTCTGCTCTCAAGGTGCCTCTGTGTGGATTTGAACCACCGACCTTTCACTAGTAGTCGAGTACTTAACCGTTTGCACCACCCAGGGACTCCAATCAATTCACAGTTAAATATAAACATTAAAAAAAATATAGATCATTGTGATGATCTCTTGAGATATTTCTAAAATTTTCATGCTTTATTAACATTGGACTAAATGTTATTTTCTGGCAGGCAGGAACCAACATTTATTAAAACGTTACTGTGTATATATTATGCTAGATTCTTTACAAACATCATCTTGTAAATCGTTCCTACTGAACACTTCATTCACCTTTGCTCCTAAGAGTTTCTTCACTATAGAGGAGTTGGATAAAATCAGAGTCAGAGACATTACAGGAATAATGGAAGTTCTAATTCATCACTGTCACTAAGCCTATAAACTTTCTTTCTGGTGAGAAAGAATGAGAAGAATCTTTATAGGGCTCCTAGAAACACTTATTCCCAGGGAAATTTTATCAAAATATGAGGAAGCCCTACATCGATAGTCAAACCTAGCTCAGGGCTTGAAAACTAATATAACAGGCACAGTGAAATAACCAGGTATCACCTGGCAGTGTCCAAATAAGAAGCAACCTATAGATGAGTTACCTGAGGTAGTAAAATATGTTTCTTACTCCCTTCAAGTTCTCTTTCCCTTCTCCAAATTATCAGAGGAAAGGACACAAGAGAACTCGGTCACTTCCTGCGTCACAGCTTCTCCTTGTCTTTGCCTCTATCTTTTGTTTCTTTTCTCTCTTTTTTTTTTGGTTGTTGTTGTTTTGCTTTGCCATTGTGGACTAAATGCTATTATTTCTCCTCTTTAACATTAGTTTAAAAAGCCCAGGTGGCACAATATTTAAGTGCTCTACTGCTAACTGAAATGTTGGGAGTTTAAACCCACCTAGGGACTCCATGGGAGAAAAAACCTGGCAATCTGCTCCAGTAAAAATTACAGCCTAGAAAACCCTATGGGGGTAATTCTGTTCTGTCATATGGGGTCACTATGAGTTGAAAATAGACTCCAA
This sequence comes from Trichechus manatus latirostris, assembly GCF_000243295.1. Taxonomy (NCBI): domain Eukaryota; kingdom Metazoa; phylum Chordata; class Mammalia; order Sirenia; family Trichechidae; genus Trichechus; species Trichechus manatus. The sequence continues at coordinate 17,597,396 of NW_004443948.1, read as the reverse complement.
AGCACCTAACAAGAACAATAACACTAGTTTAGAGAATCTATCATATGTGGCCTTTTCTGACACATGACACTATTTCTGAACGTCACTCACATACATTCTCTATGGAATTGATATGATTAGACAACAAATAAAGCTTCACTCAAGTCAACATGTGTCATGAGATTTTTGTAAGGATACATGCATAGGAATCTAGAAAAAACTAAAACATCTGCCCAAGGAATCTTGGGAATCTGGAAGAGATGAGCACTAGAGAACAGGAGTTGAACACCTTCCTCACCTTTCATTCTCTTTCAAATAACTTGCATTTGGCAATGTTAACCATCTTTCATTTACCATATTTAATTTTCTGTACATTAACTGGTGATTGAACCCTCCTTCTCGTTCTCCTCCCTTCCATCCCTCACTTCTCCCTTTTTCCTTCCTTTCTCCTTTCTTTTCTTAGTTATGACACTTACAGGGTGTGCAATTTTAAGTACTTAACTCTTCTATGCCTTAGTTTCTTCTTTAATGGGAATAATTATTATAATATATCCTTTAGAATTGTTAAGGTCCCCGGTTGGTGCAAACAGTTTGCGCTCCATTGCTAACTTGAAGGTTAGTGGTTTGAACCCACTCTGAGGTGCTGAGAAAGAAAGAAAGGCTTGGTGATCTGCTTCCATAAAGATTATAGTCAAGAAAACTATGGAGCAGTTCTATTCTGTAACACATGGGTTCACCATGAGTTGGAATCAATTTGACAGCAATGGGCTTGGTTTTGAGTTTTGTTTTTTGTTTTAGGTTTGTTGTGATGGTTAAATAAATTAATACACCTCTAATGCTCAGAATATTGCTTGTTACAACAGTTTAACAATGTTATGGATTATTATTAGCCATTTTTCTTCTTTTTTTGTTTTTCTTCCATAGGAAATATATACAACCATTCTTGTAAAAACATTAAATGAATATAAAAGTTTATAGAGTAAAATTGTAAAAGTTCCCTTTCTCTGCGTTCTACTGACACTCCCTTTCTGCGATAACAGTTTGATATGCAGAACTTTAGTTTTTGTCTAGCTATTTACATGCATTTGTGCATCAATTATGTACACACGCGTACATATAAGTAGATGTGCACACATGCATTTTTAACATAAACGAGACAATATCATTTGTATTTTTTTTTTGGCAACACCATCTTGCTACTACACACCTTTAAAATAATCAAACATACACTTATTCATTATAAGACATCATTCTAGGTGTTGGGGATTGGTAACAAAAAATAGATAAATTCCTTGCCCATAAGAAGTTTTTAGTCTAGTGAATAAAATTGTTGATAAGAAATACACAACCAAATATTTAACATATTATCAAGAGATGGCAAATTTTTTGGAGAAAAAAGAAGAGGGATCAAAAGTCAAGAGGAGTAATTATTTACATTCCCACCATGGTGCATGGAAGAGACAATTTCCCTTCATTTTTTCCAATTGTCACTCTTTATTTCTTAGCATTCTCATGGGTAAAAATGTATGCTTCTTTTTTATTTGCATTTCATGATTACTAATGAATCTGAGTGCCATTTCATAGATAAATTCACCATTTTTTTTTTCTCTTGTTAATGGCCTTTTGGTCATCTTTTCATGTCAGACCATTTCTCTGACTACGCTTTTGGACTGGCTGCTTTTGGGTCAAGTGTCCATGCTTAGTACAATCAACAGTGTCCGGAAGGTTTGGGTTACGTAGTACTAAACATAGCTCTCTAAGATTGCCCCTCCACATGGGCTACAAGTAGGGCATGAATACCTGTAAGCTGCTATAGGTGGAACAGTTACCCTGACTAATATCCAGTACAATGTAAGGTAAACGAAATCAGGAATCCAACCCAATATTTACTGATCACAACTGAAAGAAAAGCTCTATTTTAGATGTTGTAAGGGACAGAAAGTTACACAAGACGATGTCGCTGTCGTCAAGATTCTGATAATCTTATAAGCGGAGATGACAAGTACCAAACTAATTATAATTCCGAATGGAATATAAACCCCCCAAGAATGATGCAAACCAAATAATAAAGTAATTCTTAGCAAAAGACTAATCACATTAAACTGAGAACTCCGCTCAAGTTTAATGGTAGTGGGATGTTTGTCCTAGATTTTGAATACTAGTAGGATTTTTTAAAAAGAATGTGGCTGTATTGTTTTTGTAAAAATAATTTCATACTAATGAATAATATGAAAAAGTACAAAGACAGAAGTAAAAATCAGCTACAGTTCCACTGTGGAGAAAAAAGTACTTTTTTTCTTTTAAGTTAATTACTTTTAATATTTTTGAGAAGATTCCACCACACATCTGAGTGTATATATACATGTATGTGTGGGTGTGTGTTCATATGAACATACATACATTACATAAACGGAGGCTTTTTATGGACCAGGACTTTGTCAGTGTTTGGTCCATTGGCCCATTAAAGTTACTCAGCAAATATTTGTAGAATGAATGAATGTTCTGTAACTTGCTCTGTGTTAATAAGGACACATCTAGCTGATCATATTTACTGGCTGCATAGTATTTCATTACATCTATCATTTACTTAACTAGGCACCCATGGATGAATTTTAGGATTATTTTCAGTTTCACCTTATTTCAAAAGCACTGATGAGAACAATCTCGGGCTAAAACTATTTTACTCTCGTGTAATTATCTCCATAGAATAAATGTTTAGAAATGAGTCTTCTGTCTAAAGGAAAGAGCACATTTTAAATAATTATGATGTATATAACCAAATCTCCCTCTTGAACGGTGATGTGAGTTAAAGTCTCACCAACAGGCCATGGCAGCACATGATTGCACACATTGGCCAAAATCAAGTTTTGTTGTTGTTGTTGTTGTCTACGTAGGAGGAGGTGAGAAATTCTAGTTGTTGTTTAGTGCAGAGTGGGGGTAGGAGGTTAAGGGGTAGAAAGGGAGGGAAGGATGGGAGTAGGTATATTTTTAACAAATGCCATTTGAGAATAACTTTATTTGGTCTAGTTTGGAAGACCAGAACATTTCAATTTTTTATGTCTTTAAGTATTTGTCAAATACATTTTACTAATTTTTTTCGAACCCACCAGTTGCTTAGCAGGAGAAAAGACCTGGTGATTTGTTCCTGTAAAGATTACAGCCTAGGAAAGCCTTACGGGGTAGTTCTACTCTGTCATATAGAGTCATTATGAGCCGGAATCAACTCAACAGCACACAACAAACAAGAACAACTCTTGGAATTCATAAGCTGGTTCAATAGTCCTCAAACAAGAAACAGAAATAGACATTCAGCTGCACAGTGTATCTTCTTGTGTCATGTAATGAGCAGGGACTGGCGCTTGAATTCTTATCTCTTTATTGTTAAAACTGTGGCTATGCTGAGTTATAGCTTCTAATTAAGCTACTAAACTACATAATTCGTTCAGTTCATAGTGTAACTGTAATCCTGAGTTAATTTTTAGTTATTTCAGAAGAATTTTCAGTGGCTGGTTGTGCCAGATTATTAAGCTATTGTCTCTCAATTCCAAACCACCCTTCTGTAATTGGCTGAAGCTGAGACTGCAAACCTTATTTTTATGTTGCTAGATGATTCCTCGTTAGGCTCTGCCAATAGGGTATGCAAGAGGGATTTTGCGTTGTAGGAGAAAGAAAGGCCTCACTCCTTCCTGTTTACGCCCTATGGGCTTTGTGCCCGCTTGCCATTCCTGTGAGCATCACCTTGGCAAAGCTTCTGCACCCTGGCAGCAGTAGTTTCTCCCTAGGTAAGCAGCTGAGTCCCGTTTGCAGTTTTTTAACACTTGAGGAAAAAGCCTCATTGTGCCACCCTCAGGGTCACCAGCATCAGCCAACAGTGTCCCTTCCTCTGAAGTCTTGGTCCTCGCCCCTTGAGGCCTCTCCTCCAAGCTCAACCAGCACCAGTTGAGTAGTTGAACCCCTACACCCTCCCCAAAGGTCTTAGTTTCAGCTCTGCAGTGCCCCTCATCCTCTTTTAAATTTGTAAATTTTAATAATTCCAACCTCCTTCCTTTGTTCTTCCAACCAAAGGGATGGTAGATACTTCCTGTGGTTGCTCCTTCTATGATACCTTAGTGTTCTCTTTTTTATCTTTTCAATTGCCTAGTTGAGCACTTTATTCTTAATTGACAATTCTTAATACTCAATTCTCAATACTCAATTCTCTCTGTTCAATAACTGGTGTGGTTTCTGAGCCAATGGTCTCAGACCGAGACGATGGTCATAGAAGAACTGTGGGAGTTTTGCACTGAGTGTATGATGAAACCAAGTTCTATATTTTTTAAGAACATACATTATTAATTTACACTTACCCAACATACATGTGACTCCATAGAGGGATCCCATTGGGACAGAAGCAGATGAAGAAAACCAAGGAGTGAAGCCAATTCTTAATAAGTGTAGCTCATGAAATGTGCCCACAGAGCACTGCTTTCACCACAGACTCCCTCACTGCATTTTCTTCTCCAATGTCGTAAAATAACATCTTCATAGCAGTAGCAGGATGGAGTTTCATGATGGAATATGGATAATAATGGGTTGTTTTCAGAGTAGGGTGTTTCAGTGACCCTAGGTTATTCTGGCAGCTGCAATTACCTACAGGGAATATCTGTAGAAACTCCTATTTGAGGGAATTCAGGGAAATGTCACGGAGGTGCACCTTTGAAATGGCCATTTTTGTAACCTGTGGTTAAGTGCAAGATTTCAGGATATACATCATTGAGATAAAATCCCTGTGTGCAGTGGCTGTGGTCGTAAGAGATTCTTCTTTTTTTGATGTTCATTCTCTCTAAAACGTATGGTTCTATGACTTCAAGTAATTTATTAGAACTCAACTATGTTAAATAAGCATGAAGAATCAAGCTCAGTGGTTCTAAAAATTCAAAATAATCGGAGAACTGTTTTTTACCATATTCTAGTTAAAAATCTAGTTGACCTATTTATAGGTACAATTCCCTTTCTTCAGTTAATTCACGCTCTATCTATTCAGCTGTAACCATCTAAAAGTAAACTTTATCAGCTATCCTAAGTTATTGCTAATTTTCAATATAATTTCACCTGGTTTTGAAGAAAAAGTCACAAAAATGTTTCAAACATGTATGTGTTGTTTTCTCTAAATAGACACAGTGCACCATCAAGTGCATTTTTAGCCACAACAATCTTTTTGGTACATTTTAATTTTCCATGTAATCTGAGTTTGGGGGATTTTATGTAGATAATCATATTAATTGCAAATAATTACAGTTTTGTTTTCTTCCCTACCAGTCATTTATTTCTTCAGGTCTAGGACCGCCAATGCAAGGTTGCAGTAGTGGTAAGATGAGCACATCCATTTCATACTTGATTTTGTAGGGAGTATTTTTAAATTTTCATTACTAAGTACACTGTTCGTTACAGGGTTTTTTTTGGTACAAATAGCCTATATATATATATACATATATATATATATAGTGCAGCCAGAATGCTTCTTAGAAGCAAGGATGGCAAGACTACATCTTACATACTTTGGACATGTTATCAGGAGGGCTTAGTCCCTGGAGAAAGACATCATGCTTGGTAAAGTAGAGGGTCAGCAAAAAGGAGGAAGACCCTCAACGAGATGGATCGACACAGAGGCTGCAACAATGGACTCAAGCATAACAACGATTGTGAGCATGGCACAGGACTAGGCAGTGTTTCGTTCTGTAGTACATAGGGTAGCTATGAGTAAGAACTGACTCGACGGCACCTAACAACAATTATATATGTATTGATATATATATATTTCAATAAGAATTTAGTGCAGGAAAGATAAATCACTCTAGATATTCCAAGGAGGGAGAAATTTAATAAGAACTTAAAAAACCATTGGAAGGGTTGGAACAGAGGATATTAGAAGGCTGACATTGAAATTTGGTTTCAAGGTGTCATCAGAGGTCAGTAAATTTGCAGCTACCACTATCCCTGTTGCCACTGCCACAAATACCTCACACCACAAATCTGGTACCAAAAGAGAATAATGAATCTTAGCCCTACAAATCCTTTGGATCTTGCTTGTCAGTCATCTGTCAAAGGGAGATGACCTCTGCTCTTGTGTCAGTCAAGGCTTAGTAAGGAGAAAAACCACACTAGTTATTTTAATTGAATTTAATATAAAGATTTTTAAACTAAGATAAAGTTGTTCATGATAAAACTCAGAAGGAAAAAGAAACCAGTAAAAACATAAGTTATGGAAATAGCAATCGCCGGAGTAGTGACTAATCCTAGATCTAGGTGAACAAAGAGAAGAGATTAAAATTAATAAAATACAGAAGTTTGGAAAAGAGGTCTTGTAGAGGTGAAACTCAGGCACCTGAGAAAATGGAGCTGGTTGACTGGTATTGGCTTCTCTGAGGAGGATGTCACCAGGCTATTTATTAAAATGTTAAGAAAAAAATCCAAGCTGGATTCAACTGCAGCTGAGGGAAGGAACTGTGTGAGCTAGGGTGAAGAAACATTGCTAGGGTGGCTGTGCAGGAAAGACTGATTATAGCAGGCCTGATGTTGCTCTTTGAAGAGCTTGCTGTGGGGCTGGCCCACAGCTGGCATCTGGAAACTTGACTTTGGAACGTTCCCTATGTTCCTCAGTGATAAGACTGTTTCGTGTACCATGGGCACTGAACCCTGCTGTACCACCTTACCTAGACATTGCAAACAACGTGTTTAGGGTAAATACCTCCTTTCCTTCCAGGAGTCTGGAACTTTGGTAAGTGTGGCTTGTTGTGCAGGAAGAAAGTGTGTAGGTGACCAGTCAGCAGTAAAAATCCTGGACTCTGTCTTTAGTGGGCTTCTCTGGGCAAACACACAGCACATGTATTGCTGCATTTTGTTGCTAGATGGAGGAAAGTATTCTACATGGTCACATCTAATACCCACCCAAGAGGGAAGTCTGCATGGACTCTGGCAGACTGTCTGATGTGCCTTTTTCCCTTGCCAATCCTGCAATAAAAACCAGATGAACTCCCCTGTAAGACTGCCTGGATTCTGTTCTTTCTTTCTTCCTTCTTTCCTTTCTCTGCTCTTCTCTCCTGTCCCTGCCTTCCTTCCTTTGAGTGTTTCCTCCTCTCCAGGATAGGTGAAGACATGCATTTTTTAACTATTAAATCATGCTTAAAATTAAATTTATGGTTAACTTTTCAGTCACTTTTTCTTTCTTCTGTGTTATTTTCTAGCAAATTATTTATTTATTCTAAGCATTAAACAATGTTTTCCATTATATTGATGTGTGATTTACCTACAATAAAGTCCATCAATTTTAAGCGTGCAATTTGCGTTTTTAAAAAAATATATAGTAGTGCAGTTACCACAACAATCATGATATAGAACATTTAAACTTCCCCCCAGAAAATTCCCTTGTTTTCCGATACTTCCTAGACATAGCCAAATCATTCCTTGTTGGAATGATTTACTGGGTTTGAAGGCTCAGGACCATAGTCTTGTGGGAAAACTAAGTCAATCGACATAACTTAGTTCGTAAAGATAATTTTCTACATCCTAGTTTGATGAGTAGTGTCTGGGGTCTTAAAAGCTTTTGAGTGGCCATCTAAGATACAACTATTGGTCTCTTCCCATCTGGAACAAAGCAGAGTGAAGGAACAAAAGACTCAAGGAAGGAATTAGTCCACAGGACTAACGTTCCACGTGAAAAACAGCTTCTTCTAGCCTGAGACCAAAAGAATGGTGCCCGGCTACCACTACAGACCATTCTGACCAGGGACACGACAGAAGGTCCTGGTTAGAATGGGAAAAAACTGTAGAACAGAACTCAAATTCATAAAAAAAAAGCAAAACAGACTTACTGCACTGATAGTGACTAGAGGAACCCCTGAGACTATTGTCCTAAGACACCCTTTTAACCTGGAACTGAAGACACTCCCGGAGGTCATCTTTCAACCAAATAATAGATTGGCATATAAAATAAACAATAACACCTGTGAGATGTGCTCCTTTAAACAATCAACTATATGAGACCAAGCAGTCAACATTTACACAAGAGCAAAGACGAGAAGGCAAGGGTGGGGCAGGGAAACCGGATGGATGGAAATGGAGCAGTTGGGGTGGAAATGGTGAGAGTGCTGACTCATTACGAGTATTGTAGCCAGTGTCACAGAACAACTCGTGTATGAATTGTTTAATGGGAATCTAATCTGCTGTGTAGACTTTCACTTAAAACATAATAAAATATTTTTTTACAAAATTCCCTTGTGCCCCATTGCAGTCAATTCCTTTAGCTTACCTTACCTCTAATAATCACTGATTTGCTTTCTGTCATTATAGTTTGCATTTTCTATAATGTTACATAAACATAATCCTACGGTACATATGTTTTGAGTCTAGTTTCTTTTACTTAGCCTAATGTTTTTGAGATTCATGAGATGTTTTCAGATCCATGTTGTTGCATATATAAGTTGTTCATTTTTATGGCTGATTATTTCATTGTTTGGATATACCACAATTTATCAATTCACCAGCTAATGGACATTTGGGTTATTTCCAGATTGGGCTACTGTGAAGAAAGCTGCTATAAATATTTGCTTGTAAGTATTTGTGTGGAAATAAGTATCTCCTTTTCCTTGTTAAATACCTAGGAGTAGGAATCCTGGGTCATATGGTAAGTGTATAATTAGCTTTATCAGAAACAACTGAGCTGCTTTCTAAAGTGATTGGACAATTTTGCATTCCCTTCAGCAATATACGAGAGTTCTAGTAGCTCCACATCCTCTCCAGCACTTGATCTTGTCAGTCTTTTTAATTTTAGCCATTTAAGTTGGTATGTAAAAGTGTCTCATTGTAGCCTTAGTTCGCATTTCTCTGGTGATTATACTTATTGGCCATTCACATATCTTTAGTGAGGTATGTGTTTGAATCTTTGATTTCCTTTTTTATTAGGTTATTTGTCCTCTCATTAAGTTGTCTGAGGTCATCATATATTCTAAATACAAGTACTTTATCAGGCATTTGTTTTGCAATTACTTTCTCTGAGTCTAAGGCTTGCATTTTCTTTTTCTTCACATTATATTTCGAAAAGCATAGGTTTAATTATGTTGGAGTCTAATTTATTAATCTTTGCTTTTATGGTTTTTGCTTTCTGTATCTTCGCTAAGCAATCTTTGTTGAGCCAAAGGTCACAAAGATTTTCACTTATATTTTCTTACGGAAGTTTTATGCTATTAGCTCTATATTTAAGCCTACTGTCCATTTCAAGTTAATGATTTTTATATGCTGTGAAATAAAAATTCGAGTTTTATTTTCTAAGTATGTATATACAAGTGGGCCCAGCACCCTTTGTTGAAAAGATTACCCTTTCCTTATAGAATTATCTTGGCACTTATGTAAAAAATCAATTGATTACATAGGTGTGGTTTTATTCCTGGATTTTATCCTGTTCTAGTATCTATTTTTCTGTCATTTCGCCAAGAACTAGGAGCCCTGGTGGTGCAACAGTTAAACACTTGGCAACTAACTGAAAGGTTGGTGGTTCACAAACACCCAGCAACTCCGCAAGAGAAAGACCTGGCAATCTGCTCCCGTAAAGATTACAGCCTAGAGAAGCGTATGGGGCAGTTCTACTCCATTTCATGGGGTCACGATAAGTCAAAGATTGACTCGACAGCACCTAACAGCACCAAGCACTACACTGTCTTGACTATAGTACCTTTACAGTAAATGGAAATGAGGTAGTTGAAATCCTACAACTTTTCTTCTTTTTCAAAATTATTTTAGATATTCTAGGTCCTTAGTACTCCCACGTTAATTTTGAAATTGGTTTGTCAATTTCTACATAAAGGTCTACAGAGATTTTTACTGGTATTGGATTGAATCAATGTATCATTTGTGGAAGAATTAGCATCTTAACTATAGTGAATATTTTGATCCATAGTTTATGTTTTCATTTGTTTAGGCCTTTTTTAATTTCTCCCACCAATGCTTTTAGTTTTCAGTGTACACGTATTGCACTTGTTAAATGTGTCACTAATTTTTAAATATTTTTATGTTTGAAAATGTTGACTATTTAAATAATTTAAATTTTTAAAATTTTCCAACTAATTATTTGTGGTTGTCTTAGTCATCTAGTGCTGCTAAAACAGAAATACCACAAGTGGATGGCTTTAACAAAGAGAAATTTATTTCCTTACAGTAAAGTAGGCTAAAAGTCCAAATTCAGAGTGTCAGCTCCAGGGGAAAGCTTTCTCTCTCTCTTGGCCTTCTCATCAGTGTTCCGCCGGACTAGGAGCTTCTCGGCGCAGGGACCCCGGTTCAAAGGACGCGCTCTGCTCCTGGCGCTGCTTTCTTGATGGTATGAGGTCCCTCAATCCCCTGCTTGCTTCCCTTTCCTTTTATCTCTTACAAGAGATAAAAGGTGGTGCAGGCCACACCCCAGGGAAACTCCCTTTACATTGGATCAGGGATGTGACCTGAGTAAGGGTGGTGTTACAATTCCACTCTAATCCTTTCTAACATAAAATTACAATCACAAAATGGAGGCCAACCACACAATTCTGGGAATCATGGCCCAGCCAAACTGATACACACATTTTTTGGGGGACATAATTCAATCCATGACAGTGGTGTTTAAAAATATAATTGATTTTTAATATTGACCTTGTAGTCTACCAACCCGATAAACTCAATTTTTAGTTCTAGTAGCTATTTTGTAGATCTCTTACGATTATCTATCTAAAGACAGTTTTATTTCTTGCTTTCCTTTCTACATGTCTTTTATTTCTTTTATTGCCTGATTGAACATCCCATACAGTCCTGAATTGTTGTTGTTAGGTTCCATCGAGTTGGTTCCAACTCATAGAGCGACCCTATGCTCAACAGAACAAAACACTACTCGGTCCTGCACCATCCTGACAATCATGGTTATGCTTGAGCCCATTGTTGCAGGCACTGTCAATCCATCTCATTGAGGGTCTTCCTCTTTTTTGCTGACCCTCTACTTCACTAAGCATGATATCCTTCTCCAGGGACTGGTCCCTCTTGAAAACATGTCTGAAGTACATGAAATGAAGTTGAATACAAAGGGTGAAATGAGCATACTTTCTTTGTTACCAGTTTTAGGGGGGAAAGGTTAAGTCTTTTACCATTAAGTTACGTTAGCTGTAGATTTTTCATAGATATTATGTATCTGCTTAAGGAAGTTTCCTGCTATTCCCAGTTTACTTATTATTTTACCATGAATGGAAATTGAATTCTTTCAAATGCTTTTTCTGCATCTATTAAGATATGATTATCATTTTTCTTTCTCAGTTAATATATTGCAACACTTTGATTGCCATTTGAATGATAAAGCAAACTTTTATTCCTGGGATAAACCCCATTTGGTTGTGATATTATGCTTTTTATGCACTATTGTATTTGATTTCCTAGTATTACTTTAAGAATTTTACATCTATGGTCCTGAGGGATATTGGTCTGTCTTTTTCTGCTTTTGTAATTGCTTTGTTTGCTTGTAGATTCAGGGTAAGGCTGGCCTCATTAAATCAGCAAGGAAATGTTTTCTCCTTTTCTATTTTCTGCAAGAGTGTGTGTACTATTGGCATGTTTCTGAAGTGTTTGAAAAAACTCAAGGGTGAAGCTATATAGGCCTCAAGTTTTCTTTCTGGGAAGGTTTATAATGACAAATTCAATTTCTTTGATAGGGTTATTCTGGTTGAATATGTACTTTATTAATCTTTGGTTTTCTGTGCCTTTTAAGGAATTTATATATATTCTCTAAGTTGTCACATTTATTGGCATAACTTTCGTTTTTTTTTGTCTGTGGAATCTCAAGCAATGTCCCCTCCCTCATTCTTGGTATTGGTAATCTGTGTCTTCTCTTTCTAAGCAGTGCTTTAGCTGCAGCCCACAAATTTTGGGATGATTTGTTTTCAATATCATTCAATCCAAAATATTCACTAATTTTCTTTATGACCTTTTTCTTTACCTTTTGGGATCTTGAGAGGAGCCCTCGTGGTGTGGTGGTTAAAGTACTCAGCTGCTAACCAAAAGGTCAGTGGTTGGAAACCATCAGAGGCTCTGTGGGAGAAAGATGTGACAGTCCGCTTCCATAAAAATTTACAGCCTTGGAAACCCTATGGGGCAGTTCTACTCTGTTCTGTACAGTCACTATGAGTCAGAATCGACTCAGTGGCAGTGGGTTTGGTTTTGGGTTTTTTGGTTTTGGGGATGTTAATAAGTAAGTTGTTTAAATATCAGACATTTGCAGCTTTTCTACATGCTTTATTTTTGTTGGCTTCTAATTTAGTTCTACTATGGTGAGAGTACAGCTCTTGTAAAATTTCAATTATTTGAACTCTATTGAGACTTGTTTTATGGGTCAGTATATGGTCTATATTAGTAATTATTCCAGGCACAGTTCAGAAGAACGTGGATTCTGCTGTTAGGTGGAGTGCTCTACCAATGGCGATCACGCCACGTTGCTTGATAATGTTGCTGAAGTCTTCTGTGCACTTAATGATTTTCTATTTCTGAGAGAAAAGAGTTGAAGTCTATGATTTTGGATATGTCTATTTCTCCTTTTAGTACTGTGAATTTTTGGCAAGTTGATATTTTGTCCATATCTTCCTAATATATTGACATTTTGATGTGTCCCTCTTTGTCCCTTGTTATAATCTTTGTCTTTAACTCTATTTTGTCTGACATTAATGTAAACACCCATTGCTGTCAAGTTGATTGCAACTTATGACAATGCCATAAATTACAGAGTAGAAATGTTCCATGGGGTTTTCTTGGCTGTAACCTTTATGAAAGCAGATTACCAGACCTTTCTTCCATGGTGCTGCTGGGTGGGTTCGAAGCATCAACATTTAGTAGTTGAGCCATCCAGAAACCTTGACATTAATAAAGTCACTCTGTATTTCCTGTGCTTACTGTTTTCATAATATATTGTTTTCAAGCCATCTACTGTCAGTCCACTTGTATTTTGATGTAAAATGCATCTTTTGTCAAAAATATATTTTTTTCTTCTTGATTTTTTAAAAGTTCAGTCTAACAATCTCTGCCTTTTGATTGGTGTGGTCCAGTTACATTTAATGTAATTAATGACATGGTTCTATTTAGGTCTGCTATTTGGCATTTGTTTTGGTTTACCTATTTGTTGCATTTGGTTTGTTGTTGTTGATGTTGTATTTGTGTTCAGCTTTTCTTCTTTTCCTTTGTGTTAATTAGTTTTAATTTCTCTATTAGCTTCCTAACAGTATCTCTTTGTATTTTTTAGGTGGTTGCTCTAGGGATTACTATACGCATCTTAAATATGTACCAATTATTTAGAGTCAATGTTGAATTGCTTGAGGTATATTATAGAAACTATGCAACAAAATATTTTTATTACCTTTCCCCCAATCTTGGTGCTATTGTTGTCAGATATATTACATGAATTATGAAACTATGCCATATTTTTATGCAAATAATGTATACATTCTATGTTCGTTTGCTGGCCACCCCTTCCCCTCTGTGAGGCATCCTTGCAAGTGTGCTATGCTAATTATTCTTTACTGTAACATGTAAAAAACAAACTAGCATAGTGGCATCTATAAACATATCTCTCAGTGGGAGAGCGCGACAAGCAAACAAACACAGAAGGTGTGCGTTATTTGCATAAAATATAGTAAATACATCAATACAGTGATGTTATTTTTTGCTTTCTCTTTCTTTCTTCTCTTTCAGATATTTCAATTGCACTTTATATTGTACCATAGGTTCTAAGGCTCTGTTCATTTTTTTTTAATCTTTTTTATTTCTGTTTTTCAAAATTGGTGATTTATATTTTTTTTTAGGTTAATCAATACAAATACAGAAATAAAAGAATAAAAATACAATATAAATTCTAATTGAAATACCTGAAGGAGAAGACACCAATAGGCAGTTGTTCAAACAGAACAAGGAGATTCTGTGTGGTTTAAAGTCAGGAAAGGTGTGCATCAGGGTTATATCTTTTTACCATACTTATCAATCTGTGTATTGACCAAATAATCCAAGAAGCTGGACTGTATGAAGAAGAACGCGGCATCAGAATTGCAGGAATATTCATTAACAACTTGCAATACGCAGATGACACAACCTTGCTTGCTGAAAGCAAAGAGGAGTTGAAGCACTTACTGATGAAGATCAAAGAGTACTACCTTCAGTATGGATTACACTTCAACATAAAGAAAAAACAAAAATCCTCACAACTGGACCAATAAGCAACATCATGATAAATGGAGAAAAAATGGAGTTGTCAAGGATTTCATTTTACTTGGATCCACAAGCAATGCCCATGGAAGCAGCAGTCAAGAAATCAAATGACATATTGCATTGGGCAAATCTGCTGCAAAAGACTCCTTTAAAGTGTTGAAAAGCAAAGATGTCACCTTGACAACCAAAGGGCGCCTGACCCAAGCCATGGTATTTTTAATCGTCTTATATGCATGTGAAAACTGGACAATGAATAAGGAAGACTGAAAAACAATTGATGCATGTGAATTATGAAGTTGGTGAAGAATAATGAATATACAATGGACTGCCAGAAGAATGAACAAATCTGTCTTGGAAGAAGTACAGCCAGATTGCTCCTTAGAAGAGAGGTTGGTGAGATTTCATCTCATGTACTTTGGACACATTATCAGGGGGAACAGTCCCTGAAGAAGGATATCATGCTTGGTAAAGTAGAGGGTCAATGAAAAAGAGGAAGACCTTCAGCAAGATGGATTGACACAGTGGCTGCAACAATGTGCTCCAACACAGAAACAATTGTGAGGATGGCCTAGGACTAGGCAGTATTTCATTCTGTTGTACATAGGGTCACTATGAGTTGAACTGACTCAATGGCATTTACAACAACAATATTTTCAGGTTCACTAATTCTTTCCTCTGCTATGTCTAATCTGCTGTTGAACCCATCTAGAGCAACTTTTATTTTGATACTTATAGTTTTCCGCTCTAGAGTTTCTGGCTTTTAATATTTTGCTTTTCTCTGTTGAGATGGATTATCTGTTTATTAATAGATACCTTATTTTCCTTCAAATTTTTAAGCATATTTCTATCAATTCTTTGGACCTATTTATAACTGCTACTTTGAATCTTTACCTGTTAATCAAACATCCAGGACCACTCAGTGACTGTGTAATTGATGGTCCTTTTTTTTTCCTGAGTGTAAATTCAAACTTTTCGTTTTTTATATGTAGATTAATTATGGGTTAAAGTCTGGATATTGTAGATAACATATAGTAGTAACTCTTGATTCATAATATTGTTTTGAAGATTGGTTTTTGTTGTACTAGAATTTTAAGTTGCCTGGAATCAATCTGCAAACTTTGCCCACCCCAGTCCCCATCATATACAGCTGCCCGTATCTCTACCCTACTCTTATGTCTTCCCACTGCTGCTTTCTCAGCCTATTCCCTTGTTGATTTCCATGATGCCTGCCAAATTTGGCAATCTGTCAAGTTTTGGACAGAGATGGGGATTACCCTCTCTCCTGTTCTTTTGATTCTGGGGATTTCCCAAATTTCCAGGTATTTTGCCAGGTTTGGCTCTGACCTTTGGCACTTCATGCTTCCTGCAGCCCATGCTGCAGGTGGTTGGGAAATACATTTAGTTAAGAACAACATTAAACTCACACATCTGACTCCACACCACACTAGCTTTAAAGACTAGATTTCTGTTTGCTTTTTGCCTAATGTTTCGCAATGCCCACTGGAGTCTCCCAGCACATGAATAGTTTTGCTAAGGATTTTGTTATTTTCTGCTCTGAATCTGGGTATCACTCCTTCTCATCCATTTATATTACTTCCTTTCCCTACTCACTTCCTTAATGAAGCATCATGGAATATTATACCTGGAAAGTATCTCAGAAAGAGTGTAATCACATCATTCTGTATTGGAAACACCATCAACCTCAAAAGGTGAAATGAGTTGTCCAGGATCACAGAGCCAGCTAGTGGCTTGGTTTCCTGAATTGGTTCTGATGAATTGCTGTGATGCATGCACCAGAAGCACTGGATGATTCTAGTCCAATTGGATAGTTCAAAAGATATCAAAGACACTGTCCCAGTCCTCAGTACACTTGCAATCTTTATTTGTTGTTTCTTTTGTTAGGTGTCATCGAGTCGGTTCTGAATCATAGTGACCCTAAGTACAACAGAATGAAACTCTGCCAAGTCCTGCACCACCCTCACAATCCTTGCTATGTTGGAGACAATTTTTGCAGTCACTGTGTCAATCCATCTTGTTGAGGGTCTACCTATTTTTCCCTGACCCTCTACTGTATCTACAAGCATGGTGTCCTTCTCCAGGGAATGGTCTCTCCTGATAACATGTCCAAAATATGTGAGATGAAGTCTTACCATCCTCACTTTTAAGGAGCATTTTGGCTGGGAGATCAGATATGTACAACAAAGCAACTGTGAACAATTACAAACCAAGTTAGCTTCTAGCTCAAGATAGCATAACGCTAACTAAATACAACAGGAAAGTGATATGGCTATAAGCACTCAGGTAACAAATCTAATGAGCCTTAAAGTAATATTGCTCTAGCAAAGGGGGAAATTTTAATAACATCAGAAATTCATGTAGTATTATTAAGTTTCTTGAGACTACGATGGACAGTGCCAGCAGATGCATAACTCCTATGGCACAGGTAAGTGTTAGACGGACTTCTGAAATTTTTTCCACATTGAAATTTTGACAAGTTAATTTTTTTTTTCTTATTTGGCTTACTTGTGGCTTTCTCTACTTCTTTGTCTTCTACAAATCTCTTATGATATAATATTAGATCCCATTTCCAGGTATATGAGATATAAGTACTAATTTTTAGGAATTGTTAATTTCCTCTTAATCCTTACATCTTGGGATCCATTAATGAGAAAAGTATAACTTGTTTTTAACAATTCCAGTGTATTGTGCAGACTCTTTTTTGATAAACAAGAGAAATTTGTTTTGCTTATTTGTTCTACGTAGTCTATATTTTTATGACACAGAAAATCACGTGCGCATAGAGCTTTATTGTGGTACTAAAAAAGAAAATAAATCTAAATCAATGAATTATAAATAACTGTGTGAATATTTAATTTTTGATGAATTTGCAGTATATAACAAGGTTTTATTTCTTAAGACCAATTTTATATTCAAGGCTAGTTGTTACTGTTACAGATATATTCCATTTAGTTTTTGCTTAAAGACTTTGAATGGCTTATGATATGAACTGGCTTAAAATAATTAGCATATTTTAAAGGCAATACTTTTCAAATTCTAGAAGCAATTAAAGTTGTATTGTTTAATCAGTTAGTTTATTTGAATGGAAGTCTCTATTGACTTTATTTTCCAACCTTACAAAATTGCTCCTTGTTCTTAGATAGATGGCAGTCAGGCAGTACTCTTTGTCAGGTGGTCAAATAAATCCTCTGACCCATAGAAGCAGAAGAAACCTACTTATCATCTTCTCTCTCCAAAAAGAAAGGAAGGATGTTGAAGCTAGAGGGAGTAATGTATTGGGTCTGATACACCAGATGAACAGAAAGCCTTGTTGGAAGTGTGATTTTGGGAGAGACAAAGACTTGAGGAGAGCTTCATATAATGAGTTCTACAAGCGGCTGCTAACTTATTTAGGTAAACACTTACTAAGATTATTATTTATTGTCTGGAAAATAAAATGATTACAAGATGGTCACATGTGTCTGAAAAGAAAAAGCTTTCCTGGTAGCCTAGGCCAAAGATCAGAAAAGGAAGTTTGTTGGTGGTGGTTATTCTCACATGTAACATTTGTTCACAATTTCTAACTACATGTACATTTGAAGAGTTTCTACTAAAGATAATAAAGTCAGTCTTTTTTTTCTAGCTTGTCACATTAGAAAAATAAATGATATACTTGCCTGATTAACTCGAAAAGCCAATTAATAGCAAATAGCTTCTAGGAAATAAGTCAGATTCCATAATTTGAAAAAAACTTGTACATGTGATAGCTCAATTCATTATTTATATTTTTTTCTATGACTAGAAAGATACCTGTTAATAAGTTTATAAAACCAGAGGGCTCAATAATTATCACTTAAACAGCTCATTATCAGTTTCAGAATTTTACCGAACAGTCAAGCTCTTTATTATTTCAAATTCAGAATTAGAGGATGAAGAGAAACTGTAGTCACTATTCTTCTCGCAAAAGTGGACCACTAGCTTATGTCAGTTTTCCAAAGGTATGATAAAAGCCTTCATTTAAAATACCTAAGCTAGTATCAAATTTTTTTCAACTCTATTTTAGTCCCTTTCCCCCCTGCTGCCACAACTAATGATAAATGTGATAATGAGTAAAGACATCTATTCATGGAAAATGTGAAAGGTCTGAAGTTACAGTACTTTTCATTAGGAAAATGTGTCCCTAGCAGAGTCAAGCATCTCGACTAAATCAGCCCAGCTCCAATTGACTAATGAAACGAATTTTCCTTAAATGTTGTAGAATCCTCTTTCCCCCTCCCCCTCCTCACCACGTCAGTCCTATTAACTACACAAGCTTTTTTATGGTAGTTTAACTGTAAAGAAATATTTCAACTCTTATTTTTATCCATTAAAATGCAAATGACGTAGGGCTTTCTGGTTGTTTAATCTCTTGGGAGCTTTTGGATATGGAACATTGGGTATGGGTTTTCAAAGTGAATTCTTACATAGCCTTCATCTTCTCCTTTCCAATCTGCAGAGCACAACGAATGATTAGTGTTAAGCCAGGAAAGCAAGATGTACCTAGAGATTAAAAATGACCTTGCTTTCTTGTTCTTCATTTGGGGCTAGCTGTAT
Organism: Trichechus manatus latirostris; assembly: GCF_000243295.1. Lineage (NCBI taxonomy): Eukaryota > Metazoa > Chordata > Mammalia > Sirenia > Trichechidae > Trichechus > Trichechus manatus. The sequence continues at coordinate 17,578,595 of NW_004443948.1, read as the reverse complement.
GGTGCACGGAAGCCATTTTAAAACCTTGAGGTTGCACATGGTACTTCTATAAAACCCATTGCCATTGAGTCAATTCCGACTCATAGTGACCCTATAAGACAGAGGGTTTCCAAGACTGTAATCTTTAGGGAAACACATTGCCATATCTTTCAACTGTAGAGTGGCTGGTGGGTTCAAACTGCTGACCTTTCAGTTAGCAACCGAGGGCTTAACCACTATGAAGAAGAGCTATAGAACTATTGCGAGGTTGCACGTGGTAGTTCTATAGCTCTTCTATATCAGGATTTCAAAGCTATTTATCTCTAAATTGACTTGCTAGTGTTTCAGTTAAACCCTACATAAAAAAAACTACTCTGTGTAATTAATGTACAAAAAATGGTCCACCATAAGTCTGTCAGTTTTAGAAACATAGAAATACAGTTTTGTCAAAGATTTACTTGGAAAAAAAGTTAATAAACATTTGAATACCAGCATTTACTGTTGCAAATATAAATATACTCTAATATTACCAAAATAAAATTAAAATAGCTAGTAAGTTAATGAAACTGGGCCAGTCCACATGTGCCCTGAGGTCCTTCAATAAGATGGTGGGTCTTGAGGCAGTAAAGAAGACTTGTCTTTAAGTTCTAGCTTTACTGAATTTGTGTTCGTGTTAAGTTGTTGTACAGAGTGCAAAAATTGTGACGATTTTTCTTCTGTTTTTAAGCTACATATTCATATTTTCTTCTAAAATGGAATCTATATCATTTTGTCTTGCTCATGCGTGAGTGGCTGGGTTTGATTTTTCAATTTGCTTAAATTTAGGGTGGTAGACACCACACTGAATTTTCCATCCTGTTGCACCTTTCCAAGCTATAATATAAAATATGAATATTTGATGCTCGAACCAATGTTTTGTACCCTGAGGAAATTCCAGCCAGTTGGGAGGACATGGGAAGAGCTCAGCTGAAGTGACACGCAATTTTTACTACAACTTTGGGCTCTGCTGTCTCCTCTGCCCTATTCCAGAACTCACTCCACCTCGAGGAAGACTCTCTTTGGTAGGATTCTTTCACTATGTAACTCTGTAGTCTTTAAAGGTAACGATTGAATTTGCATCACCAGATTATATGGTATTAAGGAATATTGGCAGGTTCTTTTTTGAAGGAGAGAGCATGGTTGGATGCTGAGCTGCTTGTGTGCACTTCTCTCTTCTTCTCTAGAAATACCTGTTTCTTTAGTTGGGCAGGTTTTAAAAATTGCTTTAAGTTATTTTCTTGTTCTTGTTTTGTGGCTATTGAGGAACATTTTCTGATTGAAGTTTATTATTTTTTGTTCATTTTGTTAGAATATTTTGGGAGGGAAATTATATGATGCTGTTTAATCCACTATTTTAACCTGGAAGCTTGCTAACAATATTTCAGTGAGTACATTTATTCATTATTTGGAAAAGAAAGCCAATCTACCAAAACTACACTTCAGATGTAGGATTAATTCTTTTTATGAAATTAGATTTATTATAGATTTAGATGGAACTAACTTTTGTTTTTAATTTCCTTTAAGTGCCTTGATTGTGCAGTGATCGGGGCAATAAGCATCACATGTAAATAAGAATGTGCACCTGACCTGTAATTCATAAATATTTTATATACACTGTGACCATATTTATTTATGTACTGATAATAACTATCATTACAATAATTATTCATGTACTGATAGTCAGACTATCTCTACAAATAAAAATGCTGACCATATAATGATTCATAGGTATTACAGGTCTCTTCTCTCTTGGTTTATATTCCTCTGCATCTTTTCTGGAAATTATTTCCTTAACTTATGGCTGTCAGTCCTACTTTAAGGCAAAAGCCAATGAAATGCAGCCTTTGAGTTTGTGCCAGAAAGTTTCTTCTGCCTTGGAGAAAATAATATTTCTAACTGTATATTGTATTTTTTATTAATCTGGTGTTTTCACCTAGGAACTATTGTCTAGACTTGCTAAACTTTACAAACCCCATTGCCGTCGAGTTGATTCAAACTTCATAAAAGCATATGTGAAATGAAAAATGAACCAAAGAGACTATGATCAAAATAATGCATGAAAAGTAAACACCCAAGAGAATTAATTTAGATGCCAAGACTATATACAACCCATATTTAATTAAACTCAAGGTTGTCATATATTCCTCTTTTAGTTGAGGCATACTTGTAATGTATGGATGTTTCTACAAAAATTCAATAAGGCTCAAAAGAGGATATTTGATAGGATCATAACACAACAACAATATACCACAAACACACATGCACACATACAATAGATTAGATGCACAAATGGTAAGAAAAAAGGAAACAGGTCTAGATAATAAACCTACTATTCTAAAATAGGGTAGTCATGTGACTGTGGTACCAACAATGGCTTGTAGATCTTTAAGTTACTGTCATTCTGTTCTGCTTCCTCTCTCCTGCATAAAACCATTTCTCTGTATTTTATGAATACAAATATGAATAACTAATAAAATATTTTTTGTTTATTTATGTTTGTTGTTACAAGAAGCAAGCTTGATTTATTTCATTAAACTTATTTTAAATTAAACCAACATATATTAAAATGACAGTATGTGTGAGCTATAAAAAAAGGTCATAATTATATTTTGTCCTCTGATTTTTGATCTTGAATTATTAATAAAATTCAGGAAGCACAATAACTTCTAGACATTAAATTTCAGCCAATGAGAAATTCTTAATGAAATATCAATGAAGAACCAATAGGTAATTGCATATGCATATTACCTTGAGATGAAGTTTTAACTGTTTATTCATGGGGACTAGAATTCATTTGCATTAAGGTTACTCTTAGAATTTCAAAGTGAGCTCCTTCTTTCTTCTTTCTTTGAGAATATATTATATAAATAGATTATATTATATATAGATAAATATACATATAAAATATATTTTGGGACTATATCATATTATATATAGTGTGCCTGAATATATTATTTTAAATGATGCATGCACAAAGAGATGCAATTTGATAAAGATTTGCACTTTTTACCTTACTGGTAAAGAGTGTTGCTAACCCTGGTACAGGTATATTAGCTACAGTGCCCAAGTCCTACCAGATATGCAAACAATAGTTTTTATGAGGTATGTCTTTGTGTGACTTTTCTACACTTCAAGCATGGCTGGAATACACTTTGACATGATAACCTATCCAGGGGCAGCTGTAGCCAGTACCTCTGTAATCTTTCTGAAATCTTTCTATGTAGTCAAGCTACTCATTTAATGTTTAACAAAATGGTGCTATTCCACTCGGGCACTATATTCTAGCTAGAGAATTGAACTGAGTTTTCTATAACCTCTGCCTCCTAAAGCTACAGACAAATCAATGCTGAAAGTTCTATCAGCCCTCTTTACTATACATTTAGCACCCTAAAGTTGCAGGTGACTCATTATACAGTGACCCAACCTAGCCTCTAAATGTTTCCAAATTAATTCTGAATAACTGAGTGATAAATTTATGCAATCTGAGGAACAGGCAAAATAACTAACTGTTGATTCACAACCAACTTTATGGTCTTTTTCGGCAAGAGTTGGAATGACTAATGAAATCACCTTGTGCATCATCTACTGTTAAGATGGATTTGAATATTGATTATTAGACTACGAAATTAGTTTGTATTTTGTGTAGTAAGTTGTAGTTAGTAAAGTTTCTTACCACTTAAGTGAAAATTAATTTGTTTACTCTTAACTGAATAGCCATGTTATTTCAGGAAGAAGCTTCTACTAACCATCTCCTTAACAGGACTTACACATTTTTTCATAGTATATAGAAACAGCCCTTGTTCAACCAATTTGTCACTTTGAGCATGTTACTTTTTTATATTGTTATTGAGGTATAACTTGCATAAGTTATAAGTGTATAGCATATATTATAAGTACTAAATTTTACATAGTATACACCATGGATGCAAGCATGGTGAGACTTCAACTTGCTTACTTTGGACACGTCATCAGGAAAGACCAATTGCTAGAAAAAGACATTATGATTGGCAAAGTAGAGGGCCAACGAAAATAATTGAAATCCTCAGTGTGATGAATTAACACAATAGCCACAACAATGATGGCGCAGAACTGGGCAATGTCTTGTTCTGTGATACATAAGGTCTCCATGAGTAGTAGCTGACTCCATGGTAACTAGCAGCAGTATACACCCATGTAACCACAACTCAGACCAAGGGGTGTAATACTTCCGGCATCCCAGAAAAATTACATATTTTGTAATTCTTCTAACTTTAGAAAATAGTGATGATGATGGGCATTGCCTAACTCATAGCTTATTATGAAATCATATGTAATAAATTTAGATATCATTGGAAAACTATAAAGCTGTGCCAAAAGTTAAAGCTTTGTAGTTGTAGTAGTAATAGTTATTAAAGATTTCCCTTAAACCAGGGATCATTCCTTCACACTTTGTTTTTGCTATTGTATATAAACTTGCAAAGCCTGATGGCTTAACTGTAAGTAGAGTAAATGTTTCAAAGCTATTTTTTTAACAAACAAATTTGAAAATTAAGTACAAGTATTGCCATAGGCATGGTTCATTAATGTTTCATCTATACTTTAGTTCAAATTATTTAGTTACTGCCTCTTCTCATGCTAAGTTGTACGTACGTTCGTATGTGTATGTAAAACACTATTGCTAAGCTATGTAGAATATTAGAATTCACTACTGACAACCCATGCAATTGACTTGTGTGGTTAATATCTGCACGCTTAATTTAAAATAAAAATAAAACAAAACAAAGCAAGAAAAAAAATCATTGCTACTTTCTTTAGGAATTATTAGCATATTGCAAAAATATTTTTGAGTTTATTTTTTCCTAAGGTTCACAGTCAGCAGTAACACATTTTTGTTTATAGAGTTTCTAAAGAGAACATGAATAACCAGAATAAATCAGCATTTGAAATATTGAAAACTATACAATTGTTTGATTATTAATAGATTTAGCTGGATAATCAGCATTTGTTTTCTTCTCACATATCCTCAATCTTTCACGTATTTAGAAATACACAAGTCACTATTTTCTAAGGAATGAATTATTATTTTTTTAAAGAAATGAATTAAACATTTGTTTTAGTAATTAATTTAGTAAAGAAGTCTTTCTTTTACTATGATCTATACCGTTTCAGCTCTATGTAACGATAATTATCCCTTCAATTTCAACAGACGTTCACCTATTTGGTAGCTTTAGCTAATATTCCTGGAGATTCACATATATTCCTCCAGAGAGTGGCAGATAACTCCAAGAATGAAACTGTTGTGTCTAATAGCTTATCCTGGGGAGCAGGTTGCCCACTATTCGATCTATTGACTTTAACTTTCCTTTTATTTTTAAGTTCCTAATTTGACCTAATATTCATTCTGAGTATTCTGAGCCATTTCAAACAATTTATACACTTAGAAAAAGATTATTGTTGCAGCAATTACAGTAAGCATGACAGTTTTGAAACAGGGTGGTTTCGTTGCTCTGGGCTTATCTATGATAATTCAGGTGAAACGACTAGCATTTCTGGAAAAAAATGTAGATAGGAATGCAGTGCATATGAGAGTGGGGAGATTAGCAGCATTAGTTTGAGTGGCATAGGCAGGATGTTTGGAACACCCTCTTCAGAGTTCTTTTAATACCCGTCAGCCCTGACCTGAACATGCAGTCCTTGGCGTTCTCCAAGAAAGCAGACCATTGATTTTCATCAAACCCTTGCTAATTATTGTCAAGAGAAATATCCACAAAGTAGACTAATGCCCCATTATTTAAACATATCCAAAATGATTTTGGAATTTAGACTTCTCCTTATAATAGTTAAAAATGTTAGAATAAATTATTAGCTAAAATGTCCATTATGTTTAAAAACTTTTTCTGAGTTAGAGAAGAAGAATAAAGTCTTTATAGGTGAAATGATACAATGACTAAGGTTCCTTTTAAAGTGTATGGTTGAGGGGATAGATGACGTAAAACTGGTAAAACATTGACACATGTAGTTCATTAAATTATTCTACTTCTGTGTATGTTTGAAATTTTCTATAATAAAAATAGGAGGAAGTGAAAGATTATGATAGAGATAGTAGCACATTTGGGCTCTAGATACTGTAAAAACCAGCTGCCACCATGTCAACTCTGACTCATGGCATCCCTGACTCATGGTGACCCCATGTGTGTCAGAGTAGAACTGTGTGCTCCATAGGGTTTTCAATAGGTGAGTTTTCAGAAGTAGATCACCAGACCTTTCTTCCAAGACACTTCTGGGTAGACTTGAACCTCCAACCTTTTGGTTAGCAGCTGAGCACATCAACTGCTTGCACTAGCGAGGGACTCCCAGATACAGTGAAAATATTTTTAAAAAATAGGTAATTTCACAAGAGGTAAATTCTTCTAGGCATATTGTACTCTTTACATCTAACAAACAGCAGGTGAAATGCCTTTCTTAAGATCACAGAAAGTTAGACCGAGGGCACTCTGTTTTTCAATGTTAGTCAATATGTATTGAGCATCTTCAACATGCCAGTTCGAATAGTAGGCTCTGATCATGCTAATGTGAATAGGGCATATTGCAAGCCAGGGAGGAAAAGAACCACACAAATTGATAATTATAAAACAATGTCATTAATGGGAGGGAAGACCATGGCATTTTTTAGGTGGTGTGAACAACATGAGACACAGTATGATGAACAAGGAACAGCATATACTGCATATTTTCCATGTGAAGGACAAACAAGTGGTTGACTGCTGCTAGAGTTGAAAGTGTAAAGTAGGAGGAAATAAGAGTTAGAGATGGAGATGCAGGTAAGGAATATTTGTATGCTCTTTTGACAGGTTTTGGCTTCATTCTGTAGATGCTGGAGAGATAAAAGAGTCTTAACGAGTGGCAGCTGGGTGCAATATTCTGTTGTGATCCATAGATTTTAACTTCCTTATTTTGGACACATCATCAGGAAAGACCAATCACTAGAAAAGAACACCATGTTTGGTAAAGTAGAGGGCCGATGAAAATGAGTGAAACCCTCAATGAGCTAGATTACACAACTGCCACAACAATGGTCTCATACCCATGACGACCAAGATGGCAGAGGACTGGGCAACATTTTGGTCTGTTACATATAAGGTGATCGTGAGTTGGAAGACCCTGGACGAGATGGATTGACACAGTGGCTACAACAATGGGCTCAAATGTAACAATGATTGTGAGGATGGTGCAGGACTGGGCAGTGTTTCCTTCTATTGTACATGGGGTCACTATGAGTCAGAAACGACTTGACAGCACCTAATAACAACATGAGTTGAAGTTGACTCTACAGCTACTAACGACAACAACATCTGGGTGAAGGATAGGTATGAGTAGATAACACTGGAGTCAGGAAAGACAGAATCCTGTGGCAGCCAGTCAGGAGAGAGCGGATGTGGACTTGAACAAGATCCTAATTTTATGGGAAGAAGGGTAGGAAGAAGAGCGTATTTCACACCAGGGTATTTTTGTAGCAATAGAACAACCTAATAAAAAGCTTACCTTTCCCTGCCTCTCCTCTATCTTCCTCCTCCCTCCAATCCTCTGCTTTACTTTCCTTTTCTGTCCCTCCCTTCCCTTCCGTTTTCTTTCTTTCCTTTGTTGAATCTTGTACAGATTGAATTTAATATACATTCACAAAACTCAAAAGACAAAAGGTGTGTAATAAAAAATGTCTTTCGTCCCCCATCCGTTGCTCCTCAGCAACCCCGTTCTCCTCCCTCAGTGGAGCCAGCCATGGTTCTAAGCTTCTCGTACATTGCTTCAGAGATACCCATGCATTTACAATTGCACATACACATTTGCAAAGACTCTTAAAAATAACTTTCATGGCAACTTTGTGTATATACTTGACAAGTTAATTAGCATGCTAGCTGCACTAGATTAAAATTCTATTAATTAATTTGATGGGTCATTTGATTATACTTCTCTAAAAGAAAACCAAGGCCTTCTTTTGAAGAGAGCAATGAGCTCACCGAGGATATTTACATGAATAATCTTCTTTGGAAGACGAAAAGTGTTAGATTGAACTCTCTGAGCCCTTCTCATTCTGGTGGATATGGAGACTGTTAATTTAATGCATATTCAGATTTCTGATTAATCTTCAAAATACTTTTTATCCTATCTGCCTATGTAACAACATATTACCTGGCTAAAAGCCCTCTATCTTAACTAAAAAAATAAGTGAGATTATAACAACCTTGTTTTAATTTTTTTAAAAAAATCAGAGATAAAGCCTTCATATTTCTTCAGTGGTAGATTGTGGCATTTCCATATAGTAAAACATTCTAGCTTCTATTTTCACCTTATGTACACTGCAGTGAAACTCTTACTGCAATAATTCCTGGAAGAGCAGAATATATGATGCTTTTATAAATAAATATTAGTGCATTAATCTTCTCCCAGCCCAAGCCAGATTTTCCTGGCTGCTTATTTCCCCAGGTGGCCAGAATACAATCCCTGATATAAAAATTTGGCTGCTTCAGATACAAACCTGATCAAAAGTAATGCTCTCACTTAGATAATATGTGTCTATTTCCATAGATGAAATATGGTGTACTGATTATCTAATAGATATAATAAAATAACCTCATAAGTGATTAAAACCACTATGCCTTAATTTGTGGTCATATTTTACTTATAAGGAAGTCTTCATTCACAAGCACTTACTCAAGGAATAAATCCTTTAAATACACAAAAATTTACGCTAAAAATAATGATTACGCTATGCTTGAATTCCAGCTTTTTCTTGATATGATCTGCAGTCCAAATGTTTAGGAGCACATTGAGAGAATTAAAGTGAATATAAATTTATAAAAATATTAACCACAATATTATCAAATTATACTTTTTTCCCCAATAGAAAGCTATATAGCATACTCCAGAATGCCATAACTCTCATATATTTCAAGCAGAAACACTCCAATTTACTGAGTATCCAAGTAAAGTTAATGTTATTTTACAGAATCAGTTTGTTTTTAATATGTTGGGCCTGACGCTGTATCATTGAACTATACATGCTATATTGAGTCATTTAACAATAGCCTCTGCTCCAATCCTTCAAAATACAAGTTTATCTATTTTATTCATGGCTGTATCTTCAGGGCTTAGAGCATAGTAGGTGTTCAATAAATATTTCATAAACAAACAAATGTATTATCCATGACCCATGTTTCCATTAGAATAGTTTCTTGATCATACATTGTAAATCTTTTCTTCCAACACTGATTTTTGACTTTGTCATTATAAAATAAAAACTCTGAGGATAGGATAAAAAATTAGATTAAAATTTTTTGTTGCATGATTAGTTCATGATATTGTTGTTAGCTGCCATAGAGACTAGAGTCTAGTATAGAAAGAGATTAGCAATTTAATAGTTTATTATTTTTCATACCTCATTCCCCTGGTTCAAGCTGACTGTAAATTTGAAGAATCTGTGAATTACAGCCACCCCCAAGTGACAGTGGATTCTGAAACAAAAAATGGAAAGAGAGAGAACTAGAGAGACAGAGAGAGAGAAATTGATGCTAGGAGAGAGACAGCCTTGTTTATGATAATAAGATTTCCATTAACGGGCCTTTTAATATAAGTTGTCCCCATAGTACTCTACACAGTCCATCATAAGCTAATGAAAGAGGTGCTTTAATTAGGAAGCTAATAAGTGATTCAAAGGATGAAAGAAAAGAGAAGGAAGGATTCTGTCATGGATTGAATTGTGTCCTCCAAAAATATGGGTCAACTTGGTTAGGCCATGATTCTTGGTAATTGTGTGGTTGTCCTCTATTTCGTGATTGTAATTTTGTGTTAAAGAGGATTAGGGTGGTGGGATTGTAACACCACCCTTACCCAGGTCACATCCCTGATTCAGTGTAAAAGAAGTTTCCCTGGGGTGTGGGCTGCATCACCTTTTATCTTTCAAGAGATAGAAAGGAAAGAGAAGCAAGCAGAGAGTGGGACCTCATACCACCAAGATAGCAGCGCTGGGAGCAGAGTGTGTCCTTTGGACCCAGGGTTCCTGCACAGAGAAGCCCCTAGTCCAGGGGAAGATTGATGAGAAGGACCTTCTTCCAGAGCCAACAGAGAAAGCCTTTGCCTGGAGCTGATGCCCTGAATTCGGACTTTTAGCCTGCTAGACTGTGAGAAAATAAATTTCTTCTTGTTAAAGCCATCCGCTTGTACTTCTGTTATAGCAGCACTAGATGACTAAGACAGGTTTCAAACCATCATAGCAATATACTCAGGGATGTACAGCTGCCCAGGGAGAAGAAGGCTTATGGACCAGGGTAGAGATCAAGTAAGCTGCATGACATTGCAGTAACTAGGAAGAAAGGAAGATGGCAGTGGCCTTTGGAACCCAATAAAGTGTTAAAATATCACAGAGCCATCCTGGGTCTCCACCATGAGGTATAATATTAAACCAATTTAGCCTCTTTTAATTGGCAGAAAAAAATCAGATTATATCAAATTTTGGAATGAGTCACTAAACTAATCTTACATTTATTGTCAACATTATAAGTTCAGTCTTAAAATCTATAATAGTTTTTGATGTTTCTTAGAAAATCAATATGAGGACTTGGTGCTTCAGTGGTAGAAATCTTGCCTTCCCTGTGGGAGACCCAGCTTTGATTCCTGGCCAATGCACCTCATGTACAGTCACCCATCTGTCAGTGGAGGCTTGTGGGTTGCTATGATACTGAACAGGTTTCAACCGAGCTTCTAGACTAAGATGAACTAGGAAGAAAAGCCTGGTGATCTAATTCTGAAAATTAGCCAATGAAAACCTTATAGATCACAATGGTTCAGTCCTCAACCAATCATGGGGATGGTACAGGACTGGACTAGGTTTCATTCCATTGTGCATGGGGTCACCATGAGTCTGGGCAGTCTCTATGGCAGCTAACAACAGAGAATCAATGGTCTACCATTTGAAATAGGTGAAAAAGAACACACTCATCCTACAGAAGTGTTGCTGACCATTTGACTATCAGGATGCTAATTACTAATAAGAACTGTGCTTGCTTATAATGAACAGATGGAAAATGGGATGTAAATATCACATATGATGATAAATCTATGACATAGCATAGCTCTTAGGACTCCTTTCTTTTTTATTCTGTAGTTACTTCCCCTGGAAACTCAGAAAAATATTTTCTATAAAAAGATAGTGCAATATAAAGGCAAATGCATATAAATAAGATTTCTACTTGTAAAAGAGAAGTACTGAGCTTCATATGAATCTTAGCTTGATTTTCCTTTTGGGAGACAAAGGTCTTTACAAGAATCAGTGAAACTCTACAAATATATAGGGTGAAGACCACTAAGCTGGTGCATCTCAAAGTGTGGTCCATGGCCTACCTAGTGCATGTCCACAAACTATTACTGGTTCCCAAGACAAGTACAGAAATTGAGAATAAATATTCAAAAATTTGTGCAGCAATTTCACACAGTAAATTTTTTGTCTATTGAATTTAATGCTAAAAAAAACTTAGACTTGTTTTTATATGTATTTTATTTATGTTTTTGCAAAGGATTTTTTAAAAAATATATACTAGTCTTTAAAAAAATCTTTCACCTCTGATAATATGATAGATACTGGACTAACTACTTTGAAAAAAGTGCTTATATCATACTTTCAGAACTTCTTTGGCATACTCCTAAATATCTAGGACTTTGAGTATTGTACATTTCTGTTTCTTTGTGTTTTCTCCGCTATTCTTGAAAATAAATGCATCTTAAGTCTAAAGTGTCTTCATATATTTTGGAAGAGTTTTTAAAAATTCAGTCTTATGAAATTCAGAATTGAAACCAAGCCTGTAGGGAACTTACTTATTGCTTTTGTCATAATAAAAATTTACAGGTGATTGATGATGGAGATCATAGTAGAAGAATGGAGGCCATCTGTTACTACTCTTAGTAAATTTCTTGGTTATAGATGAGGTCATTGACAAAATTATCAACTGAGTATGTCAGATAAAAGCTGTGCATGCTGAACCATTAGAGTAAATATCATGTTATGAGAAGCAAATAAAACTCCAAATGATTATCAGACCTTTCCAACCAAGGTCATTTGATCAGGTTGAAGCTGAACATATAGGCACCTGGCTGAACAGTTCACAATCATATGATAGGGATTGAGGGAATGGACACATTTTCTTCAACTATTCTGAGCGACTATCATTATTTAGAGATCAACTGCCAAAAACCAAGACCTCTGCCCAGCTAACCTCATATTCCAAAGACCAGGCAGCAGACCACCAAGAACTGGAAGGCTAGGATACGTTTAGTGAAAACCTTGCATCCAGCTAAATCTGTACCCTGCCTGCCATCCTTGTTAGCCTTTGTTACTCCCCTTCTAGTCAAATTTTTCCTTTTTCTCTTATTTTTGCCTTGGCCCAAACTACCCATATTTCTCCTTGCTTTCACAGTACCCTGGCAAATCTCCATTACCGGGCTAACAAAAACTCTCCCTTTAATCCTCAAATTCTTCATTGAACCCCTTTCCCTTGCGTTGACAGAAACTGGGCCCTCTTTCAAGAACATAGCTTTGCAGGGGCTACTTTTTCCCACATTCCACATGCCTCAACCATCTCCCTATCTCTCCACTGCTGCTTCCGGAGCATTACTGAATTAACCTTTAGCCTTATGTAAAAATCCTTGCTACTTTGATATTATTCCATCAGGTTACACCTCTCTCTTGCTTTCATTGTTACGGCCATCTGCTAACCTACTGGACATTCTTCCTGATGCCTTAAACAGTTTAGTATCTAACTCATTTTTTATAAAAACAGGCAGTCCCCAGGTTACAAACGAGATCCGTTCCTAAGTGTGTCTTTAAGTCGAATTTGCAGGGAAATCCTAACAGGTGCGTACAGTTCTTATTTAGCTTTGCTTTAGTGCAAGAAAAGGCTTGAAGCCTTTCAACTTTTAAAGTATGTGCAGCAGGTGCAGGTGATTGTGATGAAGAATTTGTGAGTAACGGTTGGGTCAATTGTTCCAAAGCGAGGGCAAATTCACATAACATTAAAGGGCAAGTACCACTTGTTGGTAAATCAGAATGTTCATAACCCAGGACTACTGCACTCTCTACTTGATGCCTTCCTTGACCCTTAGCAGCTCTATTCCTTGAATATTTCATCTGTACCCCTCTTTAGTAACCCACACCGATGACCACACCTAGATTGTGTCATCATTTAGAATTGTCTCACCTCTGAAACATTAAAACTGAACATCCCACTCTGCAAGTTCTCTTACTCAGTTATCCTCATCATATATCTCCTTGACTCCACTGGACAGGAAATCTGTGATCCCTCTACCTTTCTCTGTTGGCTCCATCTTGTCTTCTTTGCCTTTTCTGTCTTGCTTAAATGTCGTGGGCCCTCATTTCAACCACTCTCTTGCCAATATTTTTACACCCAATCCGGTTACCCTTCTGCTTGTACTCATGACAAATTCCCAGTACAAGTGCCCTGTTTCTCTGCATCTAACCCAGGCTGCTGAGTGTTATTGATGATGATCGCACAACTGTACATGTTGATGACACTGTAAATGCTTAGTGACCAAACTCAACTAGGACTTCAATACTTTTATATTTCCCTAGTGAGTATTCTCCACTCTCTCCTCAAATCTTTCATTCTGCTGTCCTCACTCTGGGCCAATAAACTTGCCTATTTGTTCAAAGAGAAAATACAACTCCAGCTTCCTACTACCAAATCTACAAACAGACCTCCCAGGAAAGAGGAGTTCTTTCTCTGGCCAGATGTTACTCCCTGTATCTGTGATCAAGGTCCTATTCTCTGCCTTGCCAGGATACTTCTTCCTTTATCTTCAATCTCTGTTTTCCTTCTTTCTCCATTTCATCAGGCAATAAACATACTCAATATCTTCACATCCTAAAAACTTGTCCCACAACCTCACACCTTCCACCAGCTACTGTCCTTTCTGGCCAGTCCTTCACAGCTAAACCTTTTGAAGGATTTGTCTGTGTTTACTGCCTCTAGTTCTCAGGTTTATTCACTTTAAATTCTTTATAATTTGGTTTTTTACCCTCAATATCCATATAAACTATTCTTATGAAGGCCAGCAAGAACTTTCTTGCTGCTAAATAAATGAAATCTCCTCTTACATTGCCTCACTCCTCCTCTTGCCACTGCTGACCATCCCTTTGTGTCCACAACACAGCACTATCTTTCCATCTGCAGTGCAATGAGTTACTGTTGTACAGTAAAATCTGTGAGAGCTGGAACTCGAAGGGAATGCCTTGTTTCTCCAGGTTGCAAGTTTTCCACCTTTGACGTGGTGCAGTCTTACCACTTTTCTGTCATTCTCTGTTGGTGGAAAACATTTGAGTTTTCCTTCTCTGACAGGTTTCTGTCTTACACAGTTTCTGGCTTTTGCAGGTTTTACTGTATATAGCCTTTCTAGCCTTGGGTTTATAACTCTGCTAAAGATTATTGGCTGGGCCAAAGTCTTGCATGGGATTGGTTAGTATACTATGCAAATAGGGTGCATAAAACCACCAATAGAACTAAGTGACCTTGCAGGAATCTGTCGATTTCATATTATTATTAAAATTTAAATTACAGTGCCCTACTGAGAGGATTGGTCAGTTTGTGGTCCTGGTGGAAGGACTAGGACTTGAAATTGACAAGAAGAAGCTTTACATAAGGGCCAATTGCACAGAAGTTGAGGGGGGCATCACTACCATCAAGAAGAGTCTGGAGCAGAGCGTGTTCTATGGACCCAGGGTCCCTGCACTTAAAGCCTCCTAGACACAAGAGAGCACTGTAATGCTGTGAAATGGTGAGAAATGGCAGTAACCATAGCAGTGCCCAGTGGCAGAGAAACAGTGGCAGTACTAGCGGAAGGAACCAGGAGACTGGTGTGAGACAGCTGCAGTGGGCGTGTCAACCCACCGAGCAAGGGAGGCTTGCAGGAGGAGTGAGGTGCCTCAGGGCACTTGTTAGCAGAGCTAAAGAGCTGTAACACTTGGCGGAGCAGGGCAGAAGCTGAGAGAAGGCCAGTCTGTAGGCACAGCTAAAAGAAAGGCCGTTTTCCTACAGCACAGCTGAAAGAAGGGCCATCTGCCTATGGGCACAGCCAAGAAGAAGCTGAGAACTGTTTTGGTTGGAAGCTGTCCTGATTAAAGAATGGTGTTATCTTGTGTCCTGAGTTCTATCTTGTTCCTTCCAAGTTGATCTTGATCTCAAGTTGTAGCCTGTTACTTCCCTACTAAACTACATAATCTTGAGCATGGTCTGTGAGTTCTGTGTGGCCATTGAATGAATTATCAAACCCCAGCAGACAAATAGAGAGTGCCATGGGGAGTGCGACTTGGATCAGAAATGGTGAAAAAGTTAGAGAGTGAAAGTATGACTAACCTCCACCTCGTAGGAATCAGCTTTGGGCTGATCCTGATTCCCATCCCTCTTTCTGAAAGTAGACAGGTGCTGATGCCATTAGATCACACCATCCTATCTCACTGACATTGTAATCTTCGATTTCCTTGCAGAAGCCTGAAATTTTGGTATTTCTCAGAGTTCAATGCTGGATTGTCTTCTCAGTTCAATTTGCACACTCTCTAGGAAATGTCTCTATTGACCATCATGGCTTTAATAAACACCTATCTATATGCTGATGACTTCTAAATCCATCTCTTCAGGAGCAACCTTTTTTTTTTTTTTTT
>NW_004443948.1:17532124-17562777 GCF_000243295.1 Trichechus manatus latirostris | reverse complement strand
TTGGCATGCAAGAAGTTTTTTGTTTTTTTTTTTAGAGTGCAAGCGATGAAGAAAACATCAGTAAGAGAGTTGGGAAGTGAGACAGGGTGGGAGAGACAGTCAATAAAAAATTGTCTGGCCAATTACTACTGTGGATAAAAAGAAAAAAAAATCAGTTAGCATGGAGTTGAATCCAACTCATGGTGACCCATTGTGTGTGAATAGAACTGTGCTCCATGGGGTTTTTTGTGTTTTGTTTTGTTTTTTTTTTTTTTTTTTGTAAATTTTATTGTGCCTTAGGTGAAAGTTTACATGGTAAATTAGTTTCCTATTCAATAATTCATACATAAATTGTTCTGTGACATTGGCAGCAATTCCCACAATGTGTCAGTACTCTCCCTATTTCCAACCTGGGTTCCCCATTTCCATTCATCTGGCTTCCCTGTCCCTTTCTGCCTTCTCACCTTTGCTTTTGGGCAACAGTTGTCCATTTGGTCTTGTATACTTAATTGTTCCAAGGAGCATGTCCCTCACAGGCGTTATTGTTGATTTCTAGGCCTGTCTATTATTTGGCTGAGAGGTGATCTCTGGGAGTGGCTTCAGTTCCATTTAGGAGGGAGTCTTAGGGCTACAGTCTCGGTGGTTCCTTCGGTCTCTATCAGACCAGTAAGTCTGATCTTTTTTATGAATTTGAATTTTATTCTACATTTCTCTCCTACTCTAACCAGGACCTCCTGTTATATTCCTGGTCAGAGCAGTCAGTAGTGGTGGCCAGACACCATCTAGTTCTTATGGTCTCAGGCTAGTGAAGGCTGTGGTTCATGTGGGCCATTTGTCCTTTGGACTAATTTCTTCCTTGTTCTTTGGTTTTCTTCACTCTACTTTGCTCTGGATGGGAAGAGAACAATAGTTGTATCCTAGATGTCTGCTCGCAAGCTTTTAAGACCCCAGGTGCTACTCACCACAGTAGGATGTACAACATTATCTTCATGAACTATGTTATGTCAAATGACCTAGATGTCCCCTGAGACTATGGTCCTTAGACTTCAATCCCAGTATCACAGTCCCAAGAGGTGTTTGGTTATTTCTAAGAAGTTTCCATAACTGTGCCCCCTGTGTGTTCTATTACATATATATGAATATACATGCAGCACATACAAATATGTATATAGCAGTAGCCTTTTTTGGGAAGAGATCCATATTCGTGTCCATTTCAAAGAAAGGTGATCCAAAAGAATGCAGAAATTATTAAACAATATCATTAATATCACATGCAAGTAAATTTTTATTTATTATTGTACTTGAGATGAAGGTTTACAGAACAAACTGCTTCTCATTCATCATTTAGTAACATATTGTTTTATGACATTGGTTAACAACCCCACAACATGTCAGTACTCTCCGTTCTTGACCTTGGGTTCCGTATTACCAGCTTTCCTGTTCCCTCCTGACTTCTAGTCCTTGCCCCTGGGCTGGTGTGCCCTTTTAGTCTCTTTTGTTTTATGGGTCTGTCTAATCTTTGGCTCAAGAGTGACTTCATTACTGAGCTAAAAGGGTGTCCAGGGGCCATACTCTCGGGAGTTTCTCCAGTCTCTGTCAGGCCAGTAAGTCTGGTCTTTTTTTATGAGTTAGAATTTTGTTCTACATTTTCCTGCAGCTCTGTCTGGGCAAGTAAAATTTTGATGAAGATAATTCTAAAGTGGTTGCAGTAGTACATCAACAGGGAGCTGCCAGAAATTCAAGCCAGATTCAGAACAGTGAGTGGAACATATCTGTGGGAAGAACATTGTAGGCAGAGAGAATATCTAGAGCAAAGTCCTAAAGTGGGAGAGTCTCTGGGCACGCTCGTCGAGAAAAACAAAGTGGCTGGAGTGAGGTGGGGGTATAAGTAAGGAGTTCATGGATCATGGAATTAAAAAGATGGGGTAGGAGAAACCTTTTCTTGATTTTTTATAATAGTGGTGTCATACAATATTTTTCCTTTTGCAATGGTTTATTTCGCTTAGCATAATTTCCTCCAGATTCATCCACATTGTGAGATGTTTCGCAGATTCTTCATTACTCTTTATTATTGCATAGTATTTCCTTTTGTGTATGAATTGCAATTTGTTTATCCATTCATCTGTTGATAGGCCCTTAGGTTGTTTCCATCTGTTTGCTATTGTGGATAATGCTGCAGTGAACATAGTATGCATACGTGTATTCATGTCACAGGTTTTATTTCTCTAGGATATATATCTAGGAGTGGGATTGCTCGGTCATATGGTATTTTTATTTCTAGCTTTTTAAGAAAGTACCATACCATTTTCCATAGTGGTTGTACATTTTACACTCCAATCAGCAGTGTATAAGAGTTCCAATCTCCCCACAACTGCATAGACATTTGTTATTTTCCTTGTTTTTTTTTTTTTTTTTTTAAATCATTGCCATTACTGCTAGGGTGAGATTGTATCTCATTGTAGTTTTGATTTGCATCTCTCTAATGGCTAATGATCATGAGCATCTCTTCATGTGTTTGTTAGTTAGTCACCTGAATGTCTTCTTTGGTGAAGTGTCTGTTCATGTCATTTGCCCATTTTTTAATTGGTTTGTTTGTCTTTTTGTTGTGGAACTGTTGAAATTTTCTATAAATTTTAGAGATTAGACCCTTGTCAGATACATCTTGCCAAAATTTTTTCCCAGCCTGTAGGATCTCTTTTTACTCTTTTGGAGAAGTCTTTTGATGAGCATAAGTGTTTAATTTTTAGGAGGCTTCGGTTATCTAGTTTATCTTTTGCTATTTGTGAATTTTAGTTATGTCTGGTATTCTATTTATGCCATACATTAGGCCCACTAGCTTTGTTCCTATGTTTTCTCCATGAACTTTATAATTTTAGGTTTTACATTTAGGTCTTTGATCGATTTTGAGTTAGTTTTTGTGTATGGTGTGCAGGATGGATCCTGTTTCATTATTCTGCAAATGGATGTCCAGTGTTGCCAGCATTATTTGTTAAAGAGACTACCTCTTCTGTATTTAATGGACTTTGACCCTTTGTTGAAGATCAGCTATCCATAGGTGGATGGATTTACTTCTGAGTTCTCAATTCAGTTTCGTTGGTCTATATGTCTGTCGTTGTACCAGTATAAAGCTGTTTTGTTTACTGTGACTATATAGTAGGTTCTGAAACCAGAAAGTGTGAGTCCATCTACTTTGTTCTTCTTCAATAATTCTTTATCTATCTGGAGACTGTTTCCTTTCCATACAAAGTTGGAGATTAGTTTTTCCATTTTGTTAAAGAATGTTGTTGGAATTTGGATATGGACTGCATTATACCTATAGATTGCTTTGGGTAGTATTTTTAACATAGAAGCCAAAGTGATCCTGTTATAACATAGATCAGACCATGTCTCTCTTCTATTCAAAACCTCAGATGATCCCCATTTTACTCCAAGTAAAAGACAGTAGAATGGCTCAAAGTGTCTCCTACCCCATCCTTTTAATTCCACGATCCATGAACTCCTTACTTATACCTCCACCTCACTCTAGCCACTTTGTTTTTCTTGATGAGAGTGCCCAGAAACTCTCCCAGTTTAGGACTTTGCTCTAGATATTTTCTCTGCCTATAATGTTCTTCCCAGAGATATGCCCCTGGCTAACTTAACATCTCCGTTAAGTTTTTGCTCACAATTTCTCCTTCTCAAAGAGGCTCACCTTGACCTCTATTAGTAGTGTAACCCTATCCCCAGCTCCTATCCCAGCCTTCAGAATTCACCATCATTTATCACCTTCTATATACTAATAATTGACTTATTATTTTTTACACTTTTGGCATATTGTCTGTCTCCCTCCAATGGGCTATAAGATCCATGGGAAAAGGGATCTTTGTCTGATTTGTTCAGTGTTGTATCTCAAGCACCTAGACCAGTACCAGGTACATAGTAAGCACTCAATAAATATTCATTGAACTCAACTATGAGCTGACTTGAATTGATTTGCCCTTTTAGCTCTTGAAATGTGAAAAGTAGTAACAAAGTATTAACGATAAGTAAGCAAGTAGAAATGCTTAAGTAAGTAACCACCCAAGACGGGAAACAGTCTAGCAACAGAGTCCTTGTTTTCCCTCAAACAAGTAACCTGATAGAACATATTAACAAATAGGGACATGATTTATTCATTACCATTTGAAACATCTCCCCTGAGAAAATTAAATTGTTTTGTAGATGCTTGATACACTCTGAGACCTTTTCAATTTTTTCACTGTTCTTTCCTTGTTAATTTTTCTTGTTTGCTTTAAAAGACTGTAGGCAAGTAAGCAATATTCTGCTCCTTTGGCAAAAATTGATCACTTGGCCTCTTGAACTCCTTCATGGACGCTGTGTCTCTACAGGTTTACTTACATCCTGAGTGGAGTGATGGAATTAGAGAATGATTTCTTACTGGAAACCTTGCAAAAAGAGATTAAATGCTTCTTACTTTGGCCACAGTGCAAGATGAAACAGATGACTAGCAAAAGGCATTTTCCAACATCACTTCTTAAAAATATATTTCACTGATCTTCATTGTCTCAGGGGGAAAAACACTTTTCTACTCACCCTTCCTTTTGCTGTTCCTATTAGCATTAACATCAAATCACAGATTACAAATAGAAAAAGCACAGATGGTCCAGCTAACATCCCTAATACCTGAAAATACTGCCCTGTAATTTTTAAATGATAAAGTAGCTAAAGAAAATTAAAATCAAATTCCAGGAGTAATGCTATTAAAATATCATAGATCAAATCCTCCATAACATACCGTGTAATGAAAATTTGGGTATAATAAAAATATTTCCAAAGCCTACCTTGGAATCTAATAATTATAAGCGACAATATCTGAAACAATCAAATTCTAGTCCAGGGGTTAGCCAATTTGCTGCCTATTTTTGTAAATAAAGTTTTATTGGAACACAGCAACATGTATTCTTTTTCATGTTGTCTATGACTGCTTTTGTGCTACAAGAGCAGAGTTAAATAGTTGTGACAGAGATTGTACAGCCTGCAAAATCTGAAATATTTATTTTCTGGCCCTTTACAGAAAAAAATTGCTGACCCCTGTTATAGACAAATAAAAAATTGAGGGAGTTCTTTTATATTTTATTACACTGCAGTTAACCACCTTGTTCATTTTTATCATTTAAGAGGGAGGGAGAACTTGGAAAGATTTCAGAGTTCTCTGGGTCTGCGTAGTTGGTAGGAATTGACCAGAAAAAGACAGAAAGGACTATTGGAACACATTACCTCTCAGGGTGGCCACATCCATGTGCCTGTGTTATTCCTCAGACATCTCCTAAGACAGGCCAGGAGACTGAGGCACAGCAGTCTGCCTGAGGTCCTTGCCTTCAACAGAAATATTTACCTTTCCTAGCATGAACTTCTGGCTTTACCTTCTTTCCAAAATTGATCTTCTCTCTTTAGATTACAGTTGGGTGCACTCATCTACTGGTTCTGGCCTTGATGTCTTCTACAACAGTTAGCTAGCTACTTTGCCCTCTGTTGCTGGGTGCCTGGAGTTTGGCTCCTGGTCTTGATTCTCAAGACTTCAACTTCATTAACAGTCTCTAACTCTTGATAATTAGATTCCCATCTCAGGCTGCCTTGTCCTATTCTACTCCTTGATCAATCAGGAGACAGTAGTAATAAAAGGACTTAGATAGCATTTTGAGATATGTAATAGGTCACTAGAGGAAAGATAACAGAAATCAGAATTACTTTATCTTAAGGAGAGAGGGTGAACAGAAAATTGATGTTGTTGTTGTTAGGTGCCGTCAAGTTGGTTCCAACTCATAGCAACCCCATGTGCAACAGAACAAAACACCGCCCAGTCCTGTACCATCCCCACAATCATATGTGCTTGGCATACAGATTGAATAAGTATGAGAAAGGATACAACCCCGATGCACACCTTTCCTGATTTTAAACCACACCGCGTCCCCTTGCTGTGTTTGAATGACTGCCTCTTGGTCTATGTACAGTTTCTGCAAGAGCACAATTAAGTGTTCTGGAATTCCCATTTTTCAAAGTGTTATCCATAATTTGTTATGATCCACACAGCCAAATGTCTTTGAATAGTCAATAAAACACAAGTAAATATCTTTCTGGTATTCTCTGCTTTCAGCCAAGATCCATCTGACATCAGCAATGATATCCCTTATTCCACATCCTCTTCTGAATCTGGCTTGAATTTCTGGCAGTTCTTTATGGATGTACTGATGCAACCACTTTTGAATTATCTTCAGCCAAAATTTACTTGTGTGTGATATCAATGATATTGTTCAATAATTTCCATATTTTGTGGGATCACCTTTCTTTGGAATGGGTGTAAATATGGCTCTTTTTCAGTCAGTTGGCCAGGCAGCTGTCTTCCAAATTTCTTGGCACAGACAAGTGAGCACTTACAGTGCTGTATCAGTTTGTGGAAACATCTCAATTGGTGTTTGGTCAATTCCTGGAGCATTGTTTTTCGCCAATATCTTCAGTGCAGCTTGGACTTCTTCCTTCAGTACCATCGGTTCTTGATCATATATTATCTCCTGAAATGGCTGAACACTGTCCATTTCTTTTTGATACTGTGATTCTGTGTATTTCTTCCATCTTTTTTTGATGCTTCCTATGTCATTCAATTTTTTTTGCCTGTAGAATCCTTCAATATTGCAACTTGAGGCTTGAATTGTTTCTTCAATTCTTTCAGCTCAAGAAATGCCAAGCATGTTCTTCCCTGTTGGTTTTCTATTTCCAGGTATTTGCATATTTCTTTATAGTGCTTTACTTTGTCCTCTCAAGCCACCCTTTGAAATCTTCTGTTCAGCTCTTTTACTTCATCATTCTTCCATTCGCTTTAGATACTCTAAATTCAAGAACTAGTTTCAGAGTCTCTTCTGACAATCATTTTGGTTTTTTCTTTCTTTCCTGTCTTTTAAACGATCTTTTGTTTTCTTCATGTATGATGTCCTTGATGTCATCCCACAGCTTGTCTGATCTTTGGTCATTTGTGTTCAATGTATTAAATCTATTCTTGAAGTGGTCTCTAAATTCAGATGAGATATACTTAAGGTCACACTTTGGCTCTCATGGCGTTGTTTTAATTTTCTTCAGCTTCAACTTGAACTTTCATATGAGCAATTGATGGCCTGTTCCATAGTTGGCCCCTGGCCTTGTTCTGAGGGATGATACTGAGCTTCTCCATCATCTCTTTCCACAGATGTAGTTGGTCTGATTCCTGTGTATTCCATCTGGCCAAGTCTATTGGTAGAGTCATCATTTATGTTGTTGAAAAAAGGTATTTCCAGTGAATAGGTCATTGGTCTTGCAAAATTCTATCATGAGATTTCCAGCATCATTTCTTTCACCAAGGCCATGTTTTCCAACTACTGATCCTTCTTTGGGGCCCTGTTGGTGCAGTGGTTAAGAGCTACAGCTGCTAACGATACAGGTGAGCAGTTCGAATCCATCAGCCACTCCTGGGAAACCCTATGGGGCTGTTTTACTCTGTTCTATAGGGTCACTATAAGTTGGAATTGACTCGACAGCAATGGGTTTGGGGTTTTTTGGTTTTTTGGATCCTTCTTTCTTTCCAATTTTCACATTCCAAGGACCAGTAATTATCAATGTATCTTGATTGCATGTTTGATCAATTTCAGACTGCAGAAGTTGGTAAAAATGTCAATTTTTTTCATGTTTGGCCTTAGTGGTTGGTGTGTAAATTTGAATACCAGTGTTATACTTCAGGATAGATCTTGAAATGTTCTTTCTGATGATGAATGTGGTGCCATCCCTCTTCAATTTGTCATTCCTGGCAAAGTAGACCATATGATTACCTGATTCAAAATGGCCTATATTAGTCTATTTCAGCTCACTTATGCCTAGGATATCTATCTTCAAGTGTTCCATTTCATTTTTGGCAACTTCCAAGTTTCCTAGATTCATACTTTATACATTCAACTTTCTGATTATTAATGAATGGTTTCAGCTGTTTCTTCTCATTTTGAGTCACGCCACATCAGCAAATGAAGGCCCCAAAAGATTTGCTTCATCCACGTCATTAAGGTCGACTCTATTTTGAGGAGGCAGCTCTTCCCCACTTGTATTTTGAGTGCCTTCCCACCTGAGGGGTTCTCTTCTGGCCCTATATCAGATAATGTTCCACTGCTATCCATAAGGTTTTCACTCGCCAATTTTTTTCAAAGTAGATCACCAGGTCCTTCTTCCTAGTCTGTCTTAGTCTGGAAGCTCTGCTGAAGCCTGTCCACCATGGGTGACCCTGATGGTATTTGAAATACTGGTGGGCATATCTTCCAGCATCACAGTAACCTGCAAGCCACCACAGTACAACAAACTGACAGATGAATGGGGGAACAGAAAATCAGGGCTACTCAATTCCTAAATTCCAGAACCATGTTCCATACGGAGAAAGGAGATCAGTTGTTCTGTATGTCCACAGAAAGGAAGATGTGAAAAATACTTGGCAAACATAAGGATTGTGATAAAACATTGGGGAAAAAAAGCTGGCAAGAACCACAATATTTCCGGGTGGGAAAATTCCATAAACAAGACAGATGCCTACCCCTCAGGATATTTAGGTTGTTGTTGGCTAAAATCAGGGAACAATATTGATGACCTGTAAAGATTTCCTCGAACTCTAAGATTGAAGCAATAGTTCTTCTGTCATTTTTACTGAGAAATGACCAGAGGTAAAGCCGAAAAGTCATATTTCACAGGATTTAAAAGAAACATCTACCATGAAAAGTAATAGTTTTAGAAGTATGACTTTTTACTCTTTAAGACAGTATTTTATGTACAGATTATGTGTGTGTATATATATTATGTCTCTATAAATGTATATATACATGTGTGTGTATATATACATATATGTATGTATGTATTATTGTTTTTGAACTAGTCACTCTATTCAGTCTTTTCCATTAGGAAGTCTGATCTTTTGGTTGCACTAAGAAGGAATTACTTCACTTGGAAGTGTTAAAAAATAATTTCCTTTTTTTTTTTTTTGAGTACTTTAATGTTTTGATTTTTATATTCCAGTGTTAAATCCATCTGACATTTATTTTTGTATTTGTTATGAGGTAAAAACCTAAATTTTCTTCGTCAATATTTAGCTAGTTTTTCTGATCTACTCATCCTTACTCATTTTAAATCAGGGCTTTGAACTGGTTCTTCCCAGTTCAATCACGGCTGAGGAAGTGACACCTGAAAAGACCTGAATTTTTTAAAATTTGAGTGAATAAGAACCATAACCAGAATAGGAAAAATTATGGGTTGAAGACCTGCTAGAAACTTAATCTCCCTCTTAGAAATTAAGGATAGCATATGCATTGCATAGTAACCAAATCTCTTGCCTGTCAGATATTTCACAGAGTCAGAAACAGCAGTGCCCCACTTAAAAACGGCGGCCGACCATGCCACCTGGAATGTGTATTGCTCTCCTTAATCCTGGCAATAATCCAATCTCATGCATCAGGATCCTTAAAGGATTCACTACACCTCTTCTGAGTCTCCCATTCCAGGGTTTCGAACTGTAATTTTTCCCATTCTGGTTATGGCTTTTCGTCCGTGACTGAACTAGTTCGAACAGGTTCAAAGCCCTGTTTTAAATAAAGTCTTTGGGGTATCTCTAATTCTCTGGGTCATTCATGAAACCTACATGGACCCATGGGTCTATGTGAAACTTCATATGCCTGCAATACACAGTTTACATTATGAGATAGTGTATCTTACTCTATGGCAAAGAGTATGGCAGTTCTTTTATCATTCACCTTTTTGCTCTAAAGAATCCTAGCTATTGTACTATCTATGTACTTACTGGGCAACTTTATAATAAATGCAACTGATTTTGTAAAATATACATACATAGTATGTGTACCATTGTATACAGTGATTATAAATACTCTGAAAAAAATCTTATAGGCACACATCAAACTAGCAATACTGGTTATCTCAAGGAGGAGAAAGAGATGGTTGGGACTTGGAGTGGATGGGGTGTGATTATTGAGAGGATGGGGGTAATTATCTCAGATTTGGATGGGGACACTTTTTAAACAGTCATTTGTACAAAAATTTGATGTTATTAGTGATAAGAAGAAGGAAAGGAGAGCATTTATGGGGGGAAAAAAACCTATACAGGCAGTCCCCAGGTTACCAATGCGATCTGTTCCTAAGTTTGTCTTTAAGTCGAATTTGTAGGTAAGTCAGAACAGGTACATACAGTTCTTATTTAGCATCAGTTAGCCAAATGTCTGTCTTAGTATATAGCATATATTTTACCTTTCCATGCATATAAAACACTTACAAAACCCTGCCAAACCACAATGTTTTCATGAGCATCATAAAGTAGTGTGTGTGTTCATTATTACAAACCATTGTTTTTAACCCAAATTTTAATATAATAAGCTTTATGGAGATCTGTTCTTAAGAACGAGTTATCCGTTAGTCGGACATTCATAACCCGGGTATTGTCTGTACAAGGTGATATGTTTCAGGCTGGCTGTAGCTCTGGGAAATGTCTAAAGCTTTGTTTAAATTTTTGGGCAAGAGTCATATTATAAAGGGCTATTGTGCATAAACTGGGAGCTTGAACTATTTGTGAAGGCTTGGATGAATCATTGAAAAACTTCAAATAAAGGATTGTCATGATCAGGTTTTCATCTTTAAAATGTCATTCTGATATCCATATGTCATTTTGAGGTGAATGAGGCTAGAGTTCAGGGCATCAGACAGAGGCTACTGCAGTAATTCCGGTGTAGGTCATATAAACCTTGGTCCTCACATGGTCAGGTCTCCATAATGACAGTCAAATGAACACAAGTTTTACTGCCAAAAAACTTTAAATGCAACACAATGCTTTATTAGAATTTCAGGAATTGTGTTATAATTCTTTTTCTTCATCTATTTTTCTATCTCCTGCAAAGCCTAGAGCTATCCCCAAAGACTTTTTCCATCCTCAGTTCAGGTGTGTGCTCCAGGATTTTTTCCACTCCTCCCCTTGCCTTCATGGATCTGCCCTTTCTCCCCACTGGCTTTTTGCTCCCTTGAGCCAGTTTCTAACTAGTTCTAGTTCTCAGCTCTTTCTACCCATCATTGCCATGAGCCTAGCAGATGATTTTTAAGTAAATCTTGCAAAGGGAAGGAAGAAACATTGTAAATATTCTTGCAAAGGGAAGGAAGAAACATTGTAAACACTCACACATAAATCAATTTTTATTTTTGTTAAAGAGGAGAAATGTAATCAGAGCTAATTTTAACATAGCGGTCATAAGAATAGAGAGGATAGGATGGATATGAAAATGATATTGGAAGTAGAATGACAGACATTGTACCTTAGATGAAGAATGACAGAAATTAAGATATGAGGGTAAATAAGTAGGAATTGTCTAGAAATAACCTCCAAGTTTCTGACTCATGTAACAGAATAATTGGGGATATTGACTAAGCAAAGGAATATCACAGGAGGAAAAGAGATAGGGGGTAGATAATAAATACAGCTTTGTAAATGCTGATTTTGAGGCATTTTAGGTTATCAAGTGGAACATTCCATGAACAGCTGGATAAATAAGATTGGGACTTAGGAGAGGGTTGGACTTAAGGTTCATCATTGTAAAGGTGGTAGCGGAATCACGGAATAGGGTGCAGAGTACTAAGAACATAATGCTAGGTAACACTACTATTCAAGAATGATATAGAAAACAAGGAGATTACAAGAGAATCTGTAAAAACTAGACCAGAAAAGTTGGAGGAAAACAAGCATCCAATGAAGGAATGTGGTTCATGTAGCACGTGTCAGATATTACGGAGAAGTTTAGAAATACGTGAATCGAGAAATGGAAGTAGCCAGAAACAGGCTCAAGAAGTGTTCATTGCATTTAGTCCATATTAAAAGACAATTTTGTAGAGATGAGGACCAGAGATTGATTGGGGACAGGAGTGTAGGGTACATTTTTGTTAATCATGGCTATGAAGGAAAGAGATTGCATTAAAAAGGGTTATGTAGAAGTAGGTTGACCTCAGGTCCCAGGTAAAAGAAATATGATGATGAACATTCTCTTTTTGAGAGAGAGAGAAAAAGGGAGATCTCATCTTAAGGGAGAACCAGGTTTTAGATACGGTAAGTAGATGGAGGGAGAACTGGGTGAAGTACTTGAATGTGTAGGGCAATTTAATTACGGTAGAATAAGGTTTTCAGATGGCACTGTAGAAAGAATATGTTCAATCATTCATATATGATAAGTTTCTATGTGCTAGAAACTCTGGGGGTAGGGAAAGGAGACATTGTTCCTACCTCTGAGAAGCTAATGGTCCAGTAAAGGGAGATACTCAATCATTTAGAAAATATTTTATAAGAGTCTACTATGTACTAGAAAACACTGTTCTAGGCACTGAGGATACAATAGTGTATATAAAACAAAGACTAGGCCCTGGGAGAGACTGCATTCCAGCAGACACAGACAGGCAAACAAAGAATTTGTTTTACCATTTTAACAAGTATGATTGCTGCCTAATCCCATATAATCAACAGTTCCTTCCACTTTGCTTTTATTAAGCCCCTAAGAGGAAATGAAATGATCAATTCTATGGGGCAGTGCAGCTAGGAGGAGGTGATTCTCCTTTGCAGAGAAGGGGATGATAATTGAGATGAGTCGTGAGAGGTGAGTGGCTGTTCACCAGGCAGAGCATGTCAGAAAAGGCAGGACAGACAGAAGAAGCCATGTGAACAAAGGCCAGGAGGCTGGTAGGAGAAGTGAGTGGGAATGGGATAATGAGTTATAGGACAGGAAACAGAATGGTGTGAGGATGAGGACGTGAGAGAACAGAAGACTGCAGGAGGGTGCCTTTTGGGTAGAGTTCAAGGATAGCAGGAATGAAAAGCTCCAGGGGATGAAGTGGCCCCAAGGTTCTGAAAGACTCTGACTTAGAGTCCTATTCACCCTGGCACAAAGACAGGCATTGTTGGGGACTGAAGTATGTGACCCAGCCCAGTCAGCAGGTTGATCAGGTTTCCAAAATGGATGCCTGGGAAAAGTCTCTGTGCCTCTGTTAGGCTTGGCCCAGCCTGGCTGGAAAGAGAGTGGTGAAGTTAGGCCTCAGGCGTGATGGAAGCATATGGGAAGTGAAAGATGTCATGGGTCTCATGGATTCACAGTCATGTGGAGGCCTCTGGGCAAACCCTCCCACAGGTCCTCACAGACCACATAATCAAGAGCAGAGGAGTCTCCTTTGAAGGCAGTTGGAATCAGTGAGCCCTCAGGTCCTCTTTAGGACTGAAATTCTAAGAATCCACTTGTGAGCAAACTTCTTGAGATTAAGAAATGTGCTTTCCTTGTTTTGTTTTTATAGTTTTACTTTGGAACAACCTCCTTATTACAAAAATAAGAACCAAACCCAACCCAAACCATTGCCATCAAGTCTATTCCAACTCATAGTGACCCTGTAGAACAGAGTAGAACTGCCCCATAGGAGCAGCTGGTGGATTTGAACTTTTGGTTAGCAGCTGAGATCTTAACTACTGCACCACCAAAAGAAACCAAAAAAAGCAAACCCGTTGCTGTCGAGTTGGTTCCGACTCACAGCAATCCTGTAGGACAGAGTAGAATTGCCCCATAGTTTCCAAAGAGCACCTGGCGGATTCAAACAGCCAACCTTTTGGTTAGCAGCCGTAGCACTTAACCACTATGCCTCCAGGGTTTCCACTGTACCACCAGGGCTCCAAAAATAAGAACAAAACCCTTTTGTTAAAGAGCTCAGCAAATAATAGATGCATCAGTTGCTATCAGGTTGGTCCCGACTCATATTGACTTTATGTGTTTCAGAGTAGATCTGCGCTCCGTAGGGTTTTCAATGGCTGTGACCTTTCAGAAGTAAATCTCTGGGTCTTTCTTCCCAGGCACTTCTGGGTGGATTGGAACTGCCAATCTTTTAGTTAGTAGCCGAGTGCTTAACCATTTGCTGTATCCAGGGACTCCACAATCAATATGTAAGTAATTGATTCATATCATATTTGCAGGAAATTTCCATTCTTCACACTAAAACAAACAAAAAACCCCAGTCTTTATGAGCCCTGTGTGCAAACAACACAAATCATATTTGCATTATTATTTTTTCTCTTTATGTTTAACTTTGGTTGCCTGACTACAAATGCTTACAAGTTTGATTCTTTCTGATTTTCAGCTGGTTAATCAGCATGCCC
The DNA here is from genome assembly GCF_000243295.1 of Trichechus manatus latirostris. Classification (NCBI taxonomy): domain Eukaryota; kingdom Metazoa; phylum Chordata; class Mammalia; order Sirenia; family Trichechidae; genus Trichechus; species Trichechus manatus. Next base: position 17,548,589 of record NW_004443948.1, on the reverse strand, counting down.
TGGTTGCACTGTGGTTAAGCACTCAGCTGCTAACTGAAAGGTCGGTGGTTCAAATCCACCAGCCACTCTGTGGAAGAAAAGACTTGGCAACCTGCTCCCATAAAGATTACAGCCTAGGAAACTCTAAGGGACAGTTCTACTCTGTCCTATAGTGTCACTATGAATGGAATGGACTCAATGGCAGTTTTTTTTTTTTTCAGTCAGCATGCAAATTAACCTGCAGCCAAAAATCTGGATCCTGACAGGAGGAGGCGTGGGAATAAATAATTATCACTTTTATCAGATTTTAAACTTTAAGAGTATTCATTACCCTAAAACATATCATTATTTTTTTTAAATAAATATTGGAGCATCAACAGAAAACTTGGGAGACTAGAAGATCATTTCAATTTACCTGCATGTGTGCTCGAAATCTTCCACTTTTGGAAGAATGTCTTCCTGTCATTTTCTTTTATGAATGTTATTAATTTTTTAGTTTGTCTTCTCCTTCTATATTTCAAGCATTCCTTTGACCTATTGTGATTTTCCTTTTATTAACGTTTACCCTTCTTCCTATTGAGAGCCTACTGGAATTTCATTCATATGCTCTTCATTCCTTTGTAGATAATACATGTCCTGACTAAAAATGAACTCAAATCCTGACTCATGGAGCCCTTCCTGGACACTCCCCTCGTATGGAACATGCAACTTTTGTTCTCCTTGATTCCACTGCTATTTGTCATTACCCTTTATTTACAGTCATTGAGCCAGTTTTCCACCCACGCGACAGCACTTCTGTCCAAATCAATTTGTATTAATTTTTCAAGTAAGATTTTGCAAGGCAGTGCATCAAATGTATTACGGAGGGCCAGACCTGATTACATCTGCATGTTCCCTCCATCCAGCGATTTTGTCAGCAGGGTTTTAGAACGTGGAGGTGGGCGTGTGGGGTGGAGACGGTGCTGCGCTGGCGTGCCCGGCTGTGCTGTCCCGCTGCCCAGTGAAAACTCACGTGTGGACGGATTGACTCAGGCGCACACTTAATACCCACGATAAACTGGACGATTTTTTAAAGAAACTGAAAAGCCAGCTGCTCCTCGCATTCCTCACCACCATATTGTCTAACGAAGCCCTGTTTTCAGCGGCTGGGGCCAGGAATCTTTACGTCATTTTCAATCCTCTTTTATCCTTTAACCAACATTTGACCTATGGAATGACGCCAAGTTCTAAGAGCCCATCAGAGGCTCTCCTTGAGCTCTTTTCCCCTCCCCTCTCCTTCACTCGCTCGGTTATTAACACAGTCAGGGCTGTGAGCTCACTTCTAACCAGCCGAACCTTTGCAGTTCTTTATTCTGTGGTATCAGGTAGTCACTTGGCTGTTTCAGATTGTTATAAAATGGGCTGGTCAAGTCGACGTTGGTGCCATGGGCACGAGTCTCATTATTCAGGCACTTCACATTCTTAAACCGAGTTGCTCAGAAGCTTTGGCGCGTAATGTCTCTCAACGTGAGGCAGCGAGCTGAGAGCAAACACAGCCTAGCTACCTGGAATTCACTGCCATTTTTTAAAGTCTTAAGACACTAAATGTCGATACAAATTAAGTGGATTTTGTCTGGTGGTTGAAGTAAAATGTGGTGTCAGGGGGTGGGGGCGGGGGGATTGTGAAACTCTCGCCTATGCCGTCTAGGGGCACCTTTATTTTAATAGTTGTAGTGTCCCGTGCTATTTTAAAACAATTCTAGCCTGTTATTAGCTGCTGTGGAGTAAGTACTGACTCATGATGACCCGTGCACAACAGAATGAAACACTGGTCTTATAGCATCCGCATGATAGGTTGTGGATGGGGCTGTTGTGATCCATAGGTTTTTCATGGACTGAGTTTTGGAAGGAATCACAAAGCCTTTCTTCCTAGTCTGGAAGCTCCGCTGAAACCTGTTAAGCATCAGAGCAACAGGCAAGCCTCACTGACAGACAGATGGTGGCTGTGCATGAGGTATACTGGCCGGGAATCAAACCCGGGTCTCCTGCATGGAAGGTGAGAATTCTACCACTGAACCACCAATGCCTCAATTCTAGCCCTGGCTCTGTAAAATCTCTCATTTTTGTTCGCAAACCACCCTGAAGCAGAACTCTCAAAGAGCTAAAAAACAGTACTGACAATAAGTGACTGTTACGTTCAACCCCTTGTATATTTTTCAGTGTGTCTCTCCTTCCCCAGTGAGAATAGCCACTGAATTTTAGCTTTGCCTCATTTCTGTAGTATTTCCCTCTGGCCTGACTGTATGATGAACTTTGCACTACAGCTCTCCAAATCTCTGTCCCCAAAACGAATTGTATAATACTTGACCTTTTAATCTAGCAAATCAGACCCTCCTGTAATTAAATTAAACTTTTCATGGGGTGAACCCAAGTATCAAATGTCATCTTCTCTTCAGCAGTAGAAGCTGAAGCAGAAACATCAGGCACTGTAGACAAGAAAGAGTCAAAACAAATCATTAACAGCAGACTAAATGCCTTGAGACTGTTTTACAATGTCTTCTTGCATAGCTGTTGAAAATAAGCTGTCAAAAAGTATGTTGCTGTCTGTTCAAAGAATACAAAGTAACATACCAAATACATTTGCTTTGAAAAGTGTTTGGAACAGCCCTGAAAAGGATGAGCAATTTAGCATGGACATATGAGTGCTGGAGTGAATAAAAATGCTGTTTGTAGACAGGAAGCACTAAATGTGGACATATTCCATATTATCCTTGTAAGAATATACATATATATATATATATATTTTACTAATGAGAGCTAATGGCGAATGAGAAAGAACTCATAAGAATATACAGAATGAAAATAAATAGTGGAAGATATCTCTCAAATTCTCACTAAACACTGAGATATATTTAAAATCCTTCCTAAACATTTTAAAATGCATTTACACTTAGCATTAAAATTCTTTTCAAACCTGTGAATCTTAAATGAGTGAAGCTCAGTCCTAATTCTCAGACTGCTAAATTAAGTGCTGTCTCATTCTAGGCTCCAGGACAATTTCAAACAGATCTAATGAGATCCAGCAAGAAATCTGAATGAAACTCGCTACATTTTATCACCCTTTCTTTTGTGACGGTCTGTTTTTTTTAAGTAATAAAGCCGTTGGAACTATTTGTTGCAGGATGATAACTACGTTCTTTTGTAAGATCAGGAAAGAGGTGGTGATGCCCTGTTATGAACAAGAAAAGAAGGAGATGTTGTATACAAAGCACTTAAGGTTGTGCCTGGGCATAATGGATGCTCATTGGATGCCTTTCTCATTAAATAAACCTGTCCAGCAGTGCGTGATCAAGTACCGTTTTCCACATACAGTGATCAGTCGGATCTCTACAACTTAAATTATTTGTGTACCGGGCTCACTACTTTCCTCTTCAAAGTTAAAGAGAGCATAGACCTGTTCTGGGTGGGACTAATGCAGACTGTGGTTACTATTTCTCCCCAAAGACAGCAATGTGGTAGATCGGAGAGTCCCTTATGGTCAAGTGTACCTGTTTTCTTATGAAGTCGACAGTAGATACGGGATTTCAGATCTCTTTGAGCTTTAATTTTATCATCTGAGAAACAGGAATACTACCTCACAACCCTACTTCACAGTTGTCATGAGAGTCAACGGAAGTTTTGTCTTTAAAATGTCAATCAGCATTGGCTAGTTCATAGCGGGTGTTCAATCAATGCCATTTTCCTTTCCTTTGAGGCAGTGTTAGCAAGAGCTCGGTAGAGTGTCAAGGTACTAGCCGAACAGATAGGAGCACCAACTACATGGGCTGAAACAACATAGCTTGGGGGAGTGAAGCCTGTGGGCAGGAGGGATTGGGGGAGCCCCAGCCCACTCTGCACCTATCATGAGTTTCGGTTAATAGCAATAAAACTAATTGCCAATCAATTCCTAGTGAGGCTTCCTTGTCCCAGAGGGTCCTTATAGGCACTGTAAGTGGTCCTCAAACATTAGTGTAATATCGGCATCACCTAAGGACATTCGGTTGTTAAAGACAGTGACTTCCATTTTACACACATTCTTTCTTGAGCTTTCTAGTTTACTCATTCTGATGAAGCCAGCTACCATGTTCTGAGCCATCCTGTGGAAAGACCCATGTGACAGGAAACCAAGGGTAGCCTCCAGGCAACAACCTTCAATAGCCAGTGAGGAACTGAATCCTGACAACAATCCTGCAAGCTTGGAAGTGGATCCAGCCTCAGCTAAACCAGGAGATGACCCCAATTTCATCTTTGAGGGAAACTCAGAGCCAGAGGGCCTGGTTTAGCCACGAGGAGGTCTGACCAAAAGAAACTGATATAATAAACACTGTTGTTTTAAGCCACTAAGTTTTACAATTATTTGTTATGCAGCAATAGATAGCTAATATACCTGGGTTTAAACCTCAGCTTCATTTCTTTGTGCAGTACCTGGGTGGTGCAAATGGTTGGCTGCTCGCTGAAAGATTGGAGGTTAGAGTCCACCCAGATGTGCATCAGAAGAAAGGCCTGGTGATCTACTTCTGAAAAATTAGCCATTGAAAACCCTCTGGAGCACAGCTCTACTCTGACACATGAGGTCACTATGAGTCGGAAAAGATTCGTTGGCAGCTGGTTTTTATTCACTTTGTAGTAGTATGACCTTTTATAGGTATTTTTATCTGTTTGTACCTTGTTTTAGCTATTCGTAAACTTTGGTGTATTAGTAGTACCTACCTCATAAGGGTCTTGTGAGAGCCAATACAATGTATTAATCCACAGCGGGAGTACACGGCAGGAGCTCAATGCATGCCAACTTCCTTGACATTGGCTCAGGAACTCTGTGGAAGTCTAAGTGGCTGCTATTAGCAGGGCTGGTGGCAGGAGAGTCTCCCAGGTGACACTGAGTCTCTTCACCAGTGTCAGCATCTGGTGGGACTATCAGTGGAGTCTGAAATTATCTGGATGATTAATTTGCAGAATTTGAAAATAAAAAAAAAAGAGAGAGAGGGGCAGTTTGGTAAAACTGAGTGCTCAGGTTTTTATCTAGAACCAAAAATGTTTAAAGTAAAATTGTAAAGCCTGACAAATGTGATAAACTCTTAAGGTATTTAAAAAAAAAAAACCAAAAAACCAAACTCATTGTTATCGAGTCGATTCTGACTCGTACTCTACTCAGAGTAGAACTGCCCCTTAGAGTATAGACATCCCATTTTGAAGAAGTTTGAGGTTAATGTTGGTGGTAATTAGAAAATGTATAGAAAGGAACTTAGTATTCTCTTCAATTGTTAGTTTTGTACTGTGTACTATTTAGGCATCCCAGAGTTGTCAATCAGGATTGATATTTGTTGGTCACAAAAACAAACAAAATATATGAGACCACTACTGTAAAAATTCATGAAAAGGTTTACACACAAAAGAGAAACAATCTTTGATGTTATGAAGGATGGGAGGGGTGGGGGAGGAAACACCAAATAGACAATAGGTCTAAGTGGTAACTGTGATAGTTAAGATTGTGTGTCAGCTTGGCTGGGCCATGATTCTCCGTGTTTTAATGTAATCACTCCCATGATTGAATATACTGTGAGTAGCCAATCAGATGAAAGGGAGTCTCCTTGTGGGTGTGGCTCGCATCTGTATATAAGCAGACGTTCTGGCTTTTTGCTCTCTCTGGATCCTGCGGCTGCTTCCTGTCATCTCATCTCCTGTTCTTGGGACTTGAGCTGTCAGCTTATCTGCCGAACCTGGGATTCGTCGATCTGCACAGCCTGTGAGTGGGAGCCCTGCTCTCTGACCTTCCGATCTTGGGCTTGCCAACTTCTGCAGCTGTGTGACTTGGTAGAGGCCTCTACCCTTATCCACGTGAGCTGTTTCCTTGATATAATCTCTCTCCATATATATATTTATACACTTTACTGGTTTTGCTTCTCTAGAGAACCCAGCCTAAGACAGTATCTTTGGTGAAGGGTAAGACAGTACACAGTACTGGGGAAGCCAGCATAACTTATACAAGGAAAGGTCATGGAAGCTTCATAGTCACATCCAAATTCCCTGAGGGACCGAATTGCTGGGCTGAAGGCTGTGGGGACTGTGGTCTCAGGGAATATCTAGCTCAATTGGCATAACATAGTTTATAAAGAAAATGTTCTACATTCTACTTTGGTGAACTTTCAGTTAGCAGCATCTAAGGTCTTAAAAGCCTGTGAGCGGGCATTAAGATACTCCTGGTCTCACCCCTTTGGGAGCAAGGGAGAACGAAGAAAACAAGATACAAGGGAAAGATTAGTCCAAAGGACTAATGGACCACAACTACCACAGCCTCCACCAGACTGAGTTCAGTACAACTCAGTGGTGCCCGGCTACTACCACTGACTGCTCTGACAGGGATCACAACAGAGGATCCCTGGAGAAAAATATAGAACAAAATTTTAACTCACAAAAAAAACCAGACTTACTGGCCTGACAGAGACTGGAGAAACCCCAAGAGTATGGCCCCTGGACACCTTTTAGCTCAGTAAATGAAGTCACTCCCGAAGTTCATCCTTCAGCCAAAGATTAGACAGCCCCATAAAACAAAATGAGACCAATGGGGTACAACAGCCCAGAGACAAGGACTAGAAGGCAGGAGAGGACAGGAAAGCTGGTAATAGGAAACCCAAGGTGGAGAAGGGAGGGTGTTGACATGTCTTGGTGTTGTTAATCAATGTCATAAAACAGTATGTGTACTAATGTTTAATGAGAAACTGTTTGTTCTGTAAACCTTCATCTAAAGTACACTAAAAAAAATTAAGAGAAAAAAAAGCATACAAAATAAATGTATTATATTTATCAGATCATCATCTTCCTCTAACACATTGACCCAAATATGAGTTATTTAAAATTTGTATCTCTAATTACTATTCAGTACGTGCTATATCAGGTCTGTGGTATTTTGTACGCCAAGCTATAAGATTTATAAGCCCAATACACTTTACCCCTCAAATTCTTTTTCTGGCCATGTCTCTTTACATCATGCATTATCCTGTAGAGTTTTAAAAAGAGCTAAGTCATACATTTGAGAGAAGAATAGATGGCTAAGATTAAGAAGACAATCAGGCTAGGGTCCCTTTAACATAATTTAATTTGGGGGTTCTGGAGTTGCAGAAACCTCTCTGCTGGGATAGAAAGGCATTTTAGGAGACATGATCGACTGGCAGCCCTTGCCTGAGTAATTTGTATTCTCTTTCCAGCCAACTGCAATAACATCAACTTGAAGTGATAAGGATACGGCTAAATTTGCTTTAATTAATGTCAGGTCCCTGAGTAATAAATCACCATTAATTCTCAAGTTAGTTTTTTGGAAATGGCCTAGTCTTTTTGGCTGTCACTGAAATTTGGCTCAGAAAGTCTTCCACTTGTGGAGGCCTGTCTGCTTGATCATTTTCTTTACTGTTCTTGGTTTTTCAAGGTGAAATTCCATCTGGGTTGAAAGCATAAAGTTACTGTTATTTTCTTAAGAAGAATCCCAACAAAACCTTCTTAACATTACCAGCCCTGTCTGTACTCTGAAGGTAGACTATGTCTATCACCAGAATTATAAACTAATTTAGGTTACACATTTTAGCAATTTTTGTACACCAAAATAATAATATAGTTTTTCAGAAAGATTCCACAAAGTGTTGTTGTTGTTGTTAGCTGCCATGGAGTTGCTCCCCTATTCATGACAACCCCATGCACAACGGAATGAAATTCCGTCTGGTCCTGTGGCATCCCCATAATCAGTTGCTGATTGAACTATTGTGATCCATAGAGTGTTCACTTGCTGATTTTCAGAAGTAGACTGCCAGGCCTTTCTTCCTAGTCTATCATAGTCTGGTCTGGAAGCTCTGCTAAAACCTGTTCAGTGTCATGGCAACACTCAAGCCTCCATTGACAGATGAGTGGCGGCTGTGCATGAGGTGCATTGGCCAGGAATAGAACTAGGGTCTCCCGTATGGAAGATGAGAATTCTACTACTGAAATACAACCGTACCCACCCCCTAAAGAGCAGAATTTCCTGAAATAACATGGATTTTGAAAAAGTAAATATTTATATGATAGAAAGTAACTGGAATTCTCAACTTTTACTTTTAATCATTTTCCAGAGGAGATGGTGATCATTGTTAGATGCCCTCGAGTTGATCCCAACTCATAACAACTCTATGTGACAGAGTAGAACTGCCCCATGGGGCTTTCTAGGCTATAATCTTTACAGGAGCAGATCACCAGGTCTTTATCCCACAGAGCTGCTGGGTGGGTTTGAGCCTTTGGTTAGCAACTGAGCACTTAACTCTTGTACCACAAAGACTCCTTAGAGATACGGATAGTATACACAAAGCCTGTATCTCTTTCCTTTTATCTCTTTATAATTTAGATTAGAATGCATTTTTGGTCTGCATATTTCTAGAAGAGGGGGGTTTTTTTGGAATGTGTTTTGAGGTTCTCACTTCTATTTGGCATTGTTGTTGTTGTTCGGTGCCGTAGAGTTGGTTCTGACTCGTAGTGACCTCATGTACAACGGAACGAAACACTGCCCGGTCCTGCACCATCCTAACAATTGCTATGTTTGAGCACATTGTTATAGCCACTGTGTCAATCCATCTTGTTGATGGTCTTCCTCTTCTTCACTGACCTTCTACTTTACCAAGCATGATGTCCTTCTCCAGGGACTGGTCTCTCCTGATAACATGGCCTAAGTCTGTGAGACAAACTCTCGCCATCCTCGCTTCTAAGGAGCATTCTGGCTGTACTTCTTCCAACACAGATTTGTTCATTCTTCTGGCAATCCGTGGTATATTCAATGTTCTTTGCCAACACCATAATTCAAATGCCCCAATTTTTCTTCAATTTTCCTTATTCATTGTGTAGCTTTTGCATGCATATGAAGTGATTTGTCAGATCCTTCTCTAATTCAACTTCTCTAAGTTTGTTGATTTGGTCTGGTTTAGCCTTGTGTATTAATCTTTTGTATTCCAGCTCCAGTAATTCCAAGAAATTTTCTTCCTTTTGAAAATTTCTTGACTCTCTATTTTGGGAGCTTGCTGAAGCCATCATGGTCTGCCTCTTTATGTGATTTGATATTGACTGTTGTCTCTGTGCCATCAGTAACTTATTATATTTATTTATTTTATGTTTACTTACTTTGTCCTAGCTTCTTGTTTTGTTATGATATGCCCAAATAGGCTGCTCATGTGAGCTAGTTTGATTATGGGTGCCTTTGAAACTCTAATGTCCTATTACCAGGTGGTTAGATCTGTTACTAAAGTATATGAGCACAGGATTCCATTTACTTTTCTTATATGGATTCAGCTCAGGTGACCAGGTAGTCAGTCACCAAGTGTGTGGTGCAGGCTCTCACCTACAGTCCTAGACTGGCATAGGTGATTAGTGTAGGCACAGGTATCTGGCTGCAGTAAGGGGCCATGAACTGAGCAAGGCAGGGGGCTGATGGCTGCCCCTGAGTGTCTGGGAGGAGAGTGTCTCCCTGTTCCCTAGAACATGTAGGTGGGTGGGTTTTGCAGTGGGCCTATGAGCACTCAATGCTGTTGGCTGTAAGGACTGGGGGACACCAATTATTTTTGGACCCCTGTTGCAGGTGGCTAGGTGGTATGGGTGGCGCTGTCAGTCCTCAGGCCCCGATGTGGGTAGGCGAAGACTTTGCTTAATGGGCAGAGCAGTGTCAAATGTCAAGAACCTGCCACTTCACAGCTGAAACAGTTGACGTTAGACTTCAGGTATATACCCTGCTGTACTATGGTAATGAGGGCCTATGTTGTTAAAATAGGCCCACACGAGTCTATGCAGGAGTGGAAGGCACTCAAAATCCGTGGACCCCTTATGCCTGTGCCTAGGCAAGGGAGCTGTGCCTACCCTGAGTTCCTGTCTTAGGTGAGCCGGCAGATTATTTTCTCCCATTTGTTAATTTTTCCCTCTCCAAGGCCAGGAGAATGGCTCAGGGTGCGTGATGGGTCCTACTTCTGACCCAGGGGACTCAGCAATTGCTGAAGCCATCCCAGACCCAGTGCAGAGCAGGGAGTGGGGAGGTAAATGGGAGACAGTATTTTCCCAAAGGGAGGTATTTTTGATCCGCACAGTAGGCCAGACGCAAGTACTTATCTTTCGCTGATCGAGGGCTGCTTCTCACTGGTTCTGGATGCCACTGGGTTTCTCCCGATGTGGAAAACGCCTCCCAAGCACCACTGCTTGCCTCACCACGCACATGAGCTGATCTGGACTGAAGGGCTCTGGCTCCTGCCATGTCAGACCTGGCAATTCCCTGCTGCTTTGAACCATCTCTCCCTCCCCCTGCCACTCATCCGATTCCTCAACTTTGCCTTTGATGTTGAGGGCCCCTAGATTGTCATATATAATCAATTCACTTGTTTTTTTGGATCTTTGTTGTAAGAGGGACCACTGGAAGCATCTGACTACTCTGCCGTCTTGGCCCTGCCTCCTGGTTTAGCCTGTGAAGAATCCCCTTCTCAACTTAGGACCACTCTTGTAAAATAGCTTCTTACTTCTGAGGTTTCTCGGGCCCCATTTTCCCTTCACTTTGGGTTTGCATTTCATACTTCCACTAGGTGACTTTATTCTTTGCAGCTTGCACTGTCATGTGCACGCAGGTAATGCACAGGTAAAATTCTAGTCTGGGCTGATCCTATGAAGTTTGATTTTTTGTGTAATTAGGCCTTGTTGATACTTAACCACGTATCATTTCAAATTTTGTTAAATTTAAAAGTTACCAAATAGCCTTATGATCAGTTAATTTATAAATTTCATGAATTTTAGAGTCTTCTTCTAAACAGTTGTAATTTGTATTGGTTCTTTAGATTCCCAGGGAAATGTTACCTGATCCAAAGTAACAAAGAATCACTGCTTTCTTAATGCATTACATTGCCACTCAATGAATATGCTAACCTACCATGTTAGCAATCTGGCCAAGCTATTGAGTCAATTTTCAATTAATTTTTTAGGGGGGATTGGAGTCAGAATCGACTTCAATAGCTATAGGTCTTTGGGAGGCAGCTGATGTGATGGAAGAAGAGCTGGGCTAAGAGTTAGGCAGTCCAACACTGCCATCCGACACTCACCACAGACAGGTTACTGAACCTCATTATCACATCCATTAATTCAGTGGAAGGAGAATGGTTACACTAGGGTTTCTCAGGTCTTTTCCACTGCTAACATTCTGTGAATAGCCCTTAATATCTGTCTATTATCCAGTGCATTGTTTATCAATTTCTTTATTTCAGAGGGAGTAGGAACAAAGTAAGGCTATAAAAATACAGTTGGTCTTTTGGTCTTTTTTTTTTTTTTTTTTTTTTTTTTTTTTTTGGTCTTTTATTACTTCTGGCATAAGGTTGAAAGGAGAATTAAACCATTAATGAAAACAGAGAAGGGAATTATCTGTTGGTTATCTGTTGGTTTGTGGATTTACATGGCTTCTTCTAATTTACCACGAGAAATATAGAATTAGATGTTCTTTTTCACAGTTTCTTCACTAAAGCCAATGCATTCTTTTCTTTCAACTTCTCTTTGGCCACAACAATTTCTGAGTACTCTTCATCCAATCATCACTTAATCTAACTTGCATCCAACTTCTTAAAATCTTTGAGTTTATCCATCTTTTGACTGTGATTATGAGAGGCTCGTTTGTAATCAATCAAAGGAGAATGTCTATTTCATTGTCTTATTATACTTGAGTCATTTTCTGGCTTCACCCAAGCAGTGATTTTGTGGGTCAAAAATGGAAACTACTGCAAAAGAGAAGACTAGGAAGAATTTTATAGCATTGTATAAGATATCACAAATGTGGATAGATAAGTTTTTTTTTTTCCCTTAAGCAAAATGATGAGAAGAGAACCATATTTAAATTAAATATGGATAACTTTTAGCAGTGAGTAATACAGACTAATTTTTTTGAATAACATGACAGAGGATCTATTTAAGACTTAATAAAGACATCAAAATCCAGAGGAGAATGTTTTTTGTTTGTTAGAATAGAAAGAGCTTGATGAACTTCAGATCGTTTCATTTCTAAGCTTCTGTGATTTTTTTTTTAATCATCTGACTGATGGATTTTATTTGTCTTTCTTGTAAATTCTATTAATAAATACCTTTTTCTGGTTTTAATTTCCCCTTTTTTCTAAAACTTTTTATCAAGTGTAACCTAAGCTCTTTTTGCATCTTATAAGTTTGAACTGGACTTTTTCAGTATTTATTTTCCTTGGTGTTCACAGTATAAATTTGTATTTATATTTCAGGTTTCTCAGCATCTTTTTCATCTAAAAAAATGCTTTGCAAATGGCATTCCAATAGATTCATTCATAAGTATTATGTGCATGAATTAGACAAGTTTTTAACTGGAAGAAAGTGTTCAGAATAGTAGCATTCAGAGTATGCTATTCAGAGGTTATTTTTCAAGAAAGTTATAATCTTCTAGTGTAGGAAATCTATTTAGAGTGAACAACTCATCCCAATTTGCCTGGGATTTATTTTAGCACTGAAAGTCCCCACATCCTAGGAAACCCTTCAGTCCTGGGCAAACAAGGATGGGTGGTCACCCTAGTTGTATTCCTGTTAGTATGTCTATTTCAGCAGGTCAGAAATAAATACAAAGTTATTGGTATGTAACTTCATAAAAGTATTTTATTCACTGCTGTATCCCCAGCACTTAAAATACTTCCGGGTATATAGTAGGTTCACAATAAATATTTGATGGCAGAATAACTGATAGCATAGCCGACTAATCAGTGTTTAATTAACTCAGAAGGAGAAGTTGCATCTCATTGGAAGATCATCCTAAACTGTTAGGACCATCTCTTCTAAGTTATGCGAAATGAAATAGTTCTCCAACTTGAGGATATTCCAGCAAAGAGTACTGAACCAATGGGAAGGAATAGGTGTGTTTTACAATGTGAATGTCAGTCAGTTTGTAACGATTACTGTTGAAACTCACTCCCAAGTTAAAAAATCAGATGCTTGTTTCTCATTTTACTCAATGCATCTTTTGTGATGTACCCAAACCACTGTAATTATCAATTTCACTAGACCCGTGGTGAAACCTGTATGTAACCTCTCAGGTCTGATGATGTAGAAGAGTAACAGTTCCAGAAACCCACACCTGGGAAGGGACTCTGAGGCTATCTGCCATACTCTGTCCAGCAGAGGACATTGGGACACCTACGCAAAGACTGGGTTCACACTCAGTGTATGGTCAGCAAGATGCTTACAGCCCATCTGTAAGTGCTGAAAATTAAGAACAATGGGGAAATATTTCATGTAGGAAAGCACTGAGACCACCTGATGTATGTACAATGCCTCTTGCATCAAGGTGTTACCAGTGAACACGTGGTTACCCAGTGAACAATCTAAGTCTCTTACACATGTATGAAATCTCAAAATTTTACTTCAACATAAAACAAAACAAAATTCCTGAGGGCCCGTGTACTACAAAGCTGATTTTAGAAAAACACTAAATACTCAAAACTAATAAAAAACTGGATGATTAATGTTTACAGATGTTCCTAAAGATTTTTTCTACCTTCTAATGATGATAGTATTAATAATAATATCTAACATGTTCAGTACCTTAGAGTTTCCCAAAACATTTACTCACATTATTTTGAAAACATCAGCCTGTCAAGGTAGTTAGAATTCTGGCCACTATTTCTGTTTTGCAGATAAGGCTTTTATGACACAGAGTGGTTAAGTGATTTTTTTTTAAGTACATATAGCAAGATGTAGTAGAGCCAGTTTTTCTGAACACAAGTTTATTTCAGTCTGCAATTAGTTACAGCACTCTCCATAAATATCACCTATTAAATAACACCTTATAGTTATTATTATTTAGTATCATGCTCTTAACCAAAGACACATATTTCTTGCAAGTATTAAGATAATTTCACCAAGAGTAAACTTGCTAGAGAATATGATTTGTGTTAAAAAATGTCAACATGCCCTGAAAATATTAATCCAGAAAAAAAATGAGTACAGTGCCATTTTCCAAAGAGCAGAAAAAATTCTTTACGCAACAGAGAAACACTATTTCTAGATATAGCTAGGCATGTTTTTCTAGTACTTTAAGAAAGGACACAAAGAATCTTTGGAAATGAGAAGATAATGGTGAGATCAGAGAGGTTCTGTGCTTACAGCAATGTTTAGTTTCCTCTGCTGAGGATGAAGAGGAAGATGAGGTTTCTGGGGCATCTCCTAACATCCCTTTGGCAGTGGGACATTGCTGGCTGCTTTCTCTGACTCCCATTTTTCAGGGTAGTGACAGCTGTTTGGCCTCTCCCACTGAACCCTTCATCATTTGCTAGCTTACAGCAAAATGTGGCTGATCACAGTAAGGAAAAGAAAAGGGTTCTGTGGCTTAACATTTACATTCTTCCTTAGAGCTACCGAGCTCCAACATCAAAGAGACTCTAATGCCCCACTCCCTATGCCCTGATCCTGAAAGTTACATAGCAAATCCATAGCAAAACTATTTGAGTGTGTATTTACTCCCGAAGAACATGCGGTCCACCCTCCACCAGGAACACATTTTGTTCAAGTAAGATTAATCTAACAGGTGGACTGTTCAGCTTGGCTATCAGGATCTCAACAGCAAATGTTGTTTGGAGTAGTTTGTGTCCAAATGTATGCTTAACATGTCTAATTTTTTTAAAAATAAGTCTTCATAAAGACAACAAAGATTAATTGAGAATGACTGAACCTATAATATAGAATTAACTATATTTAGATTATTATGTATATAAAGCATATGTATGCATAGATACATGAAATGCCTAGAAAAAGAGGTCAGCTGCATCTAAAATGAGATCCTAGGATTTCCTGCCAACTTTTTCTCACTATGAACAATTAAAGGGGAAGAACTATACATATGTATATGCCTGTTTTGACCCTGGTTCTCTTATTCTGTCATTATACGGACTTTCGTTATTGGTTGACTTACCTCTATGTTCTCTTTATGTTGATCAGCCTCCATGTAGTTACTTCATTGAGTCAAGGCAGATGTGCTAGTTGAAGAATTCTAAGTCTCTCTTTCTGTTGTTTAGAGTTCAGAGTTTAAAATATAGCCTTTCTGGACTTGCGGCAAAAGGGCGCTCTAGGCAGAAGCACCATGCCATCCCGCCACAGCAAAGATCTGAAAAACTAAGCTGAACAGAGAAAACAACAATCCTGAAACCCTAAAACATCAAATGAAGAGATAAAGAACCCAGGCAAGCACCAAATGGAGTGAGAAAACTGACAGAGAACGGAGCGCGAGGAGAGATTCATGCAGAGGTCCCCATCAGCTAACACAGCGCAGATCCACCATGTTGGACTCCTATCGGAGACCAGCAAACAAGTGGTACGAGAAAGCAGCTTCACAGAGCTTCCAGCGGGAGACAAAACAACCAGTAATTTGCGATATACGCTTTCCCACACCCCACCCTTCTTCACACCCACTCGGCTTCCTCTGCTTCCCGCGGCCACAATCTCTTATCTGGGAAGCACCGGCTGCTTGGATTCCACCCACCTGAACGGGCTGGTTCTCTGAGTGCCGTTTGTTGGCTGCTGGTGTAGATTTTTTCTGCCTCTTTTGATTTCTTCCTTACCTTTCACCACCTCCCCCTACTTCGCTCAAATACCTGGCTCCGTGCGCCATCTTTGCTTCTTCCTAAGGGGCTGCAGAGCTCCGGTAATCTGTGATATACGCTTTCCCACCCCCTACCCTTCTTCACCCACACTCGGCCTCCTCCGCTTCCCACGGAAACAGTCTTTTGTCTGGGAAACACCGGCTGCTTGGATTCCACCAGCTCGCACTAACTGGCTCTCTGAGTGCCATTTGTTGGCTGCTGGTGTTGCTTTTTTTCCACTTCTTTTGATTTCTTCCTTACCTCTCACCACCTCCCCCTCTTTTTGCTCAAATACCTGGCTCCGTGTGCCATCTTTGCTTCTTCCTGAGGGGCTACAGAGCTCCGTTTGAGTGTGGAGCTGCTTCCCAGTCTGGGCTGCCACGCTGGTGGAAACCTGGGGCTTTTGTTCTTTTGTTTGTTTTGAATTGTTTGTTTGTTTTCTTTTCCTTTTCTTGAGTTGGAAGCCCGTTCTGGCCAGGCAGTGCTGCGTGGCTTGGAAACTACACCCTCGGCTTGCACAGACGTGCAGAGGGATCCCTGAGGGCATTTCTTTTTACGTTGGTGTTTTTTATTTATTTCTCTTTTTCCTGTTTTTTTGAGGGGCTTTTATTGTTCTTTTTTTTTTTTTAATTTGTTTTGTTTTCTTTTCCCTCTTTTTCCCTTTTCGTCTTTCTTCATTACTCAGTTTCTTGTCTCTCTATATCTTCCTTCTCTTTCGGTTCCCTGAATACCTGGAGGTGTATACCTCTACACCTTCTAGCCAGGCTGTACTGCAACACCTGAGAACAACTTCCCCAGACCTCATAGCCGCATCGGTGGGATCCCTGGGAACTTTGCTGTTCTTTTCCCTTTCC
>NW_004443948.1:17507547-17530953 GCF_000243295.1 Trichechus manatus latirostris | reverse complement strand
AGAAAGGTGGAGAAGGGAGAGGGTTGACATGTTGTGGGGTTGTTAACCAATGTCATAAAACAATATGTGTACTACTGTTTCATTAGAAACTATTTGTTCTGTAAGCCTTCACCTGAAGTACAATAAAAAAAGTAATAATAAAGTTCAAAAGAATATATATATATCCTTTTTTCCGCTGAATTTCCACAGCTTGTATTTCTGTTCTTATTTACTACTACACATATCCTGCAAGGTCTGGAAATGTGAGACTGCTCCATTTCTGTAAATATGCCTACTGTAACTCTTGATTATATCATCTCAGCTATTAAAAAACAAAACAAAAACCTCATTGCTGTGGAGTCGATTCCGACTCATAGCGACACTATAGGACAGAGTAGAACTTCCCCATAGGGTTTCCAGGGAGTGCCTGGTGGATTCGGACTGCCAGCCTTTTGGTTAGCAGCGGAACTCTTCACCACTCTGCCACCAGGGTTTCCATCTCAGTGTAGTGACTCCTTCAGATTGAAGAGAGATACCCCATATATATTTGCCCGTAGCACACTGTACTCCTTTCATATCACTTGTCACACACTGTATTCTAATTGTCTGCCTACTTATTTCTAATTCTTCATTAGATTGTAAGCTCTGGGGACAGGAATAATGCTTTCTTTCATTCTTCATTCATGCAAACAGTGAGTTAATTATTTACTTTTTCCTTTATACCTCAACTATTTGTCAGGCATCTACTATGTGCTAGATTATACACACACAGACAGACAACGCAGAATAAAAGCAGGCATTTTTCTTGCACTCATAATGTAGTCATTGAGTTTATCTTTTAACAGGTCAGACAAACATTAATCACACAACCCAACAGAAAAATGTATAATCATAAAATGTGGTAAAAGAAGAAGTACATGACACCATTAAAATAATTAAATCTAGTTTATTGCTGGGCAGGTGGTCCCGGAAGAATTCCCTGAGAAAGTGACTCCTGAGCTGAGATCTGCAAGGTGACTAAGAATTAATTAGAGGGAGAGGTGAGAAAAGAATATTTCAGGCTATGAAACAACATGCTCAAAGGGCATAAGGAAGAAATGAATGGGATAAGTTTGAGAACTGAAAGAAGAGCACTGCGGTTGGATCACAGTGTGAAGAGGGGAGGAGTAGTAGAGGAAGCTGGATAAACAGGCACGGAAAGAATCATGTATGTCCTTGGAAGCCATTTTAGGCGTGTGGGCTTTTGTCTTAAAAGCAGAGGAAATCCAGTGGAGAGTTTTAAACAGGAAAGGCATATGATCTGGTGTGAAAATTTAACATTGCTCTAGCTCCCATGTGGAGTACAGATTGGATAAGATCAGAGTGAATTGGAGATTTTTTAAACTAGCTACTGCAACAGCTCAGGCAAGAGACGACATACAAGTAGTCCTGACTTACGACCTACTGGAGTTACGACGAACTGCATTTTTGGCCGTCCTTTTTTTTTTTTTTCCTTTTTTTGGACATCTTAGCAATATCTACTACATACGATGTTGCAGTGCATAATTTGCTGATATTATCATTCTCAGACGTACACTCGCAGATGTTCAATTTTATGATTTACTGTTTAAAACACTTCTGTATAGATTTCATTTTCTAAACTAAATCAGGGGCTTTAGTTGCTTGAAAACACGGACCCAAATGCTAAGTGCTTTGCTAAAGTCGATAAGCAGATTCGGAAAGCAGTGAGATGATACCACAAAATATATAAATAAAAAAAGGAAAGGACCATACAGACAACTCTCACTAATTTTCTGACGAGAAAGGTCATCCTTATTCCCAGGGATAATTCAGATGATCCAGAACCTCCCACAAGTGAAGTTATTTCCGCAACTAACAAATTGCCAATGTCTTTCAACTCTTCTTCATCATCAGAGCAAATTTTTATGATTTGTGTATATTGTATATATGCATGTATGCATTAAAATATATCTGTAAGTTGTACCTGGCTACCACTACCTATCGTTCTAATCAGGGCCACAATAGATGGTCCCTGATAGATAGGGAGAAAAATGGGAAACAGAACTTAAATTCTTAAAAAGTCCAGACATTCTGTACAAAAATATATATATGTAAAATAATGAAAACTAAAAAAAAAAAAAAAAAAAAAAAAAAAAAAAAAACTAAAAAAAAAATGAGGCATTCGACTTACATCAGCACTGACTTATGTCGTAGTCGTTGGAATGAACCCGCGTTGTAAGTTGGGAACTACTTGTAGTTTGGCCTGGGATGATGGCAGTAGAGAACGAGTAGGAACTTCTAAAATGGTAGGATGAAGCTGGGTCCATGTAGTTTTCAGCTAAGCAATGAAAATCTTTCCAGAAGGACATGGCCATGAGTGCTGAATGTTACTTAGTTTCACCATTGTGTCTTGGTTCCCATCGCATCTCTAGCACCTGGCATAATGCGTGTCACATGGTAAGCGCTTAATTCATATCTGTTCAAGAAAGAAGGAAGTGAGGAAAGCAAATAGTTAATAATTTTATCACACTTTAGTGGGGAAAAAAATAAAAAGAGTTCCTGTGGAGGAACTCTTCCTTAATATTCAAAATTCAGAAATCCTTTGCTGATCTTTGATAGAAAATAGCTTTCAAATTGAATGCAAAGTTTGAATATGTATGTATGTATACATATGTATTTTTTTGTGCCGGCTACTTCTAGTGCTGGACTGAAAAGGATATCGAGGGCTGCTCTGAGCTTCACCAGAAAAAGAGATGTGCTCCTTTAGTAAGAAGTGCCATTGGTATGCACAATGGCACTCCTTTAATAATGTCTGTTATTATGCAATGTATGCAGAATGTGGAAAGGGTGTAATGAGCTCCATATATTGCCTTTCCTATAAGATTATACTATAGCTACTTCTTATGTTCAGTTCCCCACCAGTGCACCTCGAGGGCAGCCATCAGCCATCTGTCAGTAGAGGCTTGCATGTTGCTATGATACTGAACAGGTTTCAGCGGAGCTTCTATACTAAGACAAACTAGGAAGAAAGCGTGGCAATCTACTTCTGAAAAACTCACCAATGAAAACCCTATGGCTCAGCATAGTCCAATCTCATTGTGCATGGGGTCACCATGAGTCAGAGACCAACCTGATAGCAGGCAGTTAACAACTTCCTGTGTTACTTCCTGTCTATCCTCTCTGAAGTTTTTTTCTGTTTGCCTATTTTATGCCTACTTACACTTAGGTTACATGTGCTCATTTTATATGCACATACACACACACACTTTGTTGTTGCTTTTCTTGTCTTAACTAGAATTATCACTGTTAAGAAGATCATGATCGTACAATCTACATCAATGGACCTTCCTTTTGACTACGTTATCTGTTGCATTCACTCTTTTTAATGGATTCAGAGGAAAAATGGTCAATTCATTCCCTATCCCCCACACCCCCCTTGGGAAAAGGAGAAATTGGGGTAGATTCAAGGACCCCTAGACTTTTTTGCTTTCCAGAAGAGCCATTTTAATATTGAGGTCAATGTTCATTTGTTCCCCAAGCCTCCCCTCTTATTGATTGATCCACTGCCCCCTTTTCCAGCAGCTTTTTCACTACCTCCATATCATTTGGTATCTTCCTCTTATGTTAGAAACACCCACTTCACCAATTATGTGACTTTAACTCCTCTCCCTACAGTGTATAGATTCTCAGCCCCATTTCTTGGGGACCTAAAAGCTTCTCCTATAATTGCTGGAAATGTTGTTTTATAAGATAATTTTATGTTCTTTCACTTTGTGTCTTCAGAAATCTACAGAACTGAGTGTGTATTTGGCCCAAAAAAGTTCAGAAGTTCAGACTGCCATCTGAATCTTTGAGTAGGTTCCATTAACATAGCTAATGCACAAAGTTAATTCCCTCTGTCATTAAAAGATGACATTAATTGCTCCCAAATTCCAAATACAAGAAGACTAAGCAGGAGCATGCAAAGCTAATCCTCATCAGCCCTTAGATACCAAAACTCAACAGGAAATCCCAGGAGAAAACATTAAGCCCTTGGCAGGCTTAATTTGCCCCAGAACAACAATGTCGAGAGTCAAATGATGAAATTTGGGGCAAGAGTGTGCCACTATATGCTTCTGCCTAGTAACACTTGCTATTTCCAGTCCAGAAGAATAACAGTGGATGAATATTTATCTGAATAAGAAGCAGAAGAGTGTATATAATGAAAGGAAATAAAAAGGAGACTGTTTTAGAGACTTCCGGCGCTTACCCATATCTGGCTCTCCTCTTCTTCCTGGCACAAAGGAATTGTACTTCTCCACCCTTGCAGTTAGGCTGGGCCATGTGACCAGTTCCTGGCAAAGTACTGTGTGGAGCAGAGTGATGTATGTTGTCACCCCAGGCTAGAGCATTTAATGGCCGCTGTGAGCGTTCTCTTCCTGCTGTACTGACCAAGAGACAGAATGCTACAGATGAGCCACCTACAGTATGGTGGAGAGTTACTCACAGAGACCCCTGGGTAACTACATGGGCAACCATTGGCCTGGAGAGTCATCAGAAACTCACAGCAGAATTTACATGTGCAAGAAATAAATGTCTGCTGTGTTAAACTGCTGAGATTTGGGGTTTGCTTCCATAGCATAACCTGGGCTATCCTGATTAATGTAGGGACCTTAGGGAAATTATTAATTTCTTATCAAGTGCAATTGTGCTACCAGATTTAGGATGCTTGTATCCAAAAATAAATAACTGGGGGAAGTCAAATAAATGATGATAGCCCACATTGCTTCTCCTGATAGTGGCTTGGTCCTGCCTAGGTGAGCTTGGTTTTGGAATGAACTATCACATGCATCGAGGTAAAATCAAACTTGCCGTATCAGTTTTTAAAAGTCAAGTTTATTGAGATATAATTCACATACAGTAAAATTCACTCTTTTTAGGTAGACAGTTTTATAACTTCTGAAGAATGTATACAATCATGTAACCACCACTACCATTAACATATAGAATATTTCTATCACTCTGAAAATTTCCTTAGTTCCCCTTTGTAATCAACCCCCTTCCCCCACCTCCAGGTCCTGGATACCATTGTTCTGATTTACGTCCGTTTGCTCTTTCCAGGTATTCACATAGATGAAATCATACAGTGGTTAGCCTTTTATGCCTGGCTCCTTTCAGTTAGCACAATGCTTTTGAGATTCATACATGTTGCATCAACAGTTTGTACTTTTTACTGCTGAGTAATAACCCCACTGTATGGAGGTATCACAATTTATTTATGCATTCATTTGTTTAATCCATGGATACTTAGGTTATTTGCAGTTTTGGGCAATTATGAATAAATTCGATATAAACATTCATGTATAGGTCTTTGTATAGACTGTGTTTTCATTTCTCTTAGGTAAATACTTAGAAGAGGTATTGCTTGGTCATATGGTAAATGTATGTTTAACGATTTTTCACAATTATGTTTCAAAATGGCTGTCCCATTTTGCATCCCCACTAGCAATGTAATGAGAGTTCCACACGTTCCACATCCTCATCAGCTCTTGGCATTGCTGGTCTGTGTGCAGTGAAATCTCACTTTGGTTTCTACTTGGCATTCCCCTGATGACTAATGGTATTGAGCATTGTTCCTTGTGCTGATTTACCATGTGAATCTCTTACTTGAAGATGAGTTGTCTTTTCAAATCTTCTGCTAATTTTTTTATTTAGTTGTTTTCTTGTCTTTTTATTATTCAGTTATAATATTCCAGATACTCTAGATTACATATTCTAGACTTAAGTCCTTTACCAGATACGCTTACTGAATTTTTTTAATCAAGAAATTTCAGGTTGAAAAGTTGTCCTAAGGAATGAAAACATAATTAAAGGGCAGTGGTGGAGTACAGGCCTGAGAAAAAAATGAGGAATATTTTATCTCTCTGCCTTTCCAGAGCTTTGGGGAGGAGGGCAATATATAGGTACAGTATATATAGTCTTATGGCTTCTTATGCATAAAGGATGGAAAATCTCCATCATTTTCTACCTTTTCTAACCTTAAGGTCTTAAGGCAGCATTCAGCCACAGTCCCAAATCCTTCAAGGCTTTGTCCCAATTCAGGGTGTCTTAAAAGCTACTTTGATAAGTATTCTTTTGTATGACCACCACGGTCTGTCAGTTTGTTACAGTGTAGTGGCTTGCATGTTGCTATGAGGCTGGAAGTTATGCCATTGGTAGTTCAAATACCAGTAGGGTCGCCCATGGTGGACAGGTTTCAGTAGAGCATCCAGACTAAAACAGACTAGGAAGAAAGGCCTGGCCATCTACTTCTAAAAATTATCCAATGAAACGCTATGTACCGCAACAGAATATTATCGAATATAGTGCTGGAAGATGAACCCCCTAGATTGAAAGGCACTACACATTGGCTGCAACAATGAACTCAAACATACCAATGATCATGAAGATGGCACAAAACTCAGCAATGTTTTATGATATTGTACACAGGGTCACCATGAATTGGAGATGACTAGACAGATGGTAGCTAATGACAGCAAGCATTGTACAAATACATGATTCACAGATTTGAGCATTTTCTTTCACTGTGACATGGTACTTTCAGATGAAGAGCTTTACCAAAATTATATTAGACTGAGATGGATCTTTGAAGAAACCTTCCAAGTAAATAGGAAAAATTTTCAGTATTCTAGAAATTTTGCCTGCAAAGTAATTAAAATTGGTTGTTATTCTTAGATGTTCATTACTGAAATAACTTATGGTAATGAGAAAGCAGAATCATTCAACGTGGTTTTTCCTCCTCAAGGATGTTTTGTAAACTCATCCTTAAAATTTTGCTGGTCTTTTTTTCTACGTTAGTCTTTTTTTTACAGGACCTTTCTAGGTTTTAAAATTATTACCTCTCTGAGATAAATAACTAGTTGGCTAAGGATTTTTATTACTCTGATTGTAATTTTCCATGTAATGTACATATTTTTGTTCAGTATCTCTTGGATTGGAAGAGCTGAACTAGAGAAATTAATTTCAATATGTCATTGATACTATTTACAACATTACTGTTGCATTGCATTTATTATTGATGGATACTGAAAGATGAAACAAGTTTTCCTCCACTGGAGTTGGTAAGTATGTTAAGATTAAGAGATTAATCAAGAACATAAAACCTGGGACTCTATCCTAAGGAGGGGTTGGGGGGAATTTCACTCAAACGAACATCATGAAATTTAAAAAACAAAAACAAAAACAATACTGGTTAACGGTATCAAAGGAAAAGTGTTTTATGGAATTTACATATTTTCAAAACTTAAATGGGAACATACTTGGACTGCCAGAAGAATGAACAAATCTTTCTTGGAAGAAGTACAGCCAGAATGCTCCTTAGAAGGGAGGATGGTGAGACTTCATCTTACATACTTTGGACATGTTATCAGGAGGGACCAGTCCCTGGAGAAGGACATCATGCTTAGTAAAGTAGAGGGTCAGCGAAAAAGAGGAAGATCCTCAGGAAGATGGATTGACACAGTGCTGCAACAATGGGCTCAAACATAGCAATGATTGTGAGGATGCGTGGGATCAGGCAGCATCTCGTTCTGTTATACACAGGGTCTCTATGAGTAGGAAATGACTTGACGGCACGGAGCAATAAAACTTGCGTGAGGCAGCATTATATTCTTTTCACTCTGCTTGATTCATATCACACAAAATAATACCTTTCCCTTTCTATTATCTGTGCAATGATAAATTTAAACTCTTCATTGTGTACCAACAAAACATATTTCTATGTATTGTCAATATGATTTCATGTATAATGAAAGTGAGCAGTAACTGGAATGGAACTTGTAAAATGCAAAGAAAAGATATGATCCCAAAAGGCAATAAAGACAGAGACATAAAAAGCATGGCTTACAGAGAACCTCTGGCATTCAAGTTTTTTTATTTCCCTACAGAGTGGAAGAAATGATAAGCAACTTTTAGGTTCAGGGCATTTAAGTTTTTAGGAGACTAGATTAAGTCAAATAAAAAGAGACATGAAGAAAATAAACCAATAACAGTAATAATCACCATTTATTGAGCACTTACCACATGTCCAATCCTAGTCTAGATTCTGTATACATATTAACTCTTTTAAATCCTTACAGAAACCCAACGAAGTTGATACTGTTAACACATCCATTTCACAGATTCGGAAATTAAGGTCACACAGTCAATAAATGGCAGTTAGAATTGCATTCTGGCAGTTGAGCTACCTATCTGAGCCTATGATTTTATCTAACATGCCATGCTGCCTCTCAATTAAGTTAATTAGTAGCTCAAAAAGATCCTCTCTCATAATCATTTACTATTATTACCATTACTATTATTTGTATATAGTAATATTAGCTAAAAATTTAGAAAGAAACAACTTTCCGTTTTCAGAGAATTTTTAGCTAATGGATCACCAGCAGGTTAGAGCTGTAAAATAATTCAGATAATCATGTTTAAACAAACATAACAAAACTTACAAATCCAAATGCATACTGTCCCTTCAGAATGTCAACTTGGAGAATGTTACATATATTGCAATGACGATTATGCATTTTTGGATTCTCATTTTGAATTGTCTTAGAAAACTGGGCATTTTTTTAATACTCATAATGGTAGTACAGTTAAAAAATTTAAATATGGATTTGAATGCTGGAAACAAATCTGGTAGATAAAAAACCAGTTGATAAAAATAAGATGTAAATCTAAACAAGAATGATTTCTTGTGACTCAAGCTGGTAGTTATTTCAGGTCTAAAAGGTTTAGGGAGCAGGGGCCATGCAGTTTTGTAGCCTACTAAGGTATGTAGTTTACAACCTTGAAGGAGGAACTTCTGGTAAAAATTTGCATTCTGATATGTTTTATTAAACTAGACAGTATTAACAGTTCATAGATCTGTGCCTAATGTCTCCCTTTAACTCATAAATGGTTTGGATGTTTCTGAATTAATAGTAGAACCACTGTTTAAGTGTTCCACATTTAACCTAACAATAGTAAGAATTAATACTTGGGGTTTCTAGCCTTCAGTATCATACAGAATTTTCTGCAACTTAATTTCATTTATGAATATCATATATATTTCTCTGTCAAACCCTATTACAAAAGAATTCAATTTCTCTTTCGTGGTTGAAATACATGTCTATTTCTGCCCATTCTCAAACAAGTTAAGTAAATTGGAAATCACGTTCTTCGCTTGATTCTTTTCTTGTCACTTGGTATGGTAGTGTAGGCTGAGCTGTGTAAAACTGTATACACTAGGAAAATGTTCCATCTTATTCATTATTGGGGCTGAAATGAAATAAAATATTTTTATATTTTCGGGACATCAGTGTCAGCAAAAGAGATCAAAGGCATGATTTTGGTGAATTTTTGTTTTTCAATGTAATTTTTATTCATCCCAGCTAGCAATGTTTGGTGGAGATCAGTGGTTCTCAATCAAGGGCGAGCCCGTCCTTTCCCCCACCCCCAGGGGTCATTTGACAATGTCTGGAAACATATTTTATTGTCATAACTTGGGAGGAGGTGCTACTGGGATCAAGAGGGTAGAGGCAGATGTTGCTAAACATTCTGCAATGCACAGGATAGCCCCCACTACAAAAATTATCCAGTCCAAAATATAAATGGTGCTGAGGCTGAAAAACTCTGTAAACAAACTACTAATGAAGACTATAATAGTAAGATAAAATAATCACAATCTTAAGGTAGGCAGATCAATTTTTTAGTAAAATTTCAGAGTTCTAAGTGTGATATCACAATTTTTTTTCCTTTTCAACTTTCAAGATTTACTTGAGATGCAGGGGAACAAGTAGTTCTAAATCACCTGCTAATTTTTCCAGATCAAAAGAACTCTTCAGAGACCCAGGAGGTCTAGGGATTGTTGGAAAGATCAGGGTAGATCTATCTGAACTCTTTAATCTTGCCAACAGATTGGGCCAAAAGGACTCTCGAGCCAAATCAGTCTCTCAGGGAGCCCTCTGCTGGATATTATGTTCAGCTAGACTGAAGTGGACATGAGAAATGAGCTCTATATAGACACTTATCCAAAAGCCAAGACCAGAACCAAAATACACTTAAAAGGTCAAGGCCAGAGAGGTGAAGTTTGTTGGGACATTTATCCCATGGCATTTGTGTCATCATGAAATTGAAGAAAACAGTGTAATATATAGCACACCCAGATAAAAATAAGCCCTGTTAACAGAGAATTCTTTGAAGATTATTTTTTTTACCTGCTTCTCTCCATTCAAAACACGAGAATCATGACTCTATAATGGAGAGCCTACTAAATCCAGGATTAATTCATTCAGGAAATAGTCATGTATCCATTATTCTAGATATCTGTCCATGGAACCTCAGTGGTAGGTTATTTAGTTCAGGCCTTTGAAGAGGTCAGATGGATTTGTTAATAGTGACTCAGTAATGAGGTCTCATAGAGTCTGCCATACTTTCTTGGGTATGATAAGCTTCATGCAAAAATGGGAAGTAAAGTGTGACATTCTACTTCCTCTTGGGTAAGAAGCTGTTGACAATCTTTAAACAGCATGGCTGAACGAATTTTTTTTTTCTATTACTCTTTGCCTTACTAAGTCTGCCTTGGGATAGATGCTTCTTTCTTAAAGACTTTATAAGTAATCAAACTTACTCTTCTTATGTAACTTACTCCAAATACAATTTTTATATATTTATAGCTTTGTTGTTTTTATTGTTAGGTGCCATCAAGTTGGTTCTAACTCATAGTGACCCTATGTACAACAGAATGAAACACTGCCTGGTCCTGAACCATCCTCACAATCTTTGCTATGCTTGAGCCCATTGTTGCAGTCATTGTATCAATACATTTGATTGAGGGTCTTCCTCTTTTTTTGCTTACCCACTACTTTACCAAACTTGATGTCCTTCTCCAGGGACTGGTCACTTCTGATAACATGTCCAAACTATGTGAGATGAAGTCTCATCATCTGCACTTCCAAGGAGCACCCTTGCTGTATTTCTTTCAAGACAGACTTGTTTGTTTTTCTGACAGTCCACGGTGTATTCAATATTCTTTGCCAACACCATAATTCAAAGGCATTAATTCTTCTCTATTATTGTACATTATTATAATCATAATTACATATGCATTTATGATTTTCATGGAGGATTTCCTTTTCTTCAATATTTCTTAGAGAGTTCTGGATGAGACTGTGAGATACTCAGTGCTGTAAATACTTCATTTGGTGACTGTAGGACCAGCATTCTTATCTCTAGAGTGGTGTGGGAAGGGTGTTTTAAATCCCCTTTGGTGGGAAGAGTTACTTTCTGCTCAGGATGTGATTAGCAAACAGGTTAGCTGCTGGTCAGAAAGTTGGGTGCCATGATGCTTCCTGTGCAACAACATTAACTGTCTCACAAGCAGCTGTATATAGGGCTTCAAAGTTCAGTGGTGGTTCAGGGAGGGACAGTACAGTTTAGGCACTTCATATGTAACAGTTTTCAAGAGGCATACTGTGAAGGATACTTTTTGTGTCAACTTGGCTAGGCTGTATTACCCAGTTGTTTGGTCAAACACTAGTCTAGATGTTGCTGTGAAGGTATTTTATAGATGTTATTCACATTTACAATCATTTGACTTTAAGTAAAGGAGATTATACTTGGTAACGTGGGTGGGCCTCATCCAATCAGTTGAAGGCATTAAGAGCAAAAAGTGAGGTTTCTGGGAGACAGAATTCTGCCTCAAGACTGTAACATAGAAATCATACCTGAGTTTCCAACCTGTAGGTTGGCCCTACAGATTTCAGACTTGCCAGCCCCATGCCCCCCAATTGCCTGAGCCAATTCCGTAAAATAATTCCCCCTTTCTCTTTCTGTTGTGTGTGTGTGTGTATCTTACTATTAATCTGTCTCTTTGGAAAATCCTGATTGATAAAGATTCAAAAGCCTCGTTAAGTTTTTGAGAGTGACACAAATGGTTAAGTCTTGACTATCTTCCTTGGTATCTTTCTTGAATTATTAGAAATATATTCCATATGTTCCACTTTTAAAAAACATATTAGTGAATATATTTTAAAAATCAATACAGTATTCTAAACTTCTCCTAAGGTTATTTATGCTTGCAAACTGACCAGCTCTTAGAGTTGAGTATCTTAGGTTTGCTGCCTACGGAATGTGTTCCTTTTATTAGCTAAAAGTAGTCCAAATTTATCATCATTGTTGTTAGCTATTGTCAAGTTAATTCTGACTCATGATGACCCCATATGTGCCAAGTAGAACTGCTCTATAGGGTTTTCAAGGATGTGACCTTTTGGAAGCAGATTACTAGACCTATCTTTGGAGGGACCTCTGGGTGGGTTTGAATCACCAACTTTTTGGCTAATAGTGGAGCGCTTAACTGTTTGCACTACCAAAGATTAATCATTTGTATATCACCTTTCCTTCTTCCCCTTCCTGCCTGCTTTGGACTTACTATTCTGTTTTTCCAGCACTACCTTCAAGGAGCTGAGAAAGAGCTCAGAGACAAACCAGGTAACTTCACCATGTGGAAATATTTAACGGCTAAAATAGAAAATTATCTGTGGTTTGGTTTACCCATACAAGCCTTGTTACTCATAAGCATTGATATTTGAATTCATTACAGTGGAATTGTGCTAATGTGCAGTTTAATACGTGGTTAAGGGACTCTCCTGGAAAGTCCTTGGTAAGTATGGAGGCAAACTGGGAAAACTGCCTCCCAATAAGGTGACGGTGGTAAAGTAACACAGTGGCCCACATCCAGAGTCCCTTCCAAGCTCCTAAGAGTACTTGGAAATTATTTACAAAGCAAAAAATAATAGTTGCTGAATCATACTATTCTTGTCAGATATCTCTGCCACAATATCCACTGCACTGTAACACATAAATCTCTTTCTGGTGAAATAGCCATCGTTTTAACACAAACAAAGATTAATCCAACTCGTTAGGAAGAGACAGAAATGACTGGATTCCATACAAATGCAAATTAGAAAAAAAAACGTAGAATTTTAAGACTTCATTCAGTCTTTCTATGTAGTATTGAGGAGGGATCCTTAAAGGAATAGGTCAAAAAGAGAGCAGAGCTTTGGCATTTTCACATCTTAATTTACAAAAATTGCACATGCTTTAAAGCTGCCACCTAAAATATCTCATGTAGAAATTCATCACTTCTTCTTCTAGAGCATGGTACATGGTCTTCTGCAAACAATAGTGGTTCACATAAGAAAATTTTCACAATGACTGATGTTTATTCATTTAAGCCAAAGCTTTGAAACATGTTAATCATTTCAATAGGAATGGATTATACTCCTCTGTGCTTTCCAAAACAGAGAATGCAGATCGAATTCTAAGTTGTATCGCAAACTGACTCAACATTGTAATGGTCATCAACTGAGGCAGGCTGTAATACGGCCTAGGGGAGAACTAAACAGCCACCCACGGAAGCATTATGCACTTTGATTTCAGTCATTTATTCAACAGATATTTATTGAGCATTGGCAGACTAGGCATTATGCTAATGCCAGGGCTGCAAAGATGCCAAATCCTGCCCTCAAAAAGCTTACACTCTGGTGGAGGAAAGAGATAAATGTTTGTTTATAATTACCATGTGGTAAATTCTCTTATATATATAAGAACAGCTCTCCTGGGAGAGTCAAGGAGTAATTTTCAAATTTAATTTAATATAATACAATATAAGGAGCTCTGGTGGCACACTGGTTAAGCGCTTGGCTGCTAACTGAAAGGTTGGCAGTTTGAACCCACAAACAACTCCACGGGAGAAAGATGTGGCAGTCTGCCTCTGTAAAGATTACAGCCTAGGAAACCCCATGAGACAGTTCTACCCTGTCCTATAGGATCACTATGAGTTGGAATTGACTCGACAGCAACTGATTTGGTTTTGGTTTTTTTATGGTATGATATAATGTAACATTATTTTACTTGCCTTTTCACATTGTAAACATACATGAAAGCATTTAGAAAACATAAAAATGTGTAAAGAAGAAAATAAAAGTAACTGTAATCTCATTATTTGAAAAATAATCCCTAATGCCATTTTGGTATGCTTTCTTCTGAATTTTTATAAGGTTTGTCTTGTAGAGTGGTGTTTTTTGTTTTTTCTCCAGGACGTCTTCCATGCAGTTGACCACTAGTCTACCTAGCAGCTCTGCAACCCTCTCAGTTTCCTGCTTTTTATCTCGAGTAGTTGGGAAATCAGACAACCAAACTTGTTCAAGTGGTGTCTAACAGAGGAGTGAATTACACTGAGTGCAAGTCTGAGGGCCTCCTCTCAGAGAAAAGAGCATGAGCTTTAATTTAGCATATGGTTTCTATTTTGGATCCTCAGAGGCCTTTTTTTATTTCTCACTTCCTGGGTTTCAGCTATGTTCCTGGTACTTGAGGTTAGTGAATAGATGACCTCCCCATAAGCAAGCTGCTTTTTTCTAAATGTAGTTCCTAACTTTTCGAAACTAATGAGAATTTGGCAATGCCTGGCTATCAATAGCTTGTCACTATTAGGCAGTGAGCAAAAATGGCCTCAATTTTAAACCTCTACTTCTAGCCCAGGAGGAGCCTGCCAACCTGTGCATAAAAGACATGTGGCAATTGGAACCCAATATTATATTTGTCTTGTGGGAGCCTTAATCTAGGGTTGCCAAATAAAATAGAGGACACACAGTTAAATTTGAATTTTAGATAAACAATGAGTAATTTTTAAGTACGTCCCATGTACTATTTGGACAATACTTATACTAAAAAAATATATTCATTGTTTATCTGAATTTCAAATTTAACTGGGCATTCTATATTTTTATTTGCTAAATCAGCAACTCTACCTTCATCTTTTTTTAGATAACCAGTTACCATAATTAAACCTTTGTTCCCCTTCTCCCTCTTTTCTCCTTACCCACAAGGTTGGCCTGAAAGGTTCTGTTGAGCTGAATTCAGTTCATACTTAACTATGGTTCAAACAGTCTAAACACAAGGCATGCTTGATAATGGAACAGTATCTTTTAAATAAAGGAAGTACTTTAACATAAATACAGAGCTTCATTCTCAAAAAAATAAATTGAAGTCAAAGAAAATATATATTTTCTTTAATCTTGTTTGCAGTCATTAAGATTTTAAAAGAGAAATTCCTTCCCACTTTAAGCTCATAATCTAAGTCATAAGGATTTGAGCAGAATCCTTGTGATGTAGATTACTTGGAACGTTCTAGTAAAAGATGAGTTTCAAAAAAAAAAATGGGGAAAATACCTAAAATTTAAACTGACTTTTTTCAATGCCTTTTTAGTGATTCTAAAACCATAGTCCAGGGAATTAATCTATTAATTCTTTTAAAGCCACTCCTAGCACTAAGCCAAGTGCATCAAGATATTGATCTATTTTTCTTTCTGATGATGACAATGATGATGATGCTTTTTAGAAATTTTTTTTTTTTTTTTTAGAATTGGAGAATTTAGGTTTTTCCCCCCTAGTAAGTGTTTAACATTCTAATTTATTCTCTTGCATTAAGGACAAAAAGAACATGGATTCTAGAATTTTTCTTGGATTAGAATTCTACCTCTGATCTTAATTTACTGGGACTGTGGAGGGATCACTTAAATGCTCTGAGCCCCAGTTTCAGTACCCGAACAAGGGGTAGAGATTAATGGTTTTGGGCATAGTTTGTTACCTGGTTACAGAGAAATGGACCAAAGCAACCTAACTTGCATGATAATTGAAAGAGTCATCAAACCACACAGGATAACACTCTGAAACTCAAAAATCACCGTTTGGGACCCCTGACTGATTATACCAGAGAAGGAACATTATCTCCTTTACTTCGAATGGTTGGCAGTGAGAGTTTGGCCCTCGAACCACGCGTTAAACGTGGCAGATGTTCCAGGTAGACAGGAAAAAATATCTCTGTTTTAGGCAGTGCCAATTCTGTTTTCACTGACATTGAGAATGCAAGATTCTTCATGTGGTACAGGTGGGAAGATGGTGATGAGGAGCGTCTCAGCCTAGAAGTGGCCATTATGGAACTATTAGGGCCTGGATCTTCAGGATTCTGGGTCTCTTGCTTTATTGGGGTTAGTGAGAGTGCTGGGACACTGAGGGCCCTAACCCTGGGGCTCGAGCAAAATTGCTGATGGACTACTGAGCCTAACATAGAATAAACATCTTTTTACTGCCTATGGACTTTCCACCTTCAGGAATAGGACAGGCCCAGTTTTATGGACACATTTCAAGGGAGATTTTTATGGTGGTCATGACAGCAGCAACCATGGAAGCATAACGTTAGAGCTTTTCTTTCATGGAGCCAAGGACCAGGGTCTGAAGAGTCCTAGCTTGATAGCCCTGGCAGCAAGCAACGAGGACTAACAAGTGCCCCTGGCAAGTGTTAGAAATACTGTGGAAGAAAACTCTACAAAATGCTTGACTTCCTACAGTTAAACAGGAGGGCGGTTCAGGAAAATAAATGTAGGATAGTAATATTGATAAGAATATCTCTGTACTCACTGGCAAGTGGAGCCTATAACACTTGGATTACATTTAAATTTCTGTTCTCACATATTTATTCATTGATGTATGCAAGAAACATTTATTATGCATCTACTAGGTGTTATACATTGTGCTGTGCTCTGAAAACATAGTAAGAATAAAAAATTGGTCTCCAACTTCCCTTGATGGAATTGGCAATCTACCTCTCGCATATCTCCAAGGAAATTTTACTGATTTAAAATTATCTTTTTCATTAATTTAAAACACTGAAATCCAAGAATTAAAAACAAAACAAAAAAATCTTGCAAGTAGCTAGGTATAGACACAACATTTAGTCTGCCTTAGTTATCTAATGCTGCTGTAACAGAAATATCACAAGTGGATGGCTTTAACAAACAGAAATTTATTCTCTCACAGTTTAGGAGGCTACAAGTCTGAATTCAGGACATCAGCTCCAGGGGAAGGCTTTCTCTGTCTGTCAGCTCTGGGGAAAGTCTTTGTGATCAATGTTCCCCTGGTCTAGGAGCTTCTCAGCCCAGGGACCCCAAGTCCAAAGACACACTATGCTCCTGGCTCTTCTTGCTTGGTGTTAATGAGGTCTCTATCCTCTTTGCTCGATTCTCTCTTTTATATCTCAAAAGAAATTGACTCAAGATACAATCTAATCCTGTAGATTAAGTCCTGCCTCATTAACATTATTGCCTCATTCACCATAGAGATTGGGATTTACAACACAAAAGATAATTATATCAGATCACAAAATGGTGGACAACCACACAATACTGGTAATCATGGCCCAGCCAAGTTGACACACATTTTGGGGGGACACAATTTAATCCATATCACTGTTGCTATTGGCTCCTAAAATATGATAGCAAGGAAATGCAGCTTCTTTTATACTCTTAACTACAGAATGGCCCTCCTCCTCTAAATGGGATCCTCATCCTCTTGATTCTATCCCACAACTTCAGCATCTAGAAGTGAAAGGGACTCCTGGCCAGACAGCCAGATGAACTAAATCCACCCCAGCAGTCAAATGGATAGCAGATATTGCAGCCAAATCATCCTCACATCCAAAATGTTGATGTTAGATATTTCCAATTCAGGAAAGATAGGTCAAATAACTTTCTAGCTTTAGACTCTCATAAATAAAAATCACTATTCCAGTTTATGATAAATATGTTTGCTTAGAGTACAACCCACAGTCTGAAATATAGCTTGGTCACTTAGATCCTCTTTAATGGCATTATGTACATGTCAACACCTGCTGTGACAGGTATTAATAATGAGTCATATAAAATAAATGGTTATTAGCACTTATGATGTGTTACATTCTACTGGGCAGCAAGAATTTATTCATCCCTTCAAAGGGAAAAATAGAATTAATATACGGCATGGGCCTGACTTTCAAAAAATGCATAATCTAGTTAGGAAGGCAAAATTATAATACACGAAACAAGAGTAAATTAAAACAAAAAGAAGGCATAAAATAAAATGCTGAAGTATACAGAAAATATGGTAAATGTCAAAGGGCATCAGGGAAAACCACTAAGGGTTGCAATGGTCAAAGAATGTTTTACTGCCTGAACTGCATTTGATCTGAGCCTTGAGAAAATGACAAGTATCTCATGTTATTTATTGTCGAGTTAGCTCTGACTCATGGCAACCTTACTTACAACAAAACAAAATGTTGCCAGGTCCTGCACCATCTTCATGATCTTTGATACGTTTTATCCCATTGTTGTGGCTATTGTGCTAATCCATCTTACTGAAGGTTCCCTTGATTTGCTGACCCTTTACCAAACATGATGTGCTTTTCTAGGGATTGGTCTTTCCTGATGGTGTGCCCAAAGTAAGCAAGATGAAATCTCACCATCTTCACTTCTATGGAGCATTCTGGTTGTATTTCTTCTAAGACTGATTTAGGTAGAGGTATATGTAGGAAATTGTAGGTAGGGTACACAAAGTTGTTGGTATTGGTATAAAACTGCTATGTTTCTAGAGCAATGAATGGACTGAAATGAAATGAAAGATGAAATAAGATTGGTAGAATGAGTGGATGGTTTAGGGAGGATTTGAAAGCTAACCAGAGATGTTTCCATGTGGGCAGTGATTAATAAGCCCCAGCATACTCTGATGCAGAGGAAGTATATGCTGTAATCAGTGGTTGTAGAAGAATTAATCTGGTACCTTGGGAAGGGCTTGAAGTAAGAGGGACAAATCAGGGAGACCAGTTTGGATATCCTGTCACTGGTCAATAGTGTGTTATTACTTTATATTTAAAACTCTGGGATTATCTGTAAGTGACTTGTTGGTATGAATGGATAAGGATGCAAGCTAGAAAATAGTAATCAAATGAAAAGTTCTGGAATTGAGAATGACTAGGGAGAATTATCATTTTGGGAATGGTGAGTTAGAAGGAGAAGAAAGATGAAATGTCTGCTATTTGGAAGGTCCTGGGTAACACAATGCTTCATGCTGAAAAACAATTCTCTTGGAAATCTGTTAATAAGCAATAATTGGAGGGCCTTAAAAGAAAGTATCAACAAGGCCCTGACTCTGCATGACCTATCCAACCCTAGTAAAATATACACATCATGAAGCAATGTTTATAGAAAAGAGGCATATTGAGGTCAATGTAAACCCCTATATCCACAAACAGGTCATTATCCGAGATCATCTCTAGATCAAAATGTGAAAAATGCACCATGTTCAAATTACTATGCAAGATAAAGCATCAGTGTGGAGTGAATTCATGTGATTATACCATGAATAATTCATTATCACAGCAATACAATTAGCTTCCTATAATATAATGATACAACTATTGCATTCATGTACAGTAAGCCTGCCCCAAATTGTAGTAATAGCAAGACTGTCCATTTGAAAGCCAAAGAAAGCCTCGAATATTTAAAATCCAAGTGTATACAGTGACATTTGCTGCTAATTGGAGAAAAATAACAATAAGTAGACAGGACAAGTCAATGCCTAAAATCGTTAAAAATGGTGTGATTATCAGACATTGAATAAAAATTAAATTTATTAGCTTTAAGATT
This sequence comes from Trichechus manatus latirostris, assembly GCF_000243295.1. Lineage (NCBI taxonomy): Eukaryota > Metazoa > Chordata > Mammalia > Sirenia > Trichechidae > Trichechus > Trichechus manatus. The sequence continues at coordinate 17,511,448 of NW_004443948.1, read as the reverse complement.
TAATGGATATGTTTGATAAATGTATCTCATTTGACATGATTTTAGAATTAATATATATAAGGTGTATAGATAATCAGTTAGATAGCTATTTTGGATGAAAAGCATTTTAACTACATGAAGATCTTGCTCAAACTTCCAGCAGGTAGAAACCAGGGGGTTGAAGAGATACAGATCAATGCTTGGACTGGATCAGCAAGTAGCTAACATCTGTAGTCTGCTTTAACAGAACTTTTACTTTCTAGAAGAGAGGTTCAATTCATATTAAGTCCTGCTTTAGTAATTTTCACCAAGAAATTACATCCTGCTCCCAGACTTTCATTGTGTTGATTCATATAGATACTCTGATGGTTTCCTCAGAACTTAATTCTTCTGTTCTTCTTTAAGGAATAGCCATACTTTCATGCTTAGGAATCTAGCAGAGAACACATTTGAAAATAGCTTCAGGAAACTTATAGATGGTTTTGCTTCAACACTAATTATGAGAGAGTAGTAAAATATGGTTGTTGAAAGTGAAGAGTACTTGAAGAACTTACTGATTAAGATCAAAAACTACAGCCTTCAGTATGGATTACACCTCAACATAAAGAAAACAAAAAATCCTCTCAACTAAACCAATAAGCAACGTCATGATAATCAGAGAAAATAATGAAGTTGTCAAGGATTCTATTTTACTTGGGTCCACAGGCAACACCCATGGAAGCAGCAATCAAGAAATCAAACAATATATTGAATTGGGCAAATCTGCTGCAAAAGACTTCTTTAAAGTGTTAAAAAGCAAAGATGTCACTGAGGACTAAAGTGCGCCTGACCCAAGCCATGGTATTTTCAATTGCCTCATATGCAAGCAAAAACTGGACAACGAATAATAAAGACCAAGTAAGAATCAATGTGCTTGAATTATGGTGTTGGTGAAGAATATTGAGTATACCATGGACTGCCAGAAAAATGAACAAATCTCTCTTGGAAGAAGTACAACCAGAATGCTCCCCAGAAGGGAGGATGGCGAGACCTCGTCTCACATACTTTGGACACGTTATCAGGAGGGACCAGTTCCTGAAGAAGGATATAATGCTTGGTAAGTAGACGGTCAGCAAAAAAGGGGAAGACCCTTAACAAAATGGATTGACACAGTGGCTGCAACAATGGGCTCAAACATAGCAACATTTTGAGGTTGGTAGTGGACCAGGCAGTGTTTCATTCTGTTATACACTGTGTCGCTATGAGTCGGAACAACTCAACCGCACTTAACAAGAACAGTAAAATATGTAAATTGAAAATGGTAAACCAGAATGTTCATTTCTGAAAGGTGCACCAAAAATAATCCAATGTTCTGATCACAGTTGTTGGTGTCCATGTCAGTGAAACTTTTTATGGGAAAAGATGTTGCAGTGAGATTTGAGGGGCCACTTCAAGTAAAATCATCCATCTCAAGCAGGATATAAGTTTACAATGAATTTTCCACTATAGCAGTTAAGAATTGCTTATTAAATTCCCCAGCTATATTAACCAGTCTTTGTAAATCTCTCTCACCCCATAACACGGTGTCTCTCTCTGTTTAAATAGATACTGAGTAGGAACTATGTGACAAGCATCATCTTAGGCTTTTTTTGTATACATAATCCCTTTTAATCTCCAAAAAAACTCTCTAAGATGGACTTCCATTTCTAACAAAATGGTGGAGCAAATATTCTATAACCAAAACCCATATCCACTGTTGCGAGTCGATTCCAACTCATAGTGACCCTATAGGACAGAGAAGAACTGCCCCATAGAGTTTCTAATGCTGTAAGTCTTTACGGAAGGAGCCTTCCAAATTGTGCTCCAGTGGAGTGGTTGGTGGGTTTGAACTGCCGAACTTTCAATTAGCAGTCTATTGCTTTAACCACTGTACCACCAAAAATCCATTGTCACTGAGTCTATCCCTACTCATAGCGACCCTCTAGGATAGAGTAGAACTGCTCTATAGAACTTCCAGGGAGTGGCTAGTGGATTTGAATTGCCAACCTTTTGGTTAGCAGCCATAGCTCTTAACCACCGTGCTACCAGTGCTTCATTGTATCACCAGGGCTCCTAACAATCCTATAGAACTCATCTATAAAGAAATGCTTTAAAATACTAAAAAAAATACATACACATGTGCAAACACACACAATCATATTGCCCAGCTGGCAAGAAAGGTCAAGCAAGGCAATGTATAAATTCAGAGGAAGGAGTGCAGTTTGACCTACAAGTAATTTTGAGAACCATCTGAACCTAGTCTTTGATATTAATGGACTACATATGGTTATATGAGACAAAGCCAAGACCTCAGGAAAGATGGAGAATGGTCTTAGCGATTTCACATAAAGCTGGAACTCCAAGGGGTTCTCAGTGAAATGGTCATCCAGAAATATGAGAAGACAAAATAAAATAAAAGTTGTCAGCAAAAAAATGTTAAAAAATTTTAAAAAGTTTACAGTAACTCTTTACCTTGCCTTGGTGAAGGTTAAAAAAATAAAAACTAAGCTAAACTAATAAGTGAATTCAGGAAAGTTGCAGGATACAAAATCAACATGCAAAAACCAGTTGTATTTTTGAGAAGAAGCAATGTATATTTGCATTCCATTACAATCCAATTTAGAATAATGTCTAAAATAATAATATACATATAATTAAGGAGGTAAAAACTTGTACACTGAAAACTACAAAACATTGCTGAAAGAAATAAGACCTAAATAAATAAAAAGACATCCCATGTTCAAGGATTGGAAGACTAAATACTGTTAGTATGTCAATACTACTCAATGCGATCTACAGATTCAATCCAATCCCTATCAAAATTCCAACAGTATTTTTTTTTCAAAATGGAAAAGCCGATCCTCACATTTATATGGGCTTGCAAAGCGCCCCAGATAGCCAAAATATTATTTAAAAAGAACACAGTTGAAAGACTCACACTTCCTGAATTTAAATCTTACTTATAAGCTACAGTAATCAAAACAGTGTGATACTTGCAATAAGGACAGACATATAAACCAATGGAATAGAATTATTGAGAGCCCAGAAATAAACTTAGACATTTATGGCCTATTGATTTTTTTTCTATTTTCCTATACAAAAATTTATGCATACATTATTATGTGACCCTAATTGCTCTCCCCGTACTGTGACAGCACACTCCTCCTTTCCACCCCTGATTCCCCATGTCCATTCAACCAGCTCCTAACCCTCTCTGCCCTCCCATCTCACCTCCCGACAGCAGCTGCCCATTAAGTCTCTTGTATCTACTTGAGCTAAGAGGCACACTCCTAACGAGTATCACTTTATGTCCCACAGTCCAGTCCAATCCCTGTCTAAAGAGCTGGCCTTGGAAATTGTTTTAGTTTTGGGCTGACAGAGAATCCAGAGGCCATGCTTTCCAGGGCTCCTCCAGTCTCAGTCAGACCGTTAAGTCTGGTCTTCTTACTAGAATTTGAGTTCTGCAGCCCATCTTTTGTGGTGTCTTTACCTGGTTTTGGTATCAGGGTTATGCTGGCTTCATAGAATGAGTTTGGGAGTATTCCGTCCTTTTCTATGCTCTGAAATACCTTTAGTAGTAATGGTGTTAACTCTTCTCTGAAAGTTTGGTAGAATTCTCCAGTGAAGCCATATGGGCCAGGGCTTCTTTTGGTTGGGAGTTTTTTAATTACCTTTTCAATCGCTTCTTTTGTTATGGGTTTATTGAGTTGTTCTACCTCTGTTTGTGTTAGTTTAGGTAAGTAGTGAGTTTTTAGAAATTTGTCCATTTTCCCTAGGTTTTCAAACTTGTTAGAGTACAATTTTTCATAGTATTCTGTTATGATTCTTTTCATTTTTTGATTCTTTTTATTTCAGTTGAGTGTGTTGTGATATCACCCATCTCATTTCTTACACAGGTCATCTG
>NW_004443948.1:17480043-17506958 GCF_000243295.1 Trichechus manatus latirostris | reverse complement strand
GTCTATCTCTCTTTTCAGTGCCGTTAGAGTTTGTTTTATGTACTTTGGAGCCCTGTCATTGGGTGCGTAAATATTTATTATAGATATGTCCTGGTGTATTGACCCTTTATTCATTATATAGTGTCCTGCCTTCTCCTTTGTGGTGGATTTTACTTCTAAGTCTATTTTGTCAGAGATTAATACTGGCACTCCTGTTCTTTTTTGAGTGTTATTTGCTTGATATATTTTTTTTCCATCCTTTGAGTTTTAATTTTTTTGTGTCTTTAAGTCTAAGGTGTGTCTCTTGAAGGCAGCATATAGACAGATTGTGTTTTTATCCAATCTGCCACTCTCTGTCTCTTTATCGTTGCATTTAGTCCATTTACACTTGGCATAATTATCGATAGGTATGAGTTTAGTGCTGTCATTTTGATGTCTTTTTTTGTGTGTTGTTCACAGTTTCTTTGTTCCACTTAATTTTCTGTGCTGAGTTTTTTTTCTTTATGTATTTTCTTTTCATCTTTTTCATTGTTGTTGATATTGTGTTTGCTAAGTCTTTATATTTCTCTAATTTTTTATTTTGACTTGTAAGATTGTTAGTTACCTTTGTGGTTACCATAATATTCACCCCTATTTTTTTAAGTTTATACCAGTCTTTTATTTCTTTATATTGCCTTGACTTCCTCTCCATATGAAAAATCTATGTCTACATTTTTTAAGTCCCTCTTTTTTGTTTTAATGTTGTCATCTTTTACATATTGACGTATGTGTCCCTATTTTCAGAGTTTTAGCTTTGATTTACTTTTGTGACTTCCTTATCTGGGTTGATATCTGGTTGCTCTGTCCTGTGTTCTAGTCTTGGGTTGTTATCTGATGTTACTGATTTTCTAAACGGAGGACTCCCTTTACTATTTCTTGTAATTTTGGTTTGGGTTTGCAAATTCCCTAAACTCCTGTTTACCTGGAAATGCCCTAATTTTGCCATCATATTTGAGAGACAGTTTTGCTGGATATATAATTCTTGGCTGGCAGTTTTTTTCCTTCAAGGCTTTATATGTGCCATCCCATTGCCTTCTTGCCTGCAGGGTTTCTGCCGAGTAGTCCGAGCTTATTCTAATTGACTCTCCTTTGTAGATGCCTTTTTGTTTATCCCTAGCCACTCTTAAAATTCTCTCTTTATCTTTGGTTTTGGCAAGTTTGATTATAATATGTTTTGGTGACTTTCTTTTGGGATCTACCTTATGTGGGGTTTGATGAGCATCTTGGATAGATATCTTGTCATCTTTCACGATATCAGGGAATTTTTCTGCCAACAAATCTTCAACAATTCTCTCTGTATTTTCTGTCATCACACCCCCACCCCCACCCCGTTCTGGTACTCCAATCACTCGTAGGTTATTCTTCTTGATAGCGTCCCACATAATTCTTAGGGTTTCTTCATTTTTTAAAATCCTTTTATCTGATTTTTCCTCAAATAAGTTGGTGTCAAGTGCTTTATCTTCAATTTCACTAATTCTGACTTCTATTGCCTCAATTCTGCTCCTGTGACTTTCTATTAAGTTGTCAAATTCTGAAATTTTATTGTTAATCTTCTGGATTTCTGATGGCTGTCTCTGTATGGATTTTTGTAGCCTGTTAAATTTGTCATTATGCTCTTCTCTAATCTTTTTAATTTCCTCTATTGCATGTTCTGCATTTTGCTTAATTTCCTGAAGAGTTCTGTATATTAATCTTCTGCATTCTGCCTCCTCTGGAAAATTTCTAGATTCTTTATTTTGAGGGCTTGCTGAAGCCATCATAGATTGCCTCTTTATGTGACTTGATATTGACTGTTGTCTCCGAGCCATCAGTAAGTTATTATATTGATTTATTTTATGTTTGTTTACTGTGTCCTAGTTTCTTGTTTTGTTTTGATATGCCCATATAGGCAGATTGTATAAGCTAGTTTGATTATTGGCAACTTTGAAGCTCTAATGTCCTGTCACCAGGTGGTTAGATCTGTTACTAGGTATGTGAGCTCACTAGTCCACCCACTCCTCCTGTATGGATTCAGCTCAGGTGCCCAGGTAGATAGCCACCAAGTGTGTGGTGTAGGCGCTCACTTACAGTCATAGACAGGCATGGGTGATTGGTGTAGGCACAGGCATCTGGCTGCAGCTGGGGGACACACTCTGAGCAAGGCAAGAGGCTGACAACCACCACTGAGTGTCCAGGAGGAAGGCGTGTCCCTGTTCCCTACAGCACATAGGTGGGTAGGTTTTGCAGCTGGACGATGAGCACCTAATGCTGTTGGCTGTAAGGACTGGGGGACACCTCTTATTCATGGGCCTCTATCGCAGATGGCTAGGTGTATCGATGGAGCCACCAGCCCTCAGGCCCCTGATGTGGGCCCTGCTTAATGGGCAGAGCAGCGTCAAATGTCAAGACCCTGACACTTCACAGCTGAAACAGTAGAAGTTAGACTTCCGGTATATACCCTGTTGTACTGCGGTAATGAGGAGCTGTTGAGATGGGCCCACACAAGTCTATGCAGGGGGAAAGGCACTCAAAGTCCGGGGATCCCTTATGCCTGTGCCCAGGCAAAGGAGCTGTGCCTACCCTGGGTTCCTGGCTTAGGGGAGCTGGCAGTTTATTTTTTCCTTGTGTTTGTTAATTTGTTCATGCTCCAAGGCAGGGAGAATGGCTCCAGGCATGTGACAGATCCTACCTCTGGCTCAGGGGACTTGGCAATTGCTGAAGCCAGTCCGGGACCCATTGCAGAGCAGTAGAGCAGGGAGCGGGGAGGTAAATCGGAGAGAGGCTTTTCCCTCTAGGGTGGTGTTTTTGATCCACGTGGTAGGCCGTATGCAATTACATATCTTTTGCCAGTCGAAGGCTGCTTCTCACTGGTTCTGAGTGGCTGTGTAGACTCTCTGGTGCTGAGTCTCTCTCATTGTGGAAAATGCACCTCCGGAGCACGGCTGCTTGCTTGCCTCACCGCTCACCCCCAAGCTGATCAGGCCTAAATGGCTCAGGCTGTCACCGGGTCAGGTCTGGCACCTCCTTGCTGCTTCTGAACTGTCTCTCCTTCCCCCTGCCACTCAGTCTGGTTCCTCAACTCTGCCTTTGATGTTCAGGGCTCCCAGATTGCCATATATAATTGACTCACTTGTTTTTTTGGGTCTTTGTTGTAAAAGGGCCCACCGGAAGTGTCTGACTACTCTGCGATCTTGGCCCTGCCTCTCGGCCTATTAATTTTTGACAACAGTGTCAAGTATGTTCAATGAGAAAGAACAGTCTCCTCAGTAAATGGTGCTGGGGTAATTAGATATCCACATGCAAAATAATGACACTGGACCCCTACCTCACATCATGAGGTTAACTAACAATGAATCAACATCCTAAATATAAGAGCTGAAGCACTGAAACTATAAAACTCATAGAAGAAAATATAGGGGTAAATCTTCATAACCTTGGATTCACAATAGATACTTACATATGACACTAAAAGCACAAGTAACAAAGAAAAAAGAAATAAATTAATTTTATTACAATTAAAAACTTGGTGCATCAAAGGACACTATCGAGAAAATGAAGAAACCTGCAGAATGGATATCCTATATTATACCTTATCACATATCTGATAAGGGTCTAATATGCAGAATATATAAAGAATTCTTATAACTCAACAAGAAAAGACAATTCAAATAAAAAATGAGCAAAAGATCTGAATAGATGTTTCTCCAAAGAAGATACATAAACAGGCAATAAGCACGTAAAAGCTGCTCAATGTCATTACTCATTAAAGAAGTGCAATCAAAACCACAATGAGATATTCGTTCATACCCACCAGGCTGGTTACAATAAAAAAAAAAAAAAAGATGAAAAATATCAAATGGTGGCAAGGATGTGGAGAAACTGAAACCCTTGCACTTTGCTGGTGGAAATGTAAAATAGCACAGCCACTGTGGAAAACAGCTTGGCAGGTCCTCAAAGAGTTAAGCATAAAATTACCTTTTGATCCAGCAATTCCGCTCCTAGCTATGTACTCAAAATAACTAAGAACAGGTATTCAAACAAAAACTTGTACATGAACATTCATAGAGCACTGTTCACATTAGCTAAAAGATGTAAATAACCCAAATTTTCATCAATAGATGAAGGGGTAAACAAAATGTAACAAAATGTATACATACAATGTAATTCAGTCATCACTGGGTGAGGAGCCATTCACCCAGTGGCTCCTCGGGAGAAAGACCTAGTGATCTGCTTCCATAAAGATTGCAGCCAAAAAAAAAAAATCCTATGGAGCATTTCTACTCTGTCATATGGGGTCACTACGAGTTGAAAATAACTCGATGGCACCTAACAATAACGACAACAACCGGAACATACTACAATATAGATGAACCTGGAAAATATTATGCTAAGTAAAAAAAGTCAGATACCAAAGTCACACATTTTATTATTCCACATGTTATATCCAGAAATACGTAAATCCATAGAGACACAAAATAGATTAGTGGTTGCTAGGGGTTGGGGAGAGAGTAAGAATGTGACGTGGCTGTTTAATGTACGTGGGGTTTCCTTTTGGGTGAAGAGAATGTTTTAAAGTGTGAGGTGGTGGTTACGCAACACTGTGAATGCATTGAATGCCCCTGATTTTTAAACTTTAAAATGGTTAATTTATGTTATGTGAATTTTACCAAAATTAAAAACAAACTAAACAATCAAAAAAAACTTTCCTGAATATTCATAAACACAAGCAAGGCTTAATGAGGGCTTGTGTTCTGAATTTATATCACCCCTCATTGGTAGTGCCAGCTGAAGGATGACATAAGGAAAAGAAAACATTTTCTGGAGGAATACACTCTGAATCTGGAACTCTGAACATTCTCACATAAAAAGTTTAAAACTTGCAACAACAACAACAACAAATAACAAAACACAACAGAAAATAAAGCATCAAACCCAAGAATTAGCATAAACAACCAAGAGCAAATCAGACCCATAAAGACTTCAGGTACTGAAATTATTAAATGTATAATATAAAAATTAAGAATGCTAAATATGCTTAAACTAAAAAAAGGAAGACATCAAATATGTAAAATAGGAATAAAACTATGGAAATTGATCAGGCAGATTTGATTTATCTCGAAGCAAAACATATTATTATTAAAATTAAAATTTTAAAAAACCCTTCCAACATTAGACACAGCTGAAGAGAGAATTTACAATTGAAAAAAAGAGCAGTAAATGATTCTGAATATATGACAAGTAAAGATTTAGAAAATATAAAATGGAGGTTGAGACACAAGAGTAGAGGTAGAAGATCTAGTTTATTCTGGTCAGGATATCACAATAAAATACAGAAAATTGAGAAAAGACAATGTAAAAAGAAATAATGGCTGATAATTTTCCAATATTGATGACAGACCCTTACAGTTGTTCAGGAACTTATCGAAACCTAAGTAGATGGAAACAATAACAAACCTGACATGTAAACACACCATAGTGAAATTGAAGCTCACAAAGAAAAAGACAGAGCAGAAAAAATACCTATAAAGGAATGACAGCAGTTACAATGGAAGCCAGAAGATGATGTAAAATATCTTCAAAGCACTGAGAGAAAATAACTATCAAAGAATTAAATGCTCAGTGAAATTAAGCCATTATCAATTTACCAAAAAAATAAAAAATAAAAAAAAAAGATTTTTTAGCAGCAAACCTTTACTAAAAGATATTCTAAAGGATATACTTCAGGAAAAATAAAAACATTCCAAAACTAATGAATGACATGCAAGAAGAAATGTGATTTTTAAAAGTCTTATGATGTAGAAATTATTAAACTCATTGTTCAAACCAGAAAACTGAAGTTCAGATTATTTCCTAACATTTACATCTAGTAAGTCTTAGGTATAGTATAGTAGTACAGTAGAAGAGCCTGTGTTCTTTTCTACTATATATATATCTAATGTCCCTAGGTGGTGCAAATAGTTAACGTGCTTGGCTGCTAATGGAAAGGTTGAAGGTTGTAGTCCAACCAGAGACATTTTGGAAGAAAGCCCTGGTGATCTGCTTTCAAAAAATCAGCCATTGAAAACCCTAAGGAGCACTGTTATACTCTGACACACACGGGGGAGACTTGAGTTGGAATTGACTCAACAGCAATTGGTACATACATATATCTATTACTTGGCCCAGTCTTCCAAAGTGAAACTTTCTTTAAGTTCTTGAAATTTATAGACTCTAGGAATAAATGCACTCTGTTCCCTAAATATTTAAAGGGAGAGTTTGGTTTTAGTTATTCCTTACTTGCCATCCAAAATTCAATCTCTAGCCATCTCTTCCCTGCTGTGTGCCTCAGGAGGCTAACGCCTGCAGTCGCTCCTTTGCTGGAAGGTTATGGATTGGGTTTGGCCAATGGGATATGCTTACAGGATGGGAAGGGAGAAAAGCCAGGGTATTTCTTCCCTATCCCTCCACTGCTTCAGCACTGTATCTTTGGCAGTTACTGTATTCCTTCACAACAACAGCTCCTGCTGCAAGGCCCTTCTTCCATGATTTCAGTTCCCACTGAGTTCTGGTAACATTATTTCTTCTATTGTCCCTTCAGCCTAGTCCCTAGATACCTCACTAGCCCTTATTTGTTCCTAAGACTTTGCCTATGCCTCTGTAAGGAGTCCTCTCATTAAAGTCTCTTCATCTGAACCAGATGACAGATGAGTTGCCTTAATTCTGGGATTCAAGAAATGACTGGCCCTATTTAAAGGTTCTTCACCAACACCATAATTAAAATGTGTTAATTCTTCTTTGGTCCTCTTTATTCATTGCCCAGCTTTTGCATGCATATGTAGCAATTGAAGAAACCATGGCTTGAGGCAGGTGTACCTTAGTCCTCAAAGTGACATCTTTACTTTTTAACACTTTAAGGAGGTCTTTTACAGCAGATTTGCCCAATGCAATATGTCATTGGTATTGGTGAAGAATATTGAACATACCATGGACTTCCAGAAGAACGAACAAATCTCTCTTGGAAGAAATACAGCCAGAATACTCCTCAGAAGTGAGGATGGTGAGATTTTGTCTCACGTACTCCGGAGAAGTTATCAGGAGGGACCAGTCCCTGGAGAAGGACATCATGCTTGGTAAAGTAGAGGGTCAGCAAAAAAGAGGAAGACCCCTCAATGAGATGAAGTGACACAGTGGCTGCAACAATGGGCACATAGCAATGATTGTGAGGATGGTGCAGGACAGGGCAACATTTTGTTCCATTGTACATAGGGTTGCTGTGAGTTGGAACTGACTTCAACAGCACCTAACAACAACAACTTAAAGATTGTATTCACTTTAAAGCTCGAGTAATACGAGTTGTCATTCCAAGTTTGTATTTGGAATATGTATGCACACACTTACACAGAGATATATATGTATGTGTGTGTGTGTGTATACATATATATACATACATACATATACACACACAGAGACATCCATCTAATTTAGAAGGAAAAGATGAAACAGGCAGGGTAAGAGATGGCAGAAGGAGTGAAAGGGCCCTTTCAGACCTGCATAAAGAAATCATCCCTTATATTTTTAGAAAACCCTCACTTTGCCAAAGGGCCTTTCACAAGGGAGACATGTAGAAAAATGCCCTTTTGTCTTCTTATGAATAAAGTGAACATCACCACCCAAGTATTGTCCACTCAGTTAATGGATGGGTTATAAGAGATCATTCATTTTCTTTATGACTAATTTTTTTCACTTTTTCCCCTTTGGAATGAGAATAAGTAGAGATTTTCAATACTTTGGTTTAAAAGAGGTCATTTTCCTCTTCCTTTGTCAGAGAAGTCTTACTTCCCTAAATTGGGTGACTAGATCTATTGAGGGAGTTTCTGTAAGCAGTGTAGCTGAGTTTCAATATCCATGCCATTGTCAGTGTTAGAATGTGTGATGGAAATCTGTTGGAATTGCTTTGTAAATGCAGAGATTGGTCAGAAAAGTCCAAAGACAGTAGGTTAGCGAGAGGGCTAAAAACAGCTTCCAGCAGAGAATCAATACAAGTGGACAATGGTCAAGTGAGGTAAGTTCACTTGCTTGTGATTAAAACGTAAAGAAATAGAATCTAAAGAGGAGTAAGAGGACAGTGCAGGAAGTTCTCGACGGTGGCAGGTCTTGCAGCTGAGACTGAGAACAGGCTAGAGAATATCCTTTTTGACATACTAGAAGAATTCCATAAGATTAAAGTGAAATATCTGAGGAAGAATGGCTCTGAAAGTTATTCTGAAAATAAATGTCTGCTATGCATATAATACGGGACCCTAATGGCACAGTGGTTAAGAGCTACAGCAGCTAACCAAAAGGTTGGCAGTTGGAATCCACCAGCCACTCCCTGGAAACCCTAGAGGGTGGTTCTACACTCTCCTGTAGGGTCACTATGATTTACAATCAACTTGACAGCAGTGGATTTGAGTTTTTTTGGTATGCACATAATATACATAGATTCTATCCTCAAATCCCCTGATACTATTCTAGATGTTGACCCAGCCCATCAATGAGTGCTGCTGTGTGAGGCCAAGGCAGGAGAGAGCAATAAGTCAGCGAGTGAGGAAATGGCTGGGACAGCAAACTTTTTTTCACTGATGTAAGTTCTTCCCCTCTTGGTCCTTGGTAACCCAAGAGGAAAGCCAAGGTTAACAGGATGCTGCAACCTCCGGGGTGGGGTGTTCCAGCCCTGGCTTATTCTATATTAAACAACTTAAAGATGGAAGCATGAGTTCATGCCATTGTATTCCCAGTGCCCAGAACTGATTTTGCCCTCTAGTAGGTAAACAATGAGCATTTGTTGACTGAGTGCAAAAACATTCCCATGCCTGATCCTTTCTGTCCTTTTGCCCTTAGCCTTACCTTAAAATGATGGACAGGAGGAGACTGGGCCTTGCCTGGACCTCCCACCTGGCCTGCCCTACGCCACTACTCTGGTGCTATGTGTGGTTGCTAAACGTTAGCTAAAAGGCGAGAGAAGAGTCATTCCAGGAGAACAGGGTGAACTTCTGAGCTAGAGTTTGGCCTGAGGAGAGACTTCAAAACCTGCTCCTGCAATGCTTAACAGCATTAAAGTCAAATGGAAGCTTTTCATGAAGCGGAACCCACAGCAGCTCTCTGTGGTATATAGGGCTACCAGCGAGATATATACCTGAAAGCAAGAGCTTGCCTTGCTCTCTCTCAGCCACAAAATGATGATACAGGAATAACAAAGGGAAATACCAGGGAATGTCAAGTCAAACGAATTGTAGCTCTTCTCTGCTGGGTTCTCTGACCTTGTTCTGGGGTAAGTCATACCTGCAGGAGGGCCGCTCAGTATAAGCGCGTTTGTCATTTGAGGCTTCTATCTGCTCCAAAAAGAGCTTTAAATTTTTCTTATGGAAGCAATGACATTTAGTCTGGCACATTTTCAGATACTAGAAAAAGAACCATGACTTGACAAAAAAAAATGTCAAGTTAATATAAAGCAGAAGAGGCAATTATTTCAAGTCATTTGGGGAATAATTTGCACATAAATGTGTAAATACACAAATTTCAAAGTAGTAGGATTTCTACTTTTTCTGTCAATGAGTACCATGTACATCAAGCAAGATAACTGGAGCTTTTCCAAATCTAAAATCCATCAGTATTCAGGGTTTTCTTTACTTTTGCCAAGTGTGGTTTCTGTTTTCAAAGTCCAAGAGCATCATATCAAGCTAAACTTTATCACATCTGAAGATGAAGGGGGAGTTTTTCAGAGACGCTATAGTGTCTCTTTTAGAGTAGACATAAATCTTAAATTTGGCACATGTTTATCTGATGAACCTCACTGTGTGTGTTCCAAGTTTCAATTAAATCCCTTATGGGGCAGCAAACCCTTTTGTTGATTTGACAGGGATGTTATCCTATTTTATGCGACAAAATAACCTTAAGTCTCACAACTTAAAATACATGGGATCCAGAAAGACAGAGGGGATACAAAAACATTTTCCAAAAGAGCTATGCAATTTGTATTTGTTGGTAAACTTGCTGAATAATCTACTTTCTTTTTTTTTTTTTTTTAAGAATTACCTAATTCCACATTCCTACCCTTTTAGTTGCTCTTCTCCAGCTTCTACACACTGACTTCCATGGTCCTCACACTTAAAGGATCCTTGATCCCTCCAACTCTTCGATTTTCATTTTATTTGTCTCTAGACTAGTTCCTTCGTCATTCTAACTTTAAAGATAAAAGGCTGGTCCATGAATGAAATTAGAAGGGAAAAGTTCATTTTTGTAATTCCAGCAATGGAATTCCTTCCACATTTATAACTGCCCAAGTATCAGCTACATGATGGAAAATTAAAAGGAAAAAAAAAAAAAAACTAGAGCCAGAAACATTAAGATGTCATACCCAAATCATAGGGAGTCTCTTGAACTCTAAGGGGAAAAAAAGACAGCCTGCTTTTAGACCTTCTGCTTTCCTTATTCACTTTGACCTTAGCCATTTCTTAATCAGCTGCTTACACATCCATTTCATACACCAGAGGTGTAGAAAATTTCATAAGAAAAGCAACCAGCATAAAAATGACTTTTTAAAGAAAGTTCAGCAACCTCTGTATAGATTGAATATGACACGTTCAAGTCACTGACTTCATTTATTAAATGCACTTCCCTGATGTGTTAAATAACTCTTTCTCCTAAGTGCAAAGGGTTTGTGTGGCTGTTCCTGCCTCCTCCCTTCCCATCTTCAGGATTTATGGTGTTCTCCTGACTGGCTTCATATGTCTAGGGCCCATTAGGGAAGAAGGTAGTTTTGCCTCTGGGTGAGTCCTGAAGTAATCCTGGGGTCAGCATTATTGTTTGTCGGTCTCCTTAGGAATTTATGAAGGAACAAACAAGAGAATCACCAGGAATGAAGATTTTAGGGAGAGTTTGCACTTGCTTTTGAAACAGACTTTAGGGTTTACTTTTTCTATGTGGACCTTTTTTTTTTTTTTAATTGTATAAATGCACAGTGTTCTTCTTTTAAGAACATGTAGAATTGGAACAAAGGTAATATTAAGAAGATGGCTCAACAGTTTTAAGTAGATTTGGTCAAAAAGGTGGAGCTTCCCAAGTCATAAATTGAGGCCACTTGTTGGAAGTCTGAGGATGGAAAAATACATCTCACAGCAAAATGTGGGCTTATGCCTGTGAATCAGTAATGAATGTTTATAGATATGGAACATTCTAACATTGTCTGTAAACAGCTGCTAGTGCTGGATCAGTATCAGGGGTGTGTGTGTGTGTGTGTGTGTGTGTGTGTGTGTGTGTGTGTGTGTGTGTGTAAAACAGACCCATAGAAAACCGAAGCTGATGTCAAGGATCAACCATAAGTATCTGAATAATTTAACTTCTTTTTTTTTTTTTTTTTTCTGAACTTATTTCCAGTAGAGTTTGATGTCTGACAGTACTTGGGAGCAATACCACCACTTCTCTGAGCAGTATTTCTCTGAGGGTTGATATTTCAAATGGAAATTATTAGTTTGAAAAAAGGAATTAATGCTCAGATAGAAAAGGGTTTATTCTGCAAGCACTTTAGTACTAACTTCTTTAAAATGCGGTTGCAGGTTTATCAGTCTTTTTTTTTTCTCTCCTCCTTTGAATGGATTTTATCACCAGGTCAAGAACTGCCAACTGCCAGCCCCAGTGAAATGTGAAATCACTCATACCTTCCTGTCCTATAACAGGTGGAGGCTTCTGAGTACCTTTTGGTTAAAGGCATAATAACAGTTTTTAAAAAGATGAAAATGCCGGTTACTGATTGCTACCTGTCTTCGATCTGGTTGCTCCCACATTGTCGTGACGAAAGAGCTCAGAATGAAATCTAAATTTGGTGTTAGAAGACCACTGCCGTATTAATCATTTGAAATAAAAATGTCATGATTATGACTCTTTGGACTCTGCTGCACTTCACTTCCAAACTGTTGCTTTTAAAAAGGCTAATTCGGGGTTGGATACATTGCTGTCAATGTCCTATAAAACTGCCAGCTAAAACAACGTCAGCAGAGGCATTTTTTCTAGCCGATGTCAGCACAAAAGGGTGCCTCAGTTGTTCATCTCTAAACAGCTGCAGGCTTTCATTGACATTTGGTGACCTTTCTTTGTGCACCCGGCCTAACCTCTTAGGTTATTTCCTGGTCTCCCTTCAGTGACCTTTGACCAAGGCCGACCTTTTGCTGGAGAATGTGACATTTTGTTCTCCTCTAGCTGACATGTGATGCTCTCATTATTCAAAGGTATGTGAAAATAATGACCCCGAGTGACCTTTGAGTTTCCTTTCATTTACTGGTTGTTTTGATGCTTGTTCAGCATGTACTGGCCGAGATGAAGGGGGGTGAGTGTAGGGATTGGGGTGGGATAAGATGGCAAATATCTCTTTTTATTCCATTTCTAATTCTTTTCTTGCCAGACAAGACACTTCACAGTTTATGACTAAGCATGAGTATTTTTTGTTTATTGATTTGGGGACTATTAATATTTTGGCTTTTTATTTTTGAACAATAGGTCTTTTTGAAATTCAAAAAATTTGGTACATTGAGAGAAGCTACTTATTTGTTTCTATCTTCTTCCTGCTAATGGCATTCCTGCATTTCTGAACGTAATTTTCCATTTAATAATGCCAATTCTTTTATATTTAGAAAATGAATAACACATAATGAAAGGTAATGTGTGTTTAAATGAATAACTGAAAATTTTGTTACTTGCGACTTCTATATATGATCCATTTGGATCTTTGAGAAAGTTTTCTTTCTAAAAAAAATTGTGAATTTTATCATATATTTCAATAAACCTTGATTATTTAAATATGTGTGCATATTAATATATGAATGTGCACAGTGGGTATCAGGCATGAGGAGAAAAATTTAATTTGGGAACTGGGAAAACAAAAGTCATACATTGGTTAAGTCAGACTTGGGATTTCAAAATCAGATTGAAGAGCATTTACCCATAACAATTTAGAGACAACTGGCAATACTGTTTATCTCAAAATATTCTACCAAAAATATGTGGCATCTTATATAGAATTCTTCAAAAGGCAATCATATTTTCCTTTTTTTTGTATTTCCACTTAAAACAATTAACGTAAGGAATCATCACCCCCTTTAAAAATGTGAATCAGCTTTGATTTTGCTGATAGTCAATTCTCTTATCTAGAATAGATCCAGCCACTGTAGAAAATTGAGGACAAGAGTTTAGATTACTTGGCTAAAATTTAAGCAGGGTAATTAACTTTGAAAGTTCGTAACTTTGCAAGACAAGCTGTTGAGATATTTATGATGAGTGACTTGAGGGTTATTATAAGTAGCACCTACAAAGTCTTCAGCAAAAACGCAGGTCCCTCTGACTGGGCACATTCAGTTAAAGAAATGCCCAGCATTCCTAAACTATCATACTCCCTCTAATTTCATCTCCAAACACTTGTAAGAAAAAAAAAATTATAGCTTTTTAAAGTTTACTTTACAAATCCTTTGCTGTTGAGTTGATTCTGACTCACAGTGACCGTATAAGACAGAGTAAAACTGCCCTATGGAGTTTTCAAGGCTGTAATCTTTACAAAGCAGACTGCTACTTCCTTTTCCCCCAGAGCTGCTGGCTTCGAACCGCGGACCTTTCGGTTAACAGCTGGGACTTAACCACTGTGCCACCAGGGCTCCTTATTATTTACTTTAGGGTATATTAAAAAATAAGACCTATAAGTCCATGGAACTTTTCCACTTATGGCTCAGTCCATTGTTTAAAACTGAATTTAAGAAGTATTTACATAAAGTATTACTTTCCTCTAAAGGACCTACCATAAAATCATCCTTTCTCCTTTCTGATTTAATGACACAGATTTTCAAAAAAGACTCCACAGAGGTAGATGCTTCAAGGAACCTGGTTCTTCTGAGACTGAACAGTACTTGCCAATCAACCACCCTGGTGCAGTGTGACATCTTCCTGGAGGAAGCTGTGCCTTTTGTTGGGTTTTGTTGTTTTTTTTACTAATTATAATTTGCAGAAGGGCACCATATGGGCTCTGTAATCAACAAATATTCTAATCGTGCTTTACATTGAGAACTCTACTAGATGCCTGGAGATAAAATATGAATCAGACATCAATCTGTCCTTCAAGGAAAACACAGTCTGGTAGAAGGGAATATCATCACAACAAATTGAAACTTTTATGTGCCGTAGAAATATATAGAGAAAGTACTATGGGAGCTCCATTAAAAAGAAAGAACTTCAACTTAAAATCAGTGTATTTGACCAATTTTAACAGCTCTATTCAGAGAATTCTAAAATTCTATTCACAGATAAGTTTTTGGTTTATATGTAGTATTCATATCTCATGCCACTGTCCCTGGGTCTAATTAATATAGATTGCTTTATCATCCACCAAACATCAGAACAAGCTTTGCAAATAATTAGATTTAGACCCATTAACTTCCCTGGGATAAAACTTGGAACTAATGCCAAAGCCAGACCTTGTACTTCAACAACACACTTTTAAAACTTACAGGGCAAGATTTTCTCGCTACAAAGCAAACTAGAGAGGTAACAAAGCTTAAGATTAAGCTTAGTTAATGTGACCAAGAACCACAAACGAAGAGAAATGTACCTCCAAAAGGGCTATATGTTCACAATTTTAACCCTGTCTACATTCAACCTGAGTATTTGCTTCATGATCTTTTTCCTTCAATACCTTTGCTTAACAATGATAATTTAGCCAATTCTTATCTTCTTTTTTTTAATTTTTTTAACCAATGATGTGCCTCATAGATTTAGAAGGAAACCTCCAAAATTACTCCGAAGACTGTTTCTGGTGATTTGTACTGTGTAAATTTGGAAATACTCAGTGCATTAATCTTCTTTATTCGTTTGTTATTTTTTTATTTTTGGAAACAGCATTAGAAGCCTGTTTTTGCACTTGGCTCATTTTGTTCTCTGTAAAAATTCAAATTTGTCAGGCATTTAATCACCATTTAAGACAAATGTTTTCACTTGTTCAAAAAAGTTTTCACCTAATAATAAAATATGACTTGTCACATAAGTGTCACTCTTTATGAACAAAGTGCTTTAAAGTGATAACTGGTAACCGAGTTATAAATGTGTAAAAATTATGTTTGGCAGGAGACATAAGTTTCCCTCTCCAAACCCCAATAACCCAAAATTGAAGAGAGCCAAGGTCTGTTTCCTGCTTTGTGATACTGCCTGATTGTCATTTAGATGTCTTTAACCACAAAAGGCCCCATGCTCCATGTGGTAGATTCCTAAACAGCCATAAATCTACCTCCTTGGCCAAGCATGGTTTTTCAGTATGTGTTTTGTTAAGCATCAGAAACGTGCACACAAGTACAGTGGAGAAGAATTACTCTTGCTTGGATGAAACTAACTGAATTGCCAGGTCTTTGGTTCCTAAGGCCTCAAACTTGGCCATGCTTTTCAGATTATTGGTAGAGTTAGTATAAATTCCAAAAATAACAGCCCGGATGGAGAAACAGAGTTTCTAATAGCAAAAAGAAGTAGCAAAATTTTTATCTCATATAGTCTTTTTTTAAAATTAATGTTCCGTGAGTAGTCTGATTATATACGATAAAACAATTATCCCTATGGTTCGTTATGTAATCACAACCTCGTCTCTTTTTCACCTTCAAAGTAAGATATATTGTAATTCTTGCTAATTTCACTGAGATTCCCCGCTGTTTCCTGAGAAGCAGTCTAGATATCGTGAAAATTTCTGCATCATTAACATTTTAAAGGTACATATTTCTTTTCTCCCTTTGAATGAAGATTTATTTAAGTTTTTTAAACATAAAAATACTTAATAGTAATGATTCCTTTATCTAGGATCTATTAAATCCAAGATAGATAATTATTTAACTTTGGAACAAGAGAAGTGATTTAGAATGGAAGCCCGAGAGGAACAAATAGAATTGAATTTCTAAACAATGTCCAGTCAAAACAACAGTCTAGGGAACTACCAAAAATCAGTGTATTTTATCAATGGGTCTACTTACTTTTACAATTAAAATTAAAATAACAGATTTTGAATAACAAATTTTTATCCTCTCAGATTGATTTAGGAAATAATGTTGGAGTCATTAGTCCCTGTCCTTGAGCATAGAGAATGTGACTCAGCTGGAGCTGGACTCACAAGGACACATCAACTGGGCCTTGAGGTATAAAGACAATAGCTAGGATAATCTTGGAATATATCTTTTAGGGAACGTTTCACATAAGCCAATCAAACAGAACACAAAAGATTTTCTACTCTTATCTTTTTCTGTTAGCATTCAGTGAATAGGAAATTGGTTGGACCGATAAAGACCCTACTGACTGTCATTTCTGAAACATGTACCAATGATTATTAAGAAAGATGATTCAAAATGTAGGGTCACAATTTCTAGCCAAACTGTGAAAAGGTGAAGCTTTTAATGATTTTGCCCATTCATAATGTTAATATACACTGATAACTCTGTAACATTCCTCAGACTCGGGCAGACATGGCTGTAGCAGCATGCTTGTCTGTTTTCCCATTCTTGCCTGTTCTGTAATATTCTTTGGACTCGGGCAGACATGGCTGTGGCAGCATGCTTGTCTGTTTTCCCATTCTTGCCTGTTCTGTAATATTCTTTGGACTCGGGCAGACATGGCTGTGGCAGCATGCTTATCCTTTTCCTACTTGAGCCTTTTTGAATATATGCCAAATAAAACTCTTTTTTCCTTACTAAACTTTGTGATATTTTTTACCCTACAACAAGATCTAACTGACTGCTTATTTTACTGACATAAATGAACACATACCCAAATAAGGGAAGTACTTTGAAATACTATTTTTAAAGTTAACAATGAAATTCTTTTGGTACTGTACTGGAGGTTATTGTTCTTAAAGATCAATACATTTCTCTATGGGACAGAATAGCTCAATATTTATTTTTGAATGAAATTAAAATACCCTGCATGTACATAAAATCTGCAAGGGAATTTATTTCAGCAGGATAATAGTTAATTTACAATGTGAAGTTCAACAGGGCAGAAAAAGATAACAATCCAATTTAGGTAAAGATGTAGCTCATATATATTGGAGGAAAATAATATCAAAGGCAAAACCATATCTGAAATTCAGATCACATTTAGATGCACTAAAAAATGTTAAGAGCAGTAGGGGGGCCATTGTGTTCCAATTAGATTTCCTTCTCTCACATCAACTAGTCTTAGTCTGAAAGTTAATCATATGATTTACAAGGCTCTGGAAGGAATAAAAAGAGGGAAGTAAAGGAGAGGGAGAAGGAACTGATAACATTTCTAAGGCCATCAATTATAAAGCTTGAGCTTGGGGTAGGATTTAGGTAGGTTAAAAGAAAGTCATTTAAAAAAAAAAAAATTATACTTTGTTCATTTTTGCATGTGTTGTCATTCACTGGAGATTATTTTTGAAGAATAGGAGAAGTCAGATAAAGAATTCCAAGTATTATAATCTTTAAAGAGATAGTAACCAGAAACCAGAGATTTCCTAAGATTTAGCGTTCCCTTCAGACAGAATAGGGATGGGACAGAGCAGGATACACTTTTATTATAGCCCAGGATAAATATTGAAATACATGTTTTAATTGTGGGAAACTCAAAGAGATTAGCTGTATTAAATTCCCCTTGGGACTACTGTTAGAGAAATAGTACTAATTGGATGAACAACTCAGGGAAGTAAAAACGTATCTCGAAGATGGACCTGGAAAAGGAAGTTTTGATATTTGCTTCTTTCAAAACCCAAAGGGCAATGAGTATGCCGAAAGGGACTGTGAATTGGAGATTTGGAGACAGGTCTGATGAATCCTTTGTTGTCCCCAAAGGCTTCAATGTGTGCAATATTGAACTGGTACCACTTTTATAAAACTGTGATAGGTGATAGTTTATTCTACAAATACTGAAAAGCGTACAGCAGGCTCATATGTTCACAAGTGCTAGGAAAGTTTTGAGATGCTATGGGGGCCTTTTCTTTCTTTTATCTGTGTGATGAATAACGAAGGCCAGATAAGTTGTTTTGACAGTTGTGGAGACACTGAAAATATTTTATTGTAAACTCTTAATTTTCTTGCTATTTTCACAGATTGGTTGATCCATTAGTGCTCATAATTAAGAAAATTATAAGAAAGAGACTTAACTGAATATCTTTATTTTAGTGGCATGATCACAGCCTTAGGTGACTTCTGACGTACTTGTTTATGTAATAATATCTTTTGATATTCTAGCCGTGTAGGTCTTAAAAAATATTTCTATTGTAATGGTGCATAAGATGATACTGGAGACAGAAATAATTATGAAGGAATCACTAAGAGTTATGATGTAAATATGTATATAAGACCTTTTCATAATGCAGATTACATAAATTTAAATTAAGTGACTTTTAAGAACATTGACTGTTGATCTGATAAACAATTAGAGCCATTAAGGCCTTTTGTATAAATAATAATTTTAAAAACACATGCTGCTTTAAGAATAAAAATTCTTATGGAAAATACGGTTTCTCGCATGCTGAATAGCCACTTTTCAACATTCAATGTCTCGGCCAAAAATACATTTTAAAATTAAGAACCATTTAAATTATACAACTACCAAAAAATAATAAATAAATAAATAAAGCTTTTCTGGAATTACTCAGCAAGCATTTGAGCACTTATATTACTTTAAAATGGCCAAGGCATTTTGTTTTAATTCCCTGAAAACATGATTTACATATTTTTAAAATGAAAAGACATTCTATGCTCTGATTATAGTATATATTCTGCAAAAAAAAAAATACATATACTTTTTATTGTGGTGTTTATCCCTATTTTTGAACATTTACAGGTGTCAAGGAGCCTTATGTTATGCTAAGCTATGTTCATAAAAGCATATGGAAATATGTCATCACGCTGAAAAGAAATGTGTTTAGCCTATGGATGAAGACTGAGCTGACTCCTTGTAGCTCTTTGTGACACTTCATCTTAGTGTGAGGATAAAAATAAGAGAATGTACTTCCATTTGTTAAACTTTCAATAAGTCATGTTGATGGATTGATTAATGTCCCATCCTTCTCTACATTGTACGTTTCTTGGGTATGGAAAGTATGACTTATTTATTTTCCAGTACCAACGATGTCTTATTTGATAAATGTCTGATGAATGAATGCCTGATGAATGCATGTGTTTTAAAGAAAGAAAACTTCCCTATCCAAAGAAAAGGACTCCAGGTATCAAAAAGAATATGTGTCTTACCAATAAAGATATTGCATAAAATGTGCCTTAGAATCATAAAGTTTTGAAGACGGAGGATATCTCTGAAGTAATTCTGTTTATACATTCAATGCTACATTCTTTCAATTATTGTAAATTTCAGAAAGTTTGGAAACAATTTTTTTTCTTTACCTTGATTTCCTCCTTCTCTCCCATTTTGAGACTTTTAATCTTTAAGAAGTGAGAAAATAGCTATCTATTCTTATCGACTTTTTTGCTACGAAGTCCCATAGATAATTTACATAGATTCCATCTTTACTTGAAAGTTAAAAAGGGGATTGTGTTTCTAAAGTGTTTGAGTCATTTGGATTGAGCGCTGTGCTAATGAGGCCAGAACAAGGCACTTTCCCTTTTAGTCACTCTCCAGGCCTCTTGACTTCTTTCATTGATCTCATAGAGAGGTCAGGAGAAGATAGAAGAATCCAGCACCTCTGGAAAAGCAAGTGACTGCATAAGCCCTATTCACGGCAAGTCATTAGCATCATTTTTTTTAAATTTTGGTAAAATATATAGAACATAAATTTGCCGTTTTAGCCATTTTTAAATGTACAAGTCAGTGGCATTAATTATATTCACCATGTTATGCAACCATCACCACTGTCAATTTGCAAAATTTTCATCACTCCAAACAGAAATTCTGTACCTATTGAGCAATAACTTCCCATTATTCTCCTCTAACTCCAGTAATCTCTAGTCTACTTTATGTCTCTATGAATTTGCCTATTCTAGATATTCCATGTAAATAGAATCATACAATTTTTTTTTTCATTTGTATCTGACTTATTTCAATAACGTTTTCAAGGGTCATCCATGTTGTAGCATGCATTAGAATGTCATTCCTTTATATGGCTCAAAAATATTCCATTGTATGTATGTACCAGATTTTGTTTATCCATTCATCTATTGATGGACATTTGTGGTATTTCCAATATTTGGCTATTAAGAATAATGTTTTATGAATATTAACATACAAGTATCTGTGTTACTGTTTTCTCATTATTTTGGGTTGAATTGTGTCCCCCAGAAAGATATGTTGAAATCCCAACCTACAGTAGCTATGAGCATGATCTTGTTTGGAAAAGGATCCTTGAAGATGTTATCAGTTAACTTGAGGTCACACTACAGCAGGGTGGGTCTTAATCCAATATGAGTGGTGTCCTTATAAAAGAGAACAGACACAGAGGGAACACGGCCATGTGAAGATGGAAGCAGAGATTTGGAGTGATACACCTACAAGACAAGTAACGCCAAGGATCACCAGCCATCAACAGAAGCTTGGAGAGAGATATGGAACAGATTCTCCCTCAGAGTCTTCAGAAGGAATCAACACGGCTAACACTTTGATTTTGGACTCCCATCCTCTAGAACTGTGATACAATAAATTTATGTTCTTATAATCCACTCAGTTTGTGGTACTTTGTTATGGCAACTCTAGAAAACTAATACAGAGTGGAATTGCTGGGGCATATGGCAGTTCTATGTTTAGCTTTTTGCGGAGCATCAGTTTTGTGCAGGGAGGACAGCACATGATGATAATTCATGGCAGTCTCCCACTACAGTGCTATGATTAAAGGATGCATAAAACCAGACTTGGCCTTGGAGTTGTCCCTCCTCCCCACGCTACTTCCTCTTCAATAAATGCAGTAGGGGGAACAGGATGTTAAGGGCGTGGAATCATGATTACCAAAAAAAGTCCTGAATCACTACGAATGCATCAAGATTCATAACTTTGAATGCAAAGTTTCAAAAGGACAATACCCCAAGTTTTAACAAGTTTTTAATGTCAGATGAACTTTGAACTATGTTTACATTTCTTTGGAGCCAAGATAAGCACCACCCTGTATCGTGTAAATATTTACATAGGTATGAGATTCTTGGTAGAATTTAAACCAGCCCAAGGCCCCTGGCTGGCATGAGCACAGGGATGGCAAGCATGACTGAGGTAAGCTTGCTCACTTCCTTCTCAGGTCACTGAGCTCCGTAATTAATGAAGAATCAACATCTAGTGCCAATAGTCAGGGCTTCCCTTGAGATTCCTGGATGAGGGGTTATTTTAATGACAATTCTCTTTGCCACCTGCTTTACATCTAACCAGTTGCTTTTGCTGCTGTTGTTGCTATTGCTGTTGTTGTTGTTATCTTTATTAGAGCATCTTTTTTGTTCCAAATGTTTATGTGCCAAAAGTAATTTTAAACCTATTGGTATCTGAAGCGTATAAGATGCTCAGTAGAAAATAGGGTGGACAACCCCAGAAGGAACATTATTTATTAACAGCCCAACAGACAGCAATTGACCTTAACAAAATAAATTCCATAGGAAAACACAAAACATTGCTGCAAAATAATCCAAAGAAATTTCTAAGCCCTGGGAACTTCAATAAGACAAACACATTCCAGTGATGTCATACCAATGAGGGTATATGTGCTGGAGGTTGGGAAAGTGGTCTTAACGCTAAAGGCAAGGCTAGTTTTCACCCAGTAGTCATTGATGGCATAGCTGGATCAGGGTTTATGATGGTTGGACTTCATTTGGATCGTTCAGAACTCAGGAAGTTTGGGGTCTTAATATTTTGACTATAACCAGGGCCTAAAGAAGTTTCTAAAATAAGTGCCAATCTGTTGTTAAATAATAATATGCCATACACCTGCTCACCTTCTCCTTTTAAAATTTCAGTCACACCGGGAAACAAGCAGGCAGGATTCATTATCCCCACCTGAGCGATGAAGAAATAAGATTTACAGAGGTTGGAGGGCTCTTGTTTTTGTTTTTCCCACACTGGTAAACCATTATTTCTCCCAGTCTATGCATGCATAGCAATGAGTTCACTCCCCTGGTACCACAGCTCTATCCTGCTTATCAGTGAAGCCCAAAGAAATGATTCTTTCAGGGCACAGGTAACATTTCACACATTAAAGAGAAATACTCTGTCTCTCTTGGCAAAGTCCCTACAATTCTCAATGTGTTTGGATGAGAGAAGGCAAGAGAGAAGAGCTCTGGGGAAGAGGCTGGGTTCTGATCTTCCAAGTGGAGGGCCCTGCCTAAGCCCCATCACTTCTGGGGGCCTTGGTCTCCTCATCTGTAAAATGCGGGGATGGCCCTACACACAATCATGGCATTGGGTTCTGCTCTCCGTCCCCTGGCACACCACACTGCCCTGTTTGGCTCCTGCGTCTAATGCATTCCAGATGCGTTGTAAACCCTCTCTCAGGAAAGGAAGGGAACTGTTTTGCCAAGAAATCAATAGCAGGTACCAGCTTAAAGAATTACTTCTCAGAAATATTCGCATTAAAATTGGTGTCTGGAAAGTGAAATTTCAGTAGACATCAATTTGTGAGTATTAAGGAAGAGTATTTTTTGTGAGGCAGCATGCGAGCTGTGGAGGTCCCCTTCAGGGAAGGATGTGCTGCCCAGCTGCATGCTGGGTGGTCAACAGTCAGCCTCCAGCCCTTCCAGGGTGGGAGTCAGCTACAGAGCATGGCCTAAAGCCCCACCCTTCCCAGGTCACCTGCATCTAGTGATAAATAAGGATGTGTGGGGGGGGGGGGTATAAAGGCCCATCCACTTGGGCCACATGAGGGACTAAGGCAAGTAATACCATCTTCAGAACTCCCTTCCAGGACAGCTGAGGCTTTGGTTGGCCTGCATGATTGCAGGTCAACTTCTCTCCTACCTACAAGTAAAGTCCCAACCAAGCTGGAGGACCAGGGGTGAGGTGGGGATGGGAGACTGAGGAGAGTAAGGTAGTACAGAAAAAAACAAGGTACCAGATAATCTCTGCTTTCAAAAATCTCATTTAGTGCAGTAGTTTGGGGAAACACAAGTAAAAAGGATTGTAGCACAAAACAGACAAAGCAAGAAAACAAGAACAAATTGGTATTTTCTGAGAAAAGTACCGAAATGTGAAGGCCCCAAGACAATGATGTCAAAAAAGCTGGGATTCATTTGGGAGGCCTTTATGAAATGTTGAGCTCAGAAGAGTCTCTGGCTTGTCTCTTGTCGTCCCAAAGTACTGTTTAGGACTTTCCCAAGGAAGGTGCTTAATTCCCACCAAGTGACATAGTATGTTTATGGCCACAAATGTAGCCTCTAAATTACTACCAGATTTCATTTTTTCTACAGATTCTTGTTGGAAACTTTGCAGGCTATCTTTGGCTTCTTGTCATCATACACACATTGATCACACCAAAAACATGTAGTCTATTAGAGAAGATTAATAACAGGATGATTTGATTTGTTAGGCTTTTACAAAGGGCATCACACTCTCTACACATATGTAAGAGCTGCAGGACATGTAACGGTGCAGTAAAAAGAATGCTTGATATGGGGGGTGGGGGGACTCCCTGAGTAGTCCACAGAAAGCTTAGGGCCTGGGATCAGAGGTCATAAGAGATATCACATGACTTCTTAATGAATGCAGGGTGGAATATTATCCCTAAGAAACACTGGCAGTCAGATCAGGAGGCCTTCACTATTACGCCAAATATTTTGTTTATGGGAGGACTCATTTTTGGTGATAAATTGAATCTTACTGAAGAGGACTAAAATCTCCATTTAAGCATTCAGTGCCTTAATTTTATCTTCTCATCTATAGGCAGTTTGAACAAGTGTCTTCTAGGAAAGGCTACACCAAACAAACAACAAAAAAAATGAAACCTGTCATTGTCAAGTCAATTCCGACTCATGGCAACCATGTGAAGGGCTAGAAGCCAGGAATTCTGAGATCCAGAATAGTCTAAAAAGCGTAGATGATGGGACTTGATCTAAACTTGAATCCCACTTTGCCACCTAATCCTCTCTGAATGTGGAGCCATTTATATGACCTGTCTGAGCCACGCTTTCTTCATCCGTAAAAGGGATAACAACACTAGCCTTGCAGAGTTATTGCAAAGTTTACACTAGATCATGGGTGCTATGCACTGTAACATACTAGACACACAAGAAGTATTGGTTTTCTTCGCTGCCTCTTGGCGAGCTGGGGCAATGAGCTCATGAGCTGTGAGAGTTAATTTTTGAATTTGATACTTCTCATGAGAAATTAGTAACTAAATGGTTGTGGCTTTTTTCAGTATTATGATATATAAGAAAAATACTAATTAAGGTAATATGGTATCTTAGGCTGGGTTCTCTAGAGAAGCAAAACCAGTAAAGTGTATAAATATATATACAGAAAGATTTATATCAAGGAAACAGCTCACGTCGTTGTAGAGGCTGGAACATCCCAAGTCTATGGATCAGGATAGAGGCTTCTCTAGAGTCACATAGCCACAGGGACTGGCAAACCCAAGATAGGCAGGTCAGAGAGCAGGGCTCCCACTCACAGGCTGTGAAGATCGATGAATCCCAAGATTGGTGGGCAAGACCACAAGGCTTCACCTGATTCATTTTGCTGCAGGGGCTGGTGAATCCAAAATCGACAGATAAGCTGAGAGCTCAAGTCTCAAGAACTGGAGGTCAGATGAACAGGAGGCAGCCACAGGATCCAGAGCAAGCAAAAAGCCAGAATGTCTGCTTATATTTGGATGCAGGCCACCCCCCCAAGGAAACTCCCTTTCAACTGATTGACTACTCACAGCATATCCCATCATGGGACTGATCACATATAAATATTGAGAATCATGGCCCAGCCAAGTTGACACACAATTTTAACCATCACATAGGGCGTTTATAGTCAATTTTTTTTTTGAGTGTGTATAGATTCATAAACATACATGTCTTCTTGCTTATGACATTGATACAATCAATCAGATTCATATTCTTTCAAGATCATGGCTACATTTTGTGTTTTTATGTATTATATTTTCAAACATAAATATAGCTAATATAAAATCTTCTTTTACCTTTTATTTCCAGTTCCACAGACATGTTTCTTGTCTCCAATATTTGACTCTTATCTGTAATAAATTTACCATTCTTTTAAAGATGCGTTGTGTCAATGTACTGTCTCTGGTATATTTAATTCTCAGACACCAATCTGCTGCAAAGCATTGGTAAAATGCATAGCAAAGCCCTCTAATTTGGGGCACTCATTCAGAATACACATATAACAAAAGACAGGTCTCACCTCACTTTTATTATGATTTCCCATTGAATCTCCCGAAAAGCTTGAACATTTGCATCAATTACTCTTAGAATATAATATTAATTTGAACAATAATAAGGAGACCCTTTGTGGATGAAATTATATAATGCATTTTCAGTATAAAGGAGTATTGTCTCCTTTTAAAGATCACCAACTGGTTAAAACACTGTTATCAATATAGTCCAAATTAAACTCACTGCTGTCAAGTCGATTCCAACTCATAGTGGCCCTGTAGGACAGAGTAGAACTGCCTTATATGGTTTCCAAGGCTGTAAATCTTTATGGAAACAGACTGTCACATCTTTCTCGCACAGAGCGGCTGGCAGGTTTGAACCCCTAACCTTTTGGTTAGTAGCTGAGAGCTTTAACTACTCTGCCACCAGGGCTCCATATTAATATAGTAAAGGACACCAAAAATCGATGGTGTTGCAGTCAGATGTGGGTCAAATAACAGCTCCACAATTCATTGCTTGCATAAATTTGGGAAAATTGCTTACCCTTGCTAAGCCTCAGTTTTGTCATCTTTTAAAATTGGGTTAGTCATCTCACTAAACCAGTTGCCGTCGAGTCGTTTCTGACTCATAGAGACCCTGTAGGACAGAGTAGAATTGCCCCATAGGGTTTCCAAGGAGTGCCTGGTGGATTCCAACTGCCAACCTTTTGTTTAGCAGCCGAGCTCTTAACCACTGCACCACCAGGGCTCCAGCAATCTCACTACTTCATAATAACTTATGTGGATTATGAGAGAATGAATCTAGGGCCTATAGTATACACCTGACACACAATAGTTGCTCATTTGAATGTAACTACAACTATTACCAGTTTTCTTATCATTAAAACTGGGTGATCATACCACTGTTGCTGTTGCTGTTGGTTGCTCTCGAGTCGATTCCAACTCATAGCGACCACTATAATAAGGTTATTACAAGGACAAAATGGTGGGTACCATACAAGTGCTATGAGAACACAAAGAAGAGTACCTCCTTTGAGGAGAAGGCTTCATAGAGGAACTGATGTCCTACCTGAACCTTACAGGATGGATAGTGTCAGCCAGGCCAAGAGGGGTGGGGAAAACATGTCCTAAATGAAATATGACCAACATTGAACAACATTTTCTTTATACTCTCATGGCTTAATGATGGCATCCCTTGTATTATAAGCTCCTTTAGGTCAGAAACTACGTTTTATTTAGCATCGAACCTCCTCAGTATCCTCTCGACCTTTCCAAGGCCAGCATTAACACCGGGCTTCATGCATTTATAGTCCCGCTAGTGTCAATAAATACTTGTTGAATCCCTTGAGGAAAGTATTTATTATTATTCCTCTCCTTTTGGAGGCAAGGAAACATATTCTCAAAGAGGTTAAGTGTTTGATCAAGGTCACCAACAAATGGGAGTGCAGTGGAGACAAGAATAGAGGTCTCCTGACATATGCTAGAATTATTTCTGCTAGTCATGTCAAGGTACCTTTGTTCTGAGGACACCTTTAGTCAGAGTAAAATTAAGTGATTGCTTATAAAAACCCATACAGGAATAAATGATGAAAGAAAAATTAGATACACTGGACTACATAAAAATTTATGT
>NW_004443948.1:17425012-17479943 GCF_000243295.1 Trichechus manatus latirostris | reverse complement strand
CTGCAAATGATACCACCAAGAAAGTGAAAAGACTGGGAAAAATATTTGTAAGTCATATATCTGATAAGAGACTGGTATCTAGAATGTATAGGAAGGATAGAATATATAAAGAACTCTTAAAAATAAATCATTATAAAACAAATAATCCAATTAAAAAATAGGCAAAGGATTTGAATAGATACTTCTCCAAAGGAAATATACAAATGACTAATAAACACATAAAAAGACCCTCAACATCATTAGCCATTACCCCTTGCCGTCGAGTCAATTCTGACTCATAGGCGACCCTACTGGACAGAGTAGAGCTGCCCCATAAGGTTTTCAAGGAGCAACAGGTGCATTTGAACTGCCTACCTTTTGGTTAGCAGCCAAACTCAACTACTATGCCACCAGGGTTTCCCATTAGCCATTAGGGAACGCAAATCAAAATCACAGTGAGATATCACTTCATACCTACTAAACCAGTTGCCACCAAGTCAACTCCAACTCATGGTGACCCCATGTATGTCACAATAGAACTGAGTTACATAGGGTTTTCAATGGGTTATTTTTCAGAAGTAGATAGCCAGGCCTTTCTTCTGAGGCACCTCTGTGTGGACTTGAACACCCAATCTTTTGGTCAGCAGCCAAGATGGTTAACCATTTACACTACCCAGGGACTTCACATCCACTAGAATGGTTATAATAAAAAAGATGACAATAACGAGTACTGGAGAAGATGTGGTGGAATTGGAACCCTCAAGTACTGCTGGTGGGAATGTACAATGGTGCAGCCTCTTTGGAAAACAGTTTGGAAGTTCCTCAAAAAGTTAAACATAGAGTTACCATCTGCAGTGTGATTGATTACATTTGTGTGGCCTTTCTAGCAATGGTCTTGTGGCTCTCACCCAGATGATTGGGCGGGACTGTGTGATAGGGTGGTTGTGGCCTGCCAAGGGAATTGGGCAGTTTTGTCTTAAATGAGCCCATTCCGGAGCAGAGAGGAGAATCCCAACACCACCAAGGAAGAACAGTCAGTTAGGAGTGGACAGCGCCTCCTTTAGATCCCAGGATTCCTGTGCTGAGAAGCTCCTCGAAGCAGGAGACGGAGAGAGAGAGAGAGAGCAAGCTGTAACCCTAAAGACAGTGAAAAACAGTGGCAAGAGACACCCGGCAGCAGGAGACAGTGCAGTGGGTTTCCTGGCCCATGGAGAGAGAAAGCTGAGTGCCTTTGGGGAGAGGCCAAGGGCCAGGGAGAGGCGTGCCTGAGAGCAAGGCTGGGAAGAGGCTGTCCTGAAGGAAGAATTGTATCCTGAGTGTTCCTGAGCCTGAACTGTAACTGTTACTTCCCTGATAAACCCCATAATTGTGAGTATTGCCTGTGAGTTCTGTGTGGCTATTGCAATGAATTACTGAACCCAGCAGAAAAGTAGAGAGTGTTGTGGGAGGGATGGTTGTTGTTGGAATTGGTAAAGATGGTAGAGAGAGGAGGCATGTCTGATCCCTGCCTCATAGGAATCAGCCTTGGGCTGTTAGTCTTGATTCTTCTTCTCCCTTGTGAAGTTAGAGGATGTAACTTCTAACATGGCCCCCATACCATTTTTACACCACCTGATCTAGCCATTCTACCTCTAGGTGTGTAGCCAAAAAAAATGGAAACATACTTCCATGCAAAAACATGTACACAAATGTTCATAGCAGTATTATTCATAATAGCTAAAAATTTGAAACAACCAAAATGCCCATCAACTGATGAAAATGTGTTATAGCCATAGGGTGGAATATTATTCTACAATTAAAAGGAATGAAGTACTGATACAAGCTACAACACGGATGAATCTTGAAAACACTATGTTAAGTTAAAAAAGCTAGTCACAAAACTCCACATATTGTATGATTCCATTTATATGAAAGTCTAGGTAGGCAAATGTATAGAAACAAGAAATAGACCAAAGTTTGCCTAGGGCTGGTGGGTGTTGGCAGGAGATGAGGAGTAACTGTCAATGGGTAGGGATTTCTTTTTGGGGTGATGAAAATGTTCTAAACTTAGATGGTTGAATACCTCTGTAAATATGCTAAAACCATTGAATTGGGTGATTTTTAAGATACATGAATTATATCTCAATAAAGATGTTAAAAGAGAAAAACCATATCATGCTCATGAACCCTTGAGGGAATATGGTAGAAACTCCAAAGTTCATTGCACTCCTGAGGTCTTTTGGAAACTTTATGAATATTTTTTAAAATTTACGTATATACATATTCAAAACATCCTGGTATGTAAATCAAACTGCTCTTTAAATTTAAGTGAAACTAAATAAAGTGAGTAAACTCAGAATGAAGTTAAGTCTGTCAAAATGATATGATACCATCGCAAAGTTACTTGACTTTCTCTATTTATCACGTTAAATTTTTATAGCCTCTTCTGAATTACTCTTCAGGTATGTAAGATTGTGATACCATTACCCTGGGCAATATTTAAGCATTAAGGCATGATATCCAGCATTTATGGTAATGCAAAGATATGCCATTTCTATTGTTCTTTTAACTGATGGTAATAGACATGCTTCCGTTAACATAGTAAGATCATTTCATAATGATTTTAATATACCAGCTAAACACAGAAAACAACTTTATTTTCCCATCCAGTGTCCTTGTAGACCTCATCTTCAGACTTGTTCTTTCCCATCACTTGGATGAAATCTCAAGAATTCATGTAATTAGGAACTCATCCAGTCACTTTTAGTTACAAAGAAAGCTTAATTTTATCAATTAAAATACAAGTACAGGGAAATAATCGAAACTCCAACTTCACAGCTAGTTTTGCACTCCTCGTCTCTCACAGCTTAATAGTGCATTATGCCTGGAAGCTCATAGCGGAAAGAGGTGGGCCGATACATTCCATTCCTCAGTCTTTGTTGTTGCTGTTGTTAGCTGGTGTCAAGTTGCCCGCAACTCAGGGTGACCACATGCGCAATGGAACCAAATGCTGCCCATCTCTGCTATCCCCATGACTGGTTGCAGATCTTTGTGATTCATAGGATTTTCATTAGCTGATTTTGGGAAGTAGATCACCAGGCTTTTTTTCCTAGTCCATTTTAGTCTGGAAGCTCTGCTGAATCCTGTCCAGCATCCCAGCAAAACACAAGCCTCCAATGACCAATGGGTGAGTCACTGAGTGAATTGGCCAGGAATAACCCAGGTATCCTGCATGGAGGCCACGGATTCTACCACTGAACCACCACTGCTCCTCAGTCTACTCCTTAGCTCCGGTTTCTGGTCCTTCCAGGGTCAGGCTCAGTGTTACTGTGGATCAGGGATATGGAGCGGCAATTTAGAAATCATCCAACGAAGGGGGCAAGTGGAGGCTGAAATTTCATTTACACTTTGCTCACCAAGCTATGTGCCTTGCATGAGGCAGTGTCTGCCATGAGGAAGAGGTACCTTTCAAATCTGCGGATGGTTGTCATGAGTTTATAAGCCATATGCCCAAGGGCTGAGGCTGCATCTGCTCCAAAAGAGCACTGTTTACATTTTTTCTTTAAAAACTGGGAGATTCTCAACACTCTAAAGATAGAAGCTTCCTGAAGCCCATCACTCAGCTTGAACAGTTACCAGATCTTGAGGGATGTCTTTCCATTTCACATGGAATCATTGTTCTGTGGGCTATCAGAGGCCTCAGACACATTCTGTATACAGTTGCTTCAACGACTGTGCTCCTCACTACATAAAGCCTCTCCTCCACTATTCTCACCACTTGTCCACATCATGCCTGTCCATTTACTTCACCTCCTTTGTGAGATGTTGCCCTGACTGCCCTGGTGTCTTAGTTATCTAGTGCTGCTATAACAGAAATACCACAAGTGGGTGGCTTTAACAAAGAGAAATTTATTTTCTCACAGTCTACTAGGCTAGAAGTCCAAATTCAGGGCATCAGCTCCTGGGGAAGGCTTTATCTCTCTGTCAGCTCTGGAGGAAGGTCCTTGTCGTAATTGTCCCCCGGACTAGGAGCTTCTTAGTGCAGGAACCCCGGATCCAAAGGACACGCTCTTCTCCAGGCACTGATTTCTTGGTGTTATAAGGTCCCCAGCTCTCTGTTTACTTTCCTTTCCTTTTATCTCTTGAAAGATAAAAGGTGGTGCAGTCCACACCCCAGGGAAACTCCCTTTACATTGGACCACAGGCAGAGATTATGATGCATAATACTTAGGAAAATCACAAAATGGAGGACAACCACACAATACTGGGAATCATGGCCTAACAAGGTTGACACATGTTTTTGGGGGACACAGTTCAATCCATGACATCTGATATGGTCATCCCTCTGTCCTTTGAAAGACCAGCACTCAGTACCAGTTCACTGGGAACTTCCCTAATGATATGCTATGTTACTTCCTTCTCAACCTTCTTTATTTCATTTTCTCTCTCTTGCTCTTTCTCTTTTTTTGCCCTTCTCTCTCTTTCTTCCTAATATAACTTTTATTTCCACCTAATATATGCATATGGTTTAAAAAGTCAAATGATATAACACTTTTAACCAAAAAAAAAAAAAAAATCACCTTACTCCATACTTCCCACCTCACAGTCCTATGCCTCTGTTGTTTCACCTGTCTCTTCTGGCATTTTACCTCCATATTTCTAGCTTATACAGTAGTTATTTCTATATGCTATTCAATTTTATAAGTTTTCTGCTTACTTCCTTCTAAAGACTCAGATTTAGTAGTCTTATATTAACACCAACTATCTTTCCATGATAGTTCCGTGACAATTTTTAAAATCAAGACTTGGTGTTTACATTGTTACATTTAAATAAATTTTTGTTCCCAAGTCTTAATGAAATCATGATTACATTTCCTTTCATGTACAAATTTTAGTTTTTCCTGGATTTAATAATTGCCCCACTTATTTGCTTGTATCTGTCATTAGTGTTTTCCCCAATCTCTCCGACCAAACTCTAAACTTCTATTAGTGCAGTCAGGCAAACTGGTTTTCTTGGTGATACCCCTCCTGGAACTGTTTTCCCATTCTGATCTGAACTGATTACTCTCTTAGACTCAGTACAGTTACCTTCCTGAGACTTTCCTTCATCGACATCCTAGGAATTGCGTATCTTCTCTCCCACATTGGATCCCAGTTCCTGAATCATTTGTCTTGCTTGATTTTTGCCCTTGTTTTGAAGCTTTGAAGCTTTGAAGCACATATACCAGCACCCTCCCAAGAGAGGGCATGTATGGGGATGGGTATGGGGGGAGGGAGAGATAACTATTTTGCGCTTTTTTTGTATGTCCAAAGACATCACTTTCTACCCACAAACTTGATTGATAATTTGGTTTGGAATAGAATTCTATGTTGAAAATTATTATCAATCAAAAATTTGAAGGTTTTTTGCTTTTTTGAATTCTAGCTTCCAAGGTGATTATTGGAAAATCCAAAACCATTCTGATGCTGATCCTTCTTTCCAAGCTTTTAAGATACTCTCTTTTTCTCCGGTCTTCTAAAAGTTATGATGCTGGACCTTGGAGAAGTTCTTTTTCACTCATTGTGCTGTATGCAAATGGTTCTTTAGAATTCATGTTGTGAACATTTATCAAGTCCTTATTATGTGCCAGGAACTAGATAGAACTGGAGTTCTATGGAATTTTCTTTTATTATGTTCTAACAGCTTCCTACTCTCCGTTTTCTATATTCTAAGTTTCTGAAGCTCCTATTATCTGTTTATTGGGCATCCTGACTTGATTCTCTAATTCTCTTATCTTCTTATCCTATTATAAATCTCTTTTTCTATTAATTCTACTGTTCAAGAGACGTCCTAATTATCCTACAAAGTTTCTGATCAATATTTACTTTC
Organism: Trichechus manatus latirostris; assembly: GCF_000243295.1. Lineage (NCBI taxonomy): Eukaryota > Metazoa > Chordata > Mammalia > Sirenia > Trichechidae > Trichechus > Trichechus manatus. Next base: position 17,474,116 of record NW_004443948.1, on the reverse strand, counting down.
TGCTATCATCTTTAATTTCTCAGAGGTCTTTCTTATTCTCTTACTTTTCTATGACCTTCTCTTCTTGTTTAAGAAATGTAGTTTCTTCTCTCCAAGGTTTTTTCTTTTTTTAATTTCTCTATTTCCTCTAAATTCATTTTTTTCTGTTTTGTATTCCACATTTAATAATAGAAGCTTCTCTCATATTATTGGATACCATTCTATTTAATAGTGAGGCTCTAAAGAGTTGAAAGTAAGCCATGGAAGATGGGGCTTATAGACTGTAAGTATTTTTTTCTCTGACTACTAAGTCCTGCTAAAGCTGGTCCTCCATTCTCCTGCCAAGTGGGATAGAAACCTGGAAGCCCACAATCTCAGAGGAAATGAGAAGGAGAGGTGGGCCAGGTCTCTCAGCATTTAGAATGCAGATTATCACCTAATGCCTTCATTTTCAATGTGACCTCCTTTCCATGGCCAGTGTGACTGGTGTCCACCAGTCTAGAGCTTTCCTTTGATGGTAATCTTGATGGTGAACTTCTTGTTTCTCTCAGATTCAGGGAGAGATAGCAAACCATCAGTGTGGAATATGAGAAGACATGTGGGGATACAACTATTCCCTACAGAGTTCCAATCAATCCAATGGGGATCAGCTTCCTTCCCAACTTCTCCATCTGACCAGCCTGCTGCCTCCAGTCCCTGAATCTTTATGAGCGTCTGTGTCCTGCTCTTGACCTTCCTCTAGCAGGCATGTAAATTCCCAGAAAGCTAAAATCCATATAGGTTACTGTTTGTCCATGACTCATCTGATTTTTTGTCTGCTCCTCTTCTCTTTGTTCTTGTCATTTGGGGGCTTTCGGGACATAAACATGTGTGTTCAATCTGCAACATTTAATTTAAATTTGTTTTACTGTTTCTTTCTAGCTATTTGCCCTGGTGAAAATACTTTCTCTGTCTCTCACTTTTTTCTTCCCAGTCTTCAATTATCCAAAAGCAATGACCGTGGCCTGTCACCAGCCCGTGAAGTGGACAGCAAAGCCATAACAGGACTGTTTTTCAGGATGACCGGTAGTGAGGGAGAAATAGAGAGAGGTGGGTGACCCCAGGGGCATCTGTGCTCAGACTAGGCTGTGGGCATGAATCCCACTTGGGAGACACTGGACTGGCTGAGCGTGGACGACAATTGGGCAGCAGAATTATTCTAGGGTAGGGGTTGCTCCAGGCTGCCTAGAGGGGAAAAGGGAAGTCATGTAGGGATCGTCTGGACCTGGACAGGGGAGAGTCTCAGACACTCTAAGCTGTTCTAACTTTGGTAATGGACACCAGCCCCTGATCTCACCACTAGTAGACAAGCAGTTAAGACATTTGGAAAAACAAAAGATAGGCATGGACTCTGAAGTCAGACAGCTTCATTTATGTCACAGCTCCACCCTTATGAGCTGTGTGGTCCCTGGGAAACTTGTTTAACCCCCTGAGCTTCAGTGTCTTCAGCTGTAATGGGATTATTAACAGTACTTTCCTCCTAGGGTTGTTGTGAAGATTGAATCTGTTAGTATAGTAAGGGGCTTAAAATAGGTTCAGATAGTTATGACTCAATTTTTAAAAAATGAGGGGGAGGGGATTAGTCCAATCATGCTCTGTGTCTGATACATAGTAGGTGCTCAATAAACTTTTTTTTGGACAAGATGAGTGAAATACATCCAGAGATAATTATACTGGACTATCTTTGTCTCTGACTTTCACAGTCAGTTTTCTGTGCTTGGCAACAGAACTAACAAAAAACTATTTTAACGGTTGCTTTTAGTTGGAATAATTAGCCACACAGCACTGCAATTGAAGAGACATACACTTCTAAGTCTCTTCCAACAACACCACCAGGTAGACAAATTATGACTGATTAACCAAGAGCTATGCTTTGTTTGGTCCAGTAACAAATCTGCCCCAGGCATGTCGGCACAATCTTCCAGGGACTCTGACTGATCAGCAAGGAACCAAATGGCTGGTAATTTCTAATTTATAAACACTGCTTGACGTAGGCAGTTGGGCACTCTGCCACACTGCTATGGCCTGAAATGGCCCGATCACTTTTCAGTACACTAAAAGCAATTTCAAGTGGCTTAATAACTCTTTACCCACCTCTCTGCAGGGTCCACCAACACCATTGGATCGAGAATGTCTTTGAGTGGCCTCAGGACAAGGGGTTCAGGTTACTGCTTCATGGGGTTTTCAGCTGAACAATGAGTATATTGTGATGAGCCCATCTGTCAAAGTAATCAAAATATAAAGAGGGAAATAATACAATTAAACCTCTAAGACACATACATTTATCTTTGGTTTTTCAAAGCTGATCTCAATTTGGCAGGATTCTCTTTGGCAAAGAAGTCAGAAATTGGCATTCTTCGCTACCAACTGAGATCTTGCCTAAAGTGAGTCTCTGCAAACAAAGATGAGGATAAGGAGAAGCAACTAGTACTATAGGGATAAAAAAGGAATCCTGTCTATAACGTAAGTGTTCCAGAAGACAGATAACTAGATTAGGTTAAGTACAATTTTTTTTTTTTTAAACAATGAAATATTTCCTCCTGATGATAACATGAGGAAGACTGTATGGGAAAAGAAAAGAAACAAGAAAATCCCTGATAGTAAGAGAACCCAGTCCTCTCTGGTTGCTGTGACCCCCACCAGTGTCACTGCTAGAATCTCTGGTCCCTCAGTAGTTCTTTTCTCTTTCCAGGGGCTAATACAGGACCCGGGCTCGCACTTTCAATTCTTTGGTGTTATGGATTGAATTGTGTCCCCAGAAAATGTGCATCAACTTGGCTAGGTCATGATTCTCAGTATTGTGTGTTTGTCCTCCATTTGTGATCTGATGTAATTTTTCTATATGTTTTTCTAAGATGTTAATGAGGCAGGATTACAGGCAGTTATGTTAATGAGGCAGGGCACAATCTACAGGATTACTTTTTATCTTGAGTCAATCTCTTTTGAGATATAAAAGAATTGAACAGAGATGAGAGGTACCTCCTACCTCCAAGAAAGAAGAGCCAGCAGAAGAGTGTGTCCTTTGGAATCAGGGTCCCTGTGCTAGGAAGCTCCTAGACTCAAGGGAATATCAATGACAAGGACCTTCCCCCAGAGTCAAAAGAGAGAGAAAGCCTTCCCCTGGAGCTGGCACCCTGAATTTGGACATCTAACTTCCTAAACTGTGAGAGAATAAATTTATCTTTGTTAAAACCATCCACTTGTGGTATTTCTATTATAGCAGCACTAGATAACTAAGACACTTGGCATCTACAGTCACGTCCTAGACCTTGTCTGAGTATGTAAGAATGTTGCTCCACCTCTCAGATGCTTTCTCTCTGGTCACCTCAAAGCCATTTCTTACCTCCTTCCGTAAGCCGTCTCAAGATGCTATGCAAAAGTCCCACTGTTTCAGAGCAGTCATCCTACCTCAGTAACCTGAGTCCAGGTTGCCACACTCAGGTGAGCCATCCATGGACCCTGCCTTGGTCTCAGGCTGGGGCCACATGATACTAGTTGTGATTTCTCCACATCTGGTTTTCAGTCCTTTGACAGAAATTGTTACTTCTCCTGAAGGAGAACTTTGCCTCCTCTTCTACCTTCCCCATTCCCAGAGACTAAGCCAAAGAAGACACACTGTCCAGGTGACGCAGCATCTTCCTGTTTCTCTGGTGAATGAATTATTGGGTATTCGAGGCACCTACAACCTTGTCTGGGTCTGGAAGGGCAATGAATGGAAGGCAGACACCCAGACATCCCTCAACAACTTTGAATGCCATTAGGCTTGTGTCCTTCCCCCAGCAAGGTGCCTTAGATCAAGGGCACATCATCTTTTGTCTAGACAAAATCCTGATCTGTTTAATGAATCTAGTTTTACAGGAACCTCTGGTACAAGCAAGAGCAATACTCCAGGACCAACTCAGAGAAATATATGTTCAAGAATTCTGAACTGGAGTTTCTGGGCCATGTTTTGTCCAACCAACATTATGGCACGATGTTAGACGAAATACTACTGGAATGTCTTTGAAGATTATTAGGGATATGTAGTGATTTCTGGGGTCCACTGATAATTACTATTGTTTTGTTCTTCAGTTTTTCTACCTTGTAGGTAGAAACAACCTCCTGAGGAAAGGGAAGTTTTGTTGGGTCCTAGTGATATTTATAATTTTCTGGCATCAGAAAAAAAGGTTAACATCTACCATGGTTACAATTCTACCCTACATAATAGAGACACCAAGGCTTCTAACCTTGAAGGAGCCAGGAAAGTCCTTCCTAGCACTGATGTCTACAGGAAAGAACATTGGCCAAGGTCAATCACCAAATGCTGGAGCATAATTTTTAATGACTGAGACCATCTTTGGCAGCCAGAGTGACGAATGGTCACAGGGAAACCAGGTGGAAAGGGAGAACATGCTGTCATATTATGGGAATTGCGGCCAATGTCACAAAACAATATGTGTATAAATGTTTTAATGAGAAATTAACTTGAGCTGTAAACTTCCATCTAACACACAATTAAACATAATAATAAAAATAATAAAGAAGAGTTAAGGCAGGCTAAGAAACTCAGACTTCATGGGGTTTCACTTCTCCCTCAGGCAAATTGGCAGCAACAAACCAGGAAAATACCTTATCTATTAATATCCAACTCTACATATTTCCAATTGCTCCAATTCAAGAAATTTTCTGCCCCCATGACTTCACTCTATGGTTGAATGAAATGAACCAGTGAAGTCAACTAGCAGATACTTACACACTACAGAATCTGACCAAAACCTACAGCCACCTGTGGGTGGCCAGTGGCTTATGAGATAGATGATAGACTGTAGAACTAGGCCAGAGAAGAGATTCACACCTAGGCTTTATGATGATGCTACCCTAGCAGACCACTGCACCACATTCAGAACCTGAACACAGTCCAAAGAGACATCTGGTGCTGCTGCTCCCTAGTCAGAGATGACAACCCCCATGTCCTAGACACCTGTGACATTTGCACCAGAAGATCTAACCTAAGAAAACTAAAGAAATATTGTGTCTTTGCTAACCTTGAGAATAGCCCCGGGAATTTCTAATGTACATCACTTCACATCTACATACACATTTCTAGACACGACACCATCCTACATGGTAAAGCTTGAACTTGCCAAAATGTCGCACCTCATCCTATGCGCTGTTCCCCTTTCTCTTGGCAGTTTGCATAAAGCCACTATTTTCATAAAGAAAATCTTCCAACTCCACGAAATATCCTTAGTCCAAAGTTCCCGTTTTCATGCTTGCTTTTTTAGGTTTTTTAAAGTCCTCTGTGACCACCCCTGTCTGTTTCCACCCATGACAGCTTAATGACCTAGCAAAGCATATCCACTGAGTCCTAAGGAATATCTTCCTAATTTTATTTCCCATGATGAAACTGGTCCACTATTTAATCACAATGAAATTAAAATGCAACAGTGCACTTCATTTTTTTACCCAGAACATCATCTTTCAGGGCAATTATGGCTTCCATCCTCAACCATTATCACTTCGATAGCAAGAATGTACCAAGAAGCAATACTAAAGAAGATTTTTGTGTGCCCAAATAATATAAAGTAGGTCAGTTAGTACAAGGAGAACATACGAATGGCAGATAATACCTATTTGCCATTGTACCGTCCCCATCTTCCTCTGTGCCCAACTGAAGGGATGCTACCTGAAGTTTCTTCAAAGCAGTAGTGACTGTTAAATCCATGGCCTTCAGGCTTTGTAACTCTTTTGCTCTGCAGGGAGTTTTCATGGATTCTCAAATTGCTAAGAACATGCTCTTCAATTGACACCTAAATTCTTTCCTCCAACGATACAAGAGAAAACATCTTAATATGTTATTTCTTGTTAACACTATGACCAGTATCAGTACCTGGATGACTGTGAAGAGTATTGGCTGCAAGAATTGCCATGAAAACCCTCTTATCTACCTCAGGTTTGTCTCAAAATAAGCCAAGACCTTCATGCAAGACCTTATTAATGTATGGAAAGGCCAGGCTCATCATGCCCAGGGGAGGGAGTATCTGCTCTGACTTCAGTTCTTTAAATGTAGCTGGTCCACTCACACATCAAAGATACAAGTTATGGACATCACACTCATCTCAGACATTTGCCTATCACCCTCAGACTTTCCTGCTCAAACTTCCCAGCTCTTCAACCTTCTGGTTCCACACTCAAGCTCCCAAAATCTGGCTTTAAGCCCTTGGTTAGCGGCTGAGAGCAGCCTCTTGCTATTTTAGCATGCTATTTGATCTTTAATGGCTATCAACCTCAGGCCCCTGCTAGACTCTTGAGATCTCAGCAGAAATAATTTCTCTGTAAGCTTTGAATTCACAGAACCCCAACTTTCAACTCTCGCTCTCACCCCGTCATCATGGCCAGGCCAGCTCCCTTAAGCTCCCTTTTACCTGCTAAAGGAAGAGGATTATACATTAACTGCCTAAAGAAATGTCACAATATAAAAATATTTTAACTTAATTTTCTTACTTTTAGCTTTATCTGCCACTCCCCAACTCCATCTGCCCAGGGACACAACGTGGCAAGCCGACCTTACTTCATTTTTGGAGACTTCAATTTGATTCACTATAACTGTCTCTTATCTATATTTCCAAACACATGTCCTCATACCATTGGCCCAGGATTAAGTAGTTCCTCAATAGACTGAAACTTAGCCACAAAAAATATCACTCTGCCTTTCATCCTTGATTCTTGCTTGCACTTAGTTTGTCATTGCCACATCTGTGTTTGGATTTGATTCCAAATTTGACCAATTTGACCTAGTTTTAGTTAGTTTTCTATGAAATCACTCTTTTCTGCCATTTTCTCCCAGCTTACCACTCAGCCATCTTTAAACAAATCAGTTGCTGTCAAGTCGATTCCAACTCATGGAAACCCCATATATGCCAGAGTAGAAATGTGTTCCATAGAATTTTCGTGGCTGATTTTTTGGAAGTAGATCACCAGGCCTTTTTTCCAAGTTTCCTCTGGGTAGACTCCAACCTCCAAGCTTTTGAGTAGCAGCTGAGTGCTTTAACTGTTTACAGCACCCAGGGACTCCTCAGCCTTCTATACACAGGTTGTATTTTGAACCAATCCTAAGAGCGAAGACTAAAACTTCAGTATTTGCTCCACAGGAAAGAACTAGGATGGGAGAAAATGGGAGAGAAACGGTATCTTAATATAAGGAAAATCAAGGCATGTGAAGTATCCAGCGATAAAACTGGCTGCCTCAGAAGTGATGAACTCAACACTAATGAATATATGTAAGTCGAGGTTCAATGACTAATGTGATAAAGAATTCTTACCTTGGAAATAGATGTATTAGAGAATACTATATATACTATATAGAGAGAATTCTATAGCTAATATTATTAAAAACAATACCTTCAAATATGTAAACACAGTTTTGGACACTAAACTCACTTTTGGCTTAGGCATCAAAGGCTGAGAGTAAATGATAATTCCCATTTTCCCAAGAGAAATAAGGAGACAGCCTCTGCCCAGGACATGCTAAGAGAGTGAAACTGGTTCTGCCAGAAGAGCAATCGGTAAGGAGGGAGGGGAAAGCAAACGCATGGCTCCCACCTGCTCAAGTCAAGTCTGGGCTTTGAATGGAGAGCTTGATCTGTGTTACCAGAGTGACGGTGGGGCCAATTGAATAAGGAATGGAGTCAAACACAAGCTTGGGGAATTTAAAGGTAACAGGAGTGACTAAACTATCTGGTGGCAGAACCAGGATACAGAGGAGAGCCCTGGGAGGGAGCTCTGTTTTCACCAACAGGCTGTTTCCACACAGAGCAAACGGTGCTGGTCCTGAACAATCCTGAAAGAGTCTCCCCCTAGGAGGGCAGCCTAACAGGAGATTCTCTCCAGGGAGAGAATCTATGTTTGATGGAGTGCTAGTTCCAGGAGCTGATGGAGGGAGTGGCTGGCAGACAACTGGGGGAAGCAAAGGAAGCATCCAAGTGTCAATTAATATTCAGTCAGTTGATACATACCACCATATATGCAGACCCTTCGTGAGTTTTAAGGATAAAGAGAGCAGATTACCTGAAATGACAGAGTCTGGGGAAATACTAGCATTAGATTCGGACCAAACTGTGAAAGGTCCTAGATGCCAAGCTAAACTCTACAGTACAAACCAATAAGTGGAATTCAACATGGATATTGGACTGAGAAAGGTCATGAAGTCAGATAACTGGGGATATTATTGAGTTCATACTTCAGACCATTTATTTCCCTATTAAGGACTGGATTTTCCCCAAATCTAATTGAACCCATATCTATTGATGTTGACTCTTTCACATTCTTTCCTTTCTCCTTAAACTCAGCTTTCTCTCTTCCAATTTGTTTTGTTGTGTTTCACAGTATATATGGAGTTCATATTTACTCGTCTTCAGTGTGTTATGCTCGTGTCTCTTTACCTGCTAATATCATGCCTACTTCCTGCTACCACTGCAAATTTTATCAGAGACTCCTTACTCCACCTCTCATCCACCAAGCCCAAACTTTCTATCTAATGTTCTCCTCACTTTCTTAGAACTGCATCTCATTATATCATCAAATCATTTCACTTGAGCCTTTCAGAACTCAACTCAAGTCTTCTATGATGTATGTAATACTTTTACAGAATCATGGACATTCTCTGAAAGAAAAAGTTCCAAAGTAAAGTTATTGAAAACTATTATCTGTGCCCCACCTCACTCCCAATTTCTATTTTATCCTTATCTCTGCCTAGGCTCTTCCTTGAGATAGGGCTGTTTGGGGGATAATGTACAGTACACCTTAGCAAATACCTCACCATTTAAAAATGTGAATGATGACAGCAATTAGTTAAATAAATGCTTTTTGTAACTAAAGCTCTGAAAGTCTTTTCTACCAATAACTATTGATGCTATTAACAGATAATCATGGAAAGAACCAGGAACTTCTATATCTGTAAAATTATATTTTTCAATATATATTACTGGTGCCTCTAGAGAACACTTTGCATATTTTCAGTTGTTTACTTAATGCTAAAATCCTGCAACTGCTCTAGCAGGAAACATTCAGGCAAAGTGTCTCCGGACCCTGAAGTCTTTTCTGATTCATCAAAATTTATTAGGGAAGAAAAGTGGCTGTCTTGGCAAATCTCCACTGTCTTTTGCTGCATTTGTTTGCTTTTTATTAAAATAACTCACATTTGAAATAAAAAAGTCATTTTTTTTTACAGTACTATTTATTTCCTTTATTTTCCATAATAGCACTACTAAAATGCATTTTTAAAATAAGGATATGGGGAATGGTTTTCTTTTTGCTCTTTAGTTTTGTTGAATGGTTGAGGCTGTATGTGCTTATATGTGTGTATTTTAAAAATTCCTTCAGGTTTCTTTGGCTTGTCTCTTTTTTTTTTGTTTGTGTAACTTAAAATCAATAATCATCTTCTTGTTTCATGTTAAATAGTCCAGATAAAATGCAAAAGCAAGAAATTGCACCTGATACTTGAAAGTTGCTATTCCTGACAGCACTTCATCTTTTTTCATGCCCCTATTGGCTTTTCTCCCGGCCCATCCATTCCTTAATGTAAGCGTTATAAATTGCTCTAAAGTGCCATAAAGCATAATAAACATAAATCAATATTTCTTGGTTAAAACTTAGAAATGCTGATCTAGCCCAGGCTGGTTATGGATGTCCTAAACCCATCATGTCTCTTGGTTATTTTTTCTTACCAAAGCCTTTTCTCAGCTAAGAACACCTCTGTTTTTGATTTTCTCTCCGACCCCAGTCACCCAGACACTTGCAATGACACATCAGTATGGATTGTGGAGAACATATCATCCAGCAGTCTTAGAAAAGAGCCATTCTTTTTCCTTTTGGCCGCTGATCCTGGCAACTTTGGAAGTTGTGAGCGACATTCTCAGACAAAGTTAGACCACAGGCAGCAATATGTCAAGCTCATCTGAGGAAAATTCCAGTTTGTCATGGAAAAAAGATGTTCATCTTATTCTGGGATTCAAAGAATTAAGCGTAAGCCCACTCCTTTCCTCCTGATTTGTGAATGTGGCATCGGAACTAAATAGAACACCTGCAGGCAGTTTAATAACAAAACCGACCCATTTGAATTTCTGCTATCTTTGGAATTTTTTAATATGATCATCTGCTGCACCCTTGGATATAAAACCACATCCCTCTTCTGGAAATGACAGCTTGCCCCCACAGCCAACTGATGCTATTTATGTGGCATTGTTGTTATTTATTCTCATCTCAAAGGCAATGATTGAATGGCTTTGTGGTTTCTCCCAAGAAATTGTGGAGCTATGCAGTGTGAAATCTGCAAGCTCAGGTGATCATCTTTCTTGGGGAGACTTTCACAGGCAGCTGTTTGGAAATTGCATGAAAAAGTTGTGGGACATTAGACAAAGTGGTTTTATGAGACTTCTTGACTCACAGCCCACTTGACACACCAGTGTGCAGAGGGCAGACTGCCTTCTCTTCAAATCCTCCAGCCAAAAGCAGTCTCCCCCAGGATAACAGAAAGCAGGTTTTGCCCTAGGAAGAGGCAACTGCTTACAATGTCTATTATGAGGATGGGAGTAGGGAGAGTTAGACAGTCTCTATTTCCCAAATTATCACCCTCTCACCTTCCCCAGTCTGAAAAACTGCCATTAGCTGTTCATTCCTTTGGCTTGTGGAAACTTTTAGATCAATAATTTAAAAAAGAAATATGAAGGACCTCTAAAATGTACTCATAATAAGGGTAGTATAAGTCAGAAATATACTCAGATACGATTTTAACTTATGAGATTGGTAAAAACACAAAAATTTTACAAATTATTTTTGGTGAATTTTTGGGCAATTAGACACCCTCATAAAATTGTTGGTGGGTACAACCCTGATGGAAGGGAATTTAGCAATAGCTGTCACATTTACAAATGCAATTACCCTTTGATTCAGTAAAGTCAATCTTGGAAATTTATCCTACAGGAAAAAACAAACAAAAAAAAACTAAACTAATACCAAAAAACCCAAACCCATCGCCATCGAGTTGATTCCAACTCATAGCAACCCTATAAGACAGAGTAGAACTGCCCCATAGGGTTTCCAAGGAGCAGCTGGTGGATGCAAACTGCCAACATTTTGGTTAGCAGTCAAGCTCTTAACCACTGTGCCACAAGGGCTCCAAAAACAAAACAAAATGAAATGCATATATAAATTACAGAGTTAGTCATTGCAGAACTGTTCATAACATAAAAAGTTCAAAACAACTCAAGTTCCATCACTAAGACACTGGTTAAATTAACTATGTCACAGTCACACAATGGACTATTACACAGCAGTATAAAAGAATGGGGCAGCTCCTTCTGTGCTTATATGGAAATATCCCTAGAATCTATCTTTAAATGGAAACATAAATGCACAGAAACAGTGCATAAGTCAACTTGTCTATGAAAAAGGGGGAAATAAGAATTCCTATTTATTCTTGCTTGCTATTTGCATAAAGATACGCTGGAAAGATACATAAGAAACTAACAGAAGTGTTTACCTGTGGGGATGGTGAGGGAGCAAGATGGATGGGATAAAGTATATAAGAACTCTCAATGTAAATATTTGTATAATGCATTTATTATTGAAACATATGAAAGTGTAACTTATTTAAAAAATTTTAATTAATAAGAAAAGTTTAAAAAAAGGCTTCCATTAAACTGTAATACCTGTGAAAAATAACATCTGAAGCCTGATATTAAGTAAACAAGTTGGTTGCCACTTAGCAGAGATCAAGTTGCTAAGGGGCTAGGATTGAAAAAGCCTTATCTGTTGCGTTTACGTACAAAGATGCTAATACTTACACTTGCTATTATTGAACATCTCATTATTCTTCCCCACGATCCTGTAAGGTAGATGTTTTTAACCTTATTTTGTATACAAAGAATCTGGGGACCTTCTAGGATAAAGAACACAGCCAAAGTCAAACAGCTAGTCAATGACAGTGCCAGGTTTCAAACCAATGCCAGCTTGACTGAAAGCCTGTACTCTTTCCATTATGGCAAAGCTTTAGAGGGATGGAGTCCACTTCAAGTGGATGGAGGGCAATTTTTCCTAATTCCAATTTTGCACAAGTTCTTATTAAAAATCTTTATATTCCAGAGTTTGTTCCTTTAAGCCCAAATCCTCTCATTTCTTTTATATTTGATACTATGGCATCTGATCTAACTTGCTTGACTTTGCCAATGAACAGAACCCGTCCTATTAGATTAGCACCTGGGGCTCTCTCCCTTCTCTGGAACCTGTGAATGCCCTAGGTCTCAGACCAAATGGTGTAAGTTCCTCTACAGAAATGGGTGAGATATAGTGCAGAAGAGATAGGCTGAACTCTTCACAACCTTTGTGGTCTGGCAGAAGGAGACAGGTTAGCACATCCAATGGCCAGTGCATTCCATCCATTATTTGACAGGTGGAATGAATGGTCAACCCTGCCCGTGGGCATCACACTCCTGTTCTGGGCATGGTGCCCTCTGTGAACAGCTGCTGCCAAGTGTACTTGGGGGTGGCCTAACTCACCCAAGAAAAGTCCACTGCAGAGCTAACCAATCACCTCATTACCAGGTCCATGTGTGGGGCCATTGGTTAAGACCTGGGCAACCATCAGGACACAGAGAAATATCAAACTGTGGGAAATTCATGAACTAACCAACTGTGCTAGGCTCTTTTCCCATAGAAACACAAGGTAGTTTTTCACCACTCTGCCTCAACATGAAGAAGCCTTTGATGGGATATATTACAATGGAGCGTTTAACCTGGAGAGAAGGGTATCAGAACTTAAGATATTACTCTAAGATGGATTTGTGTCCTTTGAATGGTGATGTGAAAATAATCTTTTTACTTTGGCCCAATTTCCAAGAAAATCTTTCTTTATATTTATGAAAACTACTGATTCAGAAAAAGTAATTCCAACTGCTTTTAGTAAGCTTTGGATTTGGGCTCAAAACGAGAGTCAAAACAAAGTGAGATGATCTGTAATACATACGCTAGCCTGCTCCTTCCTTTGTATCACTTGTAGCGGGGTGACCAATACATCAAACCCAGGACCTGCAAGACCCTGGTCTTGTTTTTTTATGTTTAATTTTTTTTTAATTATGTTTTAAATAACAAAAGTAAAATATGGATATATTTTCATTGTAAACTTAGAAAAAAAAATGAAATCCTCTTACTTCTCCCCCAATCTGATTCCACACGGGCATTTTCTAGTATTAAGTTAATATGTAGCCTTCTGGGCCTTTTATAAACACATACTTTCAGATTAGTACAATTGTGACCCAGCTGTTTAATCAATAAACATCTATTCATTCATTCAATCATTCAACAAATATTTTTTGACAACTTATTATTTAAGGCTTTGTTTTAGACACAGGGGATGCAGAAAGATTAAGTCATAATATATTGAACACTTAATTTATGCCAGGCATAGTGCTAAGGGCTTTTACCTTTAGTGATGTATTTAATCCACACAATAAGCCTGAGAAGATGTACCATTATTCTCATTTTATAAACGAGAAAACTGAAGCTCAGAGAAACTAAGTAATTTAGTCAAGGTCACATAAATGATATGTGATATGTGACCTTGAGTAAATTACTTAGTAGAACTTGTAATCAAACTGTGAGCTGTGTTTCTAGCGCCATAAACTTAAAGAAACAACACTACAATGTACTGTAATAACTGTTAGCACTTCTCCAGTGTACAAGACCCTCTTCTAAGGGATTTATCCATATTGGCTCATTTAATTTTCACAACAACATACTGTTACCACCCTTTGTTTACAGATGAAGAAACCAAGGCAGAGTGAGGTTAATTAGTTTATCAAGACGATGCTAATAACAGAAGCCCTGCTGGCATAACTCAAAGGTCAGAGGTTCAAATCCACAAGCCAGTCTATGGGAGAAAGATGTGGTAGCCTGCTCCCATAAAGATTACAGTCTTGGAAACCCTATGGGGCAGTTCTACTCTTCCCTACAGGGTCACTATGAGTCTGAATTGACTTGACAGCAATGGGTTTGGTTTTTTGGGTATGCTAGTAATAAGTGGAAGACTTGGGCTGGAATCTAGATACTCTGGTTCCAAAATCCCTCTTAATTCCTACATCACACTGCCTACCCCAATATCATGTGCATAGATGCATATTCATGCTTAAACACTATGCAGCTCTTAACTATATTTACTTACCGTCTTTAACAATATTGAAAACCTCTTGTGTCTTAATGAAAATAAAAAAATAGAATGGAAAATTGCGTATATGGTATAATCATCATTATGTCAAGTATATATGGCAGGAAAATTTATTGAGAAGTTAATTTGTTTTAGTTCTTCCTGCTTATAGGCGATTTTTCCCCCCCGCTATTTCAAAAAGGTCACTAAGCCTCCATGTTCTCTTATCTCAGTGGATATTTTATGAAATGACCAAAAGCAGAAGTTGCCAGACTCTCAGTAATTTCCACACCCACCTACCCCCCAGCTTCCAAGAGATTATGTCAGGTTGGGGCAGGGTCGGGGGAGAGGTCGTAGCTGAGAGGCAAGTGTTCTGGGAGCAAAGATGGTAGAAAAAGAGAATCGACTGGGTTCAGGGAACTTCTCCCATCACTGGAAAGTGGTTGGGATTTTTTCTTTCAGGTCCCTCACTTAACGAAATCCAGTCTCCACTCCCATGGAGACACCCAACCTTCTAGTAATAGGACTTCTGAAAGGACAGCGTAAGTGTGAGGTGTAGGTTGGGTGGAGAAGGGGGTTGGTAGCAGTTGAACATGAAAAACCATGGACTGGGAGGCTATATTAAAGATCACTATGGATAGCCTTAAAATTTTTGAATAGTGGTGATGACCAGTACAGAATGAATAAAGGCATTTTCCAGAATGTTCTCTACTCCACATAAAACTTTTTTTAAAAAGACATCCCCTCCACCCAACTTCCATCCAGTACAGGAGTTAATTATGACTGATATTTTCCTCTAACCCTGGAGGTGGAGTCTTAGATTAAATTTGACTTGAAAACAAAAAGGAATGTGGTATTTCTTGTATCCCAGTGTTGTGACTAAAATCCAAACTTCCTACATCCACACAGAAAAAAAGGCATAGGAAAACCTCAACATTTGTTGCCTTAGGGTAGTGGAATTGGGGGTGAATTTTTTCTTTATAATTTTGTATATTTTCAAGTTTTCTACGATTCTCACTTGCTACTTTCAAAATCATAAAGCCAATTACTTTATTTAAACTCTTATTAGTTATATCACTTCAGTGTCCATCTGGCTTAGCCATGCTTTATTTTCATCTTGACATTTTTAAACTGCAAATGTTTGTTACAAGTAGGACAGCTACAATTTTTCTCTAGAATCTAGTCCTAGTACTTGCATTTAGATATATGTAAATCAAAACAATTTAGGCCAACATTATTATATATTCTACTTTTAAAGAATTTTTAAAGTGTTAAGGAAAACTAAACCCGTTTTGGTCAAGTCGATTCCAACTCACAGTGACCCTAAAGGGCAGAGCAGAACTGCTCCATAGGGTTTCCAAGGAGCTGCTGGTGGATTCGAACTGCTAACCTTTTGCTTAGTAACCAAACTCTTAACCACTGCACCACAAGGGCTCCTAAGGAAAACCAGAGGGGTTTAATCAGTTTGTTTCACGTCAACTTTAAGTCCGAGATCAGGAACATAAATGGCAACTGGGGCCAGACTAGTGTCATGAATGAGTGAAGTAATGCCCCTGGGTGATAATTTTTTGCCACTCATTTTTAAAAGATAGAATGTGGGCCAAGTGAACAGGCCTAACAGAAAACACCTACAAGCCACTTGCAGAATAAAAGCAGCCAGTTAGCAACTTCTGCTTGAATTACTCACAGGTTTACAGTTCTAGTTATTCATTCAGTTAAATGTGATCTGATACATAGGATGGACTGTGTCAAGTTACTTTACCCTAGACTTTAGCAAGATTGTTATCATCCTTCACGGACACTGGTGCTGTTTAAGGACCGTCTCGATACAGGTCTGTCCTTAGCCAGACCCTTAAGGCTTCAGATCAGCACCAGGGCGGCTAATGCCAGGCTTCCCAGGATACTGCTGTGTTTGTCACAGATATCTGAGACTGTCTGAGGAATCCCAGTAGCTTGGTACCAAACCTTTCTTCTGTGTTCCATAGTCTAGGTTGTAATTAGCCATCCAATTTTTATAAGGATTTTTATCTCCAGAGCCTGGTTTTCCCTTAAACCATGCCTCCATGTTTTGAGTTTATTGCCCCACTGTAAATTAGATGAATAAATGCAAACTGGGCCCTAATGCTGAGCATTGTGTAATTGCTTTGAGCCTGCTTGCCTGCCTCTCTGACACTGCCAGGGATCCCTTAGATGTATGCTTGTCACATGTTGGTCATTTATGGCTTCAGACCGGAACTACCTGTCTCAGCACATTCCTGCTAGAGCGTATCCTTGTTGTTATGAGTTTAGTTCTGTCCCCCTAAAAAGATATGTTCAAGTCCTCGGCCCTTGGTGCCTGTGAATGTGACCTTATGTGGCAATAGCATCTTTGCAGATGTAATTTAAGTTCACATGCAGTCACACTAGAACACAGTAAGTCCTAATCCAATATAACTGGTGTCTTTATAAAAAGAGAAGAAATAGAGAGTGGAGAAAGCCATGCAAAGAAAGAGGCAAAGACCGGAATTATGCTGCCCCAAACCAAGGAATACCTACCTGGAGCTACCAGAAGCTGGAAGAGATAAGAAAGGATCTTCCCTCAGAGCCTTTGGGGAGAGCATGGCCCTACTGACACCCTGAATGCAGACATCTAGCCTCCAGAACTGTGAGACAATAAATTTCCATTGTTTTAAGCCATGTAGTATGTAGCAATTCGTTTTAGCAGCCCTAGGGAACAATTACACTTGACTATCATCTCCTCCCTTCCTATCTCTCCAAGTAATGGAAGAGTCCATCGTTTTACCATCTCCTTTACTCTCCAACAAATCGGCTTTTTACCTTGTGGTTTTTCACCTTTCATTAGTTAAGTTCAACAAACACTGATTGAGTAACTACCTCATCTTGGCACTATTTCAGGTGGTACAAAGATGAATAAAATTAGATCTTTGCCCTTAAGGAATCTATACGTTAGTGGACAAAAAGCATACAAATGGAATTAACTGCAATAAAATATGAGATGTGGAATACGAATGATAAGAGGTAAGTGCTAGCAAACCACAAAGGAGTGTTACATTGTGACTGGGGTAGACTGACAGATGGCTCATGACAGAATGAAGCCATTATTTAAACAGTACCATGAAGAATTCTCCTGGTGGTGCTGCCACAGGGCAGAGAAGAATGTCCTCAGGATAAGAAAGCTTCCCCCCTCTGTGGGCAGCAGGCCAAAGTGATTGGGCTGCTCAGGGCACACCTTTGACCCATGTCTGAGTCCACTGCAGAGGAAATGATCTCTCCATAGCACAAGTCGTACATCTAATATCAGGGTGTCAAGACTCTACTGCACTTACCAGATTTATTAGATAAAATTGCCTGAGGGCGGAAGTACCAAAAAGTATGAGTAATTAAAACACTGAGCAGCAATATTATTAAAGGTATATTAAAATCGATGATATCCATTTGAAAAGATATATTTCACACCCTGTCCTCCACAGTGGGAGATGTGACTGAGCAGAAGCAGGTCAAACAAGGAGTATTGTTAATGAAGGTCCTCTGTGGAAAAGGCTGCCTGAGACAAAATGAGTTAAAATCTTCATTGTGTCTTGACAGCCCACATGAATCTAGGATGATGATAAATGTTCTCATTTAGAACTTTTTCTTTTCCTGAGACACTTTACATGCTATCTCCAATTTGCTTTGAATTTCTCAAAAGACATATGTTCTCAGAAGAAAGTCTTGGCTTGATTTTTATTAAGTAGGATCTTATCAGGGTGTTTGCATGTGGTGTCATGTTTAAACTATTAATCTTATGACAGGGTATTAAAAATGGGGAGGGGAATTCCTTCAGAGTTTGAGGGCCATTACACTTAAGAAACAGTCCTCAGCACTCAGCAACAAAAAACCAACCCAGGAACTGCAGCTGCAATGATTAATAAGCACTTTCCAGAAGCTAACACTCTAGGCAAGAACTTTGCTCCTTAGGAAGGTATGCAGTGGCGAGTGGACGTTAAAATGACTTGTGCACCACTGGCCTGGAACTTGGTGCTACTGGATCATTGACCTGCAGGATCATGGCTGGAAACCAGGGGATGATTGTTAATTCTCAGTGACATTAATGCTTCCCTGGGTATTGAGACTCAAACCAACTGGGCAACAACACAGATGGGCAAAAGGAAAAGATGGCCATTCCCTATCCCCACCATAACACATCTATAAAATATACAAACACATAAGCACCTACCTGTGCACACGTGCATACACACACACATAGGCACTTTTACAGACCAATAGGAAACTGACTTAGATAAGGCCTGAGAGGTAAGTGGGGTCTAGATTTTCCAGGTCATAAGACTATGATAAGGACTTTGATATAGGTCCAAAAAACAATGGGAAGTCTTAGATGGATTTTAAGCAAGCAAATACATTATTATATTTGTATGTTTTAAAGGTTATTCAATTGCAGTGTGAATAAAAGACTAAAAATATAGCAAGAGACAGAAAGCTATTGAGGAAGTCCCAAGAACCACCTTGGCCTAAGGTCGGTGTCTTGGTTTCCTAGTGCTGCCATAACAAAAATACTCCGAAGTGGATGGCTTTAAAGAAAGGTATTTATTTTTCTCACAGTTCAGGAGGCTAAAAGCCCAGGTCAGGGTCTTAGCCGTGTCTTTTCCTTCTGCGAGCCTCTCTCCCAGTTTCTAATGACTGTCAGTAACCCTTGGCATTCCTTTGTTGCTTGTACATGCACTTGTCTCCATCATCAAATGGCCTTTTCCCTGTGTCTGTTTCTCTATTTTCCCTTTTTATAGGAGTCCCTGGGTGGCACAAATGGTTAAGTACTCAACTACTAGCTGAAAGTTTAGCAGTTCGCATCCACCTAGAGGCACCCCGGAAGCCAGGCCTGGAGATGGGCATCCAAATGTTCACCATCTTGACAATCCTATGGAGTAGTTCAACTCTGCACGCATGGGATCGCCATGATTTGGAATCAACTCCATGGCAACCAACAACAACAACATAAAACACCATTCAGAAGGCGTTAAGATTAGGATGCACTCTACTCTGGTACAACTTCATTAACACAACAAAAGAAAACCCTATTCCCAAACAGAGACATACACAGTTAAAGGG
The DNA here is from genome assembly GCF_000243295.1 of Trichechus manatus latirostris. Taxonomy (NCBI): domain Eukaryota; kingdom Metazoa; phylum Chordata; class Mammalia; order Sirenia; family Trichechidae; genus Trichechus; species Trichechus manatus. The sequence goes on along the minus strand of NW_004443948.1, from coordinate 17,454,819 downwards.
GTTAGGACTTTAACATCTTTTTTGGGGGGACACTATTCAACCCATAATAATATGTCTATGGTGATGAGAAAAGTGTATAAATCCCAGTGATATTTAGGTCAAATCAAAGGACTTGATAGTGGCTGGCATATAGGGGACGGGAAAGAGGACTGTGTCAAGCGAGACTTCCAGTTTTGTGGGTTGTGCAACCACATGGGTGGTAAGGAATTCATAGACACGGAGAAATGGCGACAGGCCACACTTGTTGGGGCAGATCATGAGTTAGATTTTGGACATGATGGGTTGCGATGCCTATAACCCAAAACCCAACCAAACCCATTGCTGTTGAGTCAATTCCAACTCATAGTGACTCCATAGGACAGAGCAGAACTGCCTCATAGGGTTTCCAAGGCTGTAATCTTTACAGAAGCGGACTGCTACATCTTTCTCCCACAGAGCCACGGTGGGTTTGAACCGCCAGCGTTTCAGTTAGCAACCGAGTACTTTAACCACTGTGCCATCAGGCATCCTCCAATGCCTATAAAACACCTAAATAGGGATGTTAACCTGGGTATGTCCAAGCCTTAATGTAGTCTGGCATGTAATCTACTCAGTACTACATAGATCTCTCGCATTCCTTTTTCTAAGTCTGTCTTCAAGTTTTTAAAACATTTTTGTACTTGAAGAGAATAAGAAATCTTAGAATTTTGGTATCAAATTTGTAAATAAAATACACTCAGAATGTTCCAGGCGTTGTTTTCTGTCTTTTCTACCCAGGATAAGTGCTGTCATTTGAGAGAGTAGAAATCATATAGGGCCTATGAAATCACCAAAAAAGGTCAAAATTGGTGAGAATATAAGAGAAACGAAGTTTATTGTTAGTAGGGAGTATATCTGTTATTGCTATATGTTAACCAACTTTTTCCATTCTTCTCTAACTATATCCATTTTGTGTCTGCTTTGGGGCACACAGACAGAGGGCGGCCACATGGCAACATTCTGCCAATACGTCGGGCAAAGTCTTCATCCAGACAACTTCCTAGGGGAGAAATATGTCTACTCCATGTTCTCGCCAGCTCATTTGAAAAATGTCTCAGAATTTTCCTCAATATTATTTTAAATTGCTATATGAAGTAAATGTCAAATATTTTATCTCCATTTCCCTAAAAAGAGAATGGGTTGCCAGGGGAAATGCCCAAGTCAGCCGTAAAGCATTTCTAAAGGGAGAACATATTGAATGAAAATGCTAATTCTAGTCTTGCTTAACAAGCTCTCGTGGCAGCCCCTGGGGGTAGTAAAATTTATACTCCTACCAGGACATCCCCAGAATATGGCATCACAGCAGGATGGAAGGCAGGCCTGGGAAACTAAAAGATCCTTGAAAATAGTGCCACCGCTAGCTCCTCTTTACTCGGATGAATTGTCTGTCTCTGGTGTACGTAGGAGGTTTGCACATCACTGGGTGGGGGGTGCAATTAGGTAAGAAAAATGTACCTAATCCTTTCTCAGAAAAAGGATGACTGTTAGTGGGAGCTGGAGTGGAGCTTAAAATTTGCAGTAACCTAAAACTGAAGACTGGGTTCTGATAAGGGATTTGCACTCCTTGAGCCACCATGGCTTGAGAAGGACAACTGGATAGCTAGAGGGGTCCCAGAGGGACTGGCAGAATGGGATGGTTTGAGACATTGTACTGTTTCAAAGATCACTGAGTCCTATAGGGACACACTGGGCTGCAGTAATGCTGGGTTTATCCAAGACAGGCATCTATAGGAACACACAGGGCTGAGTAACCAAAACCGATTACCATCGAGTCAATTCTGATTCACGGTGGCCCCTGTATGGAGAGTAGAACTGTTCCACAGAGTTTTCAGTTGTTTTTTTGGGAAGTAGATTGACAGACCTTTCTTTCAAGGTGCCTCTGGGTGGACTCAAATCTCCAACCTTTTGATTAGCAGCCATGTGCATTAACCATTTGCACCACCCAGGAACTTCAGGGCTGCAATAGCAGTGAGTTTATCCCAATACTTATCTTTTCTGATTCTCAATTTTCTCATCAGTGAAAGGAAGTCATTAATATCTACCTTATAAGGTTTTTAGGAAGATTAAATAAACTGTGCAAAGTACCAGTGCAGCCCTTGACACCTTGCGAGAGTTCTGTAAACAGCAGATTACTGTTATTGATAAGGAGATAAAGATAAAACCATTAAAATTGTTTAGATATTATTATAGAACATAATTTTATTAATTGATTTTATATATGATATTCTCATAAAGAACAAGGAAATTTGTTATTTAAAAATTTTAAAACTACAACACTTCTGCCTTTTCTGGTAAGATGTAATAATTCATGTCAGTAGAAGAGTAAAATCCAATATTTTCTCTTAGACGTGGCAGTCTGCTTCCATTAAGATTACAGCCTTGGAAACCCTATAGCACAGTTCTACTCTGTCCTACTACAGGGTTGCTATAAGTCAGCATCCACTTCATGGCAATGGGTTTATCCACAGAGACTGATGGATATACAAGCCTTGCTTAAGCATTTGTGATCATATTTAAGGAAAGATTATAATTTCAAGAACTTAAATATTGCCTTTGTTTAGCAAAAAGCCTTGCTGGGCCTTTGTGATTACATCAAGAGAAGTTCCGAAGAAGGTTTTGAAGGAGGAAAGTTGAGGACAAAAGAACTGACCTGTCGCTGCAAAATAAAGCAAAGCAACTTTTTATTTTTGTGGGGGGAGCCCAGGAAGTTAGGGCAGAGGAGTGAGGGAAGGTTTCTGGAACGAGGAGGAGAAACAGATGAGAGATGGAGAGATAGAGAAAGCCAGATTGAGGAACATGGAAGGAAACTGGGGGTCTAAGAAGAGGAGACAGTTAATGAGTGAGACATTCCCAATGGTGAGAATAGCTGAGGGGCTTTTTAAGAGCAAACTATGTTAGCAGCAATTTTGAGTTGTTTGCTCGACAGGATGAAACCTGCCTCCATTCCTCTCCCCCCAAACCTGCAGTAAAACCACTCTACTTAATAGCCTTGTGTTTGTGGTAACACTGAAAATCAAGGTGAAAGAGAATGTGTTCCATAATTGGGGTACATGGAATGGAAGAAACCAGTCACAGGTGGGAGTAAGAAGCTGGAGCCAGAATTGATCAGGAGAAATGTAGGCTTTCTGTAAATCCTCAAAATATAGGCAGGGAATGATGGCTCTCTCAAATTATGTGAGATCAGGGGAGAGATGTTGATGTAGGTAGGTTAGCTACGTTAGGTAGCTAGGTTAGGTAGGTAAGTTACCTAGGTAGGTACGTAGACAGATGATAGACAGACAGATAGATAGATAGACAGATACAGGAAAGAGGAAGGAAGCAATGAGGGAGGGAAGGGCATTGATGGAGGGAGGGAGGCAAGAAGGGAAGAAAGAAGGTAGGAAAGATTTACCCCTAGGACCATGTGAGACGACTTGGGGAGGGGAGTGTAATTCCACAAGGCTGAGGACACTAAGTGGCTCATATTTGGGTAACATTTTATCTACTATTATGTTCCTGTCTCGGGGTCATTATTAGTATTGGTTTGTACATCTAGTACATCTACTTTGAGGAACACTAGGATCTATGACTCAGTTTGTAAACATTCCTGGGCTATATGCATAGGAATAGAGTTTGAATAATCCTGAGGCAATTGATGAGGCTTACTCTGAAATATTCTGTAAATGTTTCCCTTAGAAATATAGGAACATAATCTATGACAAATTTTGACATGGATATATCCTCATTCGAACAAGGCAAAATACTCTGAAGGGGCAGCAGGGTGGATGGCCTGTGAGACGGCCTTGGCTGTAGAGTGTTCTTCACTGAGGTCAAACGATACACAAAAAGCACCTCATAGAATCCTCATTTTAATTGTCCATGCTGGGAAGCTCCTAGTTTTGGTCTGGCCTAAGTGAGCACCTAACCAGTTTATAACCTATTCATGTCCACCTTTTCATATTGCAAGTATTGGAACTGGAACTGGTCCTTGCCGCTCCTGGAAGTAGAAATTTTGCTGAGTGCCCTAGAAACTTTCTTACTATGGCGCTCTGATGGCTCGTGTTGAGCACAGCCCTGATAAGACTTTTTCATTTCTGCCATGTCTTTATGAAACTTCATTTTTTTAAATTATTTCTCCTTTTGATGAGAAATTAAAGACTAATTTCCCCTTTATATGAGAATTTTCTAATCTGTTTCCTATAGTCACTTTCCCTTTTAAATAGTCCTGGTTTTTTTAGCTGGGCACATTGCCACTGAGCCAAAAAAAAAAACATTTCCTTTGAGCTAAGATAGCCAAGTGGCTAAGCTCTTGCCAATAAAATGGAAGCTGAAGTGTAGTGTGGTAGTTTTGAAAAGGCTCTTTTAAAAGGAGGGGCATCCTTGTGTGTGTGTTTTTTTCTTTCTTCCTGCTACTTGAAATGTTCATATAATGGTAAGCACGTCTATAGCCACTTTGGACCAGGAGGTATCATTAAAGGAAACTAACCAAAGTAGAGCAACAGGATTGAATGACTGGGATATCAGATAACATAGAATTATTATGCCAGCCTTGGACAGCAGTATTACTTATGGTGAAGGCCAAGCTTCTATAACAAAGAGCCCTTGATATAAGGGTTCAAGTCAGAGGTTTATTTCTCCTTCACAGAGTAGTATGCAGGCTGTGCTTTTTAAAATCATCCACGAACCCAGAAGTTCAAGGTACTTTGCCAATATCAACACAAGACTTGTAGATTGCTTCGGTCTTTACCCCTTCAAGCCAGTGGGAAGAAAAGAGAACATGGAGAGCACATACACAACAACCAAAGGACCAGCCCCAGAAGGGGCACTTATGACTTCTGCTCTCACTGTATTGGTGAGATGATAGAAGCTTGGCCACAACTGAATGCTTGGAAGCTAGGAAGTGTAGTCCAGCTAGACAACCAGCTCCTGCATTCAGTAACAACTTTATTACAAAAGAAGAAGGGTAGAATGCTTTCTTGGAAGCAAAGAATAGTCTCTACCAAACTGCTGATCACCATATTTTAACCATGTGATAGAGAAATATATTTCTGTGTTTAAGCAACTGCCCTCAGAGCCTTCATTATTCACAGTTGAACATAATCTTAACTGATAAAATACTCCTTTCATGGTTTATTCAATGAAACTCTTATCTGTAAATCACAAATTTGGATTATCAGAAAAATGCTAAATTACCTTCCAGCTGTAAAATTCTAAGACTCATCAAACCTCCCTTTATTGATTTTCTTAAGAACACTAAGGTTCTTAAGAAACTGTTTGGGCTGTAGGTTAAAAAACAACAAAAGTCTTTCCTGCAAAGAGCTATGTGGTATTATAGCAACTACTTCCAGAGGGCCCCATCATGATCCGTCCTCTAGGGAAGGTGATTAGGAGGTGTCTTAGGCTGGGTTCTCTAGAGAAGCAAAATCACTGAAGTATATATATATATATATAGAGAGAGAGAGAGTTATATCAAGGAAATGGCTCACATAGTTGTAGAGGCTAGAAGTCCCAAGTCTGTGGGTCAGGCTAGAGGCTTCTTCTGACTCATGTAGCTGCAGGGGCTGGTGAACCAAGATAGACAGATCAGACAGCAAGCTTCTAGCTCACAGGCTTTGGAGGTCGATGAATCCCAAGATCAGCAGGTAAGCTGCTAGCTCAAGACCAAGAACCAGAGGTCAGATGAGGATCCAGAGCAAGCAAAAGCCAGCGAGCTTTGCCAGAAAGTCCATATATATTGGATGCAGGCCATATCCCCAAGAAAACTCTCTTTCGACTGATTGGCTTCTCATAGCAGATCTCATCATGGAAGTTATTACATTATATCAGATCTCATTACAGAGGTGATTGCATCATTACGTAGCTGCCAAACTGCATCATGACTGGCAAACCGCTGAGAGTCATGGCCCAGCCAAGTTGACATATAACCTTAACCATCACAGAAGGTAGCAGTGAAAGTTGGGTTATGCTTGTTCCAGGTAAAGAGGCAAGGTTCACTGGGGAAACTATAGAGATACTTCCAGCTGAGACTAGCTGGGGGTCAACTTAACAGGCGCTTGAAAAAGGTAAGTCCCACACCAATGGAAAATTTTGGGAGAAGCAGCCACTGAGATTTCCAATCACAGAGAATAGTAGCAATTAGAATATCAGGTTGGAGAATCTCTTTTGTTCAACAATACTTGTTTCTTTCTGACATCACAGCAAAAAAATCATATCTATAAGATAAAGAAATTGTATTAAGACACTTTTTGTTGCCAAAAGACTGAAAAATTAAGCCAAACAGACTTATGTAATGTATGACTGATACTTCTAGAAATATATTTGATTGAGAAGCAGAGCTTGATTCTTGATTCCAATGAAGTCATCAGATTCATTTCTTTGTTCTGATTTTTCTGAGTTGGCTCCATGTTCTCATTCTACAGGTGACCCAGAAGATTCAGGCCCACAACAGCACAAAAGAGACAGTCTGCTTCTCCATTTAATAGTCCCAGAATTTAGTGTCATTGTTCTGATTGGCCAGACTTGGCTTATATCCCTGACCCAAACACTGTGACCAGGGAAGTGGAACAAGCAGATTGACTTAACTTTGGTTACACACTGCACTCCTGTGGATCAAGGTGAAGTCAGCTTTATGTCAAGCACATGAGCTGAATGTTGTGCAGTTGGAACAATGTGGCCATAAGAAGAGGAAATAGATGATGAGTGGCAAGAACAACAGAAGAAACCTCCATGCATACCCTTTGTTTTGTCCCAAATGTGAAACCCCAGGAGAGATAGCTTAAGACCTCATCCAGTTAATGTATACAGATTCAAGTGCAAACTCTTCGAGTGACGTGCAGTCCTCCCAGTCCAGTTAGGTTATAGGCCTTCATGTCCCATTGACCCATGGTTAACAAGTTAAGTTTAACCATCCCAATACATTCAATGTACAATGTCAGTCCACTGACCCATGGCTATTTAGTAAGATTAACTGTCTCAATGCACCTAATGTGTAATAGCGGAGGAAAGACCCAATAACTGCAATCAAAGCATTTCTTTAGAAAGGAGGGGATAGAAAACAATGCACATTAAACCCCATTTCATAGCACATATCCTATTCTATGGACAGGGAGAGTGACTCATTGTCCTAGAAGGGAAGATTTCTTTGGTCCATCAATTTAGCTAACCTTGGTTCTATTCTCTGATATCATTTTCCCATCACCATTTTTTCCCACAGCTCCTGGTTCTGAGCTGTGAAAGGATCTTCCCTGTGAATTGTCCTCTTTAAGAGATGGGTACCATACATGATACCCTTTGAGGGAGCCGCACCTCTATTGGAGACCACTTAATGTTGGTATATATTCAGGGGCCTAGGGATTATTTTAGGTGTTGACCAGAAATCTTTGTTGTTATATATCCTAACTTGGCAAATTTCACATTCTAGGTTCTAGCTTTTGAATAGATCACATCAGGAATTAATCTCAATATAGTTAATACTCTTTTCATTTAAAATGATGGGAGGCTCAAATCAAACTGGGGAATTTATTGATTTAGAAAACTGAGACATCCAAGGATGGCATTTGCTTCGGGTACCACTTGATTTCAGATGGGTGCCAGGATCCATCTACTGATCTACTTCCTCTAGGTTCATTCCAGTCTCAGGCCCCATAGGGAGGCCTCCAGCAGCTTTAGACACATACCGGTATACTCCCTTGGAGGTCTGCTTTCCCCAAGGCAAATCAGAATAATCGTACCCAAGAAAAGGGAACAGATTCTGGGCAGCACAGCAACAAACCCCACCGTACAATCTACTTAACGTGTAAGTGGAAAACTTGAGATTGCTTCCCATTTGAGAAGAAACCTGTAGGCTCAGGTTGTCTGCAGGGGGCACTAAGTTAAAGACAGAACACGTGTAGTTTAACCTAGATCACAGCAGCCTGGCAGAGGGTGCAGTTTAGGAAGAAAGTACTGCATAAATAATTTTTATTTATGGTTTTGTTCCCAGGAGTAGTTTTTGTCCCTGGAAATACTGAAGAATAAAAATTTACATGAAGCCAGCAACAAATCAATGACCTGGATGACTTTAACTGTGAGCCTTCTCTCCGACATGCTAACGGGAGTATGGTACATGGGCAGAGCCAATTTAATCCCTGTATTAGTTTCCTATTGCTGCTTGAACATTACCACAAACTTAGTGGCTTAAAACAAACACAAATTTATACTGTTACAGTTTTGGAGGCCAGAAGTCTGTAACGGATTTCACTGGGCTAAAAATCAAGAAGTTGGCAAGAGTTAAGTTTCTTCTTGTTTTAAGTTTTAAATTTCTACAAGGTACCTGTATTCCTTGACTCATAGCCCTTTCCTCTACCTTCAAAGCCAATAACGTAGCTGACTGAGTCTCCTGCCTCCCTTGTTTCCTTGTGATTACATTGGGTCCACCCAGATAATCCAGGATAATTTCCCTCAAAATCTTTAACTTAATTATACCTGCAAAGTCCTTTTTGCCATATAAGATGACAGTCACAGGTTCTGAGGATTAGGGCATGGACATCTTTGGGGAGCCATTATTTTGCCTACCACAACTCTTTTTAAAAAGCTAGCATTTTGTGATGTGTTCATTCATTCAGCAAATACTTACTGAGTGCCATTTATGAGCTGGGCCTACTTTGTGCTGCTCTAGAGGTTGTTATTTCAGCCAGCAGTGAGCAAGACAGGTCTGGTTCTCATGCTCATGGAGCTCACATTTAATGGGACCAGGCACAGCTTAGATATATAAATATTAAAGATCATTCCAAATAGTGACGCTATTGTTGTTGTTGTTAGTTGCCATTGAGTTGGCTCCAACTCATGGCAATGTGAAAAAGAATATGAAAAAAATATAAAATGGAGTAGAGTGATTGAAAACAAAAAGTGAAAGTCACTTTATGGAAAGTGAGCGGAGGTGGGGTAGGTTCTTTGAATTGAGTAGTAAAGGACTGCTCTCTAAGGTGTAGACTTTTGTGCATGGTAAATATATATGTAACAAAACATCTGCCGTTTCAACATTCTTCACATGTAAAATTCAATGACTTTAATTATGATTATCATGTTGTTCAACCATCACCATTATCCATTTCCAAATTTTTCCATCGCCCTTAACAGAAGCTCAGTGTCCCCTAAGCAATGAGTTCCCCTTTTCCCCTCACTTTCACTCTGCCCTGTCAGCCACTAAGAAACGTTTTTCTCTATTATAAGGTGTAGACTGTTGAGCTGTGACTTGAAGTAGAGAAGCTTCCAGCCATGCAAAGATCAGTGAGAAGAGCAGCAGAACAACTATTGCACAAGACCAAGCCAGGAATTACTCTAATGTGTTTGAGAAAAAGGTCATGTGCTTAGAGTACACTGGGCAAGGGTAAGTAGGGTACAAGATGTCATTAGAGAATTATCATCAGGGCCGGATCCTGCAAGGATTAGTGAAGAGTAGTAAGAAGAAGTTTTGGAGCCCTGGTGGTACAGTGGTTAAGAGCTCAGCTACTAACCCAAATGTCAGCCACTCCTTGGAAACCCTATGGGGTAGTTCTATTCTGTCCTATAGGATTGCATGAGTTGGAATCGACTCGATGGCAATGGGCTAGTAAGAAATTTGGGTTTTTTTAAAAGAATTGAGGAACCCACTTTTTTTTCCCCTCCCTGAGAAGTCCTGTGATAGAGAAGGATATAATAACACTAAGGACTTGTTAACCAGGTAAGCTACTTATTACCCTTTTCTGGCTAAGAAAATCTGTCAGGAATCTTCTATTCAGGCCCTGTCCCTGACAACAGTTTTTACTGTTCCCATAGAATACTTCCTTCACACCAGCAATTTGCCATAGTCTGTACCTCTGCAGAACTTAAGCAGTTAGCAAAAATTCTTTCAGCTTACATATAAACATCTGGATTACTGATCATTTTTCCAATGCATTTTGCCTATGTGGAAATATCCACAGAATACTCATAGGAAAAGATGAAATTAGATGTGTTGTCTCCTAGCTCAAGGATTTAGCATTAGCTTCTTATCACTATCCAACAAAAAATAAAGATGTTTCCTGACTCTCCCCCACCCCAACTTATACACATTTGAACAGGATCTATTAGGTCTCCTCAGTTCCCAACAGGAGAAAGTCTCTGTGTTACCCAATACTTGTAAACCTACAGGAAAAAGAGCTGAAAGTAAAGAGGAAAATTGCTTTTGTAATCTTACACTGTAATTCAGCATGAAAAACAAAATCACAATCTTATTTTTAAAATTCAAATAGAAAGAAATGTATCATTTACTGCCTGGCCAGCTGGGCCAGGAATCAGGAACCTAGTTAAGTTAGCAATTTAAGAATCATAGTCAGAAAATACCAAATTAAGCAAAGAGAATTAGGAAAAAAAAATACTACGGCTGACTTGATTCTTGGTAAATATCAGTCTAGCTCTACCTCTATCTCCATCATCATCTCTACCTATAGGTTTATTCATGCATGAACTCTCCCTTCTACCAGTACCCATCCCCTAAAGGTAAACATTTTCATTAATTTATTGGTTATCCCTCCTGTACTTCTTTTTGCAAAATCGGGCCAATGCATACATATTGTTATTGACTCTATCCCATACTTTGCTTTTTTCTCCCCATAATATATCTCCCTTTTATGGCGGTACTATAGTTTTTTCCAAGACCATGGTCCTAAGACATTCTTCTAAACTGGAACTAAAGCCATTCCCGGAGACCACCTGTCAGCCATACTGTAGACAGGCCCATAAAATAACAATAACAAGCCAAGAGGAACGTGTTCCTTAGAACAATCAATTATGTGAGATCGAAAGGGCGACATTTGCTCAAAAGCAAGGATGAGAAGGCAGGAAGGGGTAGAAAACCAGGATAAAGGAAATGGTGAACCTAGGACAGAAATGGGGAGAGTGCTGATGCGTGGGGAATGAAACCAATGTTATGGAACACTTTATGTACAAAGTATCAAATAGGAAACTAATTTGGTCTGTAACCTTTCACCTAATGTGCAAAAAAAATTTTTTAATAATTGGTAAATTTCACTAAATAGAAATACTAAACTGCATGACAAAAACCATAAGGAAAATCAAAAGTAAATGACACTCTGTGAAAAAAACAATTGAAATGTTACAGATGAAAGGCTGATTTCCTTAATACATAAAGAATGTCTTCCTATCAAAAGAGGGGGGATAAAAATCTGGTAGAAAAATGGGCAAAACCACAAACAGACAATTCCATAAAAAATGTACATACAGTACTTAAACGAGAAAACTGCTCAATTTCACTCATAATAAGAACCAAGAAAAACCCAAACCCGTTGCTATTGAGTCAATTCCTACTCACAGCAACCCTACAGGACCGAGTAGAACTGCTCTATAGGGTTTCCAAGGAGTGGCTGGTGGATTTGAACTGCAGACCTTTTGGTTAGCAGCTGTACACTTAACCACTATGCCACCAGGGTTCCCATAATAAGAGAAATACTAAATAAAACTACTATGTGATACAACCTATCAGGGTGGCCAAAATTCAAAAGCTTAACAATCAATTCTGTTGTGGGGCTGTGGAGAAGCAGATGCTCTCATAAATTACTGGTAGGAGTACAAAATAGTACGAGCCCTGTGGAAGGGAATCTGGCAATACGGGATCTTGCAATTCCACTTCTAGGAATTTGCCTGAAGATGCACTTCCACAAATACAAAACCAAAGTTATACATTGGATCATTATTTCTAATAGCAATAATAGTTATCTATAGGAGACTGAATAAACTATAACTCATTGTCATCAAATCGATTTCAACTCGAAAGGTCGGCAATTCAAACCCACCAGCCACTCTAGGGAGAAAAGATGTGGCAGTAGGCTTCCGTACAGATTGCAGCCTTAGAAACCCTATGAGGCAGCTCTACTCTGTCCTACGGGGTTGCTATGAGTCAGAATCGACTCATGGGCAATGGGTTTTCGGTTATGAGTCGGAATTGACTTGACAACACACAACAACATTATATCCTGCTCCCCCATGTGTCTGTCAGTTTGTCCTACTGTGGGCGCTTGTGTGTGGCTCTGACGCCTTTGAATTGTGGTGTTGGCGAAGAATATTTAACATACCATAGACTGCCAAAAGAATGAACAAATCTGTTTTGGAGGAAGAAGTATAACCAGAATGCACCTTAGAAGCAAGGATGGCGAGACTACGTCTTACATACTTTTTGGACATGTCAGGAGGCATCAGTCCTTGGAGAAGGACATCATACTTGGTAAAGTACAGGGTCAGCAAAAAAAGAGGAAGACCCTCAACGAGATGGATTGACACAGTGGCTGCAACAATGGGCTCAAGCACAACAACGATTGTGGGCATGGCACAGGGCCAGGCAGTGTTTCGTTCTGTGGTACGTAGAGTTGCTATGAGTCAGAACTGACTCAACGGCACCTAACAACAACAACATTCTATCCTGCTACCATACTTAAATGTTGTGTTCATTTTATTATAGATTCTCTTTATTTATATTTGGAGTTAAACTGAAGCTTTCATTAAGATATAATGCATGGTTAAATTTGGTAAAATTTTCATGGATGCTTAAAAAGAAGGTACTTAAGTAGAAAGTTCAGTACATCTACAAACTGATACTTAAAAGTTCTATGTCCATTTTTGTGTATTTGATCTGAGAAACTCTATTAATACTTGTTAATGTCAATCCCCCCAAAACTGTATTTCTCTAAATGTATCTTTTTTCTAACAGTTTCTGCCCTGTTAATTAGAATCTACGCTATTTGATAAATAATAATTTATCTCTAGTCTAACTTCATTGTGCATTATAATTTTCGTCAGTTTAAATATGTGATTCACGTTTTATCTCAAATGAAGGCTACCTTAAGAAGCTTGGATTGTGCAAGTGGTTTGCGATCAGCTACTAACAAAAAAGGTGGCGAACTGAACCCACTCAGGAGCTCCACGGAAGAAAGGGCTGGCAAAGTGCTTCTGTAAAAAGCTTACAGCCAAGAAAACCCTGTAACATGGGGGGTCACCATGAATCAGGGGCTGACTCACTGGCAGCTAACAACAACATTACCTTACTTGATTTTTTGTCCGTTTCAGCAAACAAATTTTTGCTGTTTTTAGTTTTAATTATCCCTCTATTTTTAAGTATATCTCTTGTAAGGAGGCTCTTGTTTTTGGAGTTACAGTATAATTTTATTATATATCTAGATATTTTCAAATGTACTAGCTTTCACCAAATTGTTCTCCCCAGACAGATTTATGCCCCTACCAGTGGCCAATGAGATTCCCTGTTGCACCATATTTTCACGAAAGTCTGTATTTTTGCCAAACTGATGGCTGTAAAATGGACTCTCATTATGGCCTTTTTTTTTTTTTTCCACACATTCTTGTCTTTTCTTGTGAAACATGTTTTCCACTTCTGCAAATTATTTTTTCAGATACTTGCCTGTATTTGCCTTATTGATTTGTAGGAGTTCTTTTAATATTAAGCATAGTGGTTCTCTGTTGATTATATGCATGGGGAATATTTTCTCCCAGTCTGTTTCCATTTTAGTTTTGAAATGCTATCTTTAAATGGTACACTTTAATGAAAATTAGATATCAATCTTTTCTCATATGGCTTGTTCCTCTTGCATCTTGTTTAAAAAATTCTTCCCTAATGTCCTTAAAAATAATCTCCAATATTTTATTCTGAGATGTTACAGTTTTTCTTCTCACTTTTAAGTTTTTGATCTATCTGGAATTGTTTTCTAGACATGGTGTGAGATATACATAAAATTTATTTTTTTTCCTGTAAGAATAACCTATTTTCCCAGCACTTTATGTTTATTAATTCATACTTTCCCCACTGTTATGAAAAGATACCTCTGTTTTATATCAAATTCCCTTTTATTTATGGGTCTATTTCTGGATTTTCTATTCTGTTCTATTCGTTTCTTTGTCTTTGCCTGTCTTAAAATTACATGGTGCTAAATGTTATTGCTTTATATATAGTAAGTCTTGATGGCTGGTTGGGCGATTTATGCCAGTTTTCTTGACTATTCCTGTCTTTGCCTTTCATGTAAATTTTATAATTAGCTTGTCAAGACTTATTTAAATACTCGCTGGATTTTGTACTTGAAAGGCTTTAGATTTATGCATTAATTTGTGTAGAACTGACTTCTTTACTATAGTGAGTCATCCTACCCATGAATATGGCCCATCCCTTTATTGATTTAGGTAGTTTTTCATGTCCTACTATTTCCCCATAGGTCCCAGGTTATTATTTTTATTTATGCTATTTGTTCTTATTTTGGTTTAAGCAGTCATTTATCTTTTAAAGGAACTTAAAAAGCATGAGAAATGTCTTTTATATTTATAAACATATTTTAACATTTCTGGTGTTCCTCTTATCTTTGGATACATCTGCTTTTCCATCAATTATCATTTTTCTTTCTGCCAGAAGATTTAATAAAAAAAAAAAATTTTGTAGTAGTGGTCTGCTATCAATGAAAAAGCTCACATAATATTCTTATTATCCTTTCCACATATATAGAATTTGAAGTGATGTCCCTTCATTACTAACATTGGTAGCTTGTGTTTTCTTTTATTTTCTTGATCAGTCTAGCTATAGGTGTGTCAGTGAATTGATCTTAAAAAAAAAAAAAATTGTTTTTATTGACTTTCTCCATCATTTTATTTATTTATTTTTCTATTTCTTTGGCTTCTGCTATTATCTTTATTATTATTATTTTTATTATTTATGGTGATAAAGAGGGAGGAAGAATAGATTGAAGTGTCTGGTTTTTTAAAGCCTGTTACTTTTTTTGCCTGTTTGTTTATTTTTTGTTACTCCAAGATAAGGCTGGAAAAAGAATAGGAGCTGACTGATGATAGGCCTGAGAGTTGATTCCAGAGGAAATGTTGGATAGATATTGCAGATTTTGCCAGCAATGAACAGCAAGGAGGAACAGAAATAATAGGTAACTACTATTGTTGTGTGTTTGCCTTATTTTCTAATATTTGCTGAGTATAGGTGACTGTGGATCCACAGGCATTTATCAGAACAAAATAGAGGCTAAGAGCTCTTTAACTTTAGTTAATTTAGTTAACGTCTCCAGCTCCACTCCACCTCCAACTTGCTTTTTTTTTTTTTATTATTTTGCCAAAATGCATTTACTCCTAGCATGTCCCAAGCCTCATGCTAGGTGCTGGAAATGCAAAAATAAATAAATCGTATTCCCTACCTCGAAGGAGTTTGTAGACAAAATAATAAAACAGAAAATTGAAAGAAAGTTTAATAAGGCTTAAGCAGGCTTTGCCAAGTCCAAATTTGAGTGGGTCAAGGGGAATTTCCCAAAAGATCTAACACATGGACTGAATCTCAAAAGATGAGTAGGTAATTAGGTAATGAAGAGCAGAAGAGATGAAGGTGTTCAGACAGTGCAAGAGGGGGCATCAGATACTATGGTGTGGAAGCCTGAGGGGACAAGTGGTTTAGAAGGATGGAGACATTGGGCATTTGAACCTATATTTCCTACCTGTTAATAGTATCAATACTCACATAAATCAGAGGCCTCTCTTTCCATCCCCTTATTATTAGAACTTCAGAAATGGTTCTCAAATATACCTTCCTCTCCCTCTTCCCACTCTCAGCACCTTAGGTCTCCTCTAGACTATTATAAAAGCCTTCTATGTGGTCTCCAAGAATTCATACTCTACCCTCTCCATTCCAACCAACGCAAGAAGCACAGAATGATAATATCATTCCCTTGCTGTAAAAAAAAGAGAAAAAAAAGAGTTGTGTTTTTACTAAAGGTATATTTCAGCCTTATCATGTCATAGAAGACTTCAGTTGAACTCAACTCACCTTTCCAAGCCACTCTCACACCATGTAGGCTGTTTCCCAATCTACCATTATCTGTTTGCATATCTACTTTGTATAAGGTGCTACCTGAGACTTGAATGTAAATCCTTCCATCTTCTATTAGGTAAACACCTACTCATCCTTCAGGATCCAGCTCAAACGCTACTTCTCTATGAATTTCTCCCTGGATTTCCTGATAAAACAATTCTATCATTTCTATTCCATTATCATGTTACAAAGAATTGTATTAAACACTTATTATATCATATGTTGATTATGTTTTCTTGTCCACCAATAGATTGTGAGCTCCAAGCCATAGCCATTGTGTAATTCTTGGACCCAAGCCCTTTCTGGTATTGACACCAAATGATGGCTGCTATCACTGTTATTATTATTGTGATTAATGTAATACAAATCCACCAGGCATCTAAAATCCATACATTTCAGGTTTCTTTTTATTCCATCTATAAATACAAAGTAACAAAATGCATCTGTATCATTCATTCATTCATTCAAGGGTATTTATGGATTGAACCCTTACTGTGTGCTAGGTACTATGTTCGGGACTTTGAATTATCCAATTGAATACTCACAGTAACTACCTTAGGCAGGAACGATTGTCGCAGCTTTGCATATGAGTTAACAGAGACTTACAAGTTTCGAATAATATGCTCAAGGTCACCAGGAATGACTAAGGCAATGTTTAAACTCAGATCTTCCTGAGCCTAAGTTCTATGACTTTAACCCTGACTATCCACACCATCTGACTTAAAAGCATGCATCCAAAATGAGATATTTGGCAATATAAATAGTATTTGTCTCATTCACTCTTCTTTAGCCAAAGTACAGAAGTTAGATGTCAATTAAGTAGCTATTCTCAGACAGTTTCATCCTTGATGAAACAGATTTAATTTTGCTGTTTTTATTACAAAAGTGTTTTTGTAACAGATTTCTATGATAAATATTATTTGTCTAAAATTTCATTGCTTACCAGTTAAAAATAATAAAAGACTTCGCTCTTGTTAGTTTTCTATTAACTGCCATTTACTGCAAGGATCTATTTGACCTAAAGTAATGTGCTCACATAATAGTGTTCAACTGAGGTAAAGAGGAGAATGTAAGCTTTTACTTATCTTATAAATGCAACTTTATTCTGCAGGAAACTAATTTTCTCATCAACCATCTTGATCTTTTCTTGGATTATTCCAATTACATTTGTTCATTCTACTATCAGGCTCTTCAAAACATAAAAGGGACAAATTTATCATCATGTTATTTTAAGTGGAACAGGTTTGCAGACAAGTTGCTTGCAGAAACATCAATGGGATTATCTTCTCTATCAAATAAAGAACGATAATCCCAGGATTCTGAAGTTCTAAAAGTGGTTCTATTACAGGGTACAGGGAAGAGTGAGGGAGGGATGGTGTCATGGTTTGAATTGTGTCCCCCCAAAAATGTGTGTATCAACTTGGCTGGGCCATGATTCCCAGAATTGTGTGGTTGGCCTCCATTTTGTGACTGTAACTTTATGTTAAAGAGGATTAGGATGGGATTGTATTTACCCAGGTCACATCCAATGTAAAGGGAGTTTCCCTGGGGTGTGGCCTGTACCACCTTTTATCTCTCAAGATATAAAAGGAAAGGGAAGCAGGCAGAGAGTTGGGGACCTCATACCATCAAGAAAGCAGTGCCAGGAACAGAGCACATCCTTTGGACCGGGGTCCCTGCACCGAGAAGCTCCTAGTCTGGGGGAACACTGATGAGAAGGCCGAGAGAGAAAAAGCCTTCCCCTGGAGCTGACACCCTGAATTTGGACTTTCAGCCTACTTTACTGTAAGGAAATAAACTTCTCTTTGTTAAAACCATCCACTTGTGGTATTTCTGTTATAGCAGCACTAGATAACTAAGACAGATGGTGAAGGGCCATTGCTTTCCCCCCAATTCCCAATTTTTTTTCCCAAAATCTTAGACCTTGCATAAATATACAAATATCATTAACTACAAGTAATTGCTTTATCTATATCTTGAGCTGCATTTAAACCAGGCTATTTGTTAATTTGCTTGTTTTCAGATCAGTGTTTCATAAATGAAACCAAATTTATCCCAAGACAAAAGTTAAGTCTACATTACCATTACAAATCTGAAAATTTCTATAAAACCACTTTTGTCTTACTTTTCAGAGAATATCAGTTTTTTTTTTCAAAAAGATGATTTGCATGGCACTTAACTTCACACTTATTAAAGCCCAGTCATGGTTTCCTACCAACATGGTGCTCTGTATTGAATCAGGAAACGTAGGTTCCAATCCTGAGTCTTCCCTTACAAACTGTAAGATCTTGGGTAAGACACTTCACTTCCTGGGCTTTAGTTTCTTTATTGCAAAGTGAATGAATAAGAGTAGACGCTCACTAAAATCTATTCTGATGTCAAAAGGTCATAATTCTAATCCAACAAAAAGGAGTTTAAATACCACATCTCTAATTTGCTCCATCCAAGATCAGAGGACATCCACCTACAGTGTAATTCCTGGAAGATACTATTAGTTTCATGTTGTTTTACAGAACTTCAGGTTTTGCTTATCCAGTCACTTCAGAAAAGAGTGAGTTTGAGATATATTTTGGAGACAGAATTGATAAGATTTGGTGATGTTATGAATATGGGAATGAGACAGAAGGTAGTGTCAAAGATTTCATGCTTGTCCCTGGCATATACTGAAATTGGAAACACTGGAGGAAAATCATATTGGAGAAAAAGATCAGAATTTAGTTTTGGACAACTTAAGATTGGAACGCTTCTACAAACCAAGTGTATATGCAGTTAAATCTACAAGTCTAGAGTTTAGAAGAGAGGTCAGGCAGGTAGATATAAGTATGGAAGTCATCATCATATAAACTCAATCTAACACTGTAAAACCTGGTTCTGGTCTAAACTTTTGGGATGCTGGGTGTACCTCTAAACACTGGTGTGGTCCAGGGTTCAATGTCCCAATCTTTCACAGCTACATTCACCCTTTGATGATATGGTCCATGTTTATGTCTTCAAATATCTTCCACACACTGATGACTCCCAAGTTTACATTTACAGCTTGGGTCTCTCCCCTGAATTTCAGATTCACACATCCAATCGCCTACTAGATTTATCCACTTGTGAACTCCTAATTTCTCCCCAAACCTTATTCCTCTCTTAGTTCACAGAAACTCCATAATTCCCACTGCTGAGACTAAACACTCTGGTGTAACCCTTGACTATTTTCTCTCTCTGATCCACTTGCAATCTCTCAACCAAACTTGACAGTTCCACCTTGAAATAATATCCAAAATACGACCATCTCTTATTACCTTAGCAATTACACCCATTTCAAGCTGTTATCATCTTTCATCTGAATTACTGCAATTGCTTAATAATAGCCCAGTTGTACCGCTGTCCTATAGTCTAATGTTAATACAACCTGAGTAAGCTATCGTTCCTTGGTCCAAAACATTTTAGAAGTTTCCTATCTCATCCACAAAAAAACCCCAAAGTCTTACAATGCCCTATAAAAGCCATTATCTCTCCAACCTTTTCTTTCCATGTCTCCTGTCACTCACTCCACCCCAGCCACACTAGTCTTTTTTCTGCTTCTTGAAGACAGACGTACAAGCTACTTGCATGTAGGTAAGACTTGCATTTGATATTCCCTTTGACTGGAATGTTCTTCTCCTAGAGAGCCGTGGGGCTTGCTCCCATACCTCTTTTAGCTTTTGTTCAAACATACCTTTCAGTGAGGTCTTATTCAACCATTCTTTGGAGATTGTAAACTGTGCCATAGACACTCCCTACCTCCCTTCCTTGTCCTATTTTTTGCCATAGCACTTTCCATCATTTGATTTATTAACTTTTACCCACAGGGATTCTTATATGATTTGTCTCCCCATCATCAGAATATTAACTCCATGAGAGCAAGTTTTTTGTTGTTGTTTTTGTTAACCTGTTTCATCCACTGCTACATCCCCAGTGTCTAGGATTCTGCCTACTACTGGTCTGTTCTCAATAAATTTTTGTTGGATGAATGAATGAAGTAACAGTAAAATGAGGGAGAGAAAAACACAAAACAAAAAAGTCCCAACCATTGAAAATGAGCCTTTGAGCCAAAATATCAATGCATATGAATAAATTTTCTCTTAAGACAGTCATATCTACTTGGATAAGTCTCAAAACTTACTGATGAGAAAAAAAAAAAGCAAAATTCTTAATGATGTATAGTATATTATACCATTTAGATAAAGCTTAAAAACATTAATAACAATGCTACATATTGTTGAGAGATGCATGCATATGTAGTGAGAGTATAAAAACATACATGGAAGTGATAAGCGCTAATTGTTATCCATAGTAAGAGTGAGAGAAACCTGAGTTTCTGGAGGGGTATACAGAGCTTCAGTTTTCTCATAAGGTATTAGTAAGAGGGTGAATGTAATGAGGGCCTATATAATTTCTGCTGAGTAAGCCCAGAAAGAAGGAGACAGGGACTGATAGTGTAGGAGAAACTGGATAGTTCCAAGGTTAAGTGAGCCTGATGTGATGGAAGAACGAACTTGTGTTGGAAGGTTGGAGGTTGTGGTTGACTCACTGGAAGTCTAGTCTTTTCCTGAAGGTCTCCTCCAAATGATTTCACAAATTTCTGTGGACACTTGTCAATGTTGTCAAATAAGTCTTAGCTTTTGCACTTTCAAATTACACAACTGACCATTTCTACCAGGCTCTACAACCTACCTCAGGGACTGAGGTGAGAGGAATTTCACAGCAGTTGAGCATGTATTTGCATTGCCTAGCACAATACCAAGAAAATGTTAGGAACTGCATAAAGTGGCTATTTGATTTGTATATTTTCAATAGAGTACCTATAGACTGTACAATGAGAGGCTTAGAAAGGTACTTTCAGAGACCATTTCTCTATTAACAAAGAATGAAAATAAAGTCTGAGTATAAAGTTGACCCTGACCTTTAGAGCATTCAGAGGGTAATGTGTTCTTAAATAATGAACTGTGGTTGAACAATATCTCCAATGTGTTAGTCTCAGCCCTTCAACATATGTCACATACCAGACCTCCTTGTTCTCGACCCCTTGTTCCTACACCTTCTTCTGTAATTAACCTTGGAAAACTCCCACCCTTTATGTTTTACTCCTTTCTTGTATCCTTCCTAATATTTCATTTAGCCAGTTCAAGGTCTTGGCTCAATTCAGTGCCTACGGTTTTGATTTCTGAGACTCACTGCATATTGGCAATATGCCATGATCTTTGATATTAGCCCTTTCCATATAATGGAAACTGTTTCTACTTAATAGAATTCATGCTGCTTTCTTTTTTGCTTTCTGTTACTCTGTGTGCTGAAGAAAGACTTGAAGTTAAAATACCCCTTCTTTAAAAAAGCTAGTATTTTTATTTTAAAAGTTTAAATTATAAAGTCAAAATTGTAAAAAATGATTTGGAAGACTTTTGAAGTTAAGGAAAGATCATAGGCTTTGGAGTGAAAGAAGGATTTGAATTCCAGTTTCTCCACTTGATAGCTATATATTTTAAGTATGTTTGGTTTTTTTTTAACCTGTGTCTCCCTTTCTCTATCTTTTAAATTCAGATAAAAATAGTATTTACAGTCTAGAATTAAAATATTAAATAAAATAATTTATGTAAAACACATAGCCTAGCATGCAATCTGCCCTGGATGAAAATGCAGATCCCTGACATCACAGACATTATAGCTTACTTGGGGAGATGAATAAACAGTCATGAAACTGAAGAAGGAGTTCCACAGACCTGAGCTGGAATGAGAACCCTTATTCATAAGGAGGACAAATTAAGGGCTGACCTCTGCAATAAGGATTCAAGTGCAGCAGGAGGACAGAGTGAAAACAGCCAGTGAGTGCAGGAGTAGAGAACTTCAGCATTCAAAGGACCTTAAAGAGTAACAACCCTGCAATGCAGGATTTGAGATTTCATCTGAACTCGGAAGTACGGAGACCCAGTGAGACATTGGGTGGGTGGTAGAAGGGATGGTATGAGCTGCTCTGTTATAGCAGTAGGAATACATTTTTCATACGTGGAAAAAAGAATAAGATGATCAGCTGACTGGACCTGAGAGTTTGCCTTGGGGATCATCATTTTAAAAAAGATTGGAGAGATGAGTTTCAGTCCTTTAGGGAAGATTTGTAATATGCAAGTTACTTTCACTTGATCCTGAAGGAAATGAGGAGATCTTACATGGTAGTGGCATGATGGGGCAATACTCTTGAGCTATTTCTCTAGCTGCTGTATATACATGACAAGGTAAGATGTAGAAAGCAAGGGAGCAAAGCAGCTTGTTAGGAGATGGTGGGAGTAGCTCCAGCATAAGGGGATGAAGACTTGGAGTAATTGTAAATGGGCATAAAGAAGAAATGGTGAGTCCTAGATCCATTCTCAAGAAAGCTGTTAAAGTGTTTGGCAGGGGCTTCCAAATAGAAAATTCGGAAGAATACCAATCAAGGATAACCTAGATGAGCATTTGGGCATCATTCTTAGAAGGTTTTTCCCACTTATCAGCGAAGTCTTAGGAAATGTCCTTTTGTGAAAACATTCATTGAAATCTGCATGATAAATGAGACAGAACACAACTATATGTTATTTTTAAGAGGGCCTGGGTATTGACTCGTTTATGAAAGACACTAAGTAAATATCAGTATCAGTCTGCTTTGCCCGTCTCCTAACAGGCCTATGGAATTAAAATGGGAAAACATGGGCTCCTTTTATCTTATTTGCACCTTATCCACCTTTGCATCATGGAGGCAGAGAATCAGAAAAGATTCTGGAAGAATACCTGCTGGCCTCTAAATGTGGAGGTCACTTCTGCAGCAAGAAAGAGCTTATTGCATTGTGTCAATTATCATGTGATCTCAAACTTCCTCCTGTGGCTGCCTTTCACTCTCTGTGCTTGCCTGGATCCACTCTTTCCCTTTCATCAGTGGTGGTTTATGCATCAACTCTTTCTCCACTAACAACAGATTCACACTGGGTGACCTGCCCCAAAGAGGAACTGTAAAATGCCACAAGGTAAAAGAAAAAAAAAGAAGAAGAAGAACTAAATTTAAAATGTACTAAGTAAAAAAAACTTGTGCATAAAATTATATTTTTTTAGTACAACCCTTAAAAAAGGCACTGTATCAAGAGAACAGACACTGAATGAACCATTTAGTTCATTCAAATGGCTTCCACAAAAGCAGTCGTTCTCAACCCCGGCTGCATATAGGGATATTCTAAAACGTATCAATTCCTGGGCCCCATCCCCAGAAATTCTGATTTACTGATATCAGAATCAGGGTAAGAACCCTGACATCAGTATGCTTTGAAATCTCTCCAGGTGATTATACTGTGTACCCAGGGTTGAGATATAATCTTCTGGATCTGGGACTGTTCGCTCATTAGGGTCACCTGGGGAGCTTTTAAGGCTTACCAATGCCTGGGTCCTATCCCCGAAAGAATCTCATTGAAGTAGTCTTGGGTAGAACTTGGATATTGGTATGTATCAAAAGCTCCCCAGTTTGAGCCATTTTGAGCCAGTCAGTTTGAGCATCAATGAGCTGAGCAGTGGCTTTTGAACTTTAGCATGCATCAGAAACCCCTGAAGTGGTTGTCGACATATTGCTGGCTAAAGTCTAGGGGTTGAGGGGGGTCAGATAATTTACATTTCTTACAAGTTCCCAGGAAAGGCTGGTGCTACTGGCCTGGGTACCACATTTTGAGAACCACTGCATTAAAAGTCATTCATGTTAACATACCTCCAAAGCAGAAATTAAGTAGCTTCTGTGTATGGAGCCACGGTGATACAGTGGTTAAGAGCTTGGCTGCTAACCAAAAGGTTGGTGGTTCAAATCCAGCAGCTGCTCCTTGGAAACTCTATGGGGTAGTTCTACTCTGTCCTATAGGGTCACTATGAGTCAGAATTGACTCAAAGGCAATGGGTTTGGTTTTTTCTTTTTGGTTTCTGTGTTAATATGCTCCAGGACTTTAGTGTACCCTTAATACAATCCAACTCATTTCCTTAGTAATGCTATGATATATTCAGATCTTAGTTATTTGAAGTTGGAATAATCATTAATTTCAGATTAACTGTACTAGTTACCAATTAATTCCTTCACTTTCTACACAACCCCCTTCCTCCAAAGGAGATTAATTTCTTTGTAATTTAAGTTTGGAAGAAATGTAACCAAATAAATGCCAAGGATTCATAATTTGATTTTCTGTTGCTAAGAGTTAAGATCCACTATTCCACAGTGATTCTTTAAAAACTGTATAAACGCAAAAGAGTAGGAGGAACTGATAAAACCCCATTGTTGCAATCGTATAATAAAATGAAAGTTAAGGTCTCGTTGACCCATAGTGTTAGAGAATGCCATGTACTAAGCACAAAAGAAAACAAATTGTCACATTTTATTCTTTCACTGGTTGTAAATGACAGAAGATATTTTAAGGAACAGGATTAATAAAATATTAAAATAACTAGGAAGAAGGGCTGACAATTAAAGATATACCGCAATTCAAACCAGCCTGAACGACTCTTCTCTTGATTCTGCCGATACTTTTTTTTTAATTTAAATGAGCTTTAGGTGAAAGTTTACAGTGCAAATTAGTTTCTCATTCAAAAACTTATACACAAATTGTTTTGTGGCACTGATTGCAATCCCTGCGATGTGTCAGCACTGTCCCCCTTTCCCTTACACCACAGGTTCCCCGTTTCTATCCATCCATTTTTTCTGTCCCTTCCTGCCTTCTAGTCTTTGCTTTTGAGCAGGTCTTGCCAATTTGGACTCCTATACTGTCTAATATTTGGCTGAAAGGTGGACTTCGAGAGTGGCTTCAGTTCTGAGTTATCAGGGTGTCCGGGATCCATAGCCTTAGGGGTTCCTCCAGTCTCTGTCAAACCAACAAGTCTGGTTTTGTTTCGTTTTGTTTTGTTTTTGTGAATTTGAATTTTGTTCTACATTTTTCTCCCCCTCTGCCTGGGACTCTCTACTGTGATCCCTGTCATAGCAGTTAGTGGTGATATCCAGTCACCATCTAGTTCTTCTGGGCTCAGGCTGGAGGAGGCTGTGGTTCATGTGATCCATTAGTCCTTTGGACTAATATTTTCCTTGTGTCTAGTTTTCTTCATTCTCCTTTGCTCCGGATGGAATGGGACCAATACATGTATAGTAGATGGCCACGCCCAAGCTTTTAAGACCCCAGATGCCACTCACCAAGGTAGGATGTAGAACATTTTCTTTATGAACTATGTTGTGTCAATAGACCTAGATGTCCCCAGAGACCCAGGTCCCCAGCCCTCAGCCCCAGTAACTCAGTACTTTAAGGTGTTTGGATGTGTCCAGGAAGCTTCTCTGACTTCACCTTTTGGTTAAGTTGTGCTGACTTCCCCTATTTGTGTGTTGTCTTTCCCTTCACCAAAGTTAACACTTGTCTATCTAATTAGTGATTTTCCTTCCCCACCTCTCCCCTACGTTGTAACCATCAAAGATTATGTTTTTCTGTGTGTAAACCTTTTCTTGAGGTGTTATAACAGTGATCTCATACAATATTTGTCTTTTGTGACCGACTTACTTCACTCAGCATAATGCTCTCCCGATTCATCCATGTTGTGAGACGTTTCATAGATTCACCATTGTTCTTTATCGTTGCATAGTAGTCCACTGTGTGTATGTACCATAATTTCGTCTCTTGATGGGCGCTTAGGTTGTTTCCATCTTTTTGCTATTGTGAATAATGCTGCAATGAACATAGGTGTGCATACATCTATTCGTGTGACAGTTCTTATTTCTCTAGGATATATTCCTAGGAGTGGGATTACTGGATCATTTGATATTTCCATTTCCAGCTTTTTAAGGAGATGCCATATTGTTTTCCAGAGTGGTTGTACCTTTTTACATTCCCACCAGCAGTGCATAAGAGTTCCAATCTCCTTGCAACCTCTCCAACATCTGTTATTTTGTTTTTTGTTTTTTTGGTTTTTTTTGGTTAGTGCCAGTAATGTTAGGGTAAGATGGTATCTCATTGTACTTTTGATTTGCATTTTCCTAGTGGCTAATGATCGCCAGCATTTCCTCATGTGTCTGTCAGCCGCCTGAATGTCTTCTTTGGTGAAGTGTCTATTCCTATCCTTTCCTCATTTTTTAATTGGATTATTTGTCTTTCTGTTGTTGAGGTGTGTAGATTTTAGAGATTAGACCCTTGTTGGATATGTTATAGCCAAAAATGTTTAGCCAAAACCCAGACTGTAGGTTCTGTTTTTACTCTTCAGATGAAGTGTTTTGATGAGCATAAGTGTTTAATGTTTAGGACCTCCCAGTTATCTAGTTTATCTTCTGCTGTTTGTACATTGTTATTTATAGTTTATATTCTATTTATACCATATATTAGGGCTCCTAGTGTTGTCTCTATTTTTTCTTCCATGATCTTTATCATTTTAAGTGATTCTGCTTCTTTTTCATTATAGAAATGACAATTCTTCCTGGATCAGCCCTCTCTTGTCTGTCATCTCCAACAGATACAAAGCCAGTTTAAAAAGGCCAAACCTACAAAAGGCATACAAGAGTTTTGCCTCCATTTTTTTTTTTTTTCCTAACCTAGTTCCTCCAGAAAATGTAAAAGGCAGCCAAACCATCTACTGGTACAATGACTTCCCAGCAGGCCTCAGCCACACCACAGTTATTATATTATTCTGTCACAGGTTTTTTTCAACCATGGTCAGAGATCTCCAAAGGAAACAAGTCTGAGGGGGACTGGGAGGTTACTGTAAAGCAATGAGCAAATGGAAATCTTTCCCAAAGAGGCATACTGTGATTGTTTAGTGAGGGTGACTTAAGCCAACAAAAGTTTAAACTAAAAAAACTTTTGGAAATGTGCAAAATGCAACTTGCTTCAGACTTTATTCAGGGGAACAAAATGATGACAGAGAATCAACTGTAAGGATATTTTCAATTAGGACAGTATTACTGACACCTTTCATATCACGATCGTGGAGGCCTGGTGGTGCACTGGTTAAGAGCTCGGCTGCTAACCAAAAGGTTGGCAGTTTGAATACACCAGCTGCTCCTTGGAAACCCTATGGAGCATTTCTACTCTGTCCTGTAGGGTCGCTATGAGTCGGAATTGACTTGATGGCAACAAGTTTTTTTGTTTTTGTCTTTGTTTTATACTGATGCACATATACTACCAAAAAATCAAACCAAACCAGCTGCTGTTGAGTTGATTCTGATTCATAGCAACCTTATAAGACAGAGTAGAACTGCCCCATAGAGTTTCCAAGGAGCACCTGGTGGATTTGAACTGCTGACCTTTTGGTTAGCAGCTGTAGCACTTAACCACTATGCCACCAGGGTTTCCTGTACATATAGTAAGAGAAAAAATTTAAAGGCAAATATTGTCCTAACTAAAAATGCATTTACATTTTGTTTGTAAATAGAAGCTAGGTTATTAAACAAAGGAGCTCTTCATCCATAAATATTCTACAGCAGCATTGTGATTAATTAAACACATATGTCTTACAGTGGGTTCTTTGGGATGTCGTGAGAGTAATCCATTAAAAAATTAGGGAATAATAAACAAACATCTTAGAAAACAGAGAGTAAAATGAAAGAAAACTTAGAAATAAGTAAGAAAGTTATAGTGATTCTTTAACAGATGAATAAACACAAGAATAATAATTCTGGTTCCCTACGATAACACAGCAATTTATACTTTCAAATCTATTGTTTTTTAATGAAAGATGCAAAGACCCGGAGTTAGAAAACCAAAAGGGGAGAACATGCTCAGCATTTCTTAAGCTGAAAGAACTGAAGAAAAAATTCAAGCCTTGAGTTGCAATACTGAAGGATTCTATGGGCAAAATATTAAACAACTCAGGAAGCATCAAAGGAAGATGGAAGGAGTACACAGAGTCACTGTACCAAAAAAAATTGGTTGATGTTCAATCATTTCAAGAGGTAGCATATGATCAAGAACCGATGGTATTGAAGGAAGAAGTCCAAGCTACACTGAAGGTATTTGCGGAAAACAAGGCTCCAGAAATCTATGCGATACCAATAGAGATGTTTCAACAAGTGGATGCAACGCTGGAAGCACTCACTCGTCTATGCCAAGAAATTTGGAAGACAAACAGCTAGCTGGACAATCAGCTGGAATAGATCCATATTTGTGCCTGTTCCAAAGAAAGGTGATCCAACAGAATGTGGAAATTATTGAACAATATCATTAATATTACACACAAGTAAAATTTTGCTGAACATAATTCAAAAATGGTTGCAACAGTACATTGACAGTACATTGCCAGAAATTTAAACCAGACTCAGAAGAGGACGTAGAATAAGGGATGTCATTGCTGATGTCAGATGGGCCTTGGCTGAAAGCAGAGAATACCAGAAAGATGTTTACCTGTGTTATACTGACTATGCAAAGGCATTTGACTGTGTGGATCCTAACACTGCCCTGTCCTGTTCCATCCTCAAAATTGTTGCTATGTTTGAGCTCACTGTTGCAGCACTGTGTTAATCTATCTCATTGAAGGTCTTCCTCTTTTTTGCTGACCCTCTCCCTCTACTTTACCAAGCATGATGTCCTTCTCTAGGGACTGGTCCCTTCTGATAACATGTCTGAAGTACATGAGACAAAGTCTCCTCACTTCTTAGGAGCATTCTGGCTGTACTTCTTCTAAGATAGATTTATTCATCCTTCGGGCAGTCCATGATATATTCAATATTCTTTGCCAACACCATAATTCAAAGGCATTGATTCTTCTTTGGTCTTCCTTATTCATTGTCCAGCTTTTGCATGCTATAAGGCGACTGAAAATACCATGGCTTGGGTCGGGCACACCTTAGTCCTCAAAGTGACATCTTTCTTTTTAACATTTTACAGGGTCTTTTGCAGCAAATTTGCCCAATCCAATATGTCGTTTGATTTCTTGACTGCTGCTTCCATGGGCTTTGATTGTGGATCCAAGTAAAATGAAATCCTTGACAACTTCAGTCTTTTCTCCGTTTATCATGATGTTGCTTATTGGTCCAGTTGTGAGGATTTTTGTTTGTTTGTTTGTTTGGTTTTGAGGTGTAATCCATACTGAAGGCTGTAGTCTTTGATCTTCAACAGTGAGTGCTTCAAGTCCTCTTTGCTTTCGGAAGCAAAGTTGTGTCATCTACATATTGCAGGTTGTTAGTGAGTCTTCCTCCAATCCTGATGCCATGTTCTTCTTCATATAGTCCAGCTTCTTGGATCATTTGCTCAGCATACAGATTGAATAAATATGGTGAAAGGATACAACCCTGATATGCTCCTTTCCTGATTTTAAACCATGCAGTACCCCCTTGTTCTGTTCAAATGACTGCCTCGTGGTCTACGTACAGGTTCCTCATGAGCACAATTAAGAGTTCTGGAATTCCCATTCTTTGCAATGTTATCAATAATTTGTTATGATCCACATAGTCAAAGGTCTTTGCAGAGTTAATAAAACACAGATAAACATCTTTCTGGTATTCTCTGCTTTCAGTCAAGAGCCATCTGACATCAGCAATGATATCCCTCATTCAACAACCTCTTCTTAATCCAGCTTGAATTTCTGGCAGTTCTCTGCTGATGTACTGCTGCAACTGCTTTTGAATGATCTTCAGCAAAATTTTACTTGTGTATGATATTAATGATATTGTGCGATAATATCCACATTCTGTTGGATCACCTTTCTTTGTAATGGGCACAAATATGGATCTTTTCCAGTTGGTTGTCCAGGTAGCTATCTTCCAAATTTCTTGGCATAGACGAGTGAGCCCTTCCAGCACTGCATCCGTTTGTTGAAACATCTCACTTGGTATCATGTCAGTTTCTGAAGCTTTGTTTTTTGCCAATGCCTTCAGTACAGCTTGGACTTCTTCCTTCAGTACCACCAGTTCCTGATCATATGCCACCTCCTGAAATGATTGAACATCAAC